>NC_138177.1:175436173-176045141 GCF_964165515.1 Mesoplodon bidens
AGGACCCTCCAGACTGGGGTAGACTCTTGGGATTCACCTGGAGTCACTTGGGGTTGGTGCAGACACCTGAGACAGATGGAGGATTTGCCAAGAGAATGAAGAAGCCAGTGACTGTTGGTAGCCCCGGGCAGACACCTATAGCAGGCACCATCAGTATAGGAGGGCCTCCCTGTTGGGCTGGCACACGCCAAAGCAGGAAAGCCCTCTACAGAGAGCGTGGGAGAGAGATGCTTCCGGGATTCCTGCCGGCTTTCCAGTTCTTCAGGCTGAGCAGTATTCCTGTTCTGCTGAGTTTCCTTTTTGCTTAAACTAGTCTGATGAGTTTCCATTGCTTGCAACGAAAGGACCCTAAGAGAATCCCTTGGAAGCTTTTGCAAGCAGCCTGGAAGCAGGGCCAGAGACCAAGCACAGGTACCCTGCTCCTCTTCCAGTTAACTAACTGCACTGAAACCACCAGCAGCAAACACAAGGGCCCTGTGGGACTTGGATTTCAAGGAAAGACATCCACCTCTAGGATAAGTAAATAACAGTAGCAGCCACCATTCATATAGCGCTGACTATGTGCCAGGCAGTATTCTACCCACCTTACAATTACTGTCTCATTTAATCATCCTCATAACCACATGAGGAAGGTACTATAGTTCGCCCATTTTACAGATGAGGAAACTGAGACACAGGTTAAGTGACCTAATCAAGCTCACTCAGCTGGTAAGTGGGGGGGGGGTCTGCCTATGACCCTAACGTGCTTGGAGCCTGTGCTCCCACCTACTTTTCTACCCTGGTTCTCATGTAAGTGGTGTTTATGATACCCTGAGGGACTCCTTGATCCAGGTTCAGAAGATGGAAGATGAACAGGGAGACAGAGATTCAGCTCCCCTGGCTGAGAGGGGCCAACAGGAGGAGCACGGCCGTGTCTTCCACACCTGCTAGGGTCCTGGTGGCCCATTCCTTCCCCCCAGGCTGCCACAGTGGGCTAATATTTGGTGATATTGATGAAAGTTGTTTTTCTCCCTTTTGCTTTTTCCAGACCTTGGCGCTTCTTACTTTGCAGGAAGACTCGATTCAGCAGGAAAGCAGAGATAACCCTTTTGAATTTCAAGGACAAGGACTTTGAGTTGCAAGAATGTGGCCTTGGAGTTTCAAAAGAGGAAGGCCTGGAGGCCTCTGGGCATAACGTTTATGTCATTAACAAAATGTTTGGAGACTGAGACCCAAGAGCCATTTCCCTCAAGCCAGTTAAGGTCAAAGTTCCTTGGGCTGGGGGGCCAGGTAGAGGGCAGCGTTATGATGATGTGGGTCTCCAGAGAGATGAGGCGTGGCCAAAGCAGCGGCCCTGTGCTGTCTGGGGGAGGGAGTGTGGATTGGGGACAAGCCTCGGAGAATGTCTCCCCTTACCCAGCATGGCACGGGCAGGGAAGGGATGGTCATATAGAGTGATTGGCAGAGGGGCTGAGACGGCCTTGCGGGGGCTTGCCAGGCCCTGCCAACGTCTCCCGTGTGCCCAAGAGGGCAGAAGAAGCTGAGAGAAGAAAGAGAGAGAAGCTGGGCCTGGAGATGGATTCCAGGAAGCCTAGGAGGGCACATCTGCCTCCTGGAAGACAGAAACGAGGCCACCACAGCGGGTGTCAGAAAAGACTGGATCGCCCCTGCCCCCTGCCCAGGTCTGGCCCTCTGGGAGTTACCTCCTTTCCCCATAAAAGAAACATAGACACAACCCAGAATAGGAAGTAGGGAGACTCTGATTAACTATCATTTCTTCCACCCAGAAATTGTCTCGTTTTGAAAACTGAAGTTATGTTTCGTGCGCACTTTATGCCGTGGATTGAACGTCCCATCGTTTCTCTGCTGCTCCTCAAAGGGCTGTGCATGTTCAGCCCCGCCCTCTTGTACATTTCTACCTGGAGGAGGGGATTAACAGGTTCTTCGGGAGAAACAGGGGAGGCGGAGCACAGAACAGAGGGATAACACTCCCGCCCGCCCCTCCTGCATCACCAGTCTCTGTCTTCCACCATTTCTGCTGTCCCTGCACCCTGCAGAAAATCCTCCCAGTGCTGATATAGTGGAGGTGATGGTTCTTTGTACTTATTTCATAAGGACCCTCCACCAGCCCCCAACCAACAACGCACCTGCTCTAACCATACCTGTCAAGTACATGATTGTGTCTGCTTGGGTGGAAGTTCAACATGACACTATGTTGTCTGGGTAGCTGTTGTCTTTGTCCATGACTCCTATATCTACTTTTTTTAAAAAAATAGATTTATTTATTTTATTTTATTTATTTTTGGCTGTGTTGGGTCTTTGTTGCTGCGCACGGGCTTTCTCTAGTTGCGGCGAGCGGGGGCTACTCTTCGTTGCGGTGCGTGGGCTTCTCATTGCGGTGGCTTCTCTTGTTGCAGAGCAGGGGCTCTACGTGCACGGGCTTCAGTAGTTGCAGCACGGTGGCTCAGTCGTTGTGGCTCGCGGGCTCTAGAGCGCAGGGTCAGTAGCTGTGGCGTACGGGCTTAGTTGCTCCGCGGCACGTGGGATCTTCCCGGACCAGGGCTCGAACCCGTGTCCCCTGCATTGGCAGCCGGATTCTTACCACTGGTCCACCAGGGAAGCCCCCATGGCTCTTTAGACCAGAGTTTTGCAACTTTAGCACTGTTGACATTTGGGTGGGATCATTCGTTGCCGTGGGGGTTATCCTGGGCCTTGTAGGATGTTTAGCTGCTTCCCTGAGACTCTATCTACTAGATGCTAGTAGCAACCCCCTCTCAAGTTGTGACAACCAAAAGTGACTTCAGACATTGTCAAACATCCCCCAGTTAAGAACCTCTGTTTAAAACATCACACACAGGATCCCCAGCATGTGCTTTGTGCTCTGATATGGATGTCATTGAGGGCAGACAGAGAAATATAATCAGAAAAGTAGTGGCCTGGAAGTCAGAAGACCTGGGTTCAAGTCCCAGTTCTGTCACTTCTTACCTGTGTGACCATGAGCAAATCACAGTTTTCCCACGTGTGTAGTGGGGATAATACATGAGGAGAGGGGTTTTAACTGGTTTCATTCACTACTGTAACTCCAGGATCTAGTGCATGGCACATAGTAAGTGCTCAAGAAAATTGTGTTGACGGAATGAATGAATCTCTGCCCTGCCTCCCTCCCAGGGTTCCAGTGAAAAAGTCTGTACAAAATTCCATGACTGAGGGGCCACAGAAAATACTGTACCCCGTCCAAACTCAGAACACAGCTGCCCCTGGCTGACATTTTCTTTTTTTTTTTTTTTTTTTTCTTTTTGCGGTATGCGGGCCTCTCACTGTTGTGGCCTCTCCCGTTGCGGAGCACAGGCTCCGGATGCGCAGGCCCAGCGGCCATGGCTCACGGGCCCAGCCGCTCCGCGGCATATGGGATCCTCCCAGACCGGGGCACGAACCCGTATCCCCTGCATCGGCAGGCGGACTCTCAACCACTGCGCCACCAGGGAGGCCCTGACATTTTCTAACTAATTTTAAATACATAAGAATCCATAGTAACCCCAAACTGGAAACAACCTGAGTGTCCTTCAGTAGGGGAATGGTTAAATTCTGGTACATCCATACCATGGAATACCATGCAGCAACCAAAAGGAACAAATCATCAATGTATGCAGCAATTTACACTGAGCTGAGGGAATCATGCTGAGTAGAAAGAGCCAGTCTCAGAAGGTTACATACTCTATGATTTCATTGATGTAATATTCTTGAAATAACCAAATTATAGAGCTGAAGATCATTGGCAGGGGCTGGGGGTAGGGATGAGGGGATGGGGATGAGGGAATTGTTGTGGCTACACTGGAGTAGCGTGAAGGAGCTTACGGTGATGAAACAGTTCTGGATCTTGATTGATCACATGTGATCATACTGATTTACACGAGTGATAAAACTGCATAGGACTACACACACACACACACACACACAAATACATGTCAAACATGACATCTGAATAAGCTCTGTGAATTGTACCAGTGTCAGTTTCCTGACTGTGCTATTGTACCGTAGTTACACAAGAGGTTACCACTGGGGAAGGCTGGGTGAAGGACACACAAGATTTTACTGTACATTAAAAATTTCCTGTGAATCTAATTTTTTCAAAATAAAGATTTTAACTCAAATAATATATAAATAAAATAAGTGAATACATAGGGACATAAGGAAGAAAAGAATTCTCAAAAGTCACATGCAGTATAGAAATAGTTGAATTTCCCAGATCACCAGAGGAGGTGAGACTCAGACCACAAACTCAAGCTGGCAGGAAAGGTAACTATTTTTCCATGACTCAGCCTAATTTGTCTCACAAGTTCCTCTTCTGCCAGGTGTTCCCTTCCCCCTTTTGCTGGGGTTGCATCTAATTTCTGAGGGCCTTCTGTAGTGCCATCCCACTCCCCCAACCTTAGGAGCACATCTGGAGCCAATGCCATCCACCCAGACTGGCTGCTGGCTGTGGACCCTGCAAGTCCACACTGAGCCATCCCTCACCCCAACTCCCACACCATGCTGGGCCCAGGGGAAACCTGGCAGGATGACGAGCCCCTACCTGGCATCCTCTGATGCGTGTGTAGTCCACAGGTAGGTTTGGTTTGGCCCACATAGTATTTTTGAAAATTAGTTGCCTTGTATCTATATGAGATGATGGATGCTTTCTAAACGTTCTGTTTTCATCATTTCATGATGTATGTAAGCCAAATCATTATGCTGTACACCTTAAACTTATACAATGCTGTATGTCAATTGTATCTCAAGAAAACTGAAAGGAAAAATAAATAGCATTTATTTTTCAAAATTTTCAAAATTTTATTACAAAAACAATTAGTTGCCAGTATTTGAAATGGGAATTTTCACATAAGGCTCTAGCTCTCTGGAGCAGAGGGTTCTGGGCACACATTTCCCGTGGAGCAGTGATCTGCTGGACCTGTGTAGTGGCTGCCCCTTCAGACCAGGCATGCCCTCTTGTGATTCACCACCGTCCCCAACACTCCCTGTTATGCATCCAGCCTGGATTTCACTCATTTATAAAACCTGTCTGGCCTGTGGACACACACGAGCTGGCATCCCTCACTCTTCCCTGCCTCTGCCACTTTCGGGTCCCCCGGGACAATTTTTCTCCTGCCCCTTGCTGGTGCAGAGAAACATCATGGCGCTGTCTCAGATCCACCAGCCCAGATATACCATTCCATCTAGGGTCCTGCTGCCTTCCCAGGCTCCACACGGAAAGGGACACAATGGGACACAGCCCAGGGCCCCGTTCTCGGTTTCCCTTACTTCCTTTCAGACTTGCCCTCCTCCTTCCGATGTGGGAAGCTTTATTTTGTCTTAAGAGGCAGGAAGTCTTGCTAGCCCAGCATCTGGGTTGTCCCCCGCCCCCCATCTATTCTGTTGTCCGTTCACATCAGTCCTTTCTGTTTCCCTGACTTCCTAGGCTTTCAAAATTCAAAAAGTCAGGACTGTTTGGCTCTCTTTTTTTCGCTGTGTCGTGCCTTCCAGCAGACATATGATAACAGCTGCCTGCATTTTAGGGGTGGAGAGGATCTTGAAACAATAAGAAAAACTGGGACTGAAGAACACCATCCGTTAAAATGTCACCCTTCGTCATCTTTGTACATGCCAGGCGCTGAGCTAAACACTTTACATGCAGCATCTCACTTAGACCTTAAATTGGAAACGGAGTGTTTATCCAAAATCAACAGCTAGTTGGGGGCAGGGCTGGCTCTTGTACTTAGAGCCTATCCTCTTAGCCACTCGGTTCCCACAAAGGTATGGTTTTATTTCACTGCCGCCTTTCCTGCTTCCTGCACCCCCAAGTCCCTGCCCGTCTGCTCAGGGCTGGGGCCAGTCACAAGCTTCACCTGGGCGAAAGTGAAAAGCCATTGGTCGAACTTTTCCTAAGGCCCGCCTATGCCCTAGACGATTGGCAGAATGGCTGTGACTGACAGGAGGCCGTTATTGACACAGCGGAATATATTGACTCTCTTCACTCCACTTTAACCTCAGAAAGAGAGTCCAGACAGCGGGGGCGGGTCGACTCCCTGGAGAAGAGCAGGGATAAAAATGGAAGGATGAAACAAGAGGCCGCGTCTGAGAGTTGGCAAATCCAGTTACAGGGAAGAGTAAATGCTGGCTGAGGTCAATTTGTAAATCAGCAGCTTGAAAAGCGGCACAAAGCCAGTTCTTGGAAAATCCAATTATAATGCAGAGCCTAGGGCGCCCTGGCTTTCTGCTCAGCTCCCTGCAGAGCTTCGCCCCATGTCCCTTGGCTGTCTCCGGTCAAAGGGCCCTGAGCAGTCCAAGAGCTTGCTAGTCCCTGGGGCTCCGGGGATGGGGGGGGGGCGCTGTTTTCTGTAAGCCCTTGGGTGGGAAGGCATTCCTTCCTCACCTCTGGTGGGTAGGAGCACCTGATAAGCCATCTGCCCTGCCAACCCTCTGCCCACCCCGGGCTCTGCTCTGAGACTTTCTGCAGCCAGCGGGCTGGGAACAGTGCGTCAGTGCAGCCCTGGGAAAAGACAGACCTGCCCTATGCCTTTGGATTTTCCCAGCGGTTCCATTCTGCTTGGACAGCCTGTGGACCTAGTTTGGACAGCACCATCAGGCTAACTGGCCCTCTGGCCAGAAAGGGAGAAAGTGGTTTTCTCTACATAATTCAATGTAATTCAACATTTAAAATTTTGTATTAATTGGGATCTTTTCCTGTGAGAAACGTAACCATTTCTTTCACCTTATGTTGCCTTTCAGCTAATCCCAGGCAGTATTCACAGTGCCGGCACTTATATTTAGACTTGTACCTGTGTGAGGTAGTCTAGCTTGCTGCTGGGCACATGGCACTGAAGCTGAGCTGCCTGAGTTCAAGTCCCGGCTCTGTGTTTACAGCTCCTTGGGTGAGTCATTTAACCTTGCAGAGCCTCAGCTTCCTCATCTGTAAAATGGGGTCAGTAATAGTCCTGACAAGTTGACATCTGTGAAAGGAAGCAGCAAGCAATGAAAAGTTGCTCTGTACAAGGAGGCTCTTATTGTTATTGGAGAGAAACTCCCAACATGAATGAAGCCAGGTCAGGAAGGGGGTGGAGTGATGGGGTCTCTGCCCTGAGTCAGGAGTCACTGGTCTCAGCAGACCTATGATTGGAGTGCCAAAGACCTAGTCCTGGTAGTTGAGTTCGACTCCCCAGCGTCTTGGTTGGCACTGGAGAGCCAACTGGACGCTCCGTGGAATTCACCTAGAGAGCCACAAAGGCCTGGAGGCAGGCGCCAGGCTGAGATTTCCTCTCCATCTCATCCAGGATTATGGAACACTGTGTGTGAGGGGGAGGGTGGTTGTGGGGGGAGGAGGCCAGCAAAAGATGGAGAAATTGGAACCCCTCCAAGGCTTTGGCCCTCAGGAGGGGGGTGGGAGACAGGAAGGGGTAGGAGGGTGGTGGGTGAATGATGCAGCCTAGAGCCAGAAGCAGCTATGCCCTTCGTCCTCTTGGCTTCTGGGGACCAGGTTGCTCAGAAGGAGGAAGCAGTGGCCAGATGTGCTGAGTTCTGAGTTAGTGACCCTGTGCGCTGCCAGAGGAGGTGGGAACTGCCACCCAATTTTGTGGAAATCCGCTACAGGTGGGTGGTCGAGGACCTCCTTGTGTTAGAAACTTCCTTTGTTTCAGGCCTTTTACTTTTTTTTTTTTTTTAATATTTATTTACTTATTTGGCTGTGCCGGGTTGGCACGTGGGATCTTTAGTTGTGGCAGGCAGGATCTTTTTTTTAGTTGCGGCATGCAGACTCTTAGTTGTGGCATGCGGCATCTAGTTTCCTGACCAGGGATTGAACCCAGGCCCCCTGCACTGGGAGCGTGGAGTGTTAACTGCTGGACCACCGGGGAAGTCCCCTTTTACTTATTTATTTATTTTTTTAAAGCTTTCTTTTTTCCAAAAAAAAAAAATATTTTCAGGTGAAGTTTTATTTATTTATTTTAAAATTTTTAATTAATTAATTTATTTATTTTTGGCTGCATTGGGTTTTCGTTGCTGCGTGCGGGCTTTCTCCAGTTGTGGCGAGCGGGAGCTACTCTTTGTTGCGGTGTGCGGGCTTCTCATTGCCGTGGCTTCTCTTGTTGGGGAGCACGGGCTCTAGGCACGTGGGCTTCAGTAGTTGTGGCTCGCGGGCTCTGGAGCACAGGCTCAGTAGTTGTGGCGCACAGGCTTAGTTGCTCCGCAGCATGTGGGATCTTCCCAGACCAGGGCTCGAACCTGTGTCTCCTGCATTGGCAGGCGGATTCTTAACCACTGCGCCATCAGGGAAGTCCCCCACAAGTAATCTTAATTCTAATCTTCATCACTGTAAATAAATGTTGCCTCTTTTTGAACTTCGAATAAACAGAATTATACAGTATGTACTCTTTTGTGCCTGACTTCTTTCATTCAATATTGTGTCTGGGAGATGCAGGCGGGGTTTTTGTATGGCTGTACTTTGTTCTTCTTTGTTGCTGTACTGTATTCCATTGTCTGAATATACTGCAATTGATGTTTTCATTCTTCTGTTGATAGACTTCAGGTTGTTTCTAATTTGGGGCTGTTAAGAATAAAGCAACTGTGATCGTATTTGCACCAGTTTTTGGTGCACAGAAGCTCCCATTTCTGTCAGGCATACACCCTGGAGTGGTTCCAGGCCTTTTAGACATTCTATTTGAAAATGCTCCAAAATAAGGGAAAAGGGCATTAGTGTGTTTTCCTCCCTCCCCCTTCCCCCCACATAGCCACCCTGGGGTTGCAGGTGTGAGGGTCTGAGAGGCAGAAAGGAGAGAGAGGGCACCACACTGCAGCACTGTAAGAAGATGTAAAAAGAAGTTGGCTACTTAAGAAGATGTAAAAAGAAGTTGGCTACTTGTCAATAGCATTTCCCCTTTCAAAAATGTCATCTGGGCTTCCCTGGTGGCGCAGTGGTTGAGAATCCACCTGCCGATGCAGGGGACATGGGTTCGTGCCCCGGCCTGGGAGGATCCCACATGCCGCGGAGTGGCTGGGCCCGTGAGCCATGGCCGCTGAGCCTGAGCGTCCGGAGCCTGTGCTCCGCAACGGGAGAGGCCACAACAGTGAGAGGCCCGTGTACCGCAAAAAAAAAAAAAAAAAAAAAAAAATGTCATCTGATCTTTCGCTGGCAATGTGCATGAGAGATTTTCTGAACCTTGGAAGGAAGTTCCCCCCTTCCCCTCCTGATGGTGCCTGTTGAAACGTTTGAATGTCTGGTAGACCTCAGAGGTGATCAAGTCCGTCCTTCCCATTTTACAGATAGGGAAACTGATGCCCAGGAAAGTGACTTGACGAAAGCCTCAGAGCTGGTAAATGACAGGGTTCAGAACGCAATGAATCCTGGCCTCTAGGGGCCTCATCGGGAAATCGGCAGGAAGGGATTATATTCATTTATCTTCCCCAGTGCTCTCAGGCTAAACTGGAACACTTATCCCCAAAGTTTATAGTCTACTAGTAGTCATCCTTCTATGATTATTGAGTGTCAAATTCTAGATTTACTCTGTTCATCCTTTAGTAAACCTTATTGATCACCTACTACGTGCCAGGTACTGTTTTAGTCTCTGGGCATAGAGCAGGGGATAAAACAGACTAGCATTCCTACCCTCATATAACTTGCATTCTGTCAGGGGAGAAGACCAATAAACATATAAAGAAGGAAAGTGAAGTAAGTTGGATAAAGATAAAAGAGTAAAACAAAGCAGGAAGGAGGATGGAAACGGTTAGAGGCTTGGGGGATGGGGAGAGTTGGATTTTTGAACAGAGCGATCAGAGAAAGTGACACTCAGAAACCCTGAAGGAGGTGAGAGGTGCCGTGGAGTGGGATGGGGGCTGTAGGATGGGGAGAGTGTTCTAGGTAGGAGGCGCAGCAAGTGCAAAGGCCCTGAGGCTTGAGTCTGCTGAGGTATCTGGGGAACGTTGAGAAGGACCATTTGGCTGGAGTGAGTCGAGCAATTGGGAGGGTGGTGGGAGATGGAGTCAGAGAAGTGAGGGGCAGAGGGGATCTGTAGGACCACGTGCGTTACCAGAAGGACACTGGCTTTTACTCAGAGTGAGATGCGGAGCCTTCAGAGAGCTTCCTGCAGAGGAGTGATAGGATCTAACAGTGTTTCTAGGAGGAGCTGGCTGCTGCATGGAGAATAGATGGGAACAAGGACAGAAGCAGGGAGACCATTTAAGAGGCTGTGACGATAATCCAGTGACAGATGATGGGGCTTGGCCAGGAGGGGACAGTGGAGGGAGACGTGTCCTGGTCATGATTTGAAGCAGCACCAACAGGACTTCCTGGCGGGTTCACATTGGCCCTGATAGGAGACTTCGGCGCCTTAAATGCGAAGCAGATGTGCTTTGCGGAGAAGGCCACTGGGTTTCAGGTACAGGGTCTTTCTCAGTCTTCTAGAACCTTCCTTCAGGTTCCCTTCCCCAGAGTCATCAGGGAAAGGTCTCATTGTGTCTCCCTCCAGTGAGGGACCAAGCCCTCCAGCCAAGTAAATGTGAGTGTGTGTGTGTGTTTGGGACAGGGAAGTCACTTTGATTCTTCCTCTCCTGTCCCTTTATCTGCTCCCCCACTTTCTCTTTTCTCATTTTGATAAAGCTCTAACTGCTCACCAGGCCTACAAGCGCCTGCCCGATGGCACTCCTGTAAGGCCACTCTCCAGCCCCACTGACCTTCCTCCTTCAGCTCCTGCCAGCCTGTCCCACCTCTGGACCTTTGCACGTGCTGCTCAGCGCTACTCTTTGACTCGTGGCTCTTTCTTACCTTTCAGGTCTCAGCTCAAATGGCACCTCCTCAGAGAAGCCTTCCCTGATCAGTCACCCCGGGTACAGTTGCTGCTGCCTTCATAACACATACCACAACTTGTAATGACTTATTTATTTGTTTACTTATCGATTGTTTCTTCCCTCCCACCCTAAGGCATTAGAAGGACAGCGAAGGGGTTGGTCTTATTGACTGTCAATTCCCCAAGTACCAAGCTGAGGATCTAGAGGGGCGGATTAGCGGGGACGTGTGGCAGAGCCTCTGAGGTGGCCTGAATGACCCCCCTTCCTGGTATCCACACCCTTGGGCCATTTCCTCTACACAAAATAGGGCTGACCGTGTGTGATCAATAGTGTGAGGTGACGCTGGAGGTGACACCATGTGCCTTCAGTGCCATATACATGTGTACGTATATATATAAAGGCTTTTGAAGGATAGTTGTCTCCCTCCCTCCCCTCATACATATATATACATAGACACACACACACACGCGTGTATGTGTGTGTGTGTATAAATCTCCTACTGGGTTAGCTTCTCTGAACCTTGACTGGTACACAGGCCATCAAGTATATGAGCCCTGAAGCCAAACTATCTGGGTTCAAATCCCAGGTCTACCATTCACCTACTCTGGGACTGTGGACCATTTCTTAGTCTTTTTGCCTTGATTGCCTCATTATAAAATGGGAATTATACCTACTCCCACTGAGTTTTATGTATTAAGTCAATTAATAAGTTAAAAGGCAGCTAGAACAGTGCCTGGCACATGGAAAATGCTATGTGAGTATTAGCTATAGCTTTTGGTACTTAGCACATAATAGGTGCTCAATAAATATTCTCCAAACTCACAGCTGTTTAGTGAATGAATGAGAGGGGCCCCTGGTTCTTCGGTGCCGCGCTCCTTCCCAGGGTTGCTTCAGAGCTCCAAGTCTTCATAAGCAGGTGGGTTTTTAAAGGATATTTCTTCCCTCTCTTCCTCCCTCCCTCCCTCCCTCCCTCTCTCCTCTCCTCTCCTTCCTTCCTCTCTTTCTCTTTCTTTCGTACATATACTAAAAAATTATCCATTGTTTACCTGAAATTCAAATGTAATTGGGCATTAAGCTTTCCTCTATTTTATCTGGCAACTCTAAACATGCCACATCTTCTCAGAGGCTTAATGAGGTCACCTCTGTGTGTCAACTTGGCCAGTTATTCAATCAAACGCTAATCTAGGTGTTGTGGCAGACGTATTTATAGATGTTATCAGAGTTCATAATGACTGACTTTAAGTAAAGGAGTTTATCCTAGATTGTCTGGGTGGCCCTGATCCAATCAGTTGAAGGGCTTTATGAGCAGAGCTGAGGCTTCCCTGATGGAGACAAAATCCTACCCGGGAAACTGTGGACAGCAGCATCCCCCCCTGCCCTCTCTGATGCCTGTCCTAAGACTTCAGACTTGCCCCACCAGCTCCCACAATTGCATAAGCCAATTCCTTGCAATAAATCACCTAATACGTATCTCCTGCTGGCTCTGTTTCTCTGCTTGGGCCCTGATGGATGCACTCCACTTCTTCTCCACCAGGCAGGGGCTTGGTCACTTGTACAGCTCGTTTACTTTAGATTTCAGCTTTAACGTCATCCAGTTTGAGGGTGAGGTTGATGGAACCCAGAGGGGGAACAAGCGGTTTCAACTCAGAGGAGAGACCGGGTAGAATGCTAAGTCTTGAAATATCTGAGGGCTGGTGTCATGATGTTTGTTGTTTTCTGGCTGCCGGATGTGGATTTCCCCTTTATACT
The DNA here is from genome assembly GCF_964165515.1 of Mesoplodon bidens. Lineage (NCBI taxonomy): Eukaryota > Metazoa > Chordata > Mammalia > Artiodactyla > Ziphiidae > Mesoplodon > Mesoplodon bidens. The sequence goes on from NC_138177.1 coordinate 175,448,714, forward strand.
CCCCTCTGATGTCTTTTGGGGGGAATTACCTCATCTCCTCTGATTACAGTCAGGCAGAGAAGAAGGTAATCAAAAGCTCCGCCCTCTCATAGCCTCGGTGTGGGTCCATGACACAGCCCAGGCCAATCAGATGCTTCCTCCCTGGATCTGCATTACAAGCAGGTCTATTCATTCAGTGATGCCCTGAGGGCTCATTCCAGTATTCCAGTAAATTCCCTTTTGCAAAAGCCAGGCACAGCTGGTTTCTTTTTCTTTCTCTTTCTCTTTCTTTTCTTTTCTTTTCTTTCTTTCTTTCCTTCTTTTTCTTTCTTTTTTCCTTTCTTTCTCTCTCTTTCTCTCTCTCTTTCCTTCCCCTCTCTCCCTTTTTCTCTCTTTCTTTCTTGGCATGGCTGGTTTCTGCAATTGATTCCCTTCTTCATTGTTGCCCTTTCCACTAGAATGTAAGCTCCAGGACAGCAGGGACTATTTGGCTCAGTGCAGTATCCCCAGTGCCTAGAACAGTGCCTAGCACATAGCAAGTGTTCAGTTAAATGTCAAATTACTATACAACAGTCAGGCCTGAAGGGAAGGCTGACTCCCGAATAATGGCTGATGGATTCAATCTCCATGAGGTAAGTTTTGGGGTTTCCTCTCCTGTAAAATGGAGATAATGGGAATACCTACCTCTTGAGGTTACTCTAAGGACTAAATGAGTCAATAGCATTCAAGTACTTAGAATAAGATCTGGTATATAGGAAGCTCCATAAAATTAGTGCTAATTGGGAAAACAATCAACCCTTGTTTTGAGCAGGGGCATCAGCTACCATTGTTATTTAGATTTCACAGCATACGAGGTACTGTGCTAGAATTTTTTTTTTTTTTTTTTTTTGCTGTACGCAGGCCTCTCACTGTTGTGACCTCTCCTGTTGCAGAGCACAGGCTCCAGACACGCAGGCTCAGCGGTCATGGCTCATGGGCCCAGCTGTTCCACAGCATGTGGGATCTTCCCGGACCTAGTCACGAACCCGTGTCCCCTGCATCGGCAGGCGGACTCAACCACTGCGCCACCAGGGAAGCCCTTAAATTTTTTATTGGAGTGGAGTTGATTTACAATGTTGTGTTAGTTTCTGCTGTACAGCAAAATGAATCAGTTATACATATATATATATATATATATATATATCCACCCTTTTTTAGATTCTTTTCCCATATAGGGCATTACAGAGTATTGAGTAGAGTTCCCTGTGCTATACAGTAGGTCCTTATTAGAATCTATTATATATATAGTAGTGTGTATATGTGAATCCCAGTCTCCCAATTTATCCCTCCCCCCCTTACCCCCTGGAAATCATAAGTTGTTTTCTACATCGTAACTTGATATAGCTTATATGTGGGATCTAAAAAAAGGGTACAAATGAACTTATCTACAAAACAGAGTTACAGATGTGCTAAAATCCTTATACGCATGATCTCGTTTCTTTTTTAAATTAATTAATTAATTAATTAATTTTTGGCTGCATTGGGTCTTCATTGTTGGGTCTTCGTTGCTGCACGTGGGCTTTCTCTAGTTGTGGCGAGCGGGGGCTACTCTTCATTGCGGTGCGCGGGCTTCTCATTGCGGTGGCTTCTCTTGTTGCAGAGCACAGGCTCTAGGTGCATGGGCTTCAGTAGTTGTGGCACGAGGGCTCAGTAGTTGTGGCTCATGGGCTCTAGAGCGCAGGCTCAGTAGTTGTGGCTCGCAGGCTTAGCTGCTCCGTGGCATGTGGGAGCTTCCCAGACCAGGGCTTGAACCCGTGTCCCCTGCATTGGCAGGTGGATTCTCAACTACTGTGCCACCAGGGAAGTCCCGATCTCGTTATTTTTAACACCTTAAATTTTTCAACCAAAAAATGGATTGCCTTGTGAGGAAATGAGGCTCCCTCAGTGGGAAGGATGCGTTTGTGTGCTATTTGTACTGTGCTTGCTTTCTTGGAGGTGGCCGTCTCAGGCATGGGTGGGTGCAGGCTGGCAGGATGAAAGGTCTGGTAGTGTTTCCCCTCCCTCTGGAGTAGGTCAGCCCTGTGAGGGCAATCCCAGCTGTGTTGGCTGCTGTTGGAACCAACAATTTCCAGTGGTTCTAGCAGTTTCTGGTTCTAATACAAATAAGGTGACCCTCCCTCGTTTGCCTGGGATTTTCCATTTTAGCACTAAAAGTCCCACATCCTGGGAGCCCCCTCAGTGCCAGGCAGATTGGGACGGTTGATCATCCTAATTCAAGATGAACCAGAGGTGTCCTGACATGTGAGCAGAGCACAGCAATGGAGAATAACTGTAGCCTAGCAGGTAGTTAGCACCTGGGAAACTTGTAATCAGGTAGCAATGCCCTAGTCACCAGTAGGAGGCTCAGGGGCAGAAGCCCCCTTCCAGGCTGGTAGTCAGCGTGGGTAGGGTCCAAGGTGAGCTGGGATGTTAGGTGATGTAATAGGATGTCTTTGTCATTTCAAGTCCTAGAAAACCAATCTCAAATTGACTTACAGAAAAGGGAATGTAAAATCTATGACTACAACTAGCTTCAGGTATGGTTAGATCCAGGGCATCTATATAACAACATCATCTAGATAAGTCTAGATAAATGACATCATCGAGATAAGGTCTCTCTCCATCTCTTTGCTTAACTTTTTTCTGTGCTGCCTTTATCTCAGGCAGCCTCTCTTTCATCATGGTGGCCCTGGCTGCTCTAGGCTGACAATCCTCCCAGGTACAAGGGGGAAAAGAGAGAGAGATCCTCTTGGCCAACAATGTCAATATAAATCTTTTTTGGCTCTGATTGGGTTACATGCTCATTGCTGAACCAATCACTGGGGGAGGGCGAGCGTGTAGGGAATGGAACAGTACTCTGATTGGCTTAGCCAGGTTCCACCCAAACCAGAGGTCATGGCATCTGGGATATGGGGGCCGGTGGGCTGAACTTGCAGGTATGACCAAATACAAATGATGATAGTAATAATGATAGATAATAACAATAACAGTAATAATGGCAGCCAGCACTTACATAGTGCTTACTCTGGTCTCAGTGGCAAGAAAGAGCGAGGATGTCTGGGAATTAGGTTACATATATACCTGTTAAGGTGTCTCTGGAAACTCTTACATTGGGTGGGAGTTTGGGTTGAAAAATCAGTGGTGTTCAACCCTGGCTGTGTGTTAGAATCACCTTTTAAAGAATAACTATGGGCCCCACCTTAGACCAATTGAATAAGAATCCCTGGGGGTGGGACCCTCATGTTAGGGTTAAAAAAACCTCTCCAGGTGTTTCTACTGCACCTAGCCTCCAGGACTAAGAACCGCTTGGGTAGCTCAGTGTGTCTTGGGTGAGGCATCTGTAGGTCTAACAACCAACCAGGTGTTTCCTATGTTTATTATTGCTTGAGGGCCCCTGAATAAGGCCCTGCTTTCCATCACAGCTTGGCACCCTGGGATCAACAGATAAGGCTGCTCCTGGCCAGAGGTGGAAGGCCTGGGTGCATCTGCAGGCCACCTGAGGGCTGAGAGGATGAAGATCTCAGGCACTCTGTCACCATTCTGCAGTGTGAACTTGATCCAAGTTCCCTTTTTTTTTTTTTTTTTTTTTTGCGGTATGCGGGCCTCTCACTGTTGTGGCCTCTCCCGTTGCGGAGCACAGGCTCCGGATGCGCAGGCTCAGCGGCCATGGCTCACGGGCCCAGCCGCTCCGTGGCACGTGGGATCCTCCCGGACCGGGTCACGAACCCGTGTACCCTGCATCGGCAGGCGGACTCTCAACCACTGCGCCACCAGGGAAGTCCCCAAGTTCTCTTTTATGAGTCTGTGAATCTTTAAAATTGCCCTACCCGCTGTAGGAGGATCCCAGTTTCATTACCTGATAGGCTCATTTTCCTGTGAAATTAACGGTGTCTTCCTTGGAAGGTTTTAAATTAGATCTTTGCCTCTTGTGTTGACTTGAGAATTAGTTCTCCTCTCCTAGGTACGGACCTCCTTTAACAGAATGGAGCTTCTTTAACAGAAGGGCTACGTGGGGGAGAAAAAGTTATTCTGTCCTTATTTACCCAATGACATTACCAGTGACAATTGTACACTGAATTTTCCTGATTGTAATATTCAAGAAAGCTTTATGGGAGCTGGTTATATTCCAAAGATTCCTTGATAGGTGTGTGATTGGGAATAAAAATTTATTTTCTTATAGCAACAGTGTTATTAAAATCAAGGTGGGGCTTCCCTGGTGGCACAGTGGTTAATGCAGGGGACATGGGTTCAAGCCCTGGTCTGGGAAGATCCCACATGCCACAGAGCAACTAAGCCCGTGCGCCACAACTACTGAGCCCGCGTGCCTAGAGCCCATGCTCCACAACAAGAGAAGCCACCACAATGAGAAGCCCGAGCACCACAACGAAGAGTAGCCCCCGCTCGCCGCAACTAGAGAAAGCCCGCGCAGCAACGAAGACCCAACGCAGCCAAAAACAAACAAACAAACAAACAAATAAATAAAATTGAAGGAAAAAAGAAAAGAAAACCAAGGTGGTTTTTCAAGCTAGCCCACAAAGATCTATGCAAGTCCTATGAATAACTGTAGAAATTGCTGGAATGAAACAATAGGAATAACTTTTCACTTATAAAAGTTATCTAACATTTTTGATAGAAAAAAATACTGATTCAGAGTTAATAGAATGTGTCAGAAAACTATTTACATCTCCCTCTTAATACGTATGTTTTGGGCATATAGTACAATACGTTTATCTTTTTTGTTTTTCCATGTTCTGTCTTCCGTGTCCATTTTATTTCATGAGCCAGAATAATAGTACAGCAAATGAGTGGTGTGTGACAAACACATTTATCCGTGGCTGGCCCGATAATGACCGTCTTTCACGATCCACACGCATAAGGGAGCCCGCCATCCACAGCCCTACTGTTCACCCTCAGCTGAGCCCGAGGTGGTGCTCCCACACAGGTCGTTTCTGCCCACTCCTGGCCGTGCTGAGTAACCCAGCAGCCCTACGTGCTGTGTGGCAGAAACATTAATTACCGGGGCTCCGCTTCTCAAGGGGAGCCACGAGGACGCTGGGGATGAGCCTGTGAAGGGTGGAGGATACCTCTGGGACAAAGGCACAGAGCTGAGGGAGGGGCCTGGGGCTGCCCCTCACGCCCCCACCCCGCTGTCTCCCTGGGGAGCGCAGTCCAGCTGGGCCACCTAGTTCAGGGCCTGTTTGGCTGAGTGTCCTAATCATAACATCGCCATCTTTTCTAGCATCCCTGTTGTTGGGGCTGGAAGGGCTGCAATATCCAGATGCTTTCATTTCTGGATGGGAAGCTGAGGCCAGCAAAGCCTGTGGCTTCCATGCCCAGGGTCCCACAGCCAATCAGAGGCGGCGCTGGCCTTGAACTCACATATTCTGACCACCGGTGCAGGGCCCTTTCTACTCTGCTCTGACACTTCTCTCCTCTTTCCTGTGTGTTTCTCAAATTCTGGTTAAAGACAGCAGCTGTTCTATCATTCCAAGCACGCATATGAAGCACACTGGAGAGCCCCAGGGGGTCAGGGCACCCGTATTTTTGTCCTTTTCTGGGCCTCGGGTGCCCCTTGAGAGCTCCCATTACTCTTCAGGGAATTTATTTGCTTACATGTCTTCTTCTAGTAGAATATAAGCTCCTTGAGGGGAGGGATTGTGCCCCATTGGTTTCCTTAGTGCCCATGATAAGCTTGGGGTCCCACCCAGAGAAGGCACTTGATAAGCGTTTGATGAATGAACGTATGAACGTCACAGCATGATGTTCAGTAAGTCCCCTACATACGAACGAGTTCCTTTCTGAGAGCACGTTTGTAAGTCCAATTTGTTCATAAGTCCAACAGAGTTAGCCTAGGTACCCAACTAACACAATCGGTTCTATAGTACTGTACTGTAATGGGTTTATAATCCTTTTTCACACAATAATACATAAAAAACAAACAAAAAATAAAAAAACATTTTTAGTCTTACAGTACAGTACCTTGTTTGTTTTTTTGTTTTGCTTTTTTTTTTTTTTTTTCTGTACGCAGGCCTCTCACTGTTGTGGCTTCTCCTGTTGCAGAACACAGGCTCCGGACGCACAGGCTCAGCGGCCATGGCTCACGGGCCCAGCCGCTCCGCGGCATGTGGGATTTTCCCAGACCGGGGCACGAACCCATGTCCCCCGCATCGTCAGGCGGACTCTCAACCACTGCGCCACCAGGGAAGCCCACAGTACAGTACCTTGAAAAGCACAGTAGTACAGTACAACAGCTGGCATACAGGGGCTGGCATCCAGTGAACAGGCAAGAAGAGTTACTGACTGGAGGAGGGAGAGGAGGTGGGAGATGGTAGAGCTGAAGGATCGTCAGTAACAGGCGACGGAGGGCAAGCTGCACAGCCACCTGTAGAGGATGCACTCACGTGACAACGTACACCAGACACAGGAACTAACATGTGTTCGGACATGCGAACGCACGTTCGCGTCTTCGAAAGTTCGCACCTTGAAGGTTTGTACGTAGGGGACTTACTGTATTTTCATTCCAGATAGAATTCCAAACTATTCCTCTGCCCCACCTGCCCCCTCTCAGCTAGAACCACTCCCCAGTCTGAGCTCTAGTGCGTGGGTGTATGGTGAGCTCACCTGTGACTATTTTATCCCAGGATTTAAAGGCTTTGCTGCTCACGATGCTCCTTTACTCGAGGCTCATCCAGTCCCCCAGCAGCCCAGGGAGAGAAGGATACAACTATTCCCATGACCCTTTCCAGATGAGGCGACTGAGATTGGGTTCTCATCTAGGCCAAGGCCATGCAGGAGGTAAGTGTTGGGACCAACCTTGAAGACAGGTCCGGGTGCTAAATCCCATCCTCTTTCAGCTACAAGTGAGCCTCCACGGATTGTAGAAAAGTAGCTCCTGCTCAGGGGTGAGTTGTGGATTGCGTGTTCCTCCGTGTACTTATGGGGTTCCTCAGAGCCCTCTGGGGTTCCGTGAGGTTCTGTCTGGCCACCACTGCTTTGGGGATTTCTTCTTTAAGTGATGATTGTAGAGCCGTTCTCTCTGCCAGGATTAAGAAGAGCGAGATCCAAGTTGTAGCTCCAGTCCTGGCTTTCTTTCTTTTTTTTTTTCTAAATACCTGGCTTTGACCCTTGCAAGCTGCGTCAACTTGGGCAAGCCACGTCTCCTCTCTGAGCCTCGATACCCTCACCTGTGATGTGAGCTCATCAGAACTCATGGCCCTGCTGTCCATGAGAAAGGCAGGGCCCCACCAGCCATCTCCCATGTCCCTGGGCTGACCTGATCAAGAAACAAAGCACTGATCCCAGGCTCCTCTGATCCTTTGGCTGGTGAGGAGTCTTCCTGTCTTGGGCAATTCTGGAAAATTCCTGAAGAATGTGGGTTCTGTGCCTGCAGTGGCTTGCGGAAAAGGCCACTTCTCAGGCTGAGGGAGTTCAGAAGCTCAGGGAGCAGCTGGAGACAAGCAGGCGCACAGCTGTTTTGAGGACCGGGAAGGAGGCCCGGGGGAAGGAGCATTGGCAGGGCCGCCTCCCAGGCCCGGCTCCCCGACGTCCCCGCATCCCACCTCCTCCCATCACAGCCCTTCTCGAGGAGCCCAGGCAGCAGCATCTTGCTATTGCCTTGCCCCAGCTCCTCGGCCTCAGGCTGGAGATGACCCCCACCCCCAGAGGCAGCAATTTCCCAATGGGCTCACTCGGACAACTGTGCAAGGAAGAGAAGAATTACAAGAGCTGTAACCGGTAAACCCTAACAACCGCCTGGGGGAGACGCCGCCAAGTGCCTATGGGTCCCTTCTCATTTTATCCTCACGACAACCCGGGAAGGGTTACTGCCACCCCATTTTACAGATGACTAGACTGAGGCTCAGAGAGGTTAGCAATCCCACAGCCGGTAAGAGGCCACATGGGCATCTGAACCCAGGCAAGCAGGCAGGCTCACGGGCAGGGTCTTAGTCTCCGCGATTGCGCTCTGAGGAGAGGCTCATTCCCCTGGAATCAGACCTACAACTAGACTGGAAGTGGCAATTTGGAGGATGCGGTCCAGTGGCTGCACATGCCCAGCTGGGGCAGGGGAAATGACCTCCTCTGTGCCTACATATCCTTGGGACCCGGCATTGCAAACTGGGCTCCCGGCCACCATTCGTAAGTGGTTCATGGAGTAAGAGCTGGGGGTAGAAATCAAGAAAAGAATGAAAAACACTTTCTCCTTTTCTGAAAGGTGGAGTTCAGCTCTGCTGGGTCATGCCTTTGTGACATTTATCACAAATGTCATTTGGATAAATTGGGAGTTTGGGATTGACATATACACCCTACTGTATATAAAATAGATAGTTAATAAGAACCTACTGGATAGCACAGGGAACTCTACTCAATACTCTGTAATGGTCTATAGGGAAAAGAATCTAAAAAAGGGTTGATACATGTATATGTATAACTGATTCACTTTGCTGTACACCTGAAGCTAACACAACACTGTAAACCAACTATACTCCAATAAAAAATGAAAAATAAATAAATAAATAAATTTGAAAACTTAGGGGAAAAAAAATCTTTGGTGCCTGTTCCCTCCATGTTGTCAGCTCCATGAGGGCAGCAGCCAGGGCACTTTTGGTCGCTTGATGAATGGCCAGTGCCCATCACAGTACCTGGCAAGTGGGAAGTGCCCGATAAATGTTGGTTAGTCCCTCCAGGGTGAGGAGGATGCCACTTCAACATTAAGCATAAAGAATACAGCATGGTGTGTGGGTTTTCTCAGGCCGGGGGCTGAGATATTAGCCTGCAGCTCTTGGTCCTGCCCCAGCCTCCCTCGGATGTCCCCGTGTTTCACGCCTGGGGTGTTTGTGCCCTCAGCCTTGTGCCGTGAGGGCTGGTGGCCTCTGTCCTGGGCAACAGCTTCCCACAGAGACACCTGCTCATTAATGGCCAGAACCCCCAGGCTCCATGTGATGCCATTTCTCAAACTCTGCCCTGCCAGGAAAGAAGTGAGCCCGTGCCCCGGGATCGGGGGCAGAGCTGGAGCTATGTCTTGACAAGCACAGACTTGCTGTACAATACTGTGGTTTACCTTAAACAAATTCGTGCAACTTTTACATTCTTCTCAATAAAACACATTTGAATACATAAAAAATAAGATGTATTGATGGATGGGTAAAGGCATAAGAGACAGATAGATATGTGATAAAGTTTAGTAAAATGTAAATGGTACAGTCTGGGTGGCGAATATACCTATGCTTGCTGTAAAATTCTTTCACTATGTCTGTTTTAAAATGTTCACAATAATGATGATCTGAATGGCAATGCCTAACTGTATTTCTGTGGTTCAACAGCTTTTCAGGCTCTTTTTCCAAGAATAACATTGGCATATACTTCAGGGATATTTGGATGAAATGCATAAAACTGTGTGTGACATTTGCATTTTTTATACTAATAATTCAGTTATATTGTTCACTGACTTCTACTCAGGGTGAGTTGTAACATGGCATGTTAATGCTTCAGATATGACCATTCAAAAGAAGGAAACAAAACAATGTATTATAGCACGTGTGGCATTGTTAGAAATAATTATATAACTTTAAAATAATCACGTTGAAAATTTTACTGATTATTACTACATATAAAAGATGATAGGGCTTCCCTGGTGGCGCAGTGGTTGAGAGTCCACCTGCCGATGCAGGGGACACAACCCGTATCCAGGAAGATCCCACATGCCGCGGAGCGGCTGGGCCCATGAGCCATGGCCGCTGAGCCTGCGCGTCCGGAGCCTGTGCTCCGCAACGGGAAAGGCCACAGCAGTGAGAGGCCCGCGTACCGGAAAAAACAAAACAAAAAAACGATGATACATAATTAATAGCACCATATTAAATAAACACAAACCCCTATATGTATAAAATGAAAACATCCTCACATTTGCTTTAATATATACAGCACAACCTAACCTTTCTGTGCCTCAGTTTCTTCATCTGTAAAATAGTGATACTAAGAATACTTGCTTGTGGGGTTGCTGTGAGGACTGAATGGATTTTATTGTATTTAAAGAACTTAGAATAGTGTCTGGCACCTAGTAAGCCCTATGTAAGATGAGCTATTATTATCATTATCATTATTAATTTCTGTTACCTATGAAATAGATGTCATTTATCAGTTAGAGGTGCGTGGTCCCCATCCCAGTTTTCATCAGACTTTTAAGAGTCACATACACACTTTGGAAAGGAAGTGCTGTGTTTCTGTAAATCATTGTTACTTTGGTGTATTAGTTATCTACTGTTGTGTAACAAATTTCCCCTAAACTTGATGGTTCTGGGAAAAACAACATTCATTATCTCACAGCTTCTAAGGGTCAGGATTCAGGCATGGCTTAGCTGGGGGTCCCTGGCTCAAGGTCGCTCACAGGCTTCAGTGAAGGTACCAGCAGGAGCTGCATCAGCTCAAGACTCCACAAGGCAGGAGCTGCCTCCAGCCTCATCCCCTGGCAGGATCAGGTCCTTGAAGGCTGTTGGTCTGAGAGCGCCCTCAGTTCCTTGCCACATGGGGCTCTCCGTAGCTCAGCTTACAACTTGGCAGGTGGCTTCATCAAGGAGAGCAAAGAAGGGCCAGAGAACAACAGAGAGATGGAGAGTGAGTGAGTTCAGTCTTTTATAACCTAATCTCAGGAGTGACACCCATCCTTTTTGCTGGTTTGTATTCTTAGAAGCAAGTCATGCTCCAGGGGAGGGAATTTGACTAGAGCATGAGCACCAGGATGCGGAACCATTGGAGCTGTTTTAGGAGCCGCCTGCCGCCCCTGGGGCACCAAGTTGAGATCAGGTGCTTTAGAAAGAACACGGGTTTGGAGTCAGGCAGAAACAGTTTGATGCCAGCTTTCCCTCTTTACCTGCGATGTGAAACTTGCACATTTCTCAGCCTCACTGAGCCTTGTCTGTAAAATGGAGGTCGTTTCACCTGCCCCACTGGGGCCGAGCTGAGGATCAAGTGTGATCCACCTTGATAGGCTGCCTTGACCCGTGTATTAGTTTCCTAGGACTGCTGTAACAAATTACCAAACTTAATGGCTTAAACAACCCAAATGCATTATCTTATAGTTCTGTAGGTCAGAAGTCTGACACGGGCCTCACTGGGCTAAAAATTAAGGTGTTGGCAGGACCACGTTCTTTCTGGAGGCTCCGGAAGAGAATCCAATTCCTTGCTTTTTCCGGCTTCTAGAGGTGCCTGCATTCCTTGGCTTGTGGCCCCTCCCTCCATCTTCAAAACCAGAAATGATGGTTGAGGCTTTTTTACGCATCACCTCACTCTGACCCTCTTCCCTCGTCACACCTCCCTCCTCTCTCCTCTTCTGCTTCCCTCGTCCTCTTTTAAGGCCCCATGGGATTACAGTGGGCCCACCCAGACCATATTAAAATAGGATAATCTCCCTATTTTAAGGTCACCTGATTAGCAATCAATTCCATCAGCAACTGTGATTCCCCTTGCCACGTAAGGAAACATAGTCACATGTTCTGGGGATTAGGAGGTGGATGTTTGGGGGGCCATAAGTCCGCGGGCTGCCCCATTGTCCCTGTGGTGTCCTGGCACCCAGAGGGAGGGGCCCTCCTTGGCATGCCCAGAGGCCAGGAGGAAGGCGCATTTTTTCTGCAGGAACGTGAGGAGGAGGCAGGTTCTAGACAAGGTGAAATGTATGGCCATTCCTCAGGTGCCCCAGCTGTGTGTCTGACTCCCTCTGGGCTGCCCACGTGGTCCTGTGGGGCTGTTTTTATAGCCTTCTCTCCCTGGGAACAATGAATGGCCTGCTGCTCCCCAGCTGCCTCACCACAGGTGTCCTGCTCCTGGAGGCCACCCACCTGGGCCCTCTCAGGGGAAGGGAAACCGCTGGCGCCTCGTGATGGAGTTGCATCAGCAGAGGAAGCCCTCCTGGATGGTATCAGCCCCATATCGCAGCTCAACTCCCGCTGGGGGGGTCACCTGGGTGGGAGGGAATCTGGGTGGGTCCACAGGTTCCAAATTTGTCCTGAGGCCGGCTTCCAAATTTTGCCTGTCCCACTGAAGATGTGTTTCTTGCCTTCCGTGGGGAGGAAACAAGGGCCACCCTTTTTGGGCTGCAGGGAGGGGACAGGGATCCCTGTGAAGCTGGTTTGCTGGGCCTGGTTTGCTGTGCTGTCTGTGCTGCTTTGCTCTTCCTGGGTTGGGCTGGGCTGGGGTGGTGAGGGACGTATCCTCTCACCATCTAGTGGAGAGGTGTGGGATGGCAAGCTGTAACTGCCCAAGAACTGTCTACACTGGAGTTATTACCCTAGGGCAGTGGTCCCAAGCTGTGCCACAGAATCACCCAAAGAGGTTTTGAGAAATACATCTGCTTGAGCCCCGCTCCACACCTCCTTCATCAGAAAACCTGCAGTTTAGCTTTAGAATGTAGATCCCCAAGCCCTACCTCTAAATTCTAATTTACTAAGTTTGGGATAAGACCTGGGAATCTGAATTCTTACCATGACTTCTCCAGTGACTCTCAAGGGCAGCTTGACTTGAGCACCAGTGATTTTAGCAGCCTGTAAGATAAATGGCCACCTGTGGGATGTGGACTTTTTTTTTTTTTTTTAAAGCTGATGCTCTATTTGGTCATATTATTAGAAACATAACATCCAGATTAAGGAAGGATATAATATAGTGGTTAAAAGTATCTGGGTTCAAGAGTCCTACTTTTGCTACTGCTGGTTTTGTGACCTTGGGCCAAGGTCTTGTCTGTCGGGGTTGTTGCGAGAACTTGCGACAATAAATAACATGTAGAGCGCTTGACACAGGGCCTGGCCCTCAGCAAATGGGCCCTGATTGAGAGGCTACTGCTCAGATCCATTGGAGGCTCCGTGTTTGATTTCAGTGACATATTTATGAAGGGGATGTCCAGAAGAGGAGGAGATGGAAGGGAGAGGAGACCATGAAGAAGAACCAAGGAGAAGGCTTGAGGGTCTGTAACTGGGAGTCAGAGGTGCAACGTGTGTGTGCTGTTTAAGAAACACCAGGTTGCCGTCACGCAAGGGCTTCAGACGCTGAGTGAGAACTCTGTCTGTGCTCTGGAACACGAGTGGCTCCCAGTGACGTGCCTGTACCCCTCATGGAGTGTGGCCTGATCATGGGGGATACACAGACAAGCATTTGCTGCAGTAGCTCTTCACATAGTTATGGGCACACTCTTCACATATAGGTACGTATACTTTGTACATACTTGTACACGTGTGTATATGGATGTTGATGTGTTAGAAAAAATAAAGTCAGCATCATGGGTCTGTGGTTTCACAGAAGTAAGTAGCAATGTAGGGCCTGAGCCAAATTTAAAATACATGTATATGAAATGTTATGGACTGAAGGGTTATACCCCCCAACTTCATATGTTGAAACTTGATCCCCAATGCTTTGGTATTTGGCAGTGGGGCCTTTGGGAGGTGATTAGGTCACAAGGGTGGAGCCCTCATGAATGGGATTAGTGCCCTTATTTTAAAAAGACCCCAGAGAGCTCCCTCCACCTCTTGAGGACACAATGAGAAGACAGCTGTCTGCCACCTGGAAGAGGGCTCTGGTGAGAGCCCTCAACCCTGCCAGCACCCTGATCTCACACTTCCAGCCTCCAGAACTGTGAGAAATACATTTCTGTTGTTTAGAAGCCCCCAGACTAGGGTACTAGGTTATAGCAGCCTGAATGGACTAAGATGTGAAATCAATAATGTAGAGCTGGTGTGTGGGTGTGGCAGACACAGTCAGGGTTGTCTTGGGGAACCCAGCCTCAGAGGAACTTCCTGCTTGGGTTTGGAGATGGACCTCGGTGATGTTGCAGGCTGCTTTCCCATGAACGTAGACTGCACCCCACTTACTCCACACACCTGAGGGGCTGCCTCTGTGAAAGAGGTGCCATCTTTAGCAAGTCAGCCTGATACTACTGACAACCTCGACACTGGAGTTCGCGGGTTAAGTGGCCGCAAAACAATAGCCACAGGTAGTTCCTGAGAATGAAGGTGCCAATGAACTTGCCTGCTTGGCCCCCTGCCCACCTAACAGGCATCTCCCACAGGTTTCTCCCCTTCCTGGATTGTTAGTTTTCCTCACAGCCCCTGCTTTCATGTTCTGTTTCTTTTTTGTCCACTATTTGAGGCCAGAGGCATTGTTGGGTCTACAGCTCTCCCTCAGACAGCACCATCTGCCTGGAGTGCCAGGCTCCAGGTGTTCTTGGGCTTAGTGTTCCTGGGGTGACACTGGCTCTGCCCTCGTGGCTCTGGACTGACCTGTGTTGTGAGCTAGAGCCAAGTGGTCCCAGAGAAGACCCTTCTGAACAGGACGGCATTGAAACCCGTCAAGAAATGGAAAGTGGGGCGACATTCCTCGGGGTGTCCAGACAGCGGGTGGCAGTGAGGAGACACAGGGCGGCATCTTTCCCACAAATGCAGTTTGGCCTCTAACTTTGCAATGTCACAAGTTCAAAGGAGGCCATCTCTAGCTAGGAAGATTGGGTCAGTCCAAAAAAAAAAAAAGCAAGAATTTAAGATTATTTCATCTTTCCATGTTATTCTATGTGATGCAGATAGAGTGCTTGAAATTCAGGGGTAGGTTGTGTGCGTGCATGCATGTGAGCATGTGTGCATATGTATGTGGGATGTAGGGTGTAGGAGAAGGGACAGGGATCGCTTTGGGGTCAAGCCTAGTGGACGGTGAGTAGCTTAACTGGTCTCTTTTGGGGTCAAGAGACTGAAACCCAATTCCAGTCGACTTAAGCAGGCAGTGGGGGGCTCTGTGAGGGAGTGTCATGGACTGAAGTGTGTCCCCCAAATTCATATGTTGAAGTCCTATCCCCCAGTACCTCAGAAGGTGACTATATTTGGAGATGGGGGTCTTTAAAGAGGTGATTAAGTTAACATGTGGTCAGTAGGGTGGACCCTAATCCAATATGACTGGTTCCCTTATAAGAACGGGAGATTAGGACACAGCCACACACAGAGGGAAAACCATGGGAGGACACAGGGAGAAGACGGCCATCTACAAGCCAAAGAGAGAGGCCTCAGGGGAAACCAGCCCTGCCAACGCTTTGGTCTTGGATTTCTAGACTCTAGAACTGTGAGAAATTAAATTTCTGGTTTTTAAAAAGCCACATTGTCATGCTGACCCTAGCAAACTAATACAGGGAAGGAATGGGAGAGGTGGGAGGGGTTAGGGTATCGCTTAACCAACCCGCAGGAAGCAAGGGTGGACCTGGCTTAAGGGACAGTTGGATCCAGGGAGTATGGCAATCCACCCTGCTCCCGACCCCCTCTTATATGGGGATCTGGTTTGGCCTCATTCTCTCGGGCATCTCCTTGTGGGAGGGACATGGCAGCCTGTGACTCTGGGGCACATCTCATAGCTCAAGATCCGAAAGGAAAGCAAGAGCTAACCTTCCACTCACGATTTGAAACTGTCTAGGTAGAGGTTCTGATTTTCCTATTCAGATCTCAGGGCCAACTCCTGGGGCCACCGGCAGTGGCTGGGATGGGGGTGTGGCAGGGTTGGGATTGTTCCAGCCAGGATCACGTGCTCTGTGACCCGAAGTCAGGGGTGGGGGCGATGGGTATGGTGGATGCCACAGGACAACAGGGCACCATGATCAGCAGGGCCCCAACCCCAGGAATTACCCGTGATGAGAGTGGAACAATCCCCCAAGGCCAGCAGAAGAGGGGAAAGTGTGCTCAGCAGAGACACTGAGGCCCAGACAGGGAAAGGAAGTGGCCCAGGCCACACAGCCTGTGTCTGTGGCTGAGCTGGGGAGAGGGACAGCCGGCCCCTGCTAAGTCTTCAACTCCTAGCGTGTTTTTTTTTTTTAATTTAATTTAATTTATTTATTTTTTACATCTTTATTGGAGTATAATTGCTTCACAATGGTGTGTTAGTTTCTGCTTTATAACAAAGTGAATCAGTTATACATATACATATGTTCCCATATCTCTTCCCTCTTGCATCTCCCTCCCTCCCACCCTCCCTATCCCACCCCTTTAGGTGGTCAAATAGCACCGAGCTGATCTCCCTGTGCTCTGTGGCTGCTTCCAACTAGCTATCTATTTGACGTTTGGTAATGTATATATGTCCATGCCACTCCCTCGCTTTGTCACAGCTTACCCTTCCCCCTCCCCATATCCTCAAGTCCATTCTCTAGTAGGTCTGTCTTTATTCCTGTCTTACCCCTAGGTTCTTCATGACATTTTTTTTCTTAAATTCCATACATATGTGTTAGCATACGGTATTTGTCTTTCTCTTTCTGACTTACTTCACTCTGTATGACAGACTCTAGGTCCATCCACCTCACTACAAATAGCTAAATTTTGTTTCTTTTTATGGTTGAGTAATATTCCATTGTATATATGTGCCACATCTTCTTTATCCATTCATCCGATGATGGACACTTAGGTTGTTTCCATCTCCGGGCTATTGTAAATAGAGCTGCAATGAATATTTTGGTGCATGACTCTTTTTGAATTATGGTTTTCTCGGGGTATATGCCCAGTAGTGGGATTGCTGGCATGTTTGGAAGAGGAATGTGGGCTGACACATCAGCTGCTGCCAGGCTGCATCGCTAATTTGCTTATTTCCTATTTTGTTTGTTTTTTAATAAGATGGGGAGGATAGAGATGTGGTGTGAGATTAGCTATTATAAGTACTCACTCAACCAGACCATTCTGATCCCTATATTATTATCCTGTTTGAAGTCAAGAGCTCACGGGCTGTCTTTGCCCTTTAAACCCATAATTTACAGAGTAATTTTCTGCCAGGTGGAGGGAGTGTTCCAGTAATGCCGCACTTAACAATGGGAAGTCTCTTTAGCCCTGGGAACATCTGGCTTCAGGAACTTCTTACTGTAAACAGCTGGGTTTGGCCAGCCAGCCTCAGGCCAGTGGGTACCAGCCCAGACTCCGTAGAGAGCCAGTCGGCAGGGCTAAGATCCCAGCTCCCATGCCCTAGCTCCACACACAAGGACCCTGGGAATCTATGTAACAGCTCTGTGCCTCAGTTTCCCCACCTGTCGGATGAGAAGAACAATGCCAATCCAGAGCAAAACCACATACAGCTGTGATTCTCAACTGCAGATGATTTTGCCTTCCCGGGGGACATTTGGCAAAGTCTGGAGAAATTTGGGGCTGTCATGACAGGAGGTGGGAAGCTCTTGGCTTCTAGTGAGTAGAGATGAGGGATGCTGCTAAACATCCTGCGATGCTCAGGACAGCACTCCTCCTCCCTGCAAAGTACCTCCAGGATGTTGGCAGTGTGGAGGTTGAGAAACCCTGCTTTAAAGGACAGGGCAAGTGTCTGGTCAATGCTGGCTCTTACTAGATCTGACCACTGAATTCTCAGTCCTGTTTCTGGTGCTTCTGTAAGCTGTCAGGCACCTGAACTCAAGTTTCTTTTCCTCTCTGAATATCAGGGGGCTCATCTTCCCTGGGGTCCAGCTGCCCTGCCCCACTGCTAGGGAGAGGAAGCAGCTCAGGAAAGAAGAACCATGCCCCTCTCCACCCCCTGGGCCACATTAAAGGATTCCAGGCCACATACTCCCCTGAGAGTCACAGGGCACTCCATTCTCTCTCCAGATGTGAGACTCACTGGGCTGATCCCACCCCTGCTGGGCTTGTGACCTTACTCCACTGAGCCAGTGAGATTCCACCCTGAGACTTCGCTAGAACTCCTGGGTGAGAGCCTCTCTCTTGTGCAGGGGTAGCTAAGCTGGGAGGTTGTGTGTCTCATGGTAATTTTGCCAACTGTTGGGATCAACCTGTCTGGGAATAAACCTGACGTAGCGAGAAGAAACGTCAAGGGACAAAGAAAGATGAGGATCCTGAAAATATCATTTACCACTCTGGATCCAAAGCTAGTTGTCCTACACTATTCTTTCCAGAAGCCAATAAGTTCCTTTTTGTTTTTATTTTAATTAATTAATTAATTAATTAATTTTTTTGCAATACGCGGGCCTCTCACCGTTGTGGCCTCTCCCGTTGCGGAGCACAGGCTCCAGACGCGCAGGCTCAGCGGCCATGGCTCACGGGCCCAGCCGCTCCATGGCATGTGGGATCTTCCCGGACCGGGGCACGAACCTGTGTCCCCTGCATCGGCAGGCGGACTCTCAACCACTGCGCCACCAGGGAAGCCCCCTTTTTGTTTTTAAACCAGTGTTTGAGTTGGGGTTTGTCACCTGTCACTGGCTAATACAGAAATCCCACCTGTCCTAGAAATTTTTTTCCCAGTTGTATTTTTCTAGGGCCTTGCCTTTTTTTTCCCCCTTCACCAAATCATAAGCTTCTTGAGGGCAGGGCTTGTATAGAAAACTAAATTATCTCAGCGTACTATGTAGCAACAGAACTTTCTGCCATGATATGGGAATGCTCTGTATCTGTGTTCTCTGATCCAGCAGCCACCAGGCACAGGCAGCTATGGAGTGCTTGAAATGTGCTGGTGCAGCTGAGAAATGGAATGTTAAATTATATTTAATTTTAATTAATTATTATAGTAATTTAAATTGCCACCCATGGCTTGGCTGCCGGATCAAACAGCATAGCTGTATAGCATCTTGTACTGGTGGTGATGCTCTGTCAATTTTTATTGATTGATTGATTGATCCGTTCATTTGCTTAATGAACAGGGAGAGAGTGTGGGAGGCTGTATTGGTGGATATAGTACGTGGGCAGTCACAGCCCCACAGGTCCCATGCGGATAACTGTAATGCAAAGTGGAGAACACAGAATGTTTTGGAGGAGGCCCAGGTCAGATTCTCTGGAAGCTCAGGGAGGAAGTTCAGAGAGTAGCTGGAGGTGAGATCAGACGAGGTTCTCAGGGGGAGTAATCAAATACGAGATCAATGAATGGGTGCAAAAAAAAGGCCTTTTTTCAGTCCCACTTACTGTGTTCCTCCCACAGGGCCTTTGCACATGCTGACCTGCTGTCTAGAATCCTCTTCCTTTTCTTCTTCACCTGCTGAACTCCCTTCTGCCCAGGCCTCACCTCCTCTTGACTACATGAAACCCCCATAAGATAAGCTCTCTGACGACCAGCTACCTCTGCTCTCAGGACTGGGCACAGCTACAATTTCACACCGCCCAGGAGTATTTGATTCACTTCTCTATTCCCTGCTGGATGGGAAGCTCTGTGCAGGCAGAGGCTGGGCAGAATTTCATTCACATTGTATCCTCAGCATTTAGCTCAGCGTCTGCCTGCCTGGAATGTGCTTCCCCCAGATCTTTGCAGGGGAAAGCATGTCTCAGCTCAGAAGTCCTCTAGGACAGCCCCACCCCCCTCATCCCGTGTACCACTCATCACTTCTGAAATCAGTCACCCCAGTCATGGATGAGTTTCTTGTCTTCCTTTGCTAGGTTATATGAGTTCTATCCCTGTATCCCCAGCATCAAGAACAGGCCCTGGTACCCAAGAGGATTTACTAAATACAGTATGTGTGGTCAGCCGGCTGAAACTGGTCATGCCCAGGCCTCTCTCATAGTGTCTTCTAACTTTTCCAAGTCCTCCCTGTTCAATGCACACTTCCCGAGTATTCGCCCACTGCCAGAACTTAGCAATGAGCTAGGGAGTCAGGCTGGGCTCCTGTCCTGGGAGAAGCATACAATCTGGCTCACTGGGGTGGGGTTCCATCAGGGCCAGTCGGACACCTGGGTGGAGCCTTCAGACCATCCCCTACCTCCTGTGATTTGGGCTTTGCCAGGAGGGCCCAGCTGTCAGCCATGATCTTGATACTCAGTGTGTGTGTCTCTGGACTAGCAACACAACCTGGGAGCTTATTAGAAATGCCAGATCTCAGGCCCCACCCCAAACCTCCTGAGTCAGCATCTGCATCCCCAAAATACCTGTCCCTTCCAGGTGCATTTTTTTAAAATAAATTTATTTATTTATTTTTATTTTTGGCTGCTTTGGGCCTTCATTGTTGTGTGCGGGCTTTCTCTGGTTGCGGCAAGCGGGGGCTATTCTTCATTGCGGTGGGCGGGCTTCTCATCGCAGTGGCTTCTCTTATTGCGGAGCACGGGCTCTAGGGGTGTGGGCTTCAGTAGTTGTGGCACGCGGGCTCCATAGTTGTGGCTCGCGAGCTCTAGAGCACAGGCTCAGTAGTTGTGGTGCACAGGCTTAGTTGCTCCGCGGCATGTGGGATTTTCTCAGGCCAGGGCTCGAACCCATGTCCCCTGCACTGGCAGGCAGATTCTTAACCACTGCGCCACCAGGGAAGCCCTCCCAGGTGCATGTTAAAGTTTGAGAAGCACCGAGCTAGGACACCTGTGGTTTTACCACTGCTACGGACTGAATGTCTGTGTCCTCCCCAAATTCTTATTTGAAAAATTCTAACCCACCATGTGATGGTATTAGGAGATGGGGCCTTTGGGAGGTGATTAGGTCACGAAGATGGTGTCCTCATGATGGGATTAGTGCCCTTATAAGACATCGGACAGCTTGCTTCCTCTCTCTCTCCCTGCACACTGGGAGGACACAATGAGAAGGCACCCATCTGTGAACCAGGAAGAGAGCCCTCACCAAGTGAATTAGCTGGCACCTGGATCTTGGACTTCCCAGCCTCTAGAACTGTGAGGAATAAACGTCTGTTGTTTAAGCCCCCATAGTCTCCAGTATTATGTTGTAGCAGCCCGAGCCGACTGAGACGACCGCTGAAGATCTATTCTGATGATCTGGAAATGTGAATACCCCAGAAGAGGGACACGGTGAAGCAAATGATATCAAGGGAGGGGTGGCTGGTCAGATGTTCCCCTCCTGACAGCGGGGTTCTGGGACAGGAGGCAGCACTCTGATGGGGACAGTAGGCGCCTGACTTTTCCAATAGGACAGAATGCACCAGAGCTCCATTTTGAGCGCTGCCACCTGGTAATGTAAGTCCTGTGCTGGAAGGTGAGGGTGAGGATGGGAACACCAACATTGTAGTGGGGGTGGTGCTCAGCGGGGAGGAACGAGCCTGGGATCTGGAGGCAGGTGACTGAGCTGGAGTCCTGCCCGGTCACGTCTTAGCTTAATGGAGCTGGGCAAGCCCCTCAGCCTTAACCTCAGTTTCTCCGTCTATGAAATGGGTTAATAATCACCCCTCTCAAAGAGACTGTTGGGAAAACGGAATGAGAACACACAGAGAAAAAGGCCAGCTCATCAGTGAAGTGTTGTGGAGTAGTATTTATTGTTACAGTGTTAAAATTCACTCTTGGGAAGACATTCCGGGCTATGATCAGTAACTAAAGGTCAGGAACATCATCTTAGCTCATGGACAACTCGTTTCCTTTGCACCCACAGACTCCCTGGGGTGTTAGGGCTCAGGAAATTCTCATCAGCCAACCACTGGGAATGATGTTAGTGTCAGAAGATGCTAGTTCCCACAAGGTTTCTTTTTCTTGCCACTCCACTGCCAGGAGCCTGCTGGAACCTCGAAGGGCAGAGCAGAAGGGATGGTGCCCAGAAAATATGGGTTGTGATGGGAAGGGGGAGAGCTAGGCTTGGAGCACCGAACACGGAAGTCACATCTTGCCAAATCGTCCTGTTCTGCTGGACCCAGCCCTGTCCGGTGACCTAGAGATTGGGGGTCACTGTTCTGAGGCCCCTCCATGCTGGCTGGGCTGTGTGGAGACCCCTTCCCCTCGGCTTCGTCTGGTCCAGGCTCTCCTGTGGCTTTTCCTTGCCTCCTGCAGCCGGGGCTCCGATGATTGCGATGCTGACACAGACAGATTTCTCGGAGAAGAGCCCTGCTCAGCCAAGGACAAGAGAGCCTTGTCCACAGACAAGAGGCGCCTGGGGTCAGAAAGCGGAGTCCACCTGGCAGGTGCCTTCTGATGGTTCTGGTCCCCAGCTTCTGGGAGGAATATGGGGTGTCTCTGCCCACCCTGGTTCTCCCCAACCTCTGGCAGCGGCCACCTCTTTTTAAGGGGCCAGCACCCATGGGTGCAGGCGACCTCTTCCAGAAGCACATTCACATGGTTCCGAGGTCCAGATGCCATGTCACCCTTTAAAGACCAAGACCGTGACTCAGGCCGTTTGGACAGGAGGTGGCAGGTCACTGTTCTGTGGGTGGCCGCTCTGCCAGCCTTTGTTAACCGCTACCAGAACCTCTCTGCCAAGTCTGCACCCCCTGCTCTTCTTGCCCGCTCTTGAAGCAGGGTTGACATTTAGGATTTTTCCAGCAGAGAGAGCTCACCTGATTTAACTCTGTATGGAGGTTGTTTAACATGTATCAGCCAACCCATCCTCATGTTGCAAAGCCAGCTCCAAACGCTTGCCTGGCTGCCAGGGATACAGAGCATCCGGGAGGCGAGAATGTGCTCTTAGGGCATCGTTTGGACCAAAAGGTGCATCCAAGGTTGCCCACGTTGCCCCAGGCCTGCCGGCTGAATGCTGCGAATGTTTTGGGCAGTGCCATCCCTGCCAGTGACCGCCCCCCCCAAACTGTCCACTTGCCCATCTTGTCCACAAGTCGGGGAACAATGCATTGGTTTCAAATAATCAGACCTGCATCCAGGCACCTGTCGGTTTGCCATTCCTGCTCTCCCTGCGGGAATAACTGCCTTCTGGGTTTGCTCCTTCCCGAGAGGCAGATCCTGGGGTGCCGGCTCAGCCAGCCTGGATGCTGGCTCGGGAGTGGCCGATGGCATCAGGTTAGAGGGAGGTTTTAACTCCTCTCTCCGGCTGCGGGCTCTGCAGTCTCCGATCCCGTGTGTGTGGCTGAATGTCATGAAGTTACTGGGTTTGGAACCTCCGCAAAGCTTCGCCCCTTGTTCCAGAGCTTCACCCCTCGGGCCCTGGAATCAGAAATGTGTCCCTAGGAGGCCAAACATTCAGACAAAAGGGAGCATCCACCTGTCCACAACTAGGCATTTGGTTTCCGGTGGTGAGAAAAGCTGTGCTTGTGTTAAGGTTAGGAAACCAAGGTCTTCGGCCTCGGGGAGGAGGAATTCTCAAGTTCATCAGGCCTCGGGTTGTGCTTTTCCTTGAGGGGAAGTAATTCATTGGGTTGAAGAACGTGCTTTGACGGTTCTTGGAGGCTGACCCTGCTTCTAGTCCTGGAAATTCAAACTTCTTATAGACTGTTGGTACCAAAGGCTTCAATGGAAGTCGAGCACCGTGGTTCCAACAAAGGATTTGCTTTGATAACCTAAGTGTAAGTAGAACTCCAATGCCATGTGCCCTTCCCTAATCATTCCTCAGCATCGAGGTCAATGAACTCAAGCCTGAACACATGGATCAAACTCATTTTCAAGGGTTATGTACGTGGGATTTTCCTCTTTTGGGGAAGTCAAGTCCTACTGGGGGCTCTAGAGAGTCTGAACATTAAACATTTCTTGCCCTCCTTTTGCATGTTGCTCCAATCAAAACAGTTGGAGAGGACTTCCCTGGTGGTCCAGTGGTGAAGATTCTGCCCTCCCATTGCAGGGGGTGCAGGTTCAATCCCTGGTCGGGGAAGTTCCGCACGCCGTGCGGTGCGGCCCCCCAAACAAACAAACAAAAACAACAACAACAAAAAACAGGTGGAGAGAACCAGTACAATATCAGTACAGTATCAGTTCTGTGTTGTAAATGGGAAAGTAGACACCCACCCTGGACCCCATAACTTCCCACCTGTCTCCTGAGAGGTTACAAAGTGTTACAGACGTTAGCAAGTGTTAATCCTCACAACATCCCCGGAAGGGAACCAGAAGTATTGTAGATGAAGACATTGAGGCACAGAGAGGTGAGGCCACTGGGAAGAAGCTACACAGCAAAACAGTAGTAGAGTCAAGAAGAGGGCTGGGGATCCCCTGCACCACCTTAGCGACCTGTGAGCTTCAGCTCAATTAGGGCACTGGTGAGCACACCTGTGTGTCAGGTGACAGACGTCACAACAAGGTTTGCTGGGTTAACGATGACAAGCGTTTCCCTGTTCCCAGTCCCAAACCCGCTGTCACACTTGGTACAGTTGTCACGGACCTAACTCAGTCAACCCCGATCCTATCGACACGATATCCTTCATCCTGATGACCAGATATCTGCACTTCCTGGCAATGTCAGTGCTCAGCCACACCCCCGCAGGGATGTCACCTGCCTCCACCCAGGACAGCCACTCCCAGGAGGAGGGAGCAAGTAGCCCTTTAACATGTCCACCCGGATGTGACACACGGCTTTTAGGATGGGAATGACCTTCCCGTTTTGCCTTCTCCCAAGAGAGATTCAGTGACCCAAGTCAGAAGCCAAGTTATTGGTCATGGGGGGCATGGATGCTGGAGCCGAGACCTCCACCAGGCTGGCCAGAAGGGTCCACGTGGTGACCGGTCAGCCTCCAGCTTTGCTAGCTCCTGTTGCTGTCACTGCCGGGCTCTGCGTGTCTGGCTGGAGTCCCACCTGCTCCTCCTGGGAGGGTGTTTTGGGGAACCCGGTGCCTCTTTCCATCCTGGTGGCTCAGTTCAAGGCTCCCAGGACCACCTGAACTGCTCAGTGGCTGAGTCACTCCGAGGTGGAGCCTTGATGACAGAGGTGCTGGGCACCCTGACGGGCCCTCTGGGCCAGTCTCCCTCCCGTGAGCACGGAAGTCCACAGCCCGCTCAAGTCAGGCAGGCTGGTGCCCCCTCGTTCCTCGGGCTTCCCATCCGAAGTCACAGCAGTCTGCTGGGAGTTCCCGGGTCTAGAGGAGCATCCTCAGGCCGAGGTCACTATGTACAACAGCGACAGTCCCTGGCTGTCCTTCATCCCTGCGTCTCTCTGTGTTGGGTCTGGTGGAGCATCGGCTCCTTACACGTTGGTGACCTCCAGGCCATTGTAGCCTTCCAGACGGCACTGCTCGGGCCTGCCCTGGGAGTCGTCGTCTCCGCAATCTTCGTTTTGAAGAGAGCCATAGTCATCGTGGAAATCGGGGTCTTTGCTGCTGAAGCCCCTTCCTATCTTTCCCAGGGGCAGCTGAGAAGAGAGGAATGCGAACAAAGGACAGGAAGAAGAGAAAAAAAGAATTGAATGTGCTTGGATCTGGGAAATGTGGGGTCTCCAATTTCAGTTGCTGTGTGACCTTACCTAACCTCTCTGTGCCCCTCCTGTTATGACTAATACTCCACTCCTCAGGGAGACTGAGAGGACTTTTGTGAGTTAACCTTAGGAGAGAGCTTTGTGTTCCCAGCTAGAAGGAACCAGTTTGTTACTGAGGGTGAGGGCAAATGTAGTCTTTCTGCTTATCTACCGAAGTCTCTCACTTTCCTCCTCAGCAGGGGGAGGGGGGGTGAGAATGAGTGTGGGTGTGAGGTCTGACTGCGAGCGTGAGGTCTGACTGCATTCCCAGGTCCAGAAGAAATATTCCAGCATTGCCTGGTGTGGCAGAAAGAGTGTGGGTTTTGGAGACGCACAAACTGGGGTTTGGATCCCTGCTCTGCCATTTCCCAGCTGTGTGACCTTGGACAAGTTACCTGTCCCCTCTGAGCCTCAGTTTTCTTAGCTACAAAATGGGACTAATAATTCCTTTCTCCCAGAGTTGTTGCAAAGAGTAGAAATCCATCTGGGAAGCACACAGCAAGGTGCTGGCAGACAGTAGCTATAATTATCAGACATGGTGGCCCCTCAGTAAATAGTTCTCTCTTAGGGTAGTCATGACAGTGCTTTGTAATTATTTATTTATTTGACCACCTTTCTTTCTGGACCAGTGTTTCTCAACCTTTTTTTCAATACTGCCCCCCTTAAAAAGAAGACTTTTTAGACATTTTTTCCCTAATCACACTCCCACTATGAAATTTTCATGCCACAGGTATACTGTGCATCTGTTTATGTGCCATGCGTATAGCTGTGCTTTATGCATAAAACGAGTAAGGTTTTTTGTGCCCTCCCTGACCTGAACCAATTTTCACCCCTTTGGGGGTAACAGCACTCCCAGTGGGAATGCACAGCCTAGACTGAAAGCATCTTAATGGTGAGGGTGGCCGTTTCTTCATGTTTATCTCCCACACTCAGGACGTGCCTGGGATGCACTTAGTACCTGAAACTGTCTGCTGAATAAATGGAAGAATTTTGGATTATCTGCTTCTGTCGTCCGTGTCTATACACCTCCGTTTAGGAATCTGTGTCGCCCTGAGTCCACATGATCAGACCCAACTACACATGTTCTTATGCACCAGAGGCTCATCCACTGCTCTTGGTCAGGCCATTGGAGTTCAAAATCTAAGTCAGTGGCCCTTAGAGTTTAGGGTGTGTTGGAACCCTCTGGGCAGCCTTGCGGCATGCGGGGTTCCCCTTGCCCCCAGAGGCCCTTGAGTCAGGAGGCCCAGGTGGGTCCCAGAATCTGCATGTTAAGCATCCACCCAGGGGAGTCTGATGCAGACAGGTAAGACCTGCACTTCGAGATACAGTGACAAAGACCCCACAAGGCTGAGTGTGTCTTAACCATCATGCAGGTCCCTTGAGGGTGGCTTCCAGGGCCTCTCTCCCAGCTGCACCTGTGACCTGGCCCATCGGCCCCCCTCCAGACGACACAAAGACCTTTCTTTCCCAGGCTGGGGGACCCCCAGGGAAACACATGGAGCGACCTACCCGGCCAGCCTTGTACTTGATCCCACTGCTGTTCTCCTCCTTCCCCGCCCGGGTGATGCTGGAGGCCCTCCCCGGGGGCGTTCCGAATCGCTCAGCCTCCCGGATGCCTGTGGAGCTGAGGAGAGACCCAGTGCAAGTCAGCAGGGCTGCGGCAGCCGGGGGTGTGTGTCAGCTACTGCCGCCCAGAGACACAGACACTCGCTCACACCAGGAACTGTGACCGCAACTGCGGTGTACTGAGTATCTCCTACGCGCCACCACCGTGCTAAGCGCTTTACAAACACAATCCTCACGGCACACACCTAGAGGCCAGGCTGCCGTCTCTCGCTGCCGATGAGGAAAAGGGGCACAGAGAGGTCAAGAGACCTGCCCAAGATCACACAGCTGGAAGGGGCACAGCCAAGATCTGAACCCCGGTCTCAGAGACCCCAAAGTCTCTCTTAAGCCCCCAGTGCCCGCAAACCCTATCAGGAGAGGGGAGACTTGATGGGAGAAGTCCCACAAGTCAGCTCATTAGGTGTGACTGGAGAAACAGCAAGAAAGTTTCCCCCACTCTGCATTTGGAATCTGGGTCCCCCACTGACTTGTTACCCCCATAGCTCCCTTCCTTGTACAGAAGCATCAAAGGCTTCTGTTAGAACTGGACTTGGCAAACTACAGCCTGTGGGCCGAATGCAGCTAGCTGACTGATTTTTTTTATACCTCTTTATTAGGAGTATAATTGCTTAACAATGGTGTGTTAGTTTCTGCTTTACAACAAAGTGAATCAGTTATACATATACATATATCCCCTCCCTCTTGCGTCTCCCTCCCACCCTCCCCATCCCACTAGCTGACTGATTTTGTAAATAAAGTTTTATTGGAACCCAGTCCATTGGTTTGCACGTTGTCTATGGCTGCTTCCTTACTACCACGACAGAGCTGTCTACTTGGACACAGACCACATGGCTCTCGAGTGCTCACATCTTCACTATCTGGCCTTTTATGGAAGAAGTTGGCCGGCCCCTGCGTTAGAACCTTAGTGCTGGCGCGTATGGAGTATGGAGTTGGGGCAAGAAACTGGCTCAGATACAGTAGTTCCGAACTTCGTCCTCCCACCTGCCTTCCTTCTCTTTTAGATTTTGGGCAAACCAGTGTGTCTCTAGGGCTCCCGTCTTTCTCTGCCTGCAGGGTTGGCCCCAGCATGGGCAGACACTTCTGTACCTTCCCTGTCAACCTCACCAATCCCAAGATGCTGGTGTCCAGCATCTTTCTTGGAGCTTTAGTGGCATTGAAATCCTGGCTTGACTCTCCACTGGCTGCGTGACCTCGAGCACGTCACTTCGTTTCTTGAAAGCTGGGCTTCTCTATCTGCCAGATGGGGATCGTATTAGAGCCAACTTCATGAAGTGATCGCGAGGGTTAGTTAACAAGTGCTTTGGAGCTTAGCTGGGATCCAGTGAATGGCTATAATGATAATAAGTCATATTTACAGTAAAAACTTATTACAGAGGAATTGGCTCTGGCTGACCGGCGGGCAGGAGGTGGCTTTACAGGAGCCGTGAGCCTCGGCTCAGGCCACCACGGAGGTGGACTCATGAAGAGAAATGAACCTTCTAATATCTTTTAAGCTGCCTTAGAGAAGCTCTGCTTCTTTGGGGGCAAGTTCTGCGGAGAAAGTTCAAGGGAGGGGAGGGTGCTGGGCAGAGGACCGCACTGGCTGCTGGGCGGCAGGTGAAGGTGAGTTCTCAGGTCCCCGGGTGCCAGGGCATCTTCGTCACAGGGAGGCTCTTTCTCTGTGGCGGGTCAGGAACTGAGGTCTTCATTGATGACCTCCCTCTCTGCTCCATCTGGGGATGGAATGCCCTGGGTCTACTGGGGAAGCTGTTCTAAGTGCAGAAGCCATGAAGATCTAAACTCCTGCAGCCAGCTGTGCTTGCTGTCTTGTGGGAAGTGCATTAAACCCCCCTGACTCATGGAACATCAGCTGTCTGATGAGCTTGGGAGAACTCCAGAGCCCCTCCTTTTGTTTTTCACTGAAAAAGAGATGGAAGTCCAGAGGGGATGTGTGTCTCATCCAGGGATACACAAGACACACAGTGGCAGGGATGGAACTTGAACTTGGGCCTCTAGGAGCAAGATCTAGACCATGTTTTTCCCACCTTGGGGGTCAGCGTAGGACCCAGAGGAGGAGAAAGAATGTGGAGTGGGGTTAATCTCAACATTTCTCTTATAAGTTCATTGGAGGATTAAATGAGAGGACATATATAAAATGCTGAGAAGGGGCTGGCATAGCATGAGTAATTGCTGTGATCAACACAGGGGTTGAGGGGTACAGACCTGGCTTGAGTCCCTGCTCAACCATCCCCTAGCTGTGCCCTCATGTGAGCTGATTCCCTTGCTGGGCCTCAGTTTCCTCATCTGTACAATGGAGCCCAGTACGCAGTTCTGGTCTTAACAAACCATCCCCTGAGCAGAAAGTGGCTGCCTTTGTGGTGTAGACAGAGGAGCAGAGGGCAGTTCCTGTCACCACTGTGCCAAAACACCTTCCCTTCTAGCTTTTTCCACTGTGGCTAAAACCGTACCGTTCCTGCTGCGGATTAAAAGTCACGAAAACGCAAATAGGCCGAGCGCAAGGTTACGGTCTTTGGAGGCTTGACATGGCTAATTGAATATTTCTACTTCCGTCGTCAGACCTTGAGGGAGTGGAATGCTGGAAGGATAAGTTTTAATGAGGGAAGTTTCGGGAAGATAGGGCATCTCTTTGACTCATTTCCTGAGTCAATGTAGAGGGTGTCCTGGGCACTAAAAAGGCATCGTGTGCAGGAAGGAAGGTGGCGGGGTGGGAATCAGCCTCTGCCAGCGGGGCTGGCCTGAGGGCTGAGTCTCACCCAATTAAATGAAAGTTTAGGAGGCCGTGAGGTGCAAGATGCTTTGGTGGAGCCGAGTGAAGTGGGGGAGGACAGCGTATTAATTGGCCACCTACTGTGTTCCAGGCATGACGCCCGGTCCTTCCCCCACCGACCCTCCCGAAGCCCTGGGAAGGAGGAGTGATTGTCCGCATTTCAAGATGAGGGAACTGAGGCTCCAGAAGGCAAGTTTCTTGCTAAAACCACAGATGATGGAAGAGGAGCCAGAATTCAGCCCCCAAAGGCCCTGCTGTGCGCCCTCCTTACATAGGACCATGACTCCATGGGCTACACCGCCCCAGGGCCGGGTCTCTGGGCTCACAGCTCAGTGACCGTTTGGGGGTGGGGTGAGGCAGAATATTATGAAACATCACCTTCTTGTGGGTGCCTAAAAATCTCAATGTGCCCCTTTCCCCACCTGGCTCAGGTGACCTGCCAGGGGGCCCAGGAATACTCCCCCTTGTCTGCTGCCTGGATCTCTCAGACCTGGGTAGCCTGCCAGCCACGGAGGTAGGGCTGTGACAAGGCCTCTTATTCTGTGTGCTCGAGGGCTGAGTCTGTTTGAGTTCATAATGGAATTGCTCTTCCTGCTGAAAGGCTGATGAGGACACTGGAGCAAAGTGACAGAAAGGGGAGCCCCAGGGAACCAACTCAGGAGGAAACTGCTTCACTGAGACACTCCAGCGTTCCTGTGAGGTCAGGGGACATGAACTGTCAGTTATCGTGGGGCGTCTCTGGGTCAGGCTCCGCGTTCACTTTGTCTCACTGTTTATACTTCAGGATGGAGGCTCAGGAGCCCCCTGGGAGGGGCCCAGGGAGGTGAGACCCCTGCTCGACACAGTTCCCCTGTTGTTCTGGCCACTCTTTCTGCCCTTTAGGGAAGCAGCAAAGCATGATGCTTTGAATCCCAGCTCCTCAGTTTATCAGCTTATGTCCCCAGGCAAGATATGCAGCCTTGCTGTACCTTAGTTTTCTCATCTGTGAAATGGGGCACACGCACCCGCCTCTAGAAGGTGGCAACAACGTGCTAGGTTCTGAGCCTGGCCCGTGGCAGACCTTAGCAAATGGTTATGGTAGCTTGATAACCCCACCTTATAACTGTGTCTGGAGGGGGAAGGAGGAGGGAAAGGAGGGAGATGCCGGCTGAGTCTTGCATCCTTGGAAACAAAAAGGGGTACTTTGGGGCCATGGGTCACGAGGCCACAGGATGGGGAGGAGTATTTACAAGAGAGATGCAATGTTTGTCTGATGCTTCCAAGGCCTAAAGGGGACTCTTCTCAGGCCTAACATTCAGAGAGAATCTACAGGCTGAATCCGCCTTGTGCCTGACCCCCTGTTAGTGACAGGATACACCGTCCTTCAGGCAAGTGCTGGAGATGGTCACACATTTTCATTAAGGCTTTTTTTTTTTTTGGCTCCTGTGATGCTTTGGAACGGCTTGGCTACTCCCTGCATCCTTTTGGTCCACTGATTTATTTCTCTGGATCTTTAACACACAGTCCTGTGACAGAGTTGGTGCTAGACCGGGATTTACCGGGAGAAGCAAGAAGTCAGTGTGTGTCAAAGTAGACATCACAAGATGATGTCAGAAAGTGCTCCCCCTCAGTCCCTTTGGTCATATGGTTGTCATGGCAATGAGAGGAGGCTGGAGGACATGATGTCATATTGGACCCTATAAACTCTTGGTAAATGTGCCTTTCCTAGAGTTGGGTTGGGTGCTGATGTTCCCTGACTTCCTGGTCATGGGCCATTAATACATGGAGACTATAATCTCCCAAGATGCTCTGAGCTGACCACCCCCCTGTGACTACAGGCATCACATCTACCGGGTGATGTGGGATCACAGATGTGATCAGGGGTCACGTCTCCTGGAGAGTGGAACCAGGTGCTCATCAGCCCCCACCTCCAAGCTTCCCAGTGTGGTGGAGGGTCACAGGAGTCCCTGCTGGTAGATTCCAGCACTGCCACGAACTCCCGTCTAGTCTTGAGCAGGTCACAACACCTCTCTGAAGCCTGTCACCTTATCCGTACAAGGAGGCAACGATTCCTTCTCGCTCAGCTTCCTTCACGGGGAGGAGGCGAAAATGAAACAAGGGACGTGACGACACATGATATCAGTGTGATGACCATCGCTCTGTCCCACCCGGCCTGGGATTCAGTCCCAGGGTTGGCCTCTCAAGTCTATTTTGATGGTTCGGGATGTTTCCTCAAACTGGAATCTCTCCACCCAATCCAAGCATTCTGGGAGGACTCACCCCAAAAGACCTGCCCTGACCTTTCTCTTTCTGGAAAGCTGAAATCAGCAACAGAGAAGGAAAAGGAGCAAGAAGGCAGTAGACAGGATGAGATACCTAGACCACCGCAGAGATGGCCTGGGCAAAGCCCAGAGATCTTGGTTAATATAAACCCATCAGACCTTCCCAAGCATCTCACCACCTGCCTGGGGATCACTGTCTGCCTGGTGTTTGTTTGGCTTAGCTGGGGACTCTTGTACCAACAGCAGCGGGCTCTACAATTCCTTAGAAACTCAAGGAGTTCTGTCTTCCCCCAGCTAACTGAAAGTCTGACCCCCTGGCCCATGGCAGGGTCTCAGCAACGGGCCGCGAGGTTCTAAAATCCCACATCCCACGTGGAGACCTTGACTCATAAGCTATGACCAATATGTGGAAAAAAGCAGCATCAAGAAAAAAGGTCCTAACGGGGAGACAGGTTTGGGGTCTGGTACTGGCATTGCCTCTTGGTTCCCCGGCTGAGCAGCCTCAGATTCCTCAGAGGTAAAATGAGGAGCCTGGAGTGAATCCATTTCCTTCTTCCTTGTCCTGACATCAGGAGGACTGCTTTCATCTGGTGCCTGAAGGAGTCTCTGACCTCCCAGCAACCTAAGAACCCACCGTATTTGTGCTCCATTGAAACGTCCCTAGCGCTCACCCCCTAATCCTAGACAGTTCTCAACATACCTCCCACCTCATGGGGGGTCAAGGGTCGAATCAGTCACACAAATGTTAGTCACACGGCTAATGTTTAGCTAGAGCTGCCCCTCCAGGGCTCGGAAGATCTTAAGACTGTTACAGATCACATGGCTCCAGAAGGGAGGTAAAGGAAGGTGGAAAATTCTGAGGAGAAAAGCCGTTTGCCTGCACCTGTTGATTCATGGCTCATGGAATAGGGTTCTTGTCAAAACCACCTCAGCAAGCATAAAATGCATGAAAATGTAGATTCCCGGGCTCTGCCAGCAAATTCTGGTCCTGTAGGTCTGAGTAGGGGATGAGGTATCTGCATATTACAAGAGCACCGATGATTCGGCTGCAGGGTCTGTGAGAACTGCTTGGGTATCAGCCTGCCAGTGGGGGAGGGCAGTCCAGGGCACCTGGACCCCGCGACAGATGCACAAGTTTCTCCCACGTGCATGACATGGGGTGTGGCTCAGCCACTCCCTGAGGCCCCATGTGGTTTAGGGGTTGAGCACTCAGGCCTGACGCCGAGAGCCTCAGGTTCAAATCCGGCATCTGTCAACAGAATGAGCTCACCTTCAGCTAGACGGACCAAGAGTCAAAAAGGGTGATGACTCAAATTAGTAAACTCGGAATGAAAGAGGGGATAACGCTACATAAATAAGAGGCATTACAAGGAAATGATTATAGGATCAATTGTATGCTAACAAAATAGCTAACTTAGATGAAATGGACAAATTCTTGGAAAGATATAAACTATACACACGACTATATATAAAATAGATAACCAACAAGGACCTACTGTATAGCACAGGGAACTGTACTCAATATTTTAGAATAATCTATAAGGGAAAAGAATCTGAAAAAGAATGAACATATATATAGATATAGATATAGATATACACACACACATATATATATGTGTATATATATAGAGAGAAATGAATTGCTGTGGTGTACACCTGAAACTAACTCGATATTGTAAATCAACTATATTTCAATTAAAAATTTTTTTAAAAAGGAAGAACCTAGTCGGCACAACAGGCTTTCCGTCCCAGAACCATGGCCCAGTTTGTCCGTAACCTCGCGGAGAAGGCCCCGGCGCTGGTCAGCGCTGCTGTAACTTACTCGAAGCCTCGATTGGCCACATTTTGGCACTATGCCAAGGTTGAGCTGGTTCCTCCAACCCCTGCTGAGATCCCTACAGCTATTCAGAGCTTGAAAAAAATTATCAGTAGTGCTCAAACTGGTAGCTTCAAACAGCTTACAGTTAAGGAAGCTCTACTGAATGGTTTGGTGGCCACTGAGGTGTGGATGTGGTTTTATGTTGGTGAGATCATAGGCAAGTGTGGCATCATTGGCTATAATGTTTGAAGACCAGTCTTTGCTTTGTTATTTGGGTGTTCTTGGACCATGTGTGAGCAGACTGCTATTTGAATAAAATAAGACAATGAGTCAAAAAAAAAAAAAAGTAAGAACCTAAAAAAAGATATAAACTACTGAAACTGACTCAAGAAGAAACAGAAAATCTAAATAGACCTACAATGAGTAAAGAGTTTGGATTAGTAATAATAATAATAATAATAATAATAATAATAAACTTCCCACAAAGAAAAGCCCAGGACCAGATGGCTTCACTGGTGAATTCTACCAAATGTTTAAAGAATAACGAACAGCAATCCTTCACAAACTCTTCCCAAAAACAGAAGACGAGGGAAAACTTCCCAACTCATTCTATGAGGCCAATTTTAATCTGATAGCAAAACCAGACAAAAATATCACAAGAAAAGAAAACTACAGACCAATATCCCTTGTAAATACTGATGCAAAATTCCTCAACAAAATACTAGCAAACCTAATCCAGCAACATATAAAAAGATTATACACCATGACCAACTGGGATTTATCCTAGGAATGCAAGGTTGGTTCAACATCTGAAAATCAATCACATAATATATCACATTAATAGAATAAGGACAAATCTGGGCTCTGCCATTTACTAGCTGTTTGACCTTAGGCAAGTACCTTGGCTCTTCAGACAATTTTCTCCATCTATAAAGGAGGGATAGTGAAACTAATTTCTTAGCATTGTCATATGGATAGAATTAGTGCCCATGGCATGTGCTCAATAAATGGTCATCTAACCTTAACCACAATCATTTTAAGGAGAGAGTCCATTGGGAATTCATCTGTTCAAGTGTTTATTCTCTGGCCACTTTCTTTTTTTTTTTTTTTTGCGGTACGCGGGCCTCTCACTGTTGTGGCCTCTCCCGTTGCGGAGCACAGGCTCCGGAGGTGCAGGCTCAGTGGCCATGGCTCACGAGCCCAGCCGCTCCATGGCATGTGGGATCTTCCCGGACCGGGGCACGAACCCGTGTCCCCTGCATTGGCAGGCGGACTCTCAACCACTGCGCCACCAGGGAAGCCCTCTCTGGCCACTTTTCAGATAAGGAGCCTGGGGTAGGTGGGCTGACATGGTCTGCTCACCTAGATGGTAAAAACCACTAAGACGCCCATCCCTGTCTCCAAACCTTCGTCCCCATAGTCAGCCCTGCCTGGAACAGCCATCTCAACCTCTTAGGCCAGTGTGAATCCTCCCCAGCTCAAACCCCACCCTCACATGGCCTTCCTCATACACGCTGGTCACTCTCCCTTCTCTAAATGCCCGTTGTAACCACACACTTTATTCAAAACCTGACTTCTCCTCTACCTCTTTCTACTCTATGATGTTCAGGCTAAAGCACTGCACTTCTCTGAGCCTCAGTTTCTGGATCTGCCAAAGGAGACCGCTGTGTTGCAAAGGAACAGGTGGGACCCAGGAAGGATGGGCCAGGACCATCCGCTTCCAAAAGCTGCGAGCTGCAGCCAGCAGCCCACACTCACCTGGCCGGGTGGAAGATGGCACTCATCTCCTCCGCCAGGTGCCTCCGGAGAATGTGCTTCCCGCTGGGAATGCCCAGGGCCGTGGCCATGGCCTCAGCGTTGAACGTGGGTTCCAGCACCAGCACGGCGCCGTGGACACCACTGTTGGTCAGGTTGTCTGCGTACTCCTGAGGGCAAGACATGAGGCTGGTGAGCCACCCTACTGGCCTGAGGGGGCCCCACCTCTACTGGGGATATGCCCCCAACAGCAAGGGCTTGACCTCCGGGGACCAGTTCATTTAATACTGAGAGGGAACCCACCCCACTCTTTTAGGGCCATGAGAGCAGTGACTGGACTATTTTGTCACTGACATACCCAGATCTAGGCAGGCAGCCCATAAATGCTTGTTGAGGGAGAAGATGGATGTGGATTCAATCCCACCCTGGCTTCAGAGAGCGAGAATGGCTCAGCATTCCCTCCCGCCCCATGAGATGTGGATGCTGCTGGGGGATAGCAGGAGGGGGGAGTAGTTGCCGCCTCTTGAGGGACAGGAGGAAGGTTATTCTTGCCGGCCTGGGCAACGATGCCTCAGCCCACGCAAAAATGGATATTGATTTGCACACACACAGACGTGCATGGGATTTGCCCAAGAGTCACCCCCAGCCCCGCCATCTCCCCTCACCTTCAGGTCAATATCTCGCACCCACTTGAGCACCCGCTGGTTGGTCCATACCACGGGGTCTATGTTCTGCGTCTCGCAGCGAGCCCGGCGCTCCTGGAGGGCCTGTTGGGGTGGGGAGGGTGGGTCAGCCGGGGGGATGAGGGTCCACGGTGCTGGCAGAGACCTCAGCATGCTGATGTGAGGCTCCTGGCCAGGCCATCCACGGCTGCTCTGGCCACGTCGATCCTTTCATTCTGGAAAATGGGGAGAAGCCCACTTCCGGGGTGAAGGAGCCTGGAGGCAAAGCCGCCTGCATCCGGAGGCTGGGGCTGCCTGGGACCCACGGCGGCTGCCTGGTTGTGTATCCCAGCCCCCTGCTCACCTGACTTGGAGCAGGGGCTCCATGCGTGTTTGTGGAGGGACGTCCCCAGATGAGGCCACCCATGTCCACACTTCACCGTCATGATCGGCCCACTCGTCACCTCCTGTACCAGGCTGGGGCTCCTGGGGGCGGGGCCTGCGTCCTCACCACTTCCTGTGCTCAGGGCTCTGCGTTGGGTGTCTGAGAAGGTCATGAAGACCCCTCTTCTGTCCCTCTCCCCCCACCCCTGGATTGCCTGTGCTCTGACGGTGCTCTAAGAAAAGTAAGCCCGCTGCACTCAGCCCCACAGACCCCAGCAGCCTGGGGCCCCTCCCTCGGGGGACTATTTGGGGACAGGTGCCAGTAGGCCTTGGAGGAGCTGAAGCAGATGCCCTGGGCTCTCTGGCTTGGCAGCACTCAGAACAAGGGGCACTCAGAGTCCGAACTCTATATGCCCTACAGTCCCCCAGCTACCTGTTTGCACTCGCGTTCACCCTCCCACCTCAAACCCAGCATGGGAACCACATGGGACTCTCAGATCTTCTGCTGACACTGGTCTGTCCTCTGGGCCTTAGTGTATGCTGTTCCCTCTCTGGGCTGCTTTCCCCCTCATATCTTCTATTGACTGATCCCTGAAATTCCTCCTTCAGGTCTCACTTTAGGTGTCACTACCTCTGGTAGGGCTTCTCTGGTCCCTCTGGAAGCTTCTCCTTTGGGTTTTCAGAAAACCCTGGGCTTCTCTCATTGGGACAACCTTCCATGATGTTGTGACCACAAGCTTCTTTGTGGTTTCCCCTGATAAGCAGTGAGTCCTTGGAGGAGGAGTGTTTCCCGTTTCCCCTGAATTGAGCACAGGGTCTGGCCCATCCCCAATAAGCAGTTGTTTAAAGGAGGGAGGGAGAGAGGAAGGGATGGATGGGTGGATGGATGGATGGACAGGTAGAAGGAGGGATGAACAGATAGATGGGTGGGCGGATGAGCAGGTGGTTGGATGGACAGACAGTGGATGCGGAGAGGGAAGCAGGACTGTGGAAGGTGCCCCCCTCACCCCGCTTCTCACCTCCCTGCTGAAGTTCACTTGATACAGCAGCTCGATTCCCAGCAGGATGCTGATCTGGTGGAACTTCTTGGACACATTCAGGTGCTTCTCCAGGTCCCGCTTCATCAGGGAGTTCAGCATCCGCCCATCGACCAGGTGGTTTTGGAAGGCCTGGGAGTACTGGGACAGGCCGATGTCATTCAGCCAGGCCTTGGCCACCCAGTGATGGTCCAGGTCAGCGGCTTTGGACAGGCTGGTGAGGAGAGACACAGCCGGAGAGAGGGGGGTGGGTGGGGAAAGGTGGCAGAAACAGAAGAACAGGGAGAAATGGGGGCAGAGATGAGCAGAGATGAAGAATGAGAAGCAAAACAATGGCGGGGAGGGGACACAGACATAGAAATGAACAGGGATGGAGTGGAGAGACAGAGAGGAAGAAAGACAGAGGGAAGAGGTGGGGAGAGGTGGATGGAGGGGAGAGAGAGAGGAGACAGGGAGAGACACAGGGAGAGGGGGACAGAGACATAGGAGAGAGACACAGACACAGAGGAGACAGAGAGAAACAGAGAGAGAGGCAGACAGACACAGAGAGACAGAGACAGAGGGAGAGACAGAAACAGAGAGCAAGCCCCAGAGAACAAAAAAGGGATCAGCAGACAGGCAGAGGGAACAAGAAGAGAAGAGACCACGTTCAGACACACTGAGAGTGGAAAGGGACAATGACAGAGCCGCAGGGACGAATGCAGCAGTAAGCAGCACCTCTGGGGACCCCGGCACCCCCCACCCCCCACCCAGAGTCACACAGCGACACGTCTTGGAATCAGAAATAAACCCCACGTTTTGCTTATTCCAAGTCCTCTCTCCTCACCGCCGTATCTCAGATTTTCTGTATCCCACCGAGAACTTCACCCAGTGCCATGCGCATGCGCACGTAGTAGGCGCACAACGAATACGTCTCAAAAGGATAAAAGTGTGGTCCTCTCAGATGTCATTCCCCTGCTCGCCACAGGGTGGCAGCCTCGCACAATGAATGAGGACGGCGCCTCCCACCTGCGGAGGAACTTTGAGAAACGACCGGAGGTGATGCCGGGTAAGGGAGCTGTATTGCTGAAGTGGGAGCCTCGGGGGACCACAAAGGGATCCGGATGCGAAAGAGAAATAATGGGCTTACGGAGTGACGCCGCCCTCCTCCCCAGGCCTGGGACCTGGGCCGGCAGAGGGAGCACCCCTCACCCACTCCCCAGCTGGGGTGGGATGGAGGCTGTGAGTAGAACACCCTACCGGCCAAGGTGGAGACCTGGGTGGGGTTTTCAACCTCACTTGACTCCGCTTCCTCCTTTCTACTCTTCACCGCTCACTCTACGCACCGTCCTCTGCCCCCGGACTTCGTCTTCTAACTGGTCTCCCTGCCTCTGGGGCCCCTCCAGGCCCTTCCCTAGGATGGAGATAGCGGATCACGCCCCTCCCCTTCTGCTGGTGTCCTCGATGGCTCCTCATTTCCTTCCTCAGCTCCAAGAATGTGTATTGAGCAGCTACTTAGCTCCGTGCCGGGTAGATGCGGCCTTACAAGGGGCACATCTCCCATCTTCACCCCTTCCCTTCCCCACCCCTACACTCTCCCATCTGGGGCTAACCTCCATTTCCAGGGCTCTGGATGACATCTGTTAACAGGGACTTGCAAGTTCACATCTCTCCTCGCTCGCCTCTTCTGAGCCCCGGATCCTAACCAGCTGCCCTCTTGACATCTCCTCCTGGCACGGGCATCTCAAATTTAACAGGCTCCAAATGAAATGCCCGTCCTCTCTCCCATCTCTCCATCCTCACTTGCCCCGCCTCTCCCCTCCCCCACTCTGTCCATCTATCAATCACTCTGGTCAGTGTGTCCATCCCCTTGTCTCCTTTTCTGGGGTCAAGCCATGGCCACCTCTGGCATAAATTTCCGCAGCTGCCTCCTGACTGCCCCCACCCCACCCCCTTGCCCCTTCTAATCCACTTTCCCCGTGGCTGCCAGATGGCCTTTTAAATACATCCATCAGATCATGTCACACTTCTACTTAAAACGCTCTCTTAGAGGAATCTTCAGTGCATATTACTAAGTGAAAGAAGCCAATCCAAAAAGGCTACATACTGTATGATTTCAACTATAGGACATTCTGGAAAAGGCAAAACTACGGAGACAGAAAAAAGACCAGTGGTTTCCAGGGTTTGGGAGAGAGGGAGGGATGAAAAGGTAGAGCACAGAGGATTTTTAGGGCAGTGAAACTATTCAGTATGGTACCGTCATGATGGATGCACTCCATTATACGTTTGTCCAAATCCATAGAATGTATAGCACCAAGAGTGAACCTTACTGTAAACTATGGACTTTGGGTAACAATGATGTGTCACTGTAGGTTCAACTGAAACAAATATTCCATCTGGAGGGGGATGTCGATAATGGGAGGCAATGCACCTGTGAGGGCAGGCGGTTTATGGGAAATCTCTGTAGCTTCCCCTCAGTTTTGCTGTGAAACTAAAACTGCTCTAAAAAATAAAGTCTTTAAAAATGAGGGAGGAGGGCTTCCCTGGTGGCGCAGTGGTTGAGAGTCCGCCTGCCGATGCAGGGGACACGGGTTCGTGCCCCGGTCTGGGAAGATCCCACATGCCGCAGAGCGGCTGGGCCCGTGAGCCATGGCTGCTGAGCCTGCGCGTCCGGAGTCTGTGCTCTGCAGGGGGAGAGGCCACAACAGTGAGAGGCCCGCCTACCGCAAAAAAAAAAAAAAAAAAAAAAAAAAAAATGAGGGAGGAAACAGAGACTTTTTTAAACAAGCAAAATTGAAAGAATTCATCACAGAGGAATGAACTACAAGAAATGTAAAAGGAGTTTCTTCGAGAGGAAAGAAAATAATAACCACATGGAAATTTGGACTACACAAAAGAATAAAGAGAACTCCTAAAACTGAACACAACAGACAAATAACCCGATTCAGAAATGGGCAAAGGACTTGAATAAACATTTTTCCAAAGA
Organism: Mesoplodon bidens; assembly: GCF_964165515.1. Taxonomy (NCBI): domain Eukaryota; kingdom Metazoa; phylum Chordata; class Mammalia; order Artiodactyla; family Ziphiidae; genus Mesoplodon; species Mesoplodon bidens. Next base: position 175,488,986 of record NC_138177.1, read on the forward strand.
AGATATAAGAATGGCTAATAGGCCCATGAAAAGATGCTCAATATCACTAATCATGAGGGAAATGCAAATCAAAACTGTGATAAAATACCACTCCATACCCATTAGGATGGCTACTATCAAAAAAACCAGAAAACAAGTGTTGGCAAGGATGTGGAGAAATTGGAACCCTTATGCACTGCTGGTGAGGATGTACAATGGTATAGCTTCTGTGGAAAACAGTATGACTGTTCCTCAGAAAATTAAAAATAGAATTATCATATGATGCGGCAATTCCACTTTTGAATATATATCCAAAAGTATTGAAATCAGGGTCTTGAAGAGATATTTGTACATCCAGGTTCATTGTAGCAATATTCACAAGAGCTAACATGTAGAAACAACCCAAGTGTCCACTGATGGATGAATAGATAAGCAAAATGGGCTACATACATAAAAGGGAATCTTTTTCAGCCTTAAAAAGGAAGGAAATTTTCTCACATGCTACAACATGGATGAATCTTGAGGACATTATGCTAAGTGAAATAAGCCAGTCACAGACAAATACTCTGTGATTCCACTTATATGATGTACTTAGGGTAGTCAGATTCCTAGAGAAAGTAGAATGGTGGTTGCAGGTATCCTAGGGGGAGGATTAGCGTTAATGGGTACAGTTTCAGTTTTACAAGATGAAAAGAGTTATTGGGAGGGGGCTTCCCTGGTGGCGCAGTGGTTGAGAGTCCGCCTGCTGATGCAGGGAACACGGGTTCGTGCCCCGGTCCGGGATGGTCCCACATGCCGCGGAGCGGCTGGGCCCATGAACCATGGCCGCTGAGCCTGCGCGTCCGGAGCCTGTGCTCCGCAACGGGAGAGGCCACAACAGTGAGAGGCCCGCGAACCCAAAAAAAAAAAAAAAAAAGAGTTACTGGGAGGGATGGTGGTGATGGCTGCACGACAATGTGAATATATTTAATGCCACTGAACTGGACACTTAAACATGGTTAAGATGGTAAATTTTGTGTATTTTAACAAAATAAAAAATATTTTTTAAAAAGATGATTGGAAATGGTAAATAATCTTGGTAAATATTTTCCTCATTTGCTAATCTCCTTAAAAGATAATGGCCAGTTCAAAAGAAAAATAATAACCATATATTATGGAGGATATATATATATATGTATATATATAGACAATAGTACAAAGGAAGGAGGAAAAAGCATGTTACACTACACACAAAGTTGTATACTATTATTTGAAGATAGTGTTAAGCTTTCTGTGTATTGTAAGCTATAGAGCAATAATTAAAAATAACACAAAGAAGTATAGCTCATAAGCCAGGAGTGGGAACACTCAATAAAAAGCCAGTAAAAGAGGGAAAAAAGAACAGAGTAGATTTGAATAAAATAAAACAAGGAAACTCTCCTGTGGTGCCCCTTTGCAGGGATAAAATCTGAAATCGGAAGTCCTTGGGGTGACCTCACAGGTCCGGGCTCCCCCTCCCACCGGGCTTGGGCTGGAAGCACTTCCGGGATGCCCTGAGGCTTTTGCTCCTCGGGTGGTGGGGGTCCCCGCCTCACCCAGCGCCCATTTCCTTCCAGCCCTGCCCAGGTTCTCCCCTCCCCTCCCCTCTCCTCCCCACCCAGGTGTCAGCTCCCACCTTGCAGAGGCTGCCTCTGACGGTGCTGCCTGAACTTGCCCCCTGGCCTGCTGCTCTGCTTCTAACAATTCCCTTCACAGCACCGATCACACGTCGAACTTTACAAATGAATTCTCTGCGCCCAGGGACTGTGGTCTCTAGGCTCTGAGTCAGCCTAGTGCTGAATGCGTAGCAGACATATCATCGCAAGGACTGAGGGCAGAAAGGTGGGCTCCCGGCTTCGCTGGCCTCCTCCCGCCCCTCGGCCACCCAGAACCACTGGGTCTGCCCCCAAGGGCCAGGGCCTCCCGGCCTCCTGGGCTGTTCTCCACCCTACCCTCTTCACCTGCTTAACTCCTGCAAGACTCTGTTGAGATATGGCTCTCCTCAAAGCCTTCCAGGACCCCTGTGCTAGGTCAAGACCCTCCTTGTGTCCAGAGCCTCTTCAGAGTCCTCGCATTTGTCACACTGGGGAATTGCTGCTCGTCTGGCCAGCTGTCCACTGGACCATCAGCTCCTGGAGGGCAGGACCGGGTGTGGCGTGTCCACGAATGCCCAGGCTTCCCACCTGGCTCAGAGCTAATGCCCAACAGCTTCTGGTTTAGAGTCCAGTGCAAGGAAGACAGGGCAAGGCTGGGCAAGGGGGGCACCGGCTCCAGGCTTCCCAGAGGCTGCCCAGCACCCAACTCCTGAGCTGTAACCTTCTGGCCCAAGACAAGCTCCCTTCTAGGATGAGAAGGTGCCTGGGTGACCTGTTCCAGCCTCGTCACTTCAGAGGGACTCTTCCCAGGCCCAGCTGTCGTTGCTCTCTTCCCTGGGAAAGGGGCTGAAGCTCACGGTCTCTGAATCAGATGCTGTTGGGCCTTTGATGGAGACCAGAAGACTTCTTTCCCGTCTGAAGGAAGGGTCTGCTCAGCAAATCAATGGTGCAGCCAGACGTGGGGTGTGGGGTGGGAGGGGGGCCCCTTTATAATCAGCAGTATCCCTCTGCATGCTGATCATTAATGCACTCCTGCCCTTCCAAATGGTTCTCTTTCCATTAAAGTTGTCCCCATGGGGCCTCAGCTTGGCAACACTTTCCCAGCTGTTGGTGTGAGCCACTGTAAGCGCCGAAGGTGAATGAAACAGAATGATTTAAAAAGTAATTCAAACATTTTATAAAATTTGACACTGCCCCCTCCTCAAACTGGGACCAAATTAGATCCTGAAATCCGAGTTTGGACACAGAATTTCAATGTCATCTGGGTCATTGTTCAGCACAGAAAACATGAGGCCACTCTAGCTCCATCAGCCTTAGATGAAAGACCTCGTGCCTCTGCACCTCGGTTTCCTCTTCTGTAAAATGGGGCTACTCCTGCTTGCCTCCTGGGATAAAAGTGATAAGAGAAGGTAAAGTCCTTAGCTCAGGGTCTGGGATGCATTCAGTGTTCCAGAAATAATAGTAGCAGGAGCTACATCGTTGATGTTTTGAACACAAAGGCAACTTGGGAGAGTGGAAAGGGAATTGACTTTGAAGTCAGATCTTTTGTAGTGTGACTTTGTGTCCATTATTTCTCTGGCTTCACTTTCTCCACCTTTAAAATGGGGGTAAGAATGTCTACCCTGCCCTGATGTTGTGATGGTCAAATAATATCATGTCCATAAAGTGAGGGACAGGTTGTCAGGGGTTGGCAGATTTTGTTGTCAGGATTTTAGAGGTAAGGGGAGCCAGGCCCAGAGAGGGCAATGTCATGCCCAGAGTCACACAGGATGTATTCTCAAAGATGACCTCACCGGGGTTCTTACCCTAGAGTTCACAGCCCCCTCAAAGTTCCACAGGTGGGTCAGAGAGTCCCAGAATGCAAAGTTGTGAAGTTTTGTGTATTTCTTCTGGGGCAAGTTTCGGAAGTTCTTATTAGATTCTCAAAGGGGCCATGATCACACACAGTTAAAGAGCCACTATCCTAATTTAACCCCCTTTACTTCACAGGTGGAGAAACCAAGTCCCACAGAGGGCAAGGTCACAGGGCAAGTTAGAGACAGGCCAGGATTCCTTAGGGAATGGAGCCTTTAAATGAAGGCCCCTCCCTGCTCTAGGAGGCCCTGGGTGTCTAATGCCCAGGCCCGTGGTTTTGGAACAGTCCTGCTTATGGCTCTCATAAATTTTCAAAATCTGTTCACATCTGGCTGATGAGTTGAATCCATCCCTTTCCAGGCGCTACGAGGTTCTGAAGGGTCTGCTGAATTTGGGGGGAACTTTTTGAGAGGTGAGGCAGGCAGCCCCAGCCTGTTCAAGTAACCTTGATCATGTTGAGGATGGGGGTGGTTGGGAGGCATTTCTAGCTTGGATGGCCCAGGATGGTGAGCTTTGGGGGATCGGGGGAAGGCACTGGGTAGGGGTGGGTGGTGAGTGTGAGGTGCTTACGGGACCCCCAGGAGGGGAAGCTCAGCTGGGTTGCAAGCTCCTGCCCTGCTCTCCCCTGCCCCCAACTCTCCACTCCTCCACCCCTCCCCCACCCCAGCCCTGCCGTCTAGGAGGGTCCAGACCTGCTGACAGGGCCCAGCGCCTTCTTGCTTTGCTTGTTGTGAGTTGCTGCCTGAGTTTCTGATCACATCTCATCTCTATTTCCTGTCACCTCGGAATCACTCTCCGGGACACCCAGGAATTTGCTTTTCCTGCTTCTAAACCAGCCTTCTTTCCTACCTCCAGCCCCCTCTTTTTTTTTGTAATCCACAAAGCTGCTTCTGCAAATAATAAATAGCACGCACCACCAGGTTTGATTAATTAACTGCACAAAAATGCTGGGGAAACCAGTGAAGGAGATAATTATGCAAAACAGATAGTGTCAGGTTTACCAGCTACTTTTCTTCCCCCTCCTGCACTCTGAGGACTTGGGGGGAGGGGTTCTTCCCCTTTCCCTGGAGCTGCTTGGTGAAAAGAGGGGCTCCCCAATAAGTCCTGCTCACAAAGGTCAGGAGAGAGGCAGGCAGGAGGGGGTTTGGGGGGTAATGAGCAATGGGGGCAGGGTGCCGCGCTGGGGACACACCTGATGGGCCATCTTCAGCCATTCCCAGGTGCGCTTGCCGATAGACGCCCCCTCCCACCTGGCCCCAAACCAGGCCCATTTCTTCTCTTCCTCCCTGCTTTAGGCTCTTACCTGGAATGGTAAGAGCTGGGCTTTGAGCACATTTGGGCCAAATTCCCCAGATCCACTGGGGCTGCCCCACCTCCCAGACAGAGGAGTTCTGGGGGGCGTGAAGCCCCCTGACTCCCGCACCGGGGAGATCATAGGGCATTTGCGGCCTCACTGAGTTTGTTCTCCATCTTTCTACGGGGAGGGCCGGCCCAGAGTGGGGCTAGGCTGTGCTCGGGCCCCTGCCCAGTGGCATCCAGGGCCCTGGCACTCCTCCCGCCTGGCCCAGCTCACAGCGCCCGCTCCACCCCGAGGAGGCGAGGGCTCGCGTGGGCTCTCTTCCCCTCCCCTCGGAGCCCAGGCGCCGGCTCACCTCCTGCCCGCCTCGGCGTCGCGGTAGTCCTCGATGGCCAGCCGGAGCTTGCGCCGGTGCAGGGAGCTGCACACGCCCAGGCCCAGCTCCAGGTCCTCGTCACTCAGGCTCAGCAGCACCTGCGCCGGGCAGGTGGGGACTGAGCGCCGGAAGGGAGGCGTGAGGGCGGGGACCCAAGGCGCCCCTCCCCTCAGTGGGCGCACAGCCCCGGGAATGTCTCTGCAGCCGCCTCGCCTCCAGCCACTGCTCCATGAGGCCAGGCGGTGGAATCGCTGACCTGGCTGAAAGGGCCCGCTAGTCCTGCCCTGCGTCCCTCCAGCCAGGTAAGGGAAGGTTAGTCCCATTTTAAAGACGAGGAGGCTGAGGCTCAGAAGGGCTGTGTGCCTTGTCGGAGAGACACAATGGTCTACTGGAGCCTGAACCCAGTTCAGCTAGCTCCTCTAACCCAGAGGATGGGATGGTGGAGGGGGGCGTTCCCACGGGGGTCCGGCAGGTGCCCTACCTTCCCACTCTTGACGTTCTCTGCACAGGCCTTGACGTACATGGGCATGGCCATGACCACCTCCAGCCAGGCCTGGACGGTGCCGGCCTTCCAGTGCGACATGGGCGTGGTCCTGACCAGCTCCACCTGCTGCAGCCGGTCCGTCTGCTCCTCGCCCTCGGACAGGCTGAGGCTCTGTCGCGTGGGGCTGCACTGACTGTCCGAGTCTGCAACACACAAGCACACAGGGCCGTGCTGGGGAGTGGGGTGAGGGGCAGGGCAGGAGCTGCAGGGGGCAGGGACTGGGCAGGCTGTGCCCCCTGAGTCTGCACCCCAGGCGATGCAGGGGGTGGGCAGGGATGTCTTTCCCCCCACGCATTTCTTCTTTTCAGAATCCAAACGGCTTTTGTTTTGTTTTGCCGCCCCTCCCCCAGCCCAAAGTAATCTGTGCCCTCTAAAAGAAAAGAATTTTAAAAACTTAATCCAGAAAAGAATAGAAATAAAATAGAAAGTGAAAATCACCCCAAATCCTACGCTACCCAGAGATAGCAGCTGCTAGTATTTAGTTAAACGGTCTTTGGGATACACACATGCCTACGCTTACAAACAAGCACAGATCCCCACATTTACATGATGTGTTCCATTTTGTAATATGCTGTTCTCATTTACACGACGGAGGACACCCTTCCATCTCAGCAGAGACTGCACAGGATTCGTCAAAGGGATGCTCTGAATCTATTTCACCCGCTGCCTGTTGATGGGTCTGGGCTGTCCCTCATTTTTCACTATTGTAAACAACGCCAAGGCAGTCATCTTTGGGCAACTGGGTGATTTATATTTTTAGGATAAATGGAGCCCCAGCTCTATTCCTTAACACACCGAAGCCTGTTTCTGGAGTGGCCCTCACAGACAAAAACGTCTCTCCACCAGCATTTTCCAACCCCATTCCTTAATCCATGGTCAGCTGCATCAACACTTGATAAATATACCAAATTCAGGTGGTGAAGAGTCAACCGAGAAGGGAGAAGAATCTTTCTCTAAAGCAGGTTAAATGGAAACCCAAATGGATAAACTCAATACCGTGAGAGATGACAAGTATTAAAAAATAAGCCTGGGCTTCCCTGGTGGCGCAGTGGTTGAGTCCGCCTGCCGAAGCAGGAGACGCGGGTTCGTGCCCCTGTCCGGGAAGATCCCACATGCCGCGGAGCGGCTGGGTGCATGAGCCATGGCCCCTGAGCCTGCGCGTCTGGAGCCTGTGCTCCGCAACAGGAGAGGCCACAACAGTGAGAGGCCCGCGTACCGCAAAAAAAAAAAAAAAAAAAAAAAGCCTGATTTGAAATGACTCTATATTATATTGTATATTATAAGTCATTCTAACATGTAAAAAATGCATATCCATCAAATCGGCACATAGTAAAACAATGGGTATGGAGAACACAAAAATGTTATAGTTACTGAGTTTGGAAGTATGAGGTTATTTCCCTCTTGCTATAACTCTGGGTATCATCAAAGTTCCATAATAAACATGTATAAGTTTATAATGAAAAAATTGGAAAAATTAAAAAATTAGGAAGCAGTATAAATGGTTATGGATGGGAGTTTGAATGAATCATTCTCCATTCGTATGTTGGAATATAAACAATTAATTTAAAAATCTCACAGGAGAGTAGTTTTGACATGGGAAAATGTTCACAGTCTATTGTCAAGTGTAAAAGCATAGTACAAGATAGCACGTACAACATAATCCCAACCACATTAAAATCTATATATATGACTATATATAATGTATAATATAATTATGTATATGTAATATATACATGTATATGTAATATATTACATTATACTAGGTGGGTAAATGTTAAAAGTCTTTATCTCTGGAAAGGGGTGATGGGTAATTGTGCATGAATGTGTGTGTGTGTGAGTGTGCACTTGTGAGTGTGACAGTGTGTGTGCATGTTTTTCTATTTCCCAAGTTTTCTGCATTGACTATATTATTTTTGAAATTGAAAAAAAAAACACAGCCTAGAAATCTTACTTTTTCAAGTCACAAAGCCCCTTCCCCCAATTCCCTTGCCTCTCTCTGTTGAAACACCTTGGATGACTCTTGGGAAATGGCTATACCAGCTTGGTGGCCACACACTTCTCCTTCATCCCAGGTCCACCGAAACCTTTCTCCCCAATGCTTGGGGGCTTCTAACTGCCCAGCCAAGAGTGCTTCAGGACCCACAGTCACCCAGCCAGAAAGATGCTACCCCCGGTCCAGTAGGGCACTGGGCAGAGCAACCTAACTCTGGGTGGGCAGAGATGGTGCGTCGTGCCTCAGTTTCCACCTCTGCAAGTTGTCATGATGCTGCTCCCGGCCTTCTGCCTCCTTCTCTGGGCTGCCCTGCAGACTCAGTGACAGTGGGGTGATGGGGACTATCTATACTGGATGGGTAGGGGTGAGAGGTCACTGCAGCATCATTATATTTCCCTTCTCAGGTGGACAGAAGGCGACCCCGCACCCCCCAGCCCGGAAAACAGCAGATGGCACAGACTATGTGCAGGTCACCAATCTGAGCACACATGTTGCCATGGTGCCCCGGAATGCGGAAACAGCAGCTGCCTCTGCAGCCCTGCCTGGGGGCTCCAAGACCCTGCCTGGTAAGAAAGCTAGCTGCCTGGCTAGGGTCACAGACCTCAGCCTAGGTGTCCCCTCCTGCTCGAACCGTGCTCCCAAGGACAGGCTTGGCTGGCAGGGAAGCCTTTCTGATTGGGTCCTACAGGTGTTGACCACTGGCACCCAAACAGGGTGTCCTTAGGTTGAAGAGAGGTGAGAAACTCTGCCTTATTCCTGTAGTGGAGTCCTGTCTCTGTTTCATGATTCTGGGAAGACGAGAGACCATGTGTGGCTGAATCTGGTTGCCCCAAATCTCAAGACACAGCCCATGTTGTCCATTTGGACCAGCCCTGTGGGAAGAGACCAGGCTTTGGAGTTGAATAGACTTTGGCTTTAGGCAAATTCCTTTACCTCTTGCAGCCTCAGTTTTCCCATCTATAAAATGGGAATAATATTCAATAATAATATCTACCACCTAGGTTAACAGGACTATTGTAAATTCTGAATGTGAAGCCATAGTAGGCACTCAGTCAAGGGTGACTATTATTGGTAATAAAGGGCTTCTCCCCTGGGGCTTGGGCAATTTTTTTGGCTACACGTAGAATTTAGCAGTCGTTGCCTCAGTCCCTCCCTGCATTCCTGGGATGAAATGTGATTTGAGTTCAGTTCAGGTGCTTAGGGAGGGAACCCAGTCCCACCTGTTGTCAAGCCCACCTGGGCAGAAGTTCATCGTCCCAGTCAGACTCCGGCCTGGCTGGGAGGGGGCACCTGTGAGGGAGGGGCGAATTTGTGGATTCTGTGCCAAGGTGGGGGCTAAGGGTGTGTTTGCGGTGCTTGGCTATATGTCCCCTGTAAGGGAGATCAAGGGGCGTAGGACAGGGAAAGACAGGAGAGAGAGAGAATGAGAGACTCAAAGAACAAACCTTCAGGAAGAAATAGTGTTACAGAGACACAAAAACAAGAAGATAAACAGGCTGGAGAGACTGAGTAGAGAGGGAATGACAGATAAGTGGACAAAGAGAAAAAGCAGACTTCCGGGGTGTGTGTGTGTGTACACACTCGTGAGTGTGTGTTTTCCTGAGCTTGGTGTGTCTTTGTGAGTGTGTGCAGGTTATTCTATAGCTAACAGGCCTCGGGCCTGTGTGGGGAGCTGGCTTTTCAATTCACGTTGTTTATGGAGTCCAGGCTCGAGGAATGCCAGAGGCCAAGCTGGGTTCATATGAGCAAACCACACATTTTGGTTTCTGAGAAAAGACAGCTACTCGCCAGCCCACCTCTTTCACCCCCTCCCCGCCCCGACCCCCAGGACTGAACGCCAAGGAGAAGATGTTGCAGAAGGATGGAGGGTGGGGGGAGTCTTTGCGGCCATAAACCATTAATTAAAGGCAACTTCCAAAATGTAGGCATTATGGTGCCAGATTTTATGTCGGGGATTCCATCAGTCCTGGCTTTTATTTCCCCTCTGTCTCAGCCCTGAGAGTGGGAATAACTCATGTTTACGGCCAGGAGCTCAGAGGAGGCTGGGCAGTTAGAGGGGCTGACTGAGCCTCTGGCAGACTCTGAGGCGGTGCCAGCAACAAGCAGCCACTCTGGATCCTTCCGAACACCAGGAGGACCGTGGTGATTCTGGAAGGAGAGGGTCTCACCCTCCCAACCACCCCTGACACGCATGCACCACAGAACCTCAGCAATTAGTCACTGAGTTCTCCCTCGAACTGGGCCTACAGAGGCAGCTGTGGTAGCCTAGCACAGGGGTTGGCAAACTACAGCCCAAGGGCCAAATCCAGCCCTCTATCTGTTTCCCTAGATAAAATTTTATTGGGACACAGCCATACTCATTTGTTTATACATTGTCTAAGACTGCTTTCCTGTTACAATAGCAGAGCTGAGTAGTTGTGACAGATTGGTCCAAAAAGCCTAAAATATTTACTATCCGGCCTGTTATAGAAAATCCTTTACGGAAACCCTGAGGTTCCGAGGTGGCAATGGACTATGAGAGACCTTGGTTTGAAGCCCAGCTCTGCTGCTTACCAGCCAGATGATCCTGGGGAAGTGTTTTCAGTTTTCTCAGCCTCGCTTTCCCCATCTGTGAAATGGGGTGATAATAATGCTAATCTCACAGGTCTATGTGGGGATGAAAGGAGATGATGTATGATGTGGACAAAGTGCTCAGCCCGGTGTCTGGCATACAGTGCGTGCTCAGTGACTGAGCAGGACCTCTGTCCTCTGCACACTCATGTCCCTTACAGTCTAGACCTACTCTGTCCAGTGTAGTAGTCACAAGCCACATGTGGCCATTGAGCACTTGCAGTGTGGTTAGTCCCCGTTGAGAAGTGTTGACGGTATAAAATACACCCTAGATTTTGAAGACTTTGTACAAAAAAAGATGTAAAATATCTCATTAATAATTTATATATTGGTCACATATTGAAATGATAATATTTTGGGTATATTGAGTTAAAAAATATACATTACTACGACTCATTTCATCTGTTTCGTTTTACTTCTTAATGCATCTACCAGAAAATCTAAAACCACATATGTGGTTTACATTATATTTTACTGGGCAGAGCTAGTCTGGATGGAAGATTTTTGTTTGTTTTCTCATTCTGTTTTACCCCCTCTGTTTGTTTGGAAGTGAAGCACCCTATTTCTCTGTTTTTGGTTCAGTAGTTCTCTAAGTATGGTCCCTGGGCCAGTAGCAGCAGCAACACCTGGGAACTTGTTGGAAGTGAAAATTCTAGATGCCCACCCCAGATCTCCTGGCCCCCAGGTGATTCTGATGTATGCTGAAGTTCTAGAACCTTCTTTAATGATTACTTTTTGAGATGTACTATGCATATTTAACTTAAAACCTGGGGTTATCAATATCTTAATGCCCTCTCCTAAATAGTAAGAGTTATTTAACACATATTACTTCTTTTTTTAAAAAAATAAAATAAAATAATTTATTTATTTATTATTTTTGGCTGTGTTGGGTCTTCACTGCTGTGCGTGGGCTTTCTCTGGTTGCGGTGAGTGGGGGCTACTCTTCGTTATAGTGCGTGGACTTCTCGTTGCGGTGGCTTCTCATTGCGGAGCACGGGCTCTAGGCGCGTGGGCTTCAGTAGTTGCAGCACGTGGGCTCAGTAGTTGTGGCTTGCGGGCTCTAGAGCGCAGGCTCAGTAGTTGTGGTGCATGGGCTTAGTTGCTCTGCGGCATGTGGGATCTTCCCAGACCAGGGATCAAACCCGTGTCCCCTGCATTGGCAGGTGGATTCTTAACCACTGTGCCACCAGTGAAGGCCCTAAAACATATCACTTCTGATCACTCTTCCTGACTTACACTCTATCATGTCCAGTATTTTAATTCCATCCTTTAAAAAAAAACCCCACAATTTAGACATTGTCATCATGATTACTTTATACTGGTAATATTTGCTTAAAATAATTTACCTACATGTTTACCAGTTTCTTTGTTCATCATTTCTTCTAGTGTCTCAGACCTCACTTCTAGGATAACTTTTCTTATTCCTGAAGAACATGATTTAAAAGTTCCTCCATAAAGATTATTTTGGTGGTAAGCTTTTATGACTTACGTTTATCTGAAAAAAGTCTATATGTCATCCTTGACTCTTAAAGAGCTTTGCTGGGTACACAGTTTTAGGCTGACAGTTTTTTTTTTTTTTTCTCTTTGCACTGGAAAACGTTGCTCCACTATCTCTCTCTCCTTTTCACTAAAGAGAAGTCAGCTCCAGTCTGATTGTTGTTTTGTTAGCTACTCTGCAGAGTTTCTCTTTGTCTTTGGTGTTCAGTTTCATTATGATGTGGCTAGAGGTAGCTTTCTTTTTATTTATCCTGATTGATATAAATTGTGCTTCCTGCATCTGTGGGTTCATTTTTGGAATATTCTCAACCATTATTACCTCTTCTCCATTCTCTGTTTGCTCTCCTTCTGGGGTTAGACTTTCTTCCCTATCTTCTAACCTAGTGCTGTCCAATAGAACTTTCTGTGATAATGGAAACGTTGTATATAGGCACTTTTTTTTTATTGCATTTCATTTTATTGTACTTGCAGATACTGATTTTTTTTTTACAAACTGAAGGTTTGTGGTAACCTTGCATCAAGCAAGTCTATCAGCACCATTTTTCCAATAGCATTTGCTCACTTCATGTCTCTGTGTCAGATTTTGGCAATTCTCGTAATATTCCAAACATTTTCATTATTACATTTGTTATGGTGACCTGTGATCAGTGACCTTTTATGTTACTATTGCAAAAAGATTACGACTTGATGAAGGCTCATATGATGGTTAGCATTTGATAGCAATAAAGTATTTTTTAATTAAGGTATGTACACTGTTTTTTAGACATAATGCTATTGCATACTTAATAGAGTATAGTACAGTGTAAACATAACATTTATATGCACTGGGAAACCAAAAAATTCATGTGACTTACTTTATTGTGTTATTTACTGTGGTGGTCTGAAACCCAACCCATGACATCTTTGAGGTCTGCCTGCAATATACATTGTCCAGTGTGACAGCTGTTAGCCACATGTGGCTATGAGCACTTAAAATGTGCTCATAGGAACTGAGTTATAAATTTGATTTAATTTTAATTGATCCAAATATAAGTTTACATGGCCATATGTGGCTAGTGGCTATTGTAGTGGGCCAGAAAGCTCTGATTTCTCCTTCATGGTTTTCATCAACTTATCTCTCTGCATTGCAGTCTGGGTAATTTCCTTAGACATATTTTCCATTTTAAAAATTCTCTCTTCAGCTATTTAGTCTGCTGTTTAACCCACCTTTTCTTGTTTTGTTTTGTTTTGTTACCAACTATATATATATTTTTTCATTTCTAAAATTTCTATTTGGTTCTTTTTCAAGTTCGTCTGGTCTTTCCAGATAGTCTCTTGTTGTTTGTTCAAGTCTATGATTTCTTACATTTCCTTAAATATCCTTAAATATTTAATCTTACATTTCCTTAAATATTGCATACATATTATGTTGTATTTGGTATTGGTCATTACTGTATCAGAGGGCTTGGAGGGTCCAAATTTGTTGTTTGTTTCTGCTGATTCTCATGCATGCTGAACTCATATTTGATCTTATTATGGGAATCTCTAGGTTCTAAATAAGAGATGCTTTCCTCCTGAGAGGATGGACATTGCTTCTGCTGGGGTGGGGAGGAGATAGGGAGTGGGGATGATACCTGGGAGCAGGGACCACTTCACCCCCGTCAGAGAAGCCCTGGAAGAATGAGAGAGTCACAGTTTCTGATGCTTTGTTTTGCACACCCCAAGGTTTACTCCCCTGTCACTGGTCCTGATATCAGCATCTGTGTCCAGGACAAACCCCAGTTTTTGCCTTTGGTTATCACTCACTGCTCCTGTCCTGGTATTAGCTCATGGACTTTTATTTTGGGGTGGAAGTGCCTTGGGAATTTCCCTTATTTTTGATGAGGCCAGCGATGTATTGAAAAGTATGTTTTGTTTCAGGTGTAGTGGCTTTGTAGTGGGAGGTCCTTCAGAGTCTGCCTTCCTCCACACTGCCCTGACTGGACACCCCTCTTGCTATGTGCACTGTTCACCCAGCGCTCTTCATGTTCTGCTGGCACTGCCGTGCATGGGTCTGCCCACCTGCCCTGCCCGAAGGGAACCCCTAAGTCAGCGTTCAAATCTATCCATCTCTTTATGACCCAGGCCTGGTTCATGGTGTTGCTTAATACCACTAGTGGTGGTAAAAGCCCGAGTTATGGGACGGGGATGGACAATACCACTTTGCTTTGTTTTCAGTTTGAATCTGCCCAGGGACCTTGTCTGTTCGACACCCTTCACTGGCTCCCTGGATAAAACCCAGGTTCCTTACATGACAAGGCTCTGTGTGGCCCAGGCCTGCCGACTTTGCCAGCTTCTCCCCGGTCTGCCACCCCTTCCCTGGGCTTCTTGGGACCACTTCCCTGGGGCTCCTGCCTCTCCCACCCGCCGTCTCCAATCAGCTGTGCCTGCTCCCCTCTCTGCCTGGAAGGTGGTCTGCTGCTATCTCCTTTGCCGGAACTCCTCTGAAGCCTTCAGGGCTCTGTTTAAATGTCGCCTCTTCCAGGGACCCCTTCTCTGGTCACCTGGCATAGGTCGGTCACCGCCTGCAACACACACCCCTCCACAGCCCTCAAACCACACTCACACAAGCTCTCATTCCAGGTACCGAGCCTGCACTTCTCACAGCTGAAGTTAATTAATGATTGTGTAATTGTTTGATGGGGGTCTGGCTTCCCACTAGATGTCAACTCCACGAGGACAGGAGCTGGCCCCGTTCTGCTCTCTGGGTATCTCTGGTACCTAGCAAGGGTCCAGACCCGTGGTGTGTTAGTAAATGTTGAACAACCAGCTCTTGTATTTTTAAAAAGCACTTTGGGAAAAAAAAGAAAGAAAGAAAGAAAGTGTTTGGTTTATAGCATTTGTTTGCCCATCTCTGTGGTGTAAATATGCCCATTGTGGCCAATTTCAGTTGCTGGCATGATACCCCTGGGCATGGGGTTGGAAATCAGTTTGTGAGCCTGTATGAGCTCCAGCCCACTGCTGCCTGGAACAGAAGGGGCTCTGTACATTTTGGTTAAAAGAAGGTAGGCAGGACGGGAGCTGAGGAGGGAGGGAACAGGCCTCCCTCTCCAGGCTCACCTTCCGCCGGCCCCACCTCCTTTAGGCCGCCTCAGGATGCTGGTTCCTCTAACTAACGTACACATGGTCTCAGGGCCTATTGACCTTGGCATTACGGAATGGAATGACGTTTGGGACCAGACCATTCTTTGTCGTGGGGGCCGTCTGTGTTTAGCAGCATCCCCGGCCTCCACCCGCTAGAGGCCAGTGAGCACGCAGCGTGGCTGCTCCCAGCAACCCCATCCTTCCGCCCCGGGCCCCTCCGTCCTCAGAACAGCCCTCCTCCGGCAGCCGACTGCCTTCTAAACTCCCTGCCCTCGGACAGTGGCAGGGGAGCCCCTGTCAGCACTTTCAAGCCAAACGCTGAATTCTCATTTTTTAAACACTGCATTAGAAGGTGAAAAAATGATGTCTTATGGCCTGATAACGGCCGCTGTGTTGGAGGGAGACGCTTTGCTCCAGCGCCCGGTCGCAACTCCCGTGAAATACTAGGTGCAAAGGTCAGGCCCTCTGAGCCCGGGCCACCGGGACCGGACAGCTTGGTCTAAACGGCATCAAAGTCACTAACTGTGCAGCTGCGGGGTCAACAGCAGGTCCCCAAGTGGGCTGCCACCAATCCCCAGCACCCCGACCCCAGAGCCAAGCAGGCCTTTGGAGGCCCTGAGCTAAAAGCTGATGGCACTCCCACCCCACGTGTCCCTTCAAATACGCTAAACCATGTGGTACCCAGAAAAATCCCACAGAGCTCTGCTCTCACCAGTGATAACTACTTAATGCTTAAAACCCACCCGCATACTTCCCTTTCCCCTCACTTGAGCCTAAGCTGTGCTCACTGTGTCTGTCCCCAGCTCGACAGGTCCCCTGCCCCCAGCCTCAGAGGACACCCTCCTCCAGCCACGCTTCCTGCCAGCCCCTCCTCCCCACACCCTGAGAATTTTCCAAGGCAGCAGGGAATTGACTTGGTGGAGTCAACAAGGCTCATTTCCCAGGTATATGCTTGGCAAGTGTTTTCTAATTTTACAGACTTCGGAGGAAGATGCTCAGAAGAGATCCAGGGAAGGCAAACATACTATGATCCAATGACAACTACCGTAGGCTTTAAAAAAATGCATCGAAACGTTCCTTCTTCCTCCTTGCTAACCTGTTGTAATGCTGAATAGTGCCCACATTTGGGAAAGTCCTTCTTAGACTCTAACTTGCAGCTGATGTCTCCTCCCTTTTTTGCTTCCACCAGGAAAGTATTCCAGCTGGCTGCTGGCCTCCCCATGTATTCCCACAGCTAGTCCTTTTTTTCAACCTGCTTTCCTGGCCAACTTCTCTGTTGGTGGATGGGCCTGAAAGGTGAATTCTGTGAGAAACGAGGGGCCTCTTTAAGGCCACGGGCAGGAGGAGGATTCTTCTCCACGTGCCCATGTAGGGACAGTACAAGTTTGTGTGGGTGCAGTTCTTAGAGGCCACGCTGGAGGCGATGGATAGCTGTGGGGTCTGTGAACCCCTAATGGATCTGTCGTCCCACCTCTTCCTCCCTTCACCGACCCTCCCAGCTCCCCTGTGGGCCTCAGGACATCTCTGCTCAGCCTGCTTCCATGAGCCACATAGACTGTGGTCATTGGGTTGGCCATGAGACCCAGTCCGTTTGCTCGCTGGGCGGGGGCACCACAGCTGAGTCAGATCCGTGGAGCTCTGGCTTTGGGCATGGCCTTTGGAGGCAGCACCTCCTTTGCGATCAGCCTCATCGAATGATGCACCTGTCCGACCTCCTGCCTCCTCAAAATGCCTCAAAGTGCCTCCTGGAAGTTTCCTGCACCAGGGGTGAGCGACTTTATTTCTTGCCCAAAGGGCAATAGGAACAGCAAAGATGTTTAAGGGCAGTATTCGTTTAACTTCCTTCAAAATGAAGAGCACTTTGGTGAGGCTTGTGCTGGGGGCCTTCTTGCAACTCAGATGCTATAGGAAATGTCAGGGAGAAAACTGGTGCTAGCCCTGGCTGTTCGTCATGCATCCTGAAACACGATCCCTGGCGGAGTCTGGAGCCAGGGCTGGTGGCCACCATGCTCACTGCGGACTGACACCCCTCTCAAACCCACTGATATGTTTACCAGAGCCTTGGCCCAAGGCAAAACATGCTAGGAAGTTTCCACGCATTTGGGGAAATAAGCCTCTCCCCGCTTTTAGATGACCTTCTTTAATTGTGACCCCTCTTCTCTGCCTCCTTCCAGGACTAGATTGTTCTAATGGCTCACGGTTTTATCAGCTTCACTCGTATTGGCCTGGAAGTGGTGTAGTGCTATAGTCTGCTGGACCTCAATTCTTAGCCTTGTTCCGTCGCTGACTACGTCTCCTTGGGCCATTTATGTTGCCCCGTGGGGCCTCAGTTTCCTTATCTGTAAGGCTGAGACAATAACACAGCACGCACTTCATATGATTTTGGTGAGGACTATGTTAGAATAATTTATGTCATCTCGTCATTCACGTCTGCACCCTCAGCCCTTAGCCCTAGGCCTGGCACATAGAAAGTGGTCAGCCGGTGTTTGTTGAATGACTTAATGAGCGTGTGTAGAGTGCCTACACACCCCTGGCACAGCAGGCCCTCCGTGAAGGTCAGCAAGTCATATTGTACTTCTCTCTCCCAGCTTCCATCATTGCCCCCAACCCCCCAGCAGCCAGTCTTTGTCCTCAGTCCTCAGCCTGACCCCCTCTCCATATCCCTGGGTTTCCAGCTTATGGCTTTCTTCACACTTATGACCATGCATCCTGCTGAAACTTCTGGGAGAGCAGAGCGTCCCCCTTTTGTCAGGTCCATCAGCACCTTCACCTGAAGTGCTCCCTCGCCCACACCCTCTACATCTCTGAGTCCCACAGAGCCTGGCCAAGTCCACGAGAAATGATTTAGCTGGGCTCTCAGGCTGCAGGCGGTCTGACCCCGAGTCCTGCCGGCCATATGGGCCCCTGGGGGCTCCGGTGCTGATTCCAGGCTTCTGAGGGCAGCTCCCCCGCTTCTGCCCAAACACCCCAAGCCCTGGGGACACTGCTCGGGGTCAGAAATGAGTGCAGTCCCCCTGCTGCCTGGCTGTCCGGGGAGGGAAGAGCAGGAGGGCCCTCTGGGGAAGGAGCACATGGGCCAATGAAATGGGCACCTATGGCCTGGGACTCACTGGTCAAGGGGAAGACGAGGACCACCAGGGCTGGACCGGCCCACAGAGAGAGTCCAGAAGGGAGGTAGCGGAGCCGGTGGTCTGGAGACATATTGGGGCCGTAGCATTTTTTTTTTCCTAAAGGACACTAAACTTTAAAACAAAAGTAGTTGCCAATATTAAAGAATTGGGGTGTATTATATGACATTCTTGGTTTCTCTTGAAAAACCAGGAGCTTTGGAAGCACCAGAGCCCAGCAAGGCTGCTTCCTTTAGACTCGGTGGGCGTGTGCGAGCCCAGTACAGGGCTGGCTGTGAGGGTGCTCACAGAGAGGGGTCCTCGTCATCGTCACCCACAGCACTCTGCAGTGGGGCCCCTTAGAGCTGATCTGAGATGGCAGAGACCGGCAGTCACTCTGCTCGCCCCCGGAGGCCTCGGCATCAGGACGGCGCTGCCTGGTGCTTCACGACGCGTGGGTGTGAACGCACTGCGTCCTCCCCCTCGAGGTGGACACGGGTTCCCAGAGGCCCACGTTATAGATGAGGAAAGTCGAGCTCAGAAACACCATCGGTTGTGTGCACAGGGCACAGCCGGGCCCCAGAGCCTGTGTTTCGTCTCCCTGGCCCCAGCTTCCTGTCTCCTGAATCTCCTGCGGTGCTGGGACAGGCAGCTGCCACAGGACGCTTCTACCCATTTCTGATTCCATCTTTGCAACAGCCCTGTGAGGTAGGCAGTCTTATTTTCATTTTACAGACGGGGAGACTGAGGCCCAGAGGGACTATATGACTGGCTTAGGGTCACTGGCTGAGTGCTGACGCTGGGCTCAAACCCAAAGATCTGGCTCCAAAGCCTGGGTCCTTCCTCGACACCCCTCCCTGATTGCTTGGTTTTGACCAATTCTGCTGGGTTCAGGCTCTCACTAAAATGAATGTGTGTTTCTTGCACACACAGGAAGAGACGGAGGGGACCTGGGAATGATTCACACTCCTGTGCTACACTCTCCGACGCTCGGTTTGTGGACAGCCCTCAGGTTCCCTCCGCCTTGCAGAGAGCTCCCTCTCCTGTCACCACAGCTCTGGTCCCCGCAGTGACCGTTGACAGAGTGGGCCTTCTCCCCTCCCTGGCCCGCCTGTCCCCGACCATGAGCTCCATGCCACCCCCAGAGACATCAGCCTCCTAACAAGGAAGGAAGCTGGCACTGGGCAGGCATGGGGCCAGTTTGGATGTGACTCCAACGTTGCTGGCCCGTCCCAGGGAAGGCAATTAGGCAGCTCAGAGCCGGTAGGGGGAACAGGGCAGGTGGGCCAGATGTCCCGGCAGGATGGCATGCCCATTCCTCTCCACGCCCCAGGACCCTGTGGCAATAGACTCGGCCGTCTGCCTATGCCTGGGACAACAGCAAAACAAACACCTGGGACTGGCATTTCTCAGCCAATCTTCAGGGGCCCTTCTGCCTCTGCAGATGCTGTGCACTGACCCAGCTTCTTTCTGAGCGAAGCAGATACTCAGAGAGAGATCCCCACTCCACCCGGCCTCGCGCCAGGCTCACCTCATTCTTAAGGCCCACGGGAATCCCACATGAGCCATGGGGACTTTCCATGGCTAAACCATGCCGCTTAGAGGTCACCAAAGAATTACTGACTCAGCATCTCCAAGCACAGAATAAAGGGGGCTGCAGGAGCCACCCACAGAGCACTCCACGGAACCAGACTCAAAGGCCTGGTTCTGTGGTCAGTTAAGTTTGGGAAACACGAGATGGAAAGCAGTGAAATGTTTTTCTTCACTGCAGAACTTGCTAGAGCCTTGAAAAGCTAATGTTCATTTTGGAGATACTATTCATTGTTTCTAAAACTTATTGACCCAGGGATTTTTTTTTTCCCCCAGCTGAATCTTGTGGCCTGCGCCAGCTCCGGGCACTGGCCTGGGAGTCAGCAGCCTTGGGTTCTAGAACTGGTCATTGATGCCCTGCCTGGCTGTGCTGTGAGGGTGGTGGGCGAGAGGCCACCAAGAGCCCTCTCAGCTCTAAGACTCTTGCTCTGTCCGGCCCTCTACCTGGGCTGGCCCTGGTGGCTGGGGTAAGGTTGCTGAACTAACCTGAGCCATACTTGGCATCTGTACAAAGGGGGCCTGTTCTGCCCATCTCATGGGGCTGGTGAGAGGCCGAAATGAGATCACTGTCGTCACCATCACCATTGCCATCATCATTGTGGCTGACATTTATTGCTACCTGAGCTGAGCCTTTTATACGTAGTAACTCATTTTCAGCTGCTCTGACAATCTTACTGTCCCTAGTGTACAGCTGAAGAAACTGAGGCATAGCATGGTTACCAGGTAGTAAATGTCAGGACTGAGGTTTGAACCCAGAGTTTGCCCAGAATCTACATCTTTTTTTTTTTTTTTAAGATTTTGTTTTTGATGTGGACCATTTTTTAAAGTCTTTATTGAATTTGTTACAATATTGCTTCTGTTTTATGTTTCGGTTTTTTGACGGTGAGGCACGTGGGATCCTATCTCCCCGACCAGGGATCGAACCCGCACCTCCTGCGCTGGAAGGCAAAGTCTTAACCACCGGACTGCCGGGGAAGTCCCTAGAATCTACAGCTTAATCTTGACCCTAGTCTGCCTGTGAAAGGGCTTTGTAAAGTGTAAAGGGCTGTGAACTGCGAGTGGCACTGTTCAACGTAGTCTCATTGTGGTTCAGCCAGAGGCTGCGCATGGCCTCTTGGGAGGATCTCCGGCCCTCGACTTGCAGGCTTTCAGAAGTTGTGGGGCCCGTGAGTGGCCCCCACTTCCCAGCTCTGCCAGGGTTGAGGAGGGAAGGGGCCTGTACCCTCTCTCTCTGATGGGGAGGAGGGGTGAGCAGGGAAGTCCGGGGGTGCCCTCAGGGAGTGACTTTTCCACAAGGCTGGGGGGCAGGGGGAGGCCTGAGGCAGCCTGTGCCTCCTCTTGTCCTGGAGGGCCCTGGAGGGAGCTTAGATGTGACCTAACCTGTGGATTTCCCACTGCCTTCATGTTGCAGAGCTTTTGTCCAAATGAAATTGTATCTGTGAGGTACATAAACTGGAGCTTTGGGCTGAAGGCCAGTGAGTGTGGTCGGGGAGGTGGCCCAGGACACCGGGACTCCTAAGGCTCCACAGGCCACAAGTGGGTAACTACCACCCTGGCCTGTTTTAGAGGGGACCTGAGGCCCAGAGAGGGAGGCTGACTTGCCCATGGTCACACAGCGAGTCCTTGGCCAAGCTGAAAACTGGGAGTCCAGGGCCGGGCTCAGGGCTCCTGACTGCGCTGGGCTGGGGGCGGGTGGGCCTTCCGGAGTGGAGAAGGCCAGGCCTCCTCCGGAACCTGAGGGCAGGGTCTGGGCAGAGCCCTGCCAGGCCCCTTGGTAGCAGCTCCACCCCAGACCGCTCCACAGAACACGGCTTGAGCTGCCTTGCTCCCAGTTTAGGGCTCATCATCCGGATCCAGGGGCACCACTGGCCCCAGGCCAAAGCCGGCAGGTCCACCCAATGCTTGTCAGAAGCCTCTGTCAGCCACAGGTCAGGTAACGTCTGAGACGGTGGGTGCCAGGCTCAGGACTTGGAATCAGCCAGGTTTGACATCTGCCCCCCACCACTTCCTGGCTGTGTGCCTCTAGGAAAACCTGGGACCCTCTCTGTGGCTCTAATAGGGGTACTGCTGGGGGCTTCTGAGGCTTCCCGGGAGGCAGCGGGTGCTCACACCTGCCAGTCCCCTTGGCTCTCTGCTTTGGGGGCAGCCTGGGGTCTTACCTGGGTGAGGTTCCTCCCTCACTGGGGGACCATGGAGCTGCCCCAGGAAGGTGGCCTCCACCTACCTTATTCAGGCCCCCTGGAGAAGCTTCCTCATGGCAAGTCTGTGCTAAAACCCATGGGTAGAATGCTGCCCTTGGCCATTGCCCCATGTGACCTCCTGCAACTGAGTCCACAGTGGGGAGCTGGTCACAGATCCCAGGGCCTCACCCTGGACCTTCTAACTCCGTAGGTGTGGGTGGAGCCTGGGAATCTGTATCCTTAAAACTCAAGGCTTGACAACTACTGGTCTATGTATGGTTCTCAAACCTTCTCTCATTCCCTTCCTCTCTGCTCACTTTTTTTCTATCATAGGATCCTTCCAACGGACTCTTACATGTGGGTCCAGTGTGTAACAGATAAGAGCAGAGCTTCTGGCAGAAGGTGGGGCTGGAGGCCTGCCTGCTCGTTCTTTCACCAGCTATGGCCACCTCTTGAGGGACCTCTGAGGAACCCCCATGGAACACAGTTCGCAAACCCCTGCTTATTCCAATTTCTTCCTCTGTTGGGTGGAGAAACTGAGCCCCAAAGAGCTAGTCTGTACAGGACTTGGCTAGTGAGGCTTTCTCAAGTTCTCTGAAGCTTCCTGTTGGTCAGTTGTCCCTGGGGGAGAAGTTGGGGGCCAGTGGCTGATCAGAGACTACATAGCACAGTTACTGAGAACATGGATTCTGAAGCCAGACTGGTGGGGTCGAATCCGGGTTCTGCCTCTTCCTAACTGTGTGACTCTGGGCAAGAACTTCACCTCTCGGTGCCTTGGTTTGTTCATCTGTAAAATGGGGACAATAACAATATTTATCTTGGAGGGTTGTTGGAAGGATTATATGAGTGCGTCTCTGCAAAGGGCTCGATGCACTCCTCCCTGCCAGACCAGGCTGGCCTTGGGCTCTGACACACGTCTCCTTATAAACATACCACCCTGGGGGGACCCTTGGGGCTTCTGCCTCAAGAACCCAGCCTTGGGCAGCCTAATTGCTTCCCATGGTCTAAATTTCTCTCTGCTAGCCACATCAGAGTATGTTTCTATTTGAACTCAAGAAAGACAGAATGTTTTCAGAGCTGGTGGTTTCTAGGGGTGAACATGTCAAACCCTCCTTGTTCCAAGGCAGAGAAGTCAGAATTCTCTCACAAAGCAGCAGTGGAAGGGAATCTGGACTCCAAGGGCTGTGCACACAGCTGGAGGAGTGTCAGGTTCAGGCAGCTGGATGCCCTGATTTCAGCCCCAGGGATAAGTTTTGATCAAGTCACCTTCGGGCTCAAGATGTATGTCAAGCTGTTTGCACACTTTTTTCCTACCTCTGGTTGAACTTAAATCCACTCAAATCCTGGAGAACACAAGCCTTGGGGCCAGAGCTTTCCAGGCTCCAAAACACATTCAGCTGGCATTTCTGAGCCCACAAGGAGGAAAGGGTTGTTACACCCACTTCATAGATGAGAACACTGAGGCTCACAGGTTAAACGACTTGCTTGAAATCAGATGCTGGGCCAGAGCTGGAACAATTACCCAGGCCAGGCCTGGCCTGGCACCACTGGTGGGTTGCAAGGGTCCTCCAGATGGAGCAAGGCATGCAATTTGAGACGCTCTTATTTGGGTGCAATTAACTGCTACTGGCAACCTATTAAGAAAGCAATCAAAGATTTCCAAAACCTGAAACTCAGAAGTGCAAACGAGCAGTCAGCCGTTGTTTTCCAGGGACTTTGCTTCAGAAGCATGGCTGCTGCACCTGGCCTGACAATGTCACAAGACTTCCCTGGGGATGTGCCAGGGAACAGGATTCCTGCCATTTCCAGGAAGGAAAGGTCAAGGTTTTCAATTGCTACTATTTTTGCTTCTTAAAGATCAATCCTCTTGGGATAATTTTCTTGAGGATTCAGTTTGTTGGGGATGTAGAGTGCAGGGCTGCATATTTGCATATTTTTCAGTAACTGGGCTTTAAGACACCATGCAGTTGTGGTTCAGGTATGCATTCTCCATACCCTAGCTGCCATCAGGATGTATACCCTCAATCTGCTTATATGGTGACACTTCATTATGACTTAGATACTTAAACAACTTCTAACATACAGTCAAGGTCAAACCCCTACGTTATTTTTAAGTTTATAGGGCATTCTTTTATATATAAACTTATGAATCTATCCTTTTATAAGATAAAGTTAATTATATGTATTCCCGCTTGATTCTTTATTAGTACCGGTTTTTTTTTTCCCACGGGAAAACGGGAACAGGTGGGAGGGAGGGGAGTGTGGCATGTTCTGCCCCACCTGGTGGGGTTTGAGTTGAAAAAACTTAAGAGTCGTTTGTTCAGAGCAGATGGGCTGGGGGTAGGATGTTTGGGAGGAAATGCAGGGTTTTGGTGAGAGGGCCAGTTGGCATTATTTATTTTAGAAAGTTTTTAATTAAAATTTTTTTTTCTTTTATCTTTTTTTTGGCCATGCCAGGCGGCTTGCGGGATCTTAGTTCCCTGACCAGGGGTCGAACCCGGGGCCCTGGCAATGGAAGTGCGGAGTTCTAATCACTGGACCGCCAGAGAATTCTGAGGTACTTTCAAACTCATATTATATGTCACAGGCCTGATGACCCCATCTGATGCAGCCCCACTACACCTGGATTCCCTGGGAGTCCAGGTTGAGTGACGCACATAGCAGCAGCCGCATAACCTTGGGGGACAGGTGTGGGGCAGCTCCTGGGACCCCTGGGCCATCCTGAGAGGACCTCCCCCCCACCTCAGGAAGTGGCAGCTCTGGTACGGCGAGGGGTTCCATAGCAGGGCAGATGGAGGCGTCCCCTGCCCAAGATGGAGAGCTTATGCCAGACCACAGCTCGTTTCTGTTCTGCTCTCCCTGCCAGCCCCTCTCTGGGAGTGGGTTTTCTGGGCCGGAGGTAAAAGGCTAACAGAGATAGACTAGGTCACAAAAGCAAGGAAGTGCTAGGCTGTGCCAGGGGCTACTGGTGCGTGAGGGTGGGGTGGGGTGAAGCTCAAAGCGGGCCCCTCGGAGGCACTGGAGGCGCCCACGTGCTGGGTCCCAGCCCCTCACTGCCCACACGGAGGAGCGGTTCAGGGCACTACAGACTCACTCGGTTGGAAGCCCAGTTCTACTGTTTCCTGGCTCCTTGACCCCGGACAATTTACCTCGCCTCAGTTTTTTCATTGATAATGGAGCCGTTGGAGGATTAACTGAGTTAATACACGTCAAGCACGCAGCATGGACCCTGGCCCATAGTAAGTGCCCAACAACTGTTAGAGGTTATTATTGTTATTCCACTGTTAGGTTACGCCAGTTAGAACCTGCCAGCACGGGTCGGAGAGCACGCAGGAGGGCCCCTGAGGACAGCCACGCAGGCTGTGCACTGCACAGCTCAGGGCGCTGTCCATGCAGGGGCAATGCAGTATACAACCTGTGCAGCTGTCCACCGGCCCTGCAGCTGGGGCAGCCCTACTCCAATTTCTGACTAATAGTGACACTTGAAGTTGGACCATTTGGGGCAAGGTCTGGAGAAGATTAACAAAGGAGGTAGCGTGGCTTTTGAGTAGAGCTACTTGGATTTGAATCAGGTGTGGCCTGGCCCTTGAGAAGGCCACGGGATTGAAGGAGCGATAGCTAGGATCTTGGCCAAATCACTCCTCTCTGGGACAAAGTTTCCCGCATCTGTTAGGCGTAGTGGGTTGGGTTAGTTTGGTGAAGGCAAATAGGCTTTTTTCCTTGGATGCCAACTCTGACTGATTGGCGGTGTCTGTTTGAGGCTTTGTAAAGTGAAAAAATTAGAGGCCACTTTGGGCTGGGTAGGAAGGGTTCTTGAATTGATTAGTGATGTCTGCTTGAGGTCAGGGTGAGGGAAGCTGTGGCATGTGTGTTTGGGGCCATTTGCCCTCCTCACATTAGCCCAGTGGTTCTCAATCCTGGCTGCACCAGAGAAGGTTTAACCACACTCTGATTCAGGGGTGTAGCACCCGGCATTGGTAATTTTTTTCTAGAAAGCTCGGCAGGTGACTTTAATGTGTGGCCAGGTTGAGAGCTGCTGGGGTAGATGCCCCTAAGCTCCTTGCAGTCCTGAGCTCTGTAACTTCTCGGCACGGTCTATACATTATGGTGCTCTGAGCTCTCTTCTAGCAGAAATGCAACGGGAGTTAAAAAGCTAGTCTTCCATCAGTTTTACTGCTGGAGAGGATTTGTTGTTAAGTTGGGAGACTGAGGTTGAAGGCACTGGCTGTGATCATGGATTGGGGTATCCAGGTGGCCTCTTCTCAGGCCACACTGTGGAGTTTCACCGGGGGAGGACTGGCTTTGCATCTGGTGAATCTCGGGTCTTGGAAAAAGCCTGGCCCACTCTGGCTTCATTAGGGAAGCCCTGGGGCTCCTTTAATTTCTCTCTTAAACTCCTCTCAGTCCCCAGGGATGGCGGGGAAAGTCGGGACAATGCAGAGGCCCACTGAGGTCTGCAGGAAGTAATATGCCCCAAACTCATGGCGCCCCGCTCTGGGTCTTTGGAAGGAGCGCCAGGGGGAAGAAGGAAGCAGATGAAAGCTGACTGGGGCCACTGGGCTGGAGAATGCAGGGTCAGGGCGCCAGGCTCGGAGGTGGTGCATTAGGACCACGGGCTGCCCTGGATGCTGACGGCTCCTCCAAATTACAGCCAGGGTGGCAAAGATGAGATGTTTCTGGGAGGTCACTCCAGCCTCAGCCCCTCGATGGGCCCAGAATCCAGCCAGCTTTCCTCGGCCCCTCCCATGACCCCCTCAGGACGCAGCCCTGGAATTCCAAGGAGCAGGTCATGCCAGGCTTTGCCTCCCACCCGGAGTAAGATAGAAGCAATCAAATAACATAGAATTCGATCATATTTTAAAATAAGCTTTATTTAGATTTTTTTTAATATTTTATATTTGCATCCATGCCTTCGAGAAACCTTTCCCACGGGAAAGGTTATTTTCATCTACTGTTACCCATAACTCATTCGCTATTTGACGTAGTTCTCTTAAATAGATCAGCCTTAGTAACTCTTAGAATTATCTCCTAATTTCCAAAAACTGAAATGAAAAGGAACTACTAAATCATTACCAGGAGGGGTTGCAATCTTATTTTCTTGTAAATAAAGGGCAAACAATAAAAATCAACCAAAAGAAAAAAAATTCATGGGGGGAGAAAAGTATTTCCTAAAATATCTCTCTGTAGAGAAAGATGCCAGCTCCGGCCGCTCTCCCTCACCGCCAGGCTGGGTGAAACGGCTCAGCCAAAGGCCAGAAAGATCCTTATTAGGTACCCTGCCTACTCCTTTCCAACCCCCCCATCAGGTCAGAAGGAAAGGGAGCAGCCAACTGGGGCTTTTCTGTTTGTTTTAGAGACTTTAGACAAAATATCCTATCCCTTCTGATAAGAGATGCTCCAGCATTTAAAATTCTCCTTGTTTCTTGGTAAGAGCTGAAAACGTTACTGCTAGCAGAAAGCACAACTACTGTTGTTTAGAGGGTGTGTGAATTGAGCTGTTAGTATTTAAGGTGGTGCTGGGGGGGGGGATTCGCAGGTTAAAAGAAAAGGGAAAGCTAGTTTTAGACTTCGGGAGGCCCTGGCTTAGAAGCTCACGTGTTCTCCATCACCCGGTGTTACAATGCTCACTGTTCCTTTGCTGGTGACGCCTCACCGGGGCCAACACTGCTCTCCAAATAGGCAGATGTGCCTGCCAGCCCTTCTCTCCTCGGGTGAGCAGGCTCAGGCTGCTGTGACAAGTTGGAGGAGGGCCCGAGGGATCCCGAGAGACTCTGTGAGATGTAGCTGGAGGAACCAAACAGAATGGGGAGGGCAGAGGTGCTGGTGCTGGATGCTGTGTCCCCAACAGGCTGCCCCTTGAGACGGGCGCCTCCCCCATGACACCTGCCCCGCCAACGTGCAGAATCAACCAAGGATGAGACACAGCTGCAGCGAGGAACGCGTGCCGCTCCAGGACCCTCGGGGAACCAACTCGGGCCGAGGGTCCCTGTGGTCGTACCCTGTGGTCATGCAGTCGGCTGTCTCGCCCTGAACGCAGCAGCCTTTCTCAAAGGACAGACCCAAGAGAAGGTGACCACGACAGCAGGCACTCTGTTCACTGAGGTCAGTGCTCTTTCAGATAAATAAATATATATAGAAAGGCCTGGAGAGAGCTACAGGCAGGAAGAAAGGCGGAGCGCACTCCCATGCAGGGATGGGAGAATGGGGGGAGAGAGAAGAAGAAAGGACGGAAAAAAGCAAGCTTGGAAGTCCAATGGTCCCTGGGTTCTGGCCACCCTAAACTCTACCTTGCACAGCTCGGCAGCAGCATGATCATAGAACAGACAAGTCAACAGAGAACCCGCCTCCCGCCCGCCCCCCGTGGAAAAATATACATTCCAATATTTACGTAATAATTTAGATAGAATAAGTCTTCTGCATTTGTGCAAATAAATTAAACGGAACAATTTTCTTTTCTTTTCCCCGTAAAGAAAGAAACGGCAACGCAATTTAAAAACTGGCAGGCCGTGAGAAAGAGCCCGTGTGGCCTCTGACAAACCGAGACAAGACAGGTCCCCTGGGCTGGGCTCGCAAGTCTTCGCGGAGGGTGGACCTTACCCTGATGACGATGGCGTTTGCGGGTTAAAGTGACTTGGGCGCACCCCGAGAACAGGGTCTGGTCCCACACGTTCACACCGGGGGGACGGGTGGGCGGCGGGGTGGAGTGGGGGGAACATCAAACACAGACTACATCCTCGGGGAGACGGGCTCCAGAAGTAGCAGTTCGGACGAGGGACATTTACAAGCACGGAGTGCACAATAGTTTTGTTATTTACAAATACACAGCAGTCCTTCAAGTTTTCAAGTTTCATAAAAAGGGAAGGGGGGAAGGGACCAAAAAAAAAAAAAACAAAAACAAACCCAAAACCCCAACGAACCAAAAAGCGAAAAAAAAAACATTGAAAAAAACAAAAACAAACCCAGATTAACAACACAACTGTATCGCTCCGAGGACAACAGAGAGTTGACATGTTCACACACGTTTGTAGTATGTACATCAATTACAGAGGTGGTGACGCCGGGGAGGGGCCCACGCGGGCGGGGCTCAGCCGCACCCCCCCCCGCCCACGTGCGCGGAGCTCCCATGCACGCGCACACGCACCGCCACGCACGCCCAGCCGCGCATTCCCCGCTCGCACGCACGTCCACACGCACAGACACGCCCGCCGGGCAGCAGGCGAAGGGAGGCGGGTATCACCAGTCCGCGTCCTCCTCTATGTAATAATCAGGGGCGGTACCATCAAAGAGGCCGGGGTCGAGGGACTTCCGCTGCTTCCCTCTGGCGAAGACACGCGAGATGGAGCCGAATCCCATCTTCTCTTTCTTCTTTTTCCGTTTTTGGTCTTCAAGATCCTCTAGTGACTGAGGAGTCAGGCCAAGTGGCAGAGGTAGAGGGGAGAAGAACAAAGGCAAGCTGAGCTGGGGCGGAAGACAGGGAGGGGTGGGGGGGTGGGGATGGCTGGAGGGAGGCACCAGTGGGTAAGGATGCCAGGGTCTGCCCCTCACTCGCTGAGCGGACTTGGGCCAGTTACAGAATCTCTCGGGGACGACACTAGGACCCATTCCAAGACTGTCATGAGGATGTTGCTAAAGTGAGGGTAAAAACGCTTAGAACAGTGCCTGGCACATAAGCAGCATTCGTAACGGCTGCTGGTGGGGTTTGTACTATCATTTAAATTCAGTTTGCCTAGAGCCTTCCAGTGCTCGTGGAGGGCTTGCAGAATCGCGTCCACGCATGCTGCCACGGCTGATCACAGGGCCCATCTGGAGGGGGCATCGCAAGTGTATTAAGTTCACTGCGGAAAAAGTCCCCTTGGAAAACGGGGCATAGGGGAGCCGGGAAAACCAGGAAGGAGGAAATCTGAGCTCCATGTCAGCCAAGAGCAAGGACCCCAGACCTTAAGGCCCTGGACAAGAAGCAGGACTGGCCTCGGTAGAGCGGGGAGGCAGGGGTTTGGGTTCTAATCCCAATTATGTTACTACCCATGGAAACGTGGAGAGCCCCCAGGCTCTCTGAGCCCAGGTTTCTCGTCTGTGACATGCGGGGATTGTTAATAATGACAAAGACAGTGATGATGATGATGATGATGCTGTGGAGGAGGTCTTCCTGTCGGGGTAACTACGGGACTGGGGTGGTGTCTGCAGGAGAGCTTTGCAAACTGTCAAGTGCTTTATACAAAGATGCAGAGTGGTGTTACCGGTCAAAAGGTGGAGGTTAGACTAGACTCATGGTTCCCCAAACCAAGTCAGAATTACCTGAATTCCAGCCACTCCCCCCTCCCCCAACCTGGTGGATCAGAATCTCTGGGGTGAAGGGCCCAGGAATCTGCATTAGAAAAATCTTCACTGGTGGACCCTGATGCAGCTGAGCAGTCCAGAAGACCAGCACGTGGGAACCCCAGGACTAGAAAGCTGATCTCAGAGACCCCATCTGACAGTCAAATTCATGTTGTTTTCCTCCCTACAGCCCCCTTCTCACTCTGAGGATAGAGTATTGAAAGGTTAAAAATGAACTTTAAAAAGTTTCCTGCAGCAAGGGGCCCAAAGAGCCCAGGGCCCACGTCATTAGCCTTTGGCTGCCAGGAGAAGACACTCTCTAGGGATGCGTGATGCACTTAGTAGGTCCACAGATCCAGAAGAGGACATGGAAGGGCAGACTCAGGTGCTGAGCCTGGCTGGGGCACCGACCTATGTGTGACTGAGGTAGTGGCTTAACTCCTCTCTGCCCTGGGTGGCCAAGTATGGACATGGTGGTGCTGAGGGCTGAGGATAAAAAGGGTGAAGTCACGGTGAAGGTGAGGTGGAGGGAGGGCCTGAGTGGCCAGGGAAGGCACACCTACCTGTACA
Organism: Mesoplodon bidens; assembly: GCF_964165515.1. Lineage (NCBI taxonomy): Eukaryota > Metazoa > Chordata > Mammalia > Artiodactyla > Ziphiidae > Mesoplodon > Mesoplodon bidens. Next base: position 175,519,614 of record NC_138177.1, read on the forward strand.
ATGGGGTTGTGCAGGTTCTTCTGAACCGGGCCGGGACTGTCGCCCTGTAGCCAAAGGAGAAGAGGAAGATGAAACAGCAAAGACACATGACACATGAGAGCAGAGGTGGCCTGTGGAGCATGGGGTTTTCCGTGGAAGGAAGCCATCCCCTAGGGACCGCCTGCTTCTGTACTGGGGAATCCACCCTCCACCCCTGAAGTAGACACTTCCAAATGGCTCAATGACGACACCTGGGGTTCATGAAGATGCTGCCAGGACCAGGGGTCCTGGCCAGAGGCCCTGTGATGCTCTCTTGCCTGCTCTGGCTTCTTGACCCCTAACACCCTCTGACCAACAAATCAGTCACTGAAAGTCTTCTAAGTTCCTCTCCCGATTGGTCCATAGAGTTAGAACTGAAGTTGGTTATACTTGGTGCTTTTCATAAAGAAGTATAATTTTATAGAAAAAATAAAAATAAAGAATTTTGGGACAGGAAGACTTGGGAGACTGTGCAGCCTCTTATTTCCCCCACAAACAACACAATGAATCTCTTATTTTGTGGAGGGCCAAAACAGGGCTCACTAGCCTGATTTACAGGTACACAGAGAGGTTCCAGACAGTCCAACATTATAGAGCTAAATAAAACCAGAGCTACAACTCAAATTCAAGACCGTCTGGTTCTCCCTGGTCTAGTGCTTCTTCCTGTGAGTGTGCAAAAGCCCTCATCACCTCCCAGAATCAGTCTGTCCTGCCTGGGGGTGGGTACCATAGATCCCTGGGATCACAAGTCATTACTAGGGATACCCCTGGTGGTCACTTCCAGAATTGCAGGCAAAAGGCAAGAAATAAAGCATGTGTCACCTGAGCCAATGTCCATCAATCTTCTCCAGCCTCTCTGTGCTGAGTCCCCACCTCTGCTCTAAATAAGTGACTAGAGCATGAAAGGATGGGGAGGTCCTTACTCCAGGTCAGGCTGTTCCTGTTGGTACCAGGCCAAATGCCTGAGCACAGACGGTTACCCGGAGCTATTTTCAGGCTCTTCCTGGCTTACCTGTGTGCACATCTGTTGAGATGGGGGATGAAGGTGGTTGAGGGAGGGTGGGGATGGAACAAATGGTAGTTTAGTCTTTAGTCCCATCTCAAGGTTTGCAAACAGAACCTATTTGGCAGGCAGCTAAGGTAGGTTGGCCCTGTACAAGGCCGTCTTTGCCAAATTTATGGGGAAGAGAATGAGGCCATAGCCCACTGAAATGCCTATGTGTAGACAACTGGCTTATCAAAGCACCCACTGCCTGGCACCAGGGCTCTGTGTAACGTGAGCTTGGGAATAAACATGCCAGATCTGCTGCCTGTAGCCTCAGGTATGTGCCAAGGCCAAGTTGGGCAAAAGGCTAGGTCTGAGCCAGATGTAATTCAAGAGGCCTTTAAAGAACCCTTTCTGCAGAATGGATTTTCCAGCAGCATTTCGGCTGTCAAAGCCCCTGTGGGCCCCCCATGGGAAGACAAAGTATGGGCCTTGGGAAGGTATTCTCAGATGCTACAGGGTACCTGGCCCACACTAAGAACAAAGGGCACTGCTGGCTGTAGGTGTAGCTCAACAGTGGTCCTCAGAACAAGAGAGTAATGTCAGAGGCCCCTCTACTGGCCCACCTTCCTCGTCTTGGTTCTGTCAGGACAGCCTTTGTCACCAGGGTTCTCTCCTGGGAACAACAGAAGAACAGATTGCTTCCTTAAAGCCTCAGTTAAAACAGAATCCGAGCCCCGAGTGGGATTCAGGCCTGAAGTGACCTCCTCCCCCTCCTGATGTGGCTTTGCGAGGCCCAGGCCAGTAGTCTCTGTTGTCCATGTCACCACGCTGAGGCAACTTATTTCAAATTTAGTCTTAGCTATTTTTTTTTTTTTTTTTTTTTTGCGGTACGCGGGCCTCTCACTGTTGTGGCCTCTCCCGTTGCGGAGCACAGGCTCCGGACGCGCAGGCTCAGCGGCCATGGCTCACGGGCCCAGCCGCTCTGCGGCATGTGGGATCTTCCCGGACCGGGGCATGAACCCGTGTCCCCTGCATCGGCAGGCGGACTTTCAACCACTGCGCCACCAAGGAAGCCCAGTCTTAGCTATTTTTATTAAGTGCTTTTCATTGTTATTATAGATTTGGAAAAAAAAATGCTTCCATTGGGATTACTAATATAGAATATTTACTGATTTTTATCAATTGATATTCTACCAGTACCGTTCTGTACTTCTCACTATTAGTCTAATGGCTTTTCTGGTTATTCTCTTGAGGTTTTCCAGGTAGATAATCATCCTACTGGCAAGTAATGGTTATCTTGTCTTTCTTTTGCACGATATCCACCTCATTTCTTGTTTATTATCCATCTTGCTGGTTAACAAAACATTGACTGAGTTTTTGAGAAAGGCTTCCTGTGTGTCTGAGGACCCAACTCTACTGTGTCTTTAGGACGCGGCAGGGGCGCCCTCTGGATTCTCAATCGCGTGATGGAACACATGTGAAAAGTGGTCCCCACCTCCTGACCCCAGTGTTTCACATTAGAGCCTTGACGTGGCGTCTTCCTGTCCTCAGATGCTTGACCCACTCACCTTCGTTCACCCCCTCACTCCTGGGGACCCCGTCTGTCCCACCAGCCATCAAGAGTTAGGTGGCTACGGACCTGTGCCTCTTGGTAGCTGGGACCCAGTATGAAATCAAAAACTGTAATTAAGTAAGCAAAGCAAACATAACTTAGAACAAATTCACCGGATGCTTCTCCAGAGGCAAAATGTGCAAAAATTCCTGGAGATTCAAAAAAAATCTGGCTCATTCCTGCAGGACCAAGAGCTGGCTCTACAGGGAAACAGGGGTGGTGATGAGGTCCTGAGCCCTGGAAGGTATGGTCTGGGAGGAGAAGCCTACGGTCCCAGACATAGCCCACCAGAGATAAGCCCAGGCTGCTTAGACCCTGAGGCCGACCCAGGCCCGCCATCCTCTGGATTTTCCTTGCCCTCCCGGACACAAGGAGCCAACAGGCCTCATTTCTTTCTCTCCCCACATCCATCTCTTCTTGCAAAAGGAAAGAACAGAACAGGAAATGCCTTCGCCAGAATGCTTCCTGGGTGGACGAGAGGAAACAGCGGGTAGGTCTTCACCCCCTCCACTCCCACCCCTGCGGTTTCCGGGTGGGGCCCAAGGCCCAGGCCCTGCTGCTGCTGGCCTTACGTTGCAGAGGGAGTGCGTCCGGTGTCGAGGGGAGTTGATGTCGCTTGGCGTGGACGACCGGTCGCCTTCGGCGGCAGATGCGTCGGAGATGACGGAGGGCTGCCGGGAGTGGCAGGGGCTCACCCTGACCGCTGGAAAGCAGGGACAGCTGGTAAGTGGGGGATGGAGAGAATGTCCTTGCCTTCACTGCCTTGCAGGTCAGGCCACCCAATGCCCCCATTATACAGATAGGAACACTGAGACATAGAGAAGAGACTTGCCCAGCTCTCCGCCCCTCTATTTCACAGCCCCACGGGTCACCAGAGAGCCACTGCCAGCAAGAATCTCCAGCCTCTGGATCCAATTAGGCCCCCTCCTAACCAGGGTGAAGGGCAAGGGGCAGAAGTCTCCAGGGGCCTCGGTGACTGTCCTCACAGTGCTCCAGCCACTGGGACGTTCCCTAGGCCTGGTGCAATCCTAACCCGTGGTCAGTACCAGCTTCCCAAGAGAGAAGCCGTGAGGCTACCGCCAGCTCCTCTCTTTCTCCCACCCCCTCACCCCACACCCGATCCACAGCAGCACCTCCAAACGCAGCCCCAAATCTGGCCACTTCTCTCCAGCCCCACTGCCACCACCCAAGCCCAGGCCACCACCGTCTCTTGCCTAGAAGACCATGGTGGCCTCCCAGAGGGCCTCCCTGCTTCCTCTCCTCACTGCCATGAGAGCCAGGCATCCGGTCTCTCTTTACCTGGGGGTGGATACGTGCGGTCCTCCTCCAAGCCGAGGGGATACAGCCCTGCCCACCCTCCAGCCTCGGCTCACGTCACACCAGCTTTCTGTGGTGCCCGACACGCACCACCTCCCTCCTGCCTCACCCTTCGCTGGTCCTGCCACCCATCAGGCACATTCTCAGCCTTCAAGTCTCAGCCTGTCCCGAGAGAAACCTCCCCCGATTATCAGCTCTCCCCACTGTCTTTTCTTGCCCAACAAAGCACCTGTTTTCCGTTGATTCCTCTCCCTGCACTGAATATAACCTGTGATCATTCGTTGTCAGTTTAGTCACATGTGTTTTCTGTCTTCACACCTACAATGCCAGCTTGATGAAGGCAGGCAGTCTGGGTGTCTTAGGCATGTCCAACCTCAGAGCTCACGGCGCCTGGTGTGCAGTAGGTGCTTAATCAATAGTAGATGAATTCCTGGAAGCCCACCCAAGTCCCCCAGCAGAGTGCTTTCCTGTCTGCAGGCGCTGGATGGAGGAAGCACCTTCTGCTCGACAAGACTGAGGACCTACTGTGTGCAGGCAGCATGTGAGCAGGGAGGGCTACATTACTGAGAAAGACAATCCTTGCTGCCAATGGCCATATGGTGTCATACGGAGGAGTGTGGGGCTTTGGAGTCAGGGACTTGGGTTCCCAGCTAGGTGACGGCAGGACCCACGGGCTCCAGAAGCCAGCTGCCTGTCTCCAACCTGCATCTGTCACACAAATGCGACCACTCATAGGAGGGACAGAAAATGGAGCCAAGTGGGCCGCGGATGTACAGAGGAGTTTGGGGCTTCTACTGTGGCCCATGGGTACAGATGCTGACCACAGGCTGGGCCCCTCTTCCCCTCAGTGCCTGCAGCAAACACCCCTAACACTTATTTCTGCCCCTCCCACACATCCAGGGATTACCTGGAGCTGTCAATCAAGGAGCTCTCACTGTCTCCTCTGCCAAAGGACGCCCATGTGACCTAGACTGGAGAATCAGTGCATCCACTGCCAGACACAGTGATTGGTCCAAAGGCAGGCATGTGACCCTGGCTGGCCAATCAGAGTCCTTCTTTGGGATTTACTATACACACAGAGAAAGATTTCTCTTTCTCAAGACTCTTGAGCTTCAAGGGCCCTAAAAGCCTGAAACTGCTGGAGACTGTTTTCTGCTTTGTGAAAAGAGGTGGCCTAAGGATAAGGTCGAATGGAGGCAGGCAGAGCTGAGAGATGGAGAGAGTCAGACAGACCCAGGTATTGTCTGAACCTTCGTATCCAGCTATGCCTGAGGTCCATCTCTTAGACTTTTCAGTTCCCTGAGCCATGGCCTCTGCCCTACACCCCCCTAAAAGCAGCTATAGTGTGAATAAAGAGGCTGCCCCTCCCAGTGGGCCAGATGGCCTCCTGAGACACCCCCGGAGCTGTGGCTGGGCCAGACTCACCTTGCCGGTCCCCAGGGTGGGGGGGGTGTGAGTGGTAGAGAGTCTGCTGGCTCTGCCGGATGGCTGCGGTCAGTGGGAGGTCCGCCTGCACCACCCACTCCTGATTGCCATTAAGCACCGTCTCGCCCGGCATGGCGAGTGAATGCCGCTTGGGGACATCCTTGGTCAGCGTGGCTAAGGACTGCTTGGCCTGGAGAGAGAGCCGGGGGACAGGAAGAAGACGACATGATCAAGGGGACCTCTTGGCCTACTGCTTGGCCATCACCCACCATCGTGAGAAAGCCACGAATCCAACCTCTGTGCCAGGGTGTCTCTGGCTCTGCACTGCGTGCCAATCAGTACCTCACATGAGGGTTTGCTTTGGGGTTAGTTACCCCTTAGTTCCTGCCAACACAAAGTGAGAACACAAAGGGGGACTGAGGACACACTTAGCACCCATTCTTTCGGGTTCGCCAAGAATCAGCTAGGATTTGAATGAGACGGTAAGAAAATGGTGTTTTGCCTTTCAGCACCTTACCTCCTCCCAAATTCAACCTCCGATGGCCCCTTCACAAGGTGCTGTGCAGCACAGGCTGGGGATAGGGCAGACCCTAACCTGCCTCTCAGGATCACAGGAGAATACGTGGGACACGAGGAAACCCAGGGACAAGCACGGGGCTGAGTTCGGGCAGGTGGGATAGAGAGCTCTTCCTTTCTCTGTCCTGTGCTGAGGTCTCTCCCAGCTTTGGGTTATCTCCCCCAGGGTATGTGGGGTTGTATTAGAAGTGATCTCAAATTATCTGGGGGAGAAAAAGGGTACATATTAGAAATGTATTAATGCATATTCTTTCTTTCATAGTCAATTTCCACTTCCGCACTAGTTCCCCAGGCTCATGTCAGGGGAGAGGGGGCACATGGGGAGGGGCCCAAGGGCCTCGCACTGAGATTTCCAGTGAATCTGGGGGTCACCGCAGATGGCAGAGCCACCATGAGTGCTGGCTTTGCCCCTAAAATGAACACAGATGAAATGGAAAAACCTCATCTCATCTCTCTCCTAGCTCCAGAACTTTCCATACCTCCCCCAAGGCCCTGGGCTCCTCCACGCAGAGCAGAGGTCCTTGAGAAAGAGATTCTAGCTGAGAAATGAAGTTCTTGACCTAAAGCCTGATATACCCTCATCACACTGACCAGCTGTGTTATTTTAGACAAGTCACTGCCTTCTCCGAGCCTTACTTTTTCCCCATCTGTGTAATGAAAAGCCTAGACCAATCTTTAGGGCTCCCTCTAGCTTGGATACCCCAGGAGTCTATGAAATCACTCCCCTTCCACTGCCAGCCCCCAGGGAATATAAACCCATATGGCAGAGGGAGGCCGAGTTGGAGTCAGCCCCACCCCCCAAGCCAGGTAATAATCTCTGCCTGGTTTAGAAAACTATCATGTGCTCAGTGCAACAGCCCTGGGTCTCAAGTAGGGAGTGTAGGATTAGCTGTGCTTGACAGAGGAGAAACCAGAAACTCAGAGAGGTTAAATGACTTCTCCAAGCGTACACAGCAGGCACAATGTCCAAGTTGGGGCCCAAGTCTGGGAGCCTGGGAGCCCCATGTGGTGTCTATGGTGCCCACGCTCCTCTGGGGCAAGGAAACAACCAGCACAAGTGATGCAGACTCTGAATCCACGAGGCAGAGAGTGGGGCGTGGCTGGTCACCACGGGATCCCCAGCACCTGGCGTGGGGCTGGGCACGTTCAGTGAAGCACTCAGTAAAAATCTGCAGAGGAAATGGAAGCAGGCTTCTGCCATGTCCAGGCGGCCAGCCCAGGGAAGCAACTCTGCTAGTTTACTACAGGAACAGTGGAGCGATCCTCCTGCTAAAGGAAGGAGGCAGGCTGGCTGTGTCTTGGAGCTGCCGTGTGCCTGCTGCAGGTCCAGTGTCATGGACTCACATTTCCTGGACCACCGCATCTCACGCGGGACCACACCTGCTCTCCCCTCCAGGTGTCTGTGCATCTGGCCTCCGAGCCCTCCATCCTGGCACCGCTCCACGCGGGCAGCTGCCCCACTCCCTTGCTTCCTCCTGTCCAATCCGTCTTGGCTGCCAGGAAGGTGGACTTGGGTGGGAAATGAGCGCCCAGCCGGTCTGCCATCATGCTAACTAACCCTCAGCTCTGCCCTCTTGCAGACGTCCCCAGCCACACACGTGGAAAGCACAGGCAACTCCAAGTCGCCCACTGAAATAAGCAGCCCCTTGAGGCAGCACAGGAAGGCCCGAGGAAGAGGCCCGGGCAGGACTGCTCTCCTGTCCCCACCCGGCTTCCTCCTTCCAGGTGGACCTCGCCTCGGTCTGGGCCTGAGAGCGGCACCTTCTAACTCAGCAGGCGGCTTGGCATCATCGCTGCCTGACAATGGGGAGGGGCCTACGGTTAGTCCTGCAGGATGGGGCAGGTGTGCCTGTGAATTCTGAGCACAGGAACCTCCCACAAACTGTCCACTCGTGAGTTTAAACCTCTGACACAGAGCGAAACAGAGACGTGAACTGCAGACAAAGCATGTAAGGTCTAACTTAAAATACGTGCATGTACTCTCTGTCTGTCTCTCTCTCTGTCTCTCTCTTGTTGCTGCATTGAATCATCTTCCTGTGACAGTCTGCACAGCATTTTCTCTACTAATCTCTTCCATTAAATGCAATTCAATGGTGGGAGCTCCCTCTCCGCCTCCACCCCCTGCTGAGAACCCCGAGCCCGCAGTTTTGAGCTCCTGGGAATTGGAGAATTGGCTCAAACACCCTCATGTGACAAAAGTCAGACAGAACTGGGTTCAAACTCCACTTCTACTATTTGACTTGCTGTGTGATCTGGAGCAAGTTACTCCACCACTCTGAGCCTCAAGGTCCTCACAGTAAGATGGGGAACTGAGAGGGATTACTTTTATAGGTAAGTTGTGGGATGAGGTGGCCCGGCATAGCGCCTCGGAGCCTAGGCTGTGGCATCCAACAGCCTGGATTTGATCCCAACTCTGCCACTTTCTAGCTGGGGGATCCTAAGAGAGGCCCCTCACCTCTCTGTGCCTTCATGTCCTAGTCTGTCTGATGGGGATAACATGGGTTCCATGGAGAGCGCTTAGCCGATGGTAAAAAAAAAGAATGTTGGTGACTGCTATTATGAAGCAGTTTCCATTTCACAAGTAGGAGTCAGACGTGGAATAATTCACATGAAAGCCCAGGATACTGTCTGGTCTATTGTCCTGTTCAAAAAGTAGCAGGCTGTTAGGATTCCTTATGCCTCCCTGAGATCAGACAATCTGGGAAGTGGAAGGGGAAAGCGGCGCGGGGGCCCTGCCCTCCCCCACCCTCAGGTGCCTAGCTGCCTGGAGGCCAGGATGTACTTCCAGTCAGAGAACAGGCCTGGCCCCAGAGGGATGCTGTGAGTGTGGCTAAAGGGAACCCTTTACCGGCTTTCCAAGGAATTTGAGCTTGGCTAGGGAACGTCTCTCCCGCCAAAGGCGGGGAGGATCCCGGGGCAGGAACCTTCCAAGCAAACATGAGAAGGGTCGTGCTCCCGTGGACTCCAGCTGCAGAGACGCTGCATCTGCACCAAAGGGGCATGATGCCAGCTACAAGTTGACTCCACCATCCTCTTCCTGGGCTTACTGGCCGCGACCCTGTCCCAGATCTCAGGCTGCAGTCGTCGCAGGTCCAGCATGGAGGTGCCAGCGTTGAGCTGATAAGGCAATACTGGCTCCATACCATCTCCAACAACCGCAGGCCCGGGGCGGAGGGAGGCTCTGGGGGGGACAATGTCGGGCTCGGGTGGGCCCTGACCTCATGTGTGTGGCCGGGGGTCTGAGCTCAGACCCACTGTTCAGAGCTGGCTGTGGGCCAGGATGGCAGTGGTCCGGGGCCGGGAGGTGTGCTTGTGTGGCCAGCTGGTTTCCTCAGAGGGAGGGCAGGAGTGGTGCCAACCCAGAGCATAGCCATTATAAAACACACCGCGATCACCCTTGACCCCTGCCGCTCGACCCTGCCTCTCGCTGGTCCCTCACTGCTCCCTACTCTTGCCTGGGCCTGTGGCGGCTGTCATTTTCACAGACGACGAAACTGAGGCCCAGGCAGCTCAAGGACACCAAGTGACTGGCTAGTGGACGGGACGTGAGAATCCACGACTCCTGGTCCCGGCGCGGCCTGAGGACAGGCTGGTCCTCCAACATCAGTAACGACAGCTAACGTCCACTGAGTGTGGATGGTGAGCCTGCCCCGATTCCCCGTCACCTCACCTCACAATCACCCCAGGAGGAAGGTCTTATACGTATGAACACAGGCTCAGAAAGGTTAAGTCGCTTGTCAAAGATCACACAGCAAGAAAACGCAGGACCCCAGCCGGGGTTGTGTTAGAACTGCACGGCCAGGGCAGCAACAGACACTGAGACGAGGGAATCCCACACTTTACAGAGGAGTGGTTCGCAACCGGCGTGAATTCTCTCCCCCTCCAGGGAACACTGGGAAATGTCTGGAGACTTTATTCCCCACAGTTGGGAGGCACTACAGGCCTCTCGTGGGTGGAGGCCCGGGATACTGCTGCACACCGCACAGTGCACAGGACGGTCCCGCAACAGACTTCTCCGGCCCCAAGTGCCAACAGCGTTGAGGGTGAGAAGCCCTGTCTACAGGGTACATAGTCACGTAAGAACTGTCTCCCATTTTGGAGAACATTGATAGAAAACTAGGTCACCAGGAACCAGGCTCCTGGGGGAGGGAGTGGACGGGACTAGCACTTGGAGGGGAGTCTGTGATCTCGGGGCTGGCAGCCCTGTCTCCCGCCTGCTCAGTGACTGGAGAGGCCACTGGGGAAGGCCTGAGGGATGAGCAATGGCTGGTAAGAGGACGCGCCTCCTTCAGGCCAGCATCTGGGTGTCCTTTCAGAGGCCTCCCATCACGGAGCACGGGGACTGCCCACCTCCCAGCTCTCTGCCTCTCAACTCTCTGGGCAGCTCTGGGTGAGCCTCCTGCACACCGAGCCTGTTTCCAAATCTGTAAAATGGGCACAACAAGAATATAGAGCTCACTGGAGTGACTGCTAATGGATATGGGTTTCTTATGAGGGTGATGAGATTATTCTGGAATTAGATAGTGGTGACGGTTGCACAACTTTGTGAATGTACTAAAAATCACTAAATTTAAGTCATACAAGGACAAATTTTATAATATGTGAATTATATCTCAATAAAACAGCATATTGAATTTTTTTGTGTGTGTGGTATGCGGGCCTCTCACTGCTGTGGCCTCTACCATTGCGGAGCACAGGCTCCGGACGCACAGGCTCAGCGGCCATGGCTCACGGGCCCAGCCGCTCCGCGGCATGTGGGATCCTCCCGGACCGGGGCACGAACCCATGTCCCCTGCATTGGCAGGCGGACTCTCAACCACTGCACCACCAGGAAAGCCCAAATGGTTTGTTTTTGGTTTTGGTTTTTTTGCGTGAATATTTTTTACTTAAAAAAACCCCAACAAACCACAGGTGGTCTCCACAGAGCCAGTGTGGCTACAGAGGTGAAACTGCTCCATGCGTGGTAATGCCTAGTTTGGCCAGAAGTTGTTATCAGGAAATGTCCCCTCCCCAAGGGTTGGAGCCCATCAGCAAGTACCAAGAGAGATGTTTGCTTCTTGGGAAAGCCAATGTCCTTTGACTTTTACTCGAGTGAAGCGGCCCTTTCAGCTGCACAGGGTGTGTGGAGACCCAGCGGAGGCTGGGTTGGGGAGGGGTAATGCCTGAATTGGGGCAGGGCCTGCTCACCCCTCACCAGGAAGCTGCCCCATGGCTTCAGTGTTGTGGGCAGGTCACTTAAGAAATTACCTATCACCAGTGCCACAGCCAGAACTCCTAGATCAGGAGTAAGCAAGTGACTCCAGATGGACCACTTGAATACCCTGTACTTGATCAGACTTTTGAAAACTGAAGTGAAATTCAGAGGGCAAAGGGTTTGGGTTCATCTCCCCCAGCAGGGGTCACTGAGTGGACCATTCCAGATGGAATCCTGGCTTTCCCACTCCCTGCGGCTGCCTTGGCTTCGGCCCATTTCCAAGCCTGGCCCTCCACCTTCCCACTGCACCTGTGAGCTCCTGACTTCCTTCCAGTGCACCCTGTGTGCTCAGATAGCCCGAGCTGCTTTCTGTTGCTTGCAACCCGAGGACCTCAGGCACACACGCAGGGAAGGTACCTTCCCTCTAGTCTCATCCTGGCCAGCAGTGCAGTGAGGGGAGCTGGACAACACTGCCCGGAGCCGGCAGCGCTGGAAGCCTCCAGGCTGTGAAATTCTGCAGATGGCAGGCAACAGAGGGGACCTCCAGGCAAGTGGACACCCCACCAACACCGGGGCTCTCACAGGCTGTGCCTGTGCTGACGTTACAGCAAACCCACCACCCTGAGCTGCAAACATTCACCTAACTATTCACTTAGCAGAGAGGCCTGATGCCTGCCAGAGGGAGGGGGCAAGAACCTGAGTTTTGCTGGCCAGAACTAAAGCAGGTCGAGTCATCCGGGTGTGGTGAGAGTGGAAGCAGAGGTGAGCTGGCTCCCAATCCTGAAAGACCCCAGAATTCCCCAGGATGCTTGAGGTTAGTGGTCCATGGCAAGGAAGACCCATCTGTCCATCACAGGACGCTGGGAAGACTTGGGAGAATAAAGGTCTCACCTCACCCTGCACTCCCTTCCCAGACTGTCAACTTGAAAGGTTTCTGTCTGGGCTGCACGTGGCAGCAAGGCCGCCAGCACCACCGCCCCCACTGGTGGGAAGACCCCAGAGAGGAGACCCAGCCGCTGGAGCTTCCTCCCGCCTGGGCAGCTCTCACCACTAGGGGTCAGCATTGGACAAGGAGACCCAGGAGGCAGAGGGTGGGACTGGTCCCAGGAGGGGCCCACAGATCCTGACTTGCCCTGGGCGACCCCTGCTCCTGAAGGAAGTGACCGTAGAAAACTTCCCTGTTGTCATATCGTCACTCACCATGTACAGGCCGGGCTCAGTGCTTCTCTTGCATTATTTCATTGCAATCCTCACAAGAGCCCTATGGGATATATGCATTTACCCTTATTGACAGTTGATGGAACTGAGGCCCAGACAGGTGAAGGGTCCTGCCCAAGGTCACACAGCTAGACAGCAATGGGGGTTGGATTCAAACCCAGAACCCATGGCGGTAACCACACTGGTAGCCAGCATCAGTGCTGCAGAGAACGCTGAGTTCTCGCTATGAACCATGCAGGACTCCCCCCACCTTGGGGGTTCCCTACACACTCTCCTCCCAGCCACCACCACACTGAGCCCTGGTGGTTTCAAAGGCCCTTTAAGCCACGAGCTCTCTAAAGTTGATCAAACATCTCTTGGGGAAGGCACAGTGGGATAAAGACCCTCACCCCCACCCCAGGACCAGATAAAGGTCACTGAAGCTCAGAGAAGTTCAGTGAGCAGACCAAGGTCACACAGGAGCAGGTAGAACAGAACTCCAGGGCTCTGGGCCTCAGTTCTGCTGGCAGGCCAGGCCTGGAAACACCACCTAGATAGACTCTCTGTCCCCACATGCAGGCTGCCCATCTCTGAGGAAAACACAGTGGAAGTATTTTGAGGGATTTTTTTGGATTAGAAAAAAACATTTTTTTCCTTGAGGACCCAAGTAATATAATAAGACTGATGAAAATAGGGGATAAAAAAGGAAATAAAAGCCACTTGTGATCTTACTACCCAGAGCTAACCATTATTAATTTTTTGGTAGTTTTCCTCCCAAAGGCTAGTGGATGGTTTCCCAGCATCCCCACACGCTCGGCCCCAGGCAGGTGGATGAAGGGCGGTGTGGTTGCAGCGAACAAGCAGAGGGGGCATCCCAGACCCCGCCCCACCCCTGGCCCTGCCCCTGCCCCTGCCTTGGCCCCGCCCCCGCCACGGCCCCGCCCCTGCGGACTCCACCCTGGACTCCCAGGTGAGCCCACGTGCACTCCCTGTCTCCCAGCACATGACATCACTTCCGGCAGATGCCCCACCAGGCCTGGGTGGGTGAGGGGGCGGGGTCTCACCATGGCCAGCTCCGCCTCCAGCTCCTTCATGCGGTTATCCTTGAGGTCCAGCTGGGAGCGCAGCGCCGTGGCGTGGTCCGTGGCTTCCTTGGCTTGGCGCCGCAGCTCCCACTTCTCGCGCTCCAGCAGGTCCTTCTCCTTGGCCAGGGCTTTGACGGCGTCCTCGCTCTCCTGTGGGGAGAGGCCAGCGTTACAAGGGGCGAGGCCTACCCTTGGCCCAGAGGGCCTTGACCCCCAGACCAGAGGAAGCGCAGGGAGGCCCCACAGCTCCGCAGGTGGCCGGGCGCTCGGGCCCTGGAGGAAGAAAGCCCTGGGTTCGAGCCTGGCTCTGCCACAAACTAGCTGGGAGACTGGAACAGAGACAAACTGTTAGTAGCTGCTCAGCCGTTATTTTTTTCAACGGATAAATGAGCAAACAAACGTCCTGGGTAAGTTCTTTTAACTTATCAAGTCTTCATTTCTCCATATTTAAAATGGAGGGGGAATCAATACTCCTCATTTCAAAGAATTGTTATAAAGACTAAATGACTTCATTTGAAGGAAATAGTTAAATGGAGCCTGATAAAAGTTAGGGTCAGTAGTGGGTTTGGGCCTCTGTTCTGCTGTTTGGTAACGTGTGTGTCACAGGAAAACAGGGACAGAGGAGGCACCTGCAGCCCACCTGCCTTGGCTGCCACAGGGCCCTGCCACCATCCCACAGGGTCACAGCCGACGATGGGACAGGCTGGACCCCCAGCTAGCTGTGGTGTCTGAATGCAGCACGGTCCTCTGCCTGTCACCCCGGCCCCAGCTCCCGGCTGGTCCTCCTGCATAAGCCGTTTTCTCCGAGATGGTGAGGAGAGGGCCATGGTCTCCAGCTGTGCTGGTCCAGCAGAGCCAGCAGGCAAGGAACAGCCGGCTGGATCGGGGGCCTGACCTCTGTTGGCAAGAGCCAATTTCAGGACACCAGGCGTCTTTCCCCCAGAGGAAGGGTCCCTGCAGGGGGCCCTGCCCATCCACCCAGCCATGGTCTTCCCATCCACCAAATCGAGAGCCAAACTCAAGGTCTCTGTGCAGCCTGGGACCGCGTTGAGAGGCGACCATCCTGCCTTGTCTAACAGCCCTGTCGCCGAAGGCCTGACTTCCAGATGGCCAGAGACTAGGAGGCCAAGGTCTGGCCCTTTCTGCATGGCTGTCACAGAGCTGTAGCTGTGGCTTAGGTTCCTGGGAAAGAGAGTGAGTCTGGGTCGAATCCTGGCTTTGCAAGAACAAGCTGCAATAACTGTCGTGCCTCAGTTTCCTTGTCTGTAACAAGGGATCACAGCACTCGTCCTTGAGGGTGTTATTGTGAGGACTGGATGAGATAATCCAAGTTTAGAGCTCAGAACGGTGCCGGGCACACAGCAGGCACTCACTCATTCACTCAGGATGCTGCTCAAACGTCTCCGAGAGGCCTTCCCTGACTATCTGTCTAAGAAAGCAGCCCCAGCTGTTCCCAATCTGTTTCTCATACTGGTACCGGATACTGGTCATTCAGCCAATATTCATGGATGCCACCAGCAGGCACAAACCAGACAAAAATCCCTGTGCCCGAGGAGCTTACACCAAAAAGCCCTCCTGCACACTCTAGGTCATCGGCAGACACCCAGGTCACAGAACAGCAGCCTGGCAGACAGCAGCCAAGGAACACTGCTGAGTAAAAGAATGAGTGTTTGGCAGCTGCTGTGACTGACTCCAAAGGCCATCACAGGACAGCTCTCCCAGCTGGGGTGAGTGGAGGACACAAGTGTCTGTGTCACCAGCCCCAGGCTTCTCAGTGTCGTCTAGAGGAGGTGCTGTGTGTGTCAGGGGGATGATTCCTTCCAGGACGTGTCTCCTAGGGGTCAGGGTGCCTGGGTGTGAAGTCTCAGCTCCATCCACTACAAGCTGTGTGACACTGAACAAGTAATGCAGCTTCCCCAAACCTCAACCACCTCATCTATGAGAGAACGACACTTATCACATCCCAGGGTGATGGTCAGAAGAAACTGGCAATGCGAGGTGCAAAGCAAAAGATGGCACTATTGCAAAAGCCCAGGCAAAGCTGTACTCTTGGGTTCTAGAAGCAAGGCTCTCCGTGCAGAGGGGCACTCCACCGCTTGTTATTTCTCTTCTCCTTTCTCTTTGAAGCTGTCTTCAGGTGGGGTCAGTGCAACAGCTGACAGGTATGGCCTCCTGGGTCACATGATGGACCAACCAGCTCTTTCCCCTGGAGCTGGGGACCACGTCCCAGCAACTACCCTCAGCACCTAGCAGCAAGCCTAGATCCTGGAATGTCCCATGAAATGAAGTGTGTGGATCAGAACCACTGAGACTTGGCTGGTGTACAAGTGGCTGCCTACCACATATCCCTGAATTAGGAAGAAGGTCCGCTAGGACCCCCAGGATCATTTTTGTCTCTGCGTCTCTTTGCAGTTGGTAGCTCCACTAGTTGTGAGCAGACCGAGGGTTCCAGGCTGGGGGCAAAGGCTGTAGGTGCTTTCAGGGAAAGCACAGGGACACCCCCTCCCACGATCACAGCTCTGGCAGCAGGAGTGCAGGTCTCAGTAGCAACTGTCACGGAATGTTCTGTACACGTGTCGAGTACGGTGCTGAGGTTTCAGATGATTATATTTAAACAACCACCTGTGAGGCAGGGTCTATGATTATCTCTATTTTACAGATGAGCAAACTGAGGCCAGAGAGGTAAAATAACTTCTGCAGACCCGCAGAGAGTGTGGTGGAGGTCTCAACCCTTGCTGGCAGTGGCGGCAGGGAAGGAACTGAAGGAGACCTGCCTGGGGCGTTGAAACCTGACGGGGATCAAGGTGGCCGGAATTTATGAAGGTAGGACTCGGCCCAACTGTTTGGGACCTTAGATGCCAACCTGGGAGCTGAGGTCCCTCTGGCGACTTGACCTAAGTCAGTTTTCGCCTCTGTAAAAGGGGGATGATGGGGACAATCATACCTCATAGGGTTACTATTAAAAATAGCAAATGTAAAGAGATTAGGACCAAGCCAGCACACAGTAAGTGCACAATTAATGTTTGTCATTATTAATATTATCCTGTGTCAGTGGTGATAGGTGGTCTCTAAAGATGGCCATCGTCATAGTCATTGTTAGGGTGCTTATCTAAACAGAGCCATCTTTTTTGATCCGCTTAGCCTTTTATCAGCATCACATTCCACTCATTCATTCATTCATTCATTCTTTCTTTCATTTATGCCACGCAGCTTGCAGGATCTTAGTTCCCTGACTAGGGATTGAACCCAGGCTACAGCAGTGACAGTGTGAAAGCGCCAAGTCCTAACCACTGAACCACCAGGGAATTCCCGCCTCTGCTTTTCTGATCGGGATCTGTCCTCCTTCAAGGTGCATGTTCTCAGGGAACACTTCCCCCACCCCTGGTTCCTGGATCATCTGGGACCCTCGGACCCCCCGAGAAGGTCCTATCTGGGTTAATTTTCCACGTGGTTCTTGCTTCTTCACTGAGACCCTACCATCCTCCCAGAGGCAGGGCCCATGACTGGGGTCTGTGTGCGGTCAGCCAGGACCCGCTCCTGCCTGGCTAGAGGCTTCCTGAGAGCAGGTGGCTGTGTGCTTCTCTGGGTTTGCCAGGGGGACCAACACCGGGCAGTGGTAGACGAGAGACCCACAGAAGGGCCCTGAAACCCACTGTGGAATTTCCATGATCAAATGCCTGACTCTGGATCCCCCAGAGGCAATAATAATAACAATAATAATAATCATAATCATAATCATAATAATCATAATAACCACGACAAGCATTTTTCCCCCGCACGCTTTCTGTGTACCAGAAACCTCAGTGCTGACAAGGCTGGCCTCTGAGTAGCTGCTGTCATTATCCCGGTTTTAGGGATGAGGCCACATGGCTAGCGAGTGGCAGAGGTGAGAGTCTAACCCACTGTCTGGTCTTAACCACTGTACCACCCTGCCTCCCAGGCCAAGTGTGATGGTTACTTTTATGTGTCAACTTCACCAGACCATGGGGTGTCCAGCTTTTTGGCCAAACATCATTTCTGGGTGTGTCTGTGTGGGTTTTTTTGGATGAGATTAACGTTTGAACTGGTGGACTCAGTAGCTTGCCTTCCCCAGTGGCGGGGGCTGGGGGAGTGGGCATCATCCGATCCGTTGAGAGCCCAAATGGAAAGTGGAGGAAGGGAGAAGTTGCTTTCCACCTGAGAGTTGAGCTGGGACATGGGTCTTCTGCCCTTGGATGGAACTTACAAGTTGGCTCTCTGGCTCTCTGGCCTTTGACTCAAACTGGATGACACCACTGGCTCTCTAGCTTGTAGAAGGCAGATCACAGGACTTGTCAGCCTCCACAGTCATGTAGGCCAATTCCTTCTAATAAATCTTAATATATATATTACTTCTCTGAAGAGCCCTAAAACACCAAGGAAGCTGATGATCTGAGGACAAGCAGTGTCAAGGACAAGGTCAGCCCAGTGCCCTTTGCCCCTGGGGCCAGCAAATCACCAAAAGCAGGTATGGCTGTGGGCTGGTTCTCTGGCCCCTGCCCTGTGTCCCCTCCCCTCAAACAAGGGTGACCATGTCTCCCTACTGATGGGCATGGGGCCACTCAAGTAAAGGTTCTCCCTGCCTCACCTGCTGAAGAAGGACCAGGCTCCTGGGACCTGCTACGGGCCCTCCAGCTGGAGAAGGAGAAAGGATGGAGGTGGACCAAGAGAGAGGCAGGTGGTGCTATAGTCTGAATGTTTGTGTCCTGCCAAAATTCATATGTTGAAACCCTAACACCTAATGTGATGACATTAGGAGGTGGGGCCTCTGGGAGGTGCTTAGGTCATGAGGGTGGAGCCCTCGTGAATGGGATTGGTGCCCTTATAAGAGACCCCAGAGAGCTCCCTTGTCCCTTCTGCCAAGTGAGGACATGGCAGGAAGTCTGCGACCCAGAAGAGGACCAAGAAAGCAGGCAGCCGGGGGTTCCCTTTCCTCCTCTCTGCTTCCACAGGTTGTTGACTTAATGCCACACTCTGTCTGCAAGTGACAGGCCCGGGGAGGCCAACTTCTAGGGACCCAGCTCACCTACTGTAGAAGGACAGGCAGGGGAAGCTGGGGCCCCTGCTGCTCAGGGCTGGCACCCAGGGCACCCAAAGCTCCAGACCAGTCAGAGGCTGTGGGTCCCTAGCTGAGGGAGCTCCCCCGGGGCTGTTTTCATCCTGGAGAGGAAGGGATCTGTATACTTGGGAGGTGAGAGGGCAGGTCACTGGTAAACACCAAAGTGGGCCGTGGGGCTGAAGCTTTTAAATTCAAGTGCCATCTCTGACAGTCTAGCTCAGAGGGAACACGCGCATGAATGCACTCATGCAACCAGGCCACAACCACTGGGAGAACCACTCAAACCTCCCACGGCCGAGGAAACTTAATGAGCTTCCCACCTCCGTTTTCTCCACGGAGTACATGCAAACCTTGGTCATAGCTGTTGTCATGTGGTATGATGTACTTGAAGGGCAGTTTTCAACAGTTTTTCCGCCCCGCTCACCAGAGGTTACAACTCTCTCCCTGCGGACACAGCAGCTTACTAAGGCTTGCTTCATTGTGCGGACTGACTCTTTTTTCTTTAAGTTTTGGGACCCTCTTCAGCATGACCACAGCACGTATACCAGACAGATATTTACTGAACCAAAGTCCTTGGTCATCTGACCAGAAACTCCTGCTCACCCCACAGAGCCCAACCTATATGTCACCGCCTCTGTGAAGCCTTCCAGGACTCTCTCCCAGGAGGCAGCATTTCCTGCTGTCTCATTGTTCTCCCCAGCCCCTTCTTCACACTCTTATTTGGTACTATTCGTAAGACACAGAGCTGACCGTCACTGAGCACTTAGCATGCACTAGGCGCTATGCTGAATGCCCTGTATCCATCAACTCATACGGTCCTCATCACAGCTCTGCAAGGTCTGCACCACGATCGCTGTTTTGCAGATGAGGAAACTGAGGCTCTGAGAGGTTAAGGGAGATGCCCAAAGGCACACAGGTGGGGCACCGGGATCTGAACCCAGGCTAGCCGGAATCCAGAACACACACTGTCACTGACGGCGCGTTCCTGTCCAGGCTGGTTTGCCCAGGAGACGTGGAGCCGTAACTAGGGGCTGTGCCTGTTCATCTCAGCGCCCAGACCTGGGCCTGACAAGGGGCCTCCCCAAGTGAGCATAACGGGACACGAGCAGTGCATCTGTGTTTTGAGATTCAAGGCCAGACCCTGTGCTGGGTGGGGGAGGGGCAGTAATGAGGGGGCTGGTGGGTGGGGGGAGGGCGAGGGGCGGGGGCTGCGTGCTGACCTTGCGGTGCTGCTCGTAGTTGCGGATGAAGTCGCGCAGCTGCTCCTCGCGGCTCTCCAGCGTGGCATACAGCTGCTGCATCTGGCTCACCAGGTCCGTCTTTTCACCCTTTAGGCGCTTCCGGTCGGCTTTCATGGCTGGGGGACAGAGAACCGAGTTAGTTCCCGAGATCCTAGCCGCCTGTCACCCCGAACGCTGAGAAGGGACCCCGTCTCCTTCCCTTTTATGAAGAGACGAGGAAACAGGGTTCAGAAAGAGGAAGTTTCTCTCCCAGGCTCCTATGTTACTCAGTGGCATTCCCCAGATTCAAACCTAGGCCCGCCTATCCCTAGAGTCCCAGTTCTCATTTCTCAGTTTTACTGACCCAGCCAGGGGAGCAAGTCCTTGACTGTCCCCGCCCTGAACTGCGTAGGGCCGCAGAAGGAAAGAGCTGGAGGCCTGGTGAGCTTGTGACCCCCCTGCTCCCCCATCGCTACCCACGGCCCAGGAAGCTGATGGGATCCTTTACTTCCTGCTGAAATGAAATCCCAGGGCCCAGTCTGAGCCCAACAGAACTCAGCCCAGCCCAACAGTCCACTGTCTGCTCCATCTCCTTCACAGGGAAAAGTGTTTGATTAAAAACACGCAGCAAGTTATGACACCAAAAGTATGAGTAACAGGAGAAAAAACAGATACACTGGACTTCATCAAAATTAAAAACTTTTGTGCTTCAAAGGACACCATCAAGAAAGTAAACAGTGCAAGGAATGGGAGAGCAGATTTGTAAACCATATATCTGATAAGGGGCTTATATCTGGAGTATATAAAGCACTCTTACAATTCAATAATAAAAAGACAAATAACCCAATTAAAAAAATGGGCAAAAGATCTGAACAGACATTTCTCCAAGAAATAGCCAATAAGCACTTGAAAAGGTGGTTTACATAATTAGTCATCAGGGAAACACAAATCAAAACCACAATGAAATACTACTTCATACTCACTAGAGTGGCTAAAATATAAAAAGAAGACAGTAACAAGTGTTAGCGAGGATATGGAGAAACTGGAACCTTCACACAGTTGGTGGGAACGGAAAATGGTACAGCCTCTGTGGAAAACAGCTGACAGTTCCTCAAGTGATTAATCATAAACTTCCCCCATGATACAGCAGTTCCACTCCTAGGTGTATATCGAAGAGAACTGAAAACGTATGTCCACACAGGAACGTGTATACATATGTTCATAACAGCTGTAATGATAACAGCCGAAGCTGAAACAACCACATGTCCGTCAACTGATAAATGAATGTTTAAAAATGTAGTACATCCATATAACGGTATATTATTTGACAATAAAAAGAAGTAATGATTCATGCTACAATGTGATGAATCTTGAAAATATTATGCTATGTGAAAGAAGCCAGTCACAAACGGCCACGTGCTGTATAATTCCATTCAAATGAAGTGTCTAGAATAGGGAAACCTATGGAGACAGAAATTAGATTAGTGGTTGCCTTGGGCTGGGGGCTGGAGATATGGAGGTGTAGCCAAAGGGCATGATGCAAATATTCTAATACTGATGTACATCTCTGAATATAATAAAAACTATTGAATCACATACTGTAAATGGGTGAGTTGTATGCTATGTGAATTGTATCTCAATAAAGCTGTCACACAGACACACAGACAAACAGACACACACAGACATGGTGCCCCATGTTCCACACAGCCTCCTAGCAGCAGTGTGGCTTTTGCTTCCTCCAGACTCTCCTCACGACGGCACTGGCTCTGTACAGAAGGGAGTGGAGACCGGCAAGCCTGGGCTTGCGCAGGGCGGGCCCCACTGACTTCCCCAGGGCCCCCAGAACTCCATCCCCTCCCCGCTCTGTGGAGAGAACACTGAGGAAGGAACTGTAGAGGCGGTGGGGAGGGGTCAAAGCAACTCCTTGGCTCTGGAAGCTTCCAGCCTGAGAAGGCACAGAGTGGTTAAGTAATTTGCCCAGAGTCACAGAGCCACATCTGACTCCAAGGCCCAAACACTTGACCCTACATTATGCTGCCTCTACAGAGAAGCCCCCAAACCCCAGAGGGTCCCAGCCCCACGGCTAGCTGAGGGCAGCGATAGGGGGCAGGCAATGGCGGTGTCACCCCATCTTGTCCCGGCCAGTGAACCTGCAAACTCAGCCTCTGACATGAAGAAGTATGGCATGAGGACCGAGGACCCTGGGCTCTGGCTCGGTGCCTGACATAAGCTGCATCTTCACCCCCTGCCTCCACCCAGCACCGCCCTGTAGAACAGGGTAGAGGCAGTTCAGCTGGGGCAGTGTCGTCACGTGCAAGGAGCCCTGGGGAGACCCCTGCAGTGGGGACCGCAGGTCTTGGGGGGCCCTTTAAATTCCAGCTTTGAGCTTCCTGGCTGCTGCAGCTGGACTTGTCCCCTTCATGGCCAGCTTGGCGGAGCAGCAGCTTAGGTCAGTCACCGTGGCCGGAATTCCAGGCCTGACTCTGGGCTGGACCCTGCCAGGCTGCAGACCGAGAAAACACAAAGGCTGAATCTCACGGAATGATGCCAGGTGAAGATCACTTAAAAACGAAGACGAGGTGCCTCTGGAACCATGGTGTGAACCAAGAAGCTTCTGTGCCGTCTGCCCAGCTTTTCAGAAGCACAAATGTCCACAACCCACCCAGGAAACTCACGTGGAGGACCTGGGAGCGCCTGGGGACGCCCCACAGGCCTGAGGTGGGAAAGTGGGCGTGTGTCCCCATCGAGCCTGAACATCCCCAAGTATCCAGGTGCTGTCACCCCAACAGATGGGGGGTCCCCTGAAGGGGGGAACAGGTATTGTAACTCTTTAGGGAAACAAGGCACTGAGCCTGACAGACTCCTCAAGAAATAATTTAAACTACAGACACACAGCTATGAAAATTACACAGTGGAATGCGTCCTTCCTTTGTCATAAGCATGCTTTTATTTCTCCTTCAAAACCCTGTTTGACGATCTCCAAACATCCTTAATGCAAGACGAGGTGATGGTTCCACGAGCATGACGCTCTCTCTCTGTGACCAGCCTCCTTCTGCCTCGGCCCCAAGCTCCCCAGCGCTCTGTTCTCCTTCCCGGCCACCCAGCTTCACCCAGGTGTGTCCCACGCCAGCAGCTAGGCCACTGGAACCACTGCCATGGTGATGGGTGATGTCATGCCCAGTAGACCCTGCAGGAGACCAGCCTGGCTCCTGGGAATGTGGGGACTCTGGGGGTGAGAGGGAGGGTGTGCAAGGAGGCACTGATTTTTCTAACTCAAGGAGGCTGGATGTTTGCATAAGCTGGAGGGTGGAACCAGGGCCCCAACCATGACCCCAAGACGATGGCGCTTCTCTGGGGCCATCACTCTCCCCAAGCTTCTGAGGTCTGCCTTTCCACAGCAGACACCCTCCTCTTTCCCTGGCTTGGGATGCCATAGCCCCTAACCCAGATGCGAGGCAGGGTGGAGCCGTGTCAGCCCTAGTTTAACTTCTGCAAATGCGACTCTTGGCGGGTGGGGACCAGAGAGAGCAGAAAGGTCCCTTGACTCCAGCCTTGGGCAAAGCAGACCCCCTCCTCCAGTGCCCAGGTGATGGGAGGCCACAGCTGACAGGCAGAGAGAACAGCGCAGGGTAATTCTCGGCTTTTGAGCTCCTGGGGGTCGTGGGCCTGGAGAGTAAGGGATTTTACAGGGAACGCTGAGCACGAGGGGCTCTCTCCTTATGCACCGGGGCAGCGCCTGCAGTGAGAACCTTGCCAGGCAGTGAGGGACCAGGCTGTCAGCTTTCCCCTCTCCCAGCCTCGGTTTCCCCCCAGGATGGGCGTGCTGGACTCTGTGAGCTTCCTTTAACTTCCGAGGTCCTAGATGACTTCGCCTTGACCACTGACCCCTACAAACATGTCCATGGCCTTGGCCAACACCACACAGCAGGGCGGACGGGCACTGGTCTGGGGTCAGAGGATCTGGGTTCTGTCCCTGGCTAGAGTCCTAACCACCAGACGAGGGAATTCCCTGGCTCTGAGACCTCGAGCCAATCACGTAACCTCCCCAAACCTCAATTCCTTAGATATTAGAACAATTCCCATGTGCCAGGCACGGCTCTCAGCCCCCCAATGGGTTTTTGTCACTTAATTCTCACAACGACCTTTTGCAGTCAGTCCACATTATAGATGAGGAAGTGGGCACCCAGGGAGATTAAGGAACATGGTCAAGCAGTGAGTGGCAGTGCCCACCTGGCCCTGGCACCCTCCTGTCCCACAGCTTTGCTGGCTCCCAAATTGCCAACCCTCAGCAAATCTGCACAGCCCGGTTGGCCTCATCTTCTCCTCGGGACTTTGTGCTGGGGGTAGGGCTGCCCCTGCCTTATGGAGGACGGAACTAAGGCTCAAAGGGTTAAATGACACACCAAGACCCGCGCAGACCCTGGACTTGCGTCCTT
This sequence comes from Mesoplodon bidens, assembly GCF_964165515.1. Lineage (NCBI taxonomy): Eukaryota > Metazoa > Chordata > Mammalia > Artiodactyla > Ziphiidae > Mesoplodon > Mesoplodon bidens. Next base: position 175,543,759 of record NC_138177.1, read on the forward strand.
GGTGTCTGACCTTGAACCACTCACGCTCCTCCATCACCCCTACTGTGAAAGCACATCGTTGTGAACACAGAACCTGCATCAATCCATAAAACCAGTGGATGATCCAAATATTCACACCAGTTACTCGTGCTACAAGATACTGTTTCTGCAGCTGTCTTACAGTCCCAAGCGGGGAGGTTTCCATTAAAGGGGTTTTGACATTCTTATACGCACCCCATGACTGCTTCGTGACTGCTGGAAGGAGGGTGTGTATGCATGCATGTGTGCGTCAGCAGCTCTGAAGGAATCCTCCACCAGCCACCCCCTCCCGCTTACAGGATCCTCAGCCAGCCCAAGGCATGGTCTCATTCCATGAGGTCAGATTTCCCATTAGTCTGAGCTCAGAAGACTGCTGGCCTGCTTCTGGATGGTCCACGGCCAAGAGCCCTTGTGAAAATTCCAGCCTGGTGGACCCCTGACAAACATTGGATCAGTGGTGGGGAGGGGTGGCCAACAGGGTCAGGCGGACCTCAGCCTGTGTATGACAATCCCAGCTGCCACCAGCAGGGGGCCCCCCTTTCTTTTCCACTCAACATTCCTGATCAGCATCTACAGATTCTGGGAAAGGACGGGTGGGTAGGTGGGAGCCAGAAGGGCTTGGCAAACCACTCTGAACACACACCCACCAAAATGTTCTTCCAGCTCAACTTCCCTTTGATGGGGAAACTGAGGCTCAGAGAGGGAAAGAGTATCAAATATCACATAGTGAATAAGCCCAGGTCTCCTGATTCTTAAGCCAACACAGTTGGGTTAAAAGCATCGGCTTTGGAGTCTGCCTATCAAAATTTAATTATCTGTAGAATGGAGGATGAAAGTATAATCATTTCTGCCCTATACAGAACAGACTGCCATATCTTGAGTGAACCGTCAGGTAGGGACCTTGAGCACTGGGGAGAAGAGAACCCAGAAAGACACAGCTCCAGATTCACAGAGCCCTGGATTCCAGTCTGGCCTTCACCCCATCCCACCTGGAGGGTCTTATTTGCATGTCACTTCTCTGAGCAAGCTTCCTGAGCTGTTAAGCTGAGGATGATATTCTCTACCTTTAAGGCTCTATGTGACATTACCCAACACCGGAATACAGCAGGTGCTCATTAAATGTTAGCATCGTTTCCTGTCATTCAGCTCCTACGCCTGCACTCAGGCCCCCAAAAGTCTCAGAAGATACAGGTTGACTTGGCTGACAGGCTGGATTCTGAGAAAAGGACCAAAGGAAGAAGCCAGGGCAAGGAGAAGGAGGCCGCAGCCTAGGGAAGCAAGTTAAAGATCCCAGACTTATGGCCCTGGGATGGGTATAGCCTAGTTCATCTTGCTTTTTCCTGTTTGAGGGCTGCATAAGGTGAGTTCAGAACGGGTCAAGGTTCAACCTACTTTACAAAGGTTAAGCAGACTTGCCCCATCAGGTAGTGCTTATGTAGCAAAGGAAAGCCAACCACTCACTTGGATAAATGGCAGCCACTGGTGGTGACCGAGAAAACTGTACCCGCTGAGCCAGGTCAGATGTGAGCTTGGCTGGGTGGTCTGGGGTCTGACCTAGGGCAGCTCCGTTCCTCACAAATGGAAACCCCCCTTTTATTCTCACTGCCAGGTGAGGTGGGTTGACCAGCTCACATGGCCAATGAGAGGCAGATCTGGCACCTGACCCAAGTACTTCAACGTTCAGGCCCATGATCTTTCTGTAATCCCCCATAGCTCCTCTCTCCAAGTGCAGGCTAAAAAGTTAGGCAGTGTGACCTTTCCAACCTCCTGCCTAGGGCAGGAAAGGAAACTATCTGGAATACAGGTTCTCATTTTTCAATCCTGTGTCCATGCAGACATGACTAATCAACCAGGCTCTATAGGAACCTGGGTTGATTGGGGATGTCTGCCATGGGACGACGGGAGGCAAACGCAGATTTGCCAGGTCTGCCTCAGACGGGGAGGCAGATGCCATCACTGACTGATCAGAGTTGGCATGTTTGAGAATGATTTGGTGAGCCTCTTCTGGGTCAATGCTGTGCCAATTACCACTGCACTCCATGGAACCAAGGTCAACTCCGTTTAACCAAAAGAGAAAGAAGCAATTCTCTCAACTGGTAGAAAACCAGTCCATTCACATCAATGAGATGGTGGTAGACAAACTCCAACCTGCAAGCTTAAACGTGAGAGAGCAGACTATTTCCCTCAATTGGGTTAAAGGTAGATGAAGGATTACTGAGTTTACTTACATATTTTTATGTCCACCCCAAAGAGCAATATAAGCTCCTTGGGAGCAGGGACCTGGCCTCCCTTGTTCACCACTGTATCCCCAGCATCTAGAACAGTGTCTGGCACATAGTAAGTGCTCAGTAAATACCAGTGGATTGACTCTCAAGTGAATGACTGAACAAAGTAGACAGCCTGGGAAGGAGTGGGGACCTGGTCCACAGCCATCACTGAGCAGCACCCAATATTTCCAGGGTCCCGGGGGCAGAGAAGGTTCTACTTCCCTTTATTCTGTCTCTCTTTGCCTTCCGGGGTGGGACACGGCAGGCTAATTTCCCTGTGGCCCCTGATAGGACCCCGAGCCCTGATGCTCTCAGGGCTGACTGCAACATGGCTGCAGTTCTTGCCAAACTACCCAGGGCTCTGTGAACCGTGTCCACGGCCACTTCACGTTGTCCCTGCCACGTCCCAGCAGGACACAAGGAGACTCAAGTGGACCAAGGCTTCCCTGCTGCCCCAGGGCACCTGCAGAATTTTAAGGAGTTCAGGGCTGGGGACAGACCCCAGACACTGTGCTTTGCACAGGAGCGAGGTGTCTGCTTCTCCCACGGAGCTCCCCTGCCATCAGCCTGGCCACGGCTGTGCCTTCCCTTTGCCTCGAAGAGGCCACCCTCCTGCTCGGCTCCCTCTGCCCAACTTGGGGGCCCCCTGAGCCGGCGAGGCTGCCATGTTTGGCTAGGCAGGAGGCTTTGAGACCAGGTCTCCCTTCAGGACAAGGGCCCACTCAGACGTGAGGGTTCTTGGACCGTGCCTTGCACTGGATTTCTCCCAACATCACATGAACATGCAATTCTCTTTCACATCTTTAACAGAAAAACTGCATGTGACCCCTCTTCCCCTCCAGCTCTCATTCCACTTCTCTTCTTCCTTTCGGAGCAAAGAAGTTTGGAAAGACTGTGCCCCCCGTGCGTCCATTCCCCTCATGCCATCCTCTCTGGCATCTTCTCCAGGTCACTGATAACCTCCAAGCCACGAGCCCCACCGTTCTTGCCTATGCGCTCCTTGGCGTGGGGGACGCTTCTCTGCGCCCTCCCAGCCCCTCTTTCCTGGCTTCTTCTCCCGTCTCTGGCTGCTGTGTCGTGGTCTCTTGGCTCCCCTGCCCTCACTCTGACCTCCAGGCATCAGCGGGCTCGGCCCTCCTGTACCACGGTTTCCTGGCTGGGCTCATCCAGCTTCCCAGCTTTAAATCCACCCATATGCTGATGCTTCCCAGCCTGGACCTCGCCCCGAACTCCACCCTCAGAGCCAAGAGCCTCCCACACCAGGTGTTTGACAGCATCTCCAACCTCACACGTCCAGGAGTGAGTCCCTGACCAGCCCCCTGACAACCCGCTCCTCTCTGTCTCCCCAAACTCCGTTCATGGAGACCTCGGCCTTCCCGCTCCTCTGGACCCAAGCCCCAGAATCTTCCTTGATTCTGTTTCTCTCACGCCCCACACCCAAGTCATCAGTGAGCCACGTCAGCTCTGCCTGTAACATGTTACCAGAATCTGGCCACTTCTCGCCACTCCTCGGTCCCCACCCTGGTCCGTGTCACCACCATCGCGTCTCTGCATCATGCAGTGGCCTCCTAACTGGTCTCCCAGCCCTTTAGTCTACGTCAACTCAGCAGGGAGTCTCCCCTTAACATGCAAGTCAGATCATGTCACTTCTCTGCTCCTCCCCTATGGCCCGTCTCACTCAAGGGCGAGCACAGTCCTTAGAATGGCCCATCAGGGCCATGTGACCTGTCATCCCCCCCACCCCCACCTGTATCTCTGTGATCTCCCCAACCGCCCCTGCCCCACTGCTTCTCGCTGTTCCTGGTTCATGTACATTGCCCGTCCCTCGGCATCTCTGCGCTGGCTGTTCCCCACCTGGAGCATCCTCGTCGCCCCGCCCCCTATGCCTGTGGCCCATTCCTGCCTCCTCCAGGTCTTGACTCAAAGGTCAGTTTCTCAGCAAAGCCTTCCCTGGACACCCTCCTCATTCCGTTCCGTTTTTTCTGCTTTGAACTCACCACCATCTAACACTACATATTCTGGGTTTATTGAGGGGAAGTGACGTTTAAGTATCCCTGCCTTTCGGCTGAGGAATGCCTGCCCTCCTCCCCTCTTCAGAATTCAGTGCAGCTTCTTTCTGGGTTTCCAAAGCCCATAGCTCACGCCTCTACTTACTGAAGGGAGCCCTGCCCGCCCCATAGGAAGGTACACCAGCAGCCTGGAAACCAGACCAACAGCTCAGGGCCTTCCCACCTCCCTAGAAGCTGCTCGAAGGCAGGCCCTGGGCCTCATCCGACAGTCTTTCCAGGAGCCAGCACTAGGCACGGGTCTGTTCAGGTGAAGAAAGTGGGGGGGAGATGACTTGGGGGCTTGAGCAGGGTGGGGAAGGGGGTGTGCTCATAATTGCCAAATTCTCAAGCTGCCCCTCCCTTCCCTGATTCTCCAGCCTAGGGGCTCAAGAGAGGACCACCATAACCAGGGTGGAACACACAACTGCCACAGGGCCCTGACAGCGACCATCGGTAAGAAAGGAAGAGCAGGTGGGGCCTAGAAGGCACACCCAGCCTGGAACAGCAGCTGTTCCATGACTGAATGGGGCCCAGCATTGCCATACCTGTTGTCTCTTCTAGAAAATTCCATACTCTAGATTATCACAATTTTTATGTTTTAAATATCTCCTTATTTTTCAATACTGGCAATTAATCATACTACCCAACCACACCTCTCGGCCTTGCATGGGGGCTGGACTGCTAATCTGAGCAGGTGTCCATAGAAGAAGTAACAAGGGAGAGATCAGGGTCCAGGCACAGCTGAGGAACCAGGCTCTATACAGAGACCTGGGGTTGAAGCCCAGCTCCACCATTCACCAGCTATGTGACCTTGGATAAGTTCCCTAACCAACATGTGCCTTTTTTTCCTCATGTATAAAGTAGGATAACAGTTTCCACATCATTCTACTGTGGTAAGCATTAAAGGAAAGCAAAAGCTCTAACTGCATCTGAGGGTGATTGCTTGCCTGTGCTTTACCACCATTCTAAGTGACAGTCTAACAGTCAGAGTCATCTCAGAGGGGACCGGGCGGTCCTGGGAGGGAAGAGGCACCCTGTTGTGGGAGTGTGAGCAGAGGATGCAAGAGCACTGGGGGGAACGCTGTCTCGGAGGCCGGGCAGGGGGGTGATGGGAGGAGGGATGCGTGCCCACTATTAGCCACCTGGAGAGTGTCCACCTCAAGCTCAGGGGCCCAGGGGCTCCCAATGGGAAAAACTTAATTTTTTCGGCCATGCCACACGGCTTGCGGGATCTTAGTTCCCTGACCAGGGATCGAACCCAGGCTTCTTGCAATGGAAGCGCAGAGTCCTAACCACTGGACTGCCAGGGAATTCCCCCTGGGGAAAACTTTAGATGGGAGGGTAAGGCCAACCCCCAGGAGGGGATCAGACGCCTGCAGAGAGAGTATAATAAGAGGTGCTGGTGACTTCCCTGGTGGCACAGTGGATAAGACACCACGCTCCCAAAGCAGGGCGCTCGGGTTCGATACCTGGTCAGGGAACTAGATCCCATGTACATGCCACAACTAAGAATTCACATGCCACAATGAAGGAGCCCATCTGCCACAACTAAGGGGCCCACATGCTGCAACTAAGGAGCCCGCCTGCTGCAGCTAAGACCTGGCACAACCAAATAAATAAATAAATAAATTTTTTTTTTTAAAAAAGGACTTCCCTGGTGGTGCAGTGGTTAAGAATCCTCCTGCCAATGCAAGGGACATGGGTTCGAGCTCTGGTCCGGGAAGATCCCACATGCCGCGGAGCAACTAAGCCCGTGCGTCACAACTACTGAGCCTGCGCTCTAGAGCCCACGAGCCACAACTACTGAACCCACATGCTGCAACTACTGAAGCCCACGAGCCTAGAGCCCGTGCTCCACAACAAGAGAAGCCACTGCAATGAGAAGCCCGTGCACAACATGAAGAGCAGCCCCCACTCGCCGCAACTAGAGAAAGCCCGCACGCAGCAACAAAGACCCAACACAACACAGCAAAAAAAAAAAAAAAAAGTGCTGTTGGGGGGCATGGGAGCCCTTTTCAGGCTGTTCATGGTCCTAGGTGGGGGCAGGGGCACACTGTTGCTGCCACCCACCCGTCAGCTCTGAAGACCTCAGAGCTCAACCAGAAACCTGCAGGATAAGTGGCAGGTCCAGGAATCCAGGCCCCCACTTCCTGCCAAGGGAACTGGGAGGCCGGGGGCGGGGAGGGGGAGGTGTTTGTTTTCCAGCCTCTGAAGGCAAGTCCAGGAAAGTCCTCCTTCCTCCAAATCACCACTAAAAATAGTGGCCGGGGATGGGCCCGGAACTGTGACATTCCCTAGACTCAGGGGGCGGAGATTTCTGGAAACGCAGCACCGGCCCACAGGCCCCATGCCCCACACAATGAAGACTATTTTTCAAGGCTCTGTGTTGGTGTGTGAGGTCATTCTCAGGCAAGACGATGGCGCTGGCTAGGCCCTGAGAGGAGGCAGGGAATGCCAGGGGACAGGGAGACAGGACACCAGGGTGCAAGCCAGTGTGCTGTGTGGCCTTGGGAGGTCACACACCCTCTCTGAGCTTTGGTGTCACACTCTCAAGATAGTCTAGCAGGCCCTCTAGAACCTTCAGAAAGCTGCCCTGGGCACTTTAGTTTGGGGACTGGTCTCACTGTGCCTTCTCTCCAGCAGAGACCCAGCAGGGCTGTTCAAGGTTAGATGCAGGCGGCAAACTGGTAGCAACGATCAGCCTCTTCCCAGGCAAGTTCAGAAGGAGAACGACCAGAGAGCAGGCACCGGAGCTAGACTGTCTGGGTTCAAACCCAGCTTGGCCACTCACTAGAGGTGTGACCTGGAGCAAGTCATAGATCCCAGATTTTCACACTGTAGAGGAGGGATAAATACTTCCTACCGCAGCCCATGCCCAACAAACACTCATCCATGTTCACCAAGGTTCCTGCATGGAAAAGTTACACTGTCTGTAAAAGCTCCAGGCCGGAAACTGCCTGGGCAACTCTGAGCAGAAGGGCTGTACCCATTGTGGTCCCTTCACCAGAGCACGACTCCATGGAAGGAGAACGAGCGAATTACAACACACACAACATGAATGAACCACAGAGAAGAAATGCTGAGCCAATGAAGCCAAACACAAAAGCGCATATTCCCTATCACTCCCTTTACGGCACGTGAAAAGGGCAGGATTAATCCACGTGCTGAGAAGTCAGGAAGGGGCTCTCCATGGAGGGCATGGCAACAGGAAGGGTACCCAGGAGAGCTTTCAGGAAGCTAATGACGTTCTACTTCTTGATCCGGGGGCTGGGGAGGCAGAGGTGTTCAGTCTGTTTTGATTCACCAAGCTGTGAATTCACTTGCGCTTTTCTGCAGATATGTCATATTTAAATAAAAAGCTTTAAAAACAGCCTCCACCTCACAGGACTGGCTTTGTACATGCAACGTGCCCAGAGCGGTGTCGAGTGTAGGGGGCAGTGCTCAGTAAATACCAGTTCTTATCGTCCAGGGGGAGGCGGCCCTCATGCCATCGGGGGCACCCCATGAGTTGCTAGTGAAGAAGGGCTGCTCCAGGTATGGACGAGGTGTGCCTACGTGAATCCTGCAGGACTCCCGGGGCTCGGGAAGGAACATGAACTTGGGGTTGGTCCTGGATTCAAAGTCCAGCTCCTTCCCGCATGGGCAAAGATGATACCTTCTGTGTGCGACTGTGGTGAGAGTTAAGGGGCAAGACTTCCATGAAGACATGAAGGTCAGCGTGGGCATCCCCAGCCCTGAGGGGCAGGGGGAGGGGGGAGGCAGATGACCGTGTAGCAGCAGTTACCATTTACTGAGTGTTCTTTATGGGTTAGGTTAAAACATCTTGTAAGTTTCACTAAATTTTCTTTGCAACAATCCTGTGAGGTAGTTACCATCATGATCCACAGCATACAAACCAGGCAAGTGAGGCAAGGATCCGTTAGGCTGACCCAGCTGGCAGGTAAGTGGTGGATGCAGGATCCAGCCCAGGTGTCTGGCTCTGAGCTCCTGCTCTTCGTCCAGGTGGTCAGTGGCAGCTGTAGCATGGCTGGGGTGGATGCTGGCCTTGGTCGTGGGGAGGAAGGGTGTCTGGTGGCCCCATCTCACGAGATCCCAATTTCCTTCAGGGCCCAGGCCTTTCTGGGGGACCTGCTGGGTCACCTCAGAGAACTGGGAGGGTGGGGGCAGGGAGCTGGGACAGCTCCTGGGAAAACAGGGGTCCAGGTGGGGGTCACAGCAGGACATCAAGGATTCAGGTGTTGCTCTGCCTCCCACTGGCCGTTGCCTTTGGGAAGCCACAGGACCTCTCAGAGACTCAGTGTTCTCCTCTGTGGGATGGGTACAATGAAACCTGCCAACCTCATAGACTGAGCCGTGACTGAATGAGCTTTATAAATTATTGAGGGCTTCAAAAGTGTGAAGACGGCTGTTCCTATGAGGGGACAACTTGCCTGGGGGCTGCAGGTGCCCACCTGTGCCGTCTGGGCAGGTACGTCAGTCTACTTCTGGCATAGAGGGTTAACCAGCTGCCATGGCCTCGGATCTGAGCCCCATTCCCAGATCAGCTTTCACAGCCACAAAACTCACATTCTGATCTTCACCGACTCCTAGGAAACTCGCTGAGACTTCATAATTTGGCAGAGGAAGAAAGGGTTGTTTTTTATCGACCTCTTAAAGTCTCAGTGGCAATAATAATTATTATTATTTTATAAATTTATTTATTTTATTTATTTATTTTTGGCTGTGTCGGGTCTTCGTTGCTGTGCGCAGGCTTTCTCTAGCTGCGGCGAGCGGAGGCTGCTCTTCGTTGCGGTGCTCGGGCTTCTCATTGCGGTGGCTTCTCTTGTTGCGGAGCACAGGCTCTAGGTGCGTGGGCTTCAGTAGTTGTGGCTCACAGGCCCTAGAGTGCAGGCTCAGTAGTTGTGGCGCACAGGCTTAGTTGCTCCGTGGCATGTGGGATCTTCCTGGACCTGGGATCGAACCTGTGTCCCCTGCATTGGCAGGCAGATTCTCAACCACTGCACCACCAGGGAAGCCCACAATAATTATTATTTTTAATTTGTTATTGTATCTTTGATTGCCCTCTTTTCTAGGAGGATGGTGACTTCAGTTAACAGAGGTATGGCAGCGAGAAATCGCAAGAACCAATTCCCTTGTCTTCTGCAACTGTCGGCCTTGCTTCTGCGGTGCAGCCAGAAAATGGAGACCCCCCAGCCACTGCTGTTCCCCAGCAAAAGGCAGGTTCATGCTGTCCCCCTGGCCAGGGCCCCTGAGCTACCTGATACCACCCCTTTGATTGGCAGGGCGCACAAGTTTTATGGCAAGACTGGAAGTCTACTGTAATTAAGTCCTCTATAAAATATTTAGACCACTGTGCCCAGATATATTAATGATTATACATTTAAATGTTAATGAATGTAATTAGATGAAAGATTAGCCAAGCCTGTCACTAAATATACATTCAGGACTGATAAACTCTTGTACTGTAAAATTATATGTGTGAGCAGATGTACACTTAGACTTCTCAGATGGACTTTGATTCATCTTATTGAAATAAAAGCTCAAAGTGTTGTCCAGAATAGGGAGGGGGAAAGGGAGTTAGCAGGCTGGGGGAAAAGGCAGGGGGGTCCGATGGGGAGGACCCTAAAGATCCCACAGGGTCTTCGGGAATGGTGAAGATCAAGGCTGGGGGAAAAGGCAGGGGGTTCCGATGTGGAGGACCCTAAAGATCCCACAGGGTCTTCGGGAATGGTGAAGATCAAATGAGTTAGTACATGTAAAAATTTGCATGCCTCCATGGATGGAGAACTCACTACTCCTAGGAGTATCTAGTTTCAACTCTAATGACCACATCCCAGAGGCAGGCATAGGCGAATGGTTTAGCAGGGTGACACTGGGGTCTCCCCTGAAACACTAAGTTTATCTCTAAAAGCTGCTTTAAAATAGCAAATCACCCTGTAGGTCAAGAACAAGAGGAGCAGGACTTTACTGTAGCCTTATTAATAGAAAGCCCTATATTTATTAATTCAAGAAAAACTTACTGTGGGCTATGTGCTGGGCACTGAGCCAGCTGCTGGGGAGCCTGGGTCAGCAAGACACATGAGGTCTTTATTCTGATGGAGATCGTGTCAGAGCAAGGGAGATACATGACAAATCAATTATTTAGACATACACGGAGGCCAGGCTGTGAAGGAAATAAATGCGGAATCTCCGGGCAGCTGTGCTTTGGGTGGCATGGTCTGGAAAGGCCTCTCTTGAGGCCTTGAGACCCGCAGGATAGAGAAGAAACCAAACATGCCAGGAATGGGGAAGAGCAGGTCGGCAAGGGGAACAGCAAATGCAATGGCCCCGAGGCAGCAAGATCTGGGTATTTTCCAGGAGGGAAGTCCATCGTGAAGAAAGGGCTGCAAGGTGAAGTCGGGGCGGGGCCAGCCCCTGCGGTCCTGTGCAGCTGGCTTGCATTTTCTCTGAAGGGTAGTGGGAGCCCCCTGTATTCGTTTCCTGTGGCTGCCGTAATAAACTGCCACAGACTGCACGGCCTAAAACAACAGATGTGTATTCTCTTGTAGTTCTGGAGACCAGAAGCTTGAAATCGAGGTGTCGGCAGGGCTGTGCTCCCTCAACAATCCTTCCTTGCCTCTTCCAGCTCCTGTGTCGCCAGCAAGCCTGGGTGTTTCTTGGCTGGTAGACACATCCCTCTCATCTCTGCCTCTGTCTTCATCCCTCTGTGTTCTTCCCTTCTCTTCTCTTACAAGGACACTTCACTAACCTGCATCTTACCTTAACTACATCTGCAAAGATCGTTTTTCCAGCTAAGGTCACATTCACAGGTTCTGGGTGGTCATATCTTTTGGGGGGAGGCAGGGGGCGCTGCATCCCTACGGCAGTCGAGGGTGCATGCAAGGGTGACCTGCCTTCTGACCTCTCTGGTTGCCTCTTGGAGACTAGACTGGGGACAAGTGGAAGCAGGGAGGCCAGCCAGGGTTTTGCTGCTGTCCAGGCAGGAGAGGACCGAGACCTGGAGGAGTGGGGCAGCGGTGGAGACAAAGAAGTGAATGGATGTGAGATACGCTGGAAAAGGCTGTGCCAACCAGAGGGAAGAGGTCACCAGAAACCCACCCTCCAAATACAGAGGGGTCAGAGAGGCAGCCCCAGCAAGGTGTGCCCCGACCTGCCCACAGCCAGTGGTTTGTCTGCTGAGTAGGTGCCCCGGAGGGGAGAGGTGGAGGACCCAAGTCACAGCAGCTCAGTCACGCCAGCTCCTCGAGGGCCACCTCAGACCCCACACTCCAAGCACGAGTGAGCTCTAGGCACACAATTACCTGGCACTGTGGACTATACATCAGTCTCTCTTGAGTTTGGCTGACATGAGTCTAGCATGAGAAATCTGACTTTCGGAGCTAAAGAGCAGAGTGCAGGATTATAGCAAGGAAATGCCATTCCTTCCCCAGCCACCACAGCCCCTGCAACTCATATAAACTTTAAAAAAAAAAAAAAGGAATATTTATTTAATCCTTACTGTGTGTCAGCAGTATTCTAAGCACTTTATATATTATTAACCCTTAAAGTAACCCTATGAGGAAGGTACTATTATTACAATTAACTATTATTACTCCTATTTTACAGATGAGAAAACTGATGGACAGCAGTTAACTCATGCAGGCAAGGTCCCTTCATAGTAAAGCACCAGTCTTCAGAGGCTTAGGTCTCATGTCCCAAGAAAACAATTTAGCCAGAGCCAGGAAGGGTAACAGACAGGAAATCTAGCAGGGGGCTGGTCTCAGCCCCACAAATTGCCCAAGTGTCCCTTTAGAATCACCAGCTGTGGGACTTCCCTGGTGGCGCAGTGGTTAAGAATCCGCCTGCCAATGCAGAGGACGTGGGTTCCAGCCCTGGTCTGGGAAGATCCCACATGCCGCGGAGTAACTAAGCCTGTGTGCCACAACTACTGAAGCCCATGCGCCTAGAGCCCGTGCTCTGCAACAAGAGAAGCCATCGCAATGAGAAGCCCACACACTGCAACGAAGAGTAGCCCCCACTCGCTGCAACTAGAGAAAGCCCGCGTGCAGCAACGAACACCCAACGCAGCACCCTCCCCCCCCAAAAAAAAAAGAATCACCAGCCCCTTTCAGTCAATGGCCCTCACTTCCCTGTAAGCAAGGGGCATGTTTCAAGACTTTTCCCAGGAGAACAGCTTTCCTGACAGTGACAAATGCTCAGAGTTCCATGCAAGCCAGCAGGTGCCCTCCTGCTCAAGAAGCACAGAGCTGAGTTTCTGGGGCTCTTCTCCTGGGTGCTGGAAATGTCCTGCCATGAAAAGTTAATCCAGCAGAGCTGAACTGGTTAACTGGAGACTTGGTCTAGAGATGGCTTGACATGGAGACAGGTGATAGAATTATTAAAAACAAACAAACAAACAAACAAGCCATAGCAGCAGCAACAACCATACCTGATCTCTGCTGGGGGGTGCTGACACCACCCTAGTCCTCCCTAGAAGCACCCTGTGAGGTGGGCGGGCGAAACCTGCAGTCCCATTTCACAGATAGGGAAACGGAGCAAGGGTAGAGTTATCTGCTCACAAATGAATCAGAGACTGGGCTGGATTCAAATCACAGGCTTCTGACCCCTCTGACCAATTCTCTCCCTGCAGAATCCCCTGGGTGTGGCTGACTCTACGGCCATCAGGGTGAAGGTAGCCTGAAGGATTTGGGACTAACCCGGAAGGACCAAGGGCGTAATTGTAACCCTTTTCCTGGATTCAAGAGTGGATCTTAGTTCCTGCTCAGCCTATGAGTCTCGGCCAGTGGTTTCCCTGGACAGAAGGCTCCCCAGGGATGAGCTCCAGTTTCCTGAGGCTCTCAGCAATTGGTTCCCTTGAGCATCCTTCCCATGCTCCCCAAGATGTACCATTGTGTTGAGTGTGTGAGACACAGAAACAAAGGAAACAGACCGATGGGCAAGAAAACAATTTCTGAATAGCAAAATAACTGTTTCTCTAACGTGCCACAGGGCCTTTGCACTTACCATTTGCGCTGCCTGAAACATCTCATCCCAAGCCCAAGCACATGGTGGCTCATTCCCCTGCTTCCTTCAGGTCTTGAGTCACTGTCACCTTTTTGGAGAGGCCTTTACCGTTGCCTCATCTCTAAAACTGCAATGTTACCAGACCTCCTAGCACTAACTATTTTCCTTACATACTTTTTATCTAAAGCTCTTTTCTCATCTGACATCATATATGTTTTGCATTTGCTTGTTTATTGTCTAGCTCCCCCTCCAACTAGCATGGGCACGGACTTTGCTTATTTTTTCCCTGCTATGCCCACAGCATTAAGATGAGGATCTGGCACATAGAATGTGCACAATAAATATTTGTGGAAGTATTTACAAGGGGCCATAGTGGAGGTGAGTACAGGGTGTAGAAGGGACAGGAAGGCAGAAGAGCTACAGGAGGGAGGCTGGGGTCACTGCAGGAGAGGGGAGGGTGTTCGCAAAGCTCTGGATGTGTGTGGGGACCCAGTGTGTCTGGGGAACCGCGCTCAAGTCAGCACTGCCTGAGCTTTGCTGGGAGTGGGGAAGAGGTGCTCCCAGGTGAGAAGCTGGCTGAGAGCTCTGGCCATAGCTTGCTCAGACACCAGGCTGAAGGCACCAGGGCAGGGCGAACTTGCCTGTTTGCTTTTTTGTGTGTGTGCAGGAGGAACCTCTGCAGGAAGGTTCAGAGGTTTTAAACAGGGTCTACGCCTCTGTGTGGTTTCTTACGTCCTGATTCCTGTGCTGTGCCCTGCACTGGGAACCTGAAAGAAAGTAGGGTTGTTTAGCTTAGATAAAAAAGCTGGAGAGGTTACAGCCTATGTCTCCAAGTGTGGAGGGTTCCATCAACCCAGAGTCGAGGCAATAAGTGTCCTCCATTCCCCATCGCTGCCAGCAGAAGAGACTTGGGCATAACTGGGTCTATTTAGGACAAAATTTCTAACACTTCGGTCGGGGATCCCTGCGGGAGGGCTTTTTAAATAGGATCCTCTTTCTCTACCAGCAGGCAGCTGGAGCAGCTGGCAAGAGCAGGTCTCTGGTCACCTATGTTCAAGTCCCAGCCCCTCTACTTGTCAGCTGGGTGACTTTGGGTGAGTCTCTTAATTCCCTGTTTGCTCACCTGTAAACGGGGAGGGTGACAATACCTACTTCATAGGCTACTCAGAGAATCCAATGAGCTAACGCACACAAAGCACCTGGAACAGTGTTCAGGGTGTCAGCTGCCGTTATTTCTAGTGGTGGCTGAGAGTGGCAGGATCTGATCTGAGGCAGGAGGATGGACAGAAAGGCTCTCCAAAGCCCTGGGACCGTGGCGGGGAGCAAACGTGATCACGCAGAAGAAAGGAGCTGTAGGCGCTGGACTGACTGTGTCCACCGCCCACCTTCCCGCTGCCCCTCCCCCTTCTGGACCTAAGGATGCTAAGTGGTCCCCTTCTCCCATCCTTGCCCCTGTGGGCCCAGTGTGGGCCTCACAGAAGACAGAAGAGCTCCTGCCTTTGAAGGGTTTACAGCCAGGCCAGAAAGAAAGGTCTAAATACAAATGATGAGGGTCATTATGTTTTTTGCCTGTTTGTTCGTTCGTTCATTCAGGAAAACATTATTACTTACCTTAAGCCTGGCACCAAACTAGCACAGAAACAGAGATAACTAAAGTCTTGGATAAGAATCCAAGGCAGTGAGGGGATAATAAAGGTGGTGGGGCTACGGGTATCAGGGAGAAGAACGGGTAGCCAGAGAGACATCATTATCCCTGGAAAGGCCTCTGGGGCCTCCCCCAAATTTCAGATGGTCCAACAGAAAGGCAACCAACCACCTCCTGAGGCCGCATGTCCTGGTGGCTGGCACTCAGTGCCCACAGAGCTGGGCCCTTGCCAGACCTCCAGGCATTTTTTTGTTTTTAATAGATCTTTACCGGAATATAATTGCTTCACAATACTGTGTTAGTTTCTGTCGTACACCAAAGTGAATCAGCCATATGCATACATATGTCCCCATATCCCCTCCCTCTTGAGCCTCCCTCCCACCCTCCCTATCCCACGTCTCTAGGTCATTGCAAAGCACCGAGCTAATCTCCCTGTGCTATGCAGCTGCTTCCCACTAGCTACCTATTTTCCATTTGGTAGTGTATATATGTCGATGCTACTCTCACTTTGCCCTGGCTTCCCCCTCCCCGCTCCGTGTCCTCAAGTCCATTATCTATGTCTATGTCTTTGTTCCTGCCCTGCCACTAGGTTCATCAGTACCATTATTTTTTAGACTCCATATATATGTGTTAGCTTATGGTACTTGTTTTTCTCTTTCTGACTTACTTCACTTTGTATGACAGACTCTAGGTCCATCCACCTCACTATAAATAACTCAATTTCATTTCTTTTTATGGCTGAGTAATATTCCATTGTATATATGTACCACATCTTCTTTATCCATTCATCTGTCGACGGACATTTAGGTTGCCTCCGGGCATTTTATCAGCCAGGAGGGAGGGAAAGAGTTTATTCAAGTCTTGCCAGGAGGCCTGGATTCTAGAGATAAAGTGAGCATATAACCACTTTTCTCTGTGTCTGCTTTATGCACAGCGTCTGGGCTCTGACACTAACTGGCCACATAAACAGGGCAGGCCCCAATCTCTGGGGCTGTCTTCTCATCAGCAAAGTGGGAATGAACTTCCTCTCTGTCTCTGAGCCAGCAGGTGTGCTCCGTCCACTAACATGCTAACATCTACTACATTTGTGCAACGCCCTTGACTACCTCGGTGGACACGTCATTTTCTAAATAGTTTTCTAGGTTGTGCCCTCTAACTATGGAACTCTTAATAAATGTATTACTTGAACCGTTTCCTGATGATCTAAGCTTTTAAAACACCATGCTGGAAGTAAAGGTGCTAAGTCATTATTCTGAAAACTGGTAAATAAAGGGAAAACAGTCAAGCTTTTATCCTGCCTTTCCTATACCAACTGTACCAGTGGGTAACCAAGCAGTAGATGGCGGGGAGCCTCTTTAAAAAGGATTCCAGCTACTACACGAACAAGGGGCGACAGACGAGAACACCGCCCTTGTGCCACTTCTGCTGAATGTCTGGATTCAGGCAGGGCTGCCAACATCGCAAAAGAGGGACAATCAGACAGCACATGCCTCCTGAGGGGAGGACCCAACATCTCCTTTGAAGGAGTCTTGGCAAAAAATGAGTAGAGAAAATGATCAAGTCTCTAGATGAACTACCAATCTACAGGAAATTCAAAGGACAGAGGAGCATGTTGGACAGCACCATGGGGATGCAATTAGAGAACTCCAGACCCCGGGAGACCTACCAGACAAGCAACGCAGCCGCTTCAACAAGTAATTAGCAAGAATACAAAAAGAAAGGAAGAGGAACATTTAGATTAAAAAACATTCCAACTAATTGCACTGTGTCCATCTTACTTGGATTCTGACTCTAACAAAGTTAAAAACACGAATTTATGAGTCAACTGGAAATTTGAATCATGGCTGGATATCTAATCTTCATTTTAGGTGTGATAATAGTTTAGTGGTTATGTGTGGTTTTTTTTTAAAGAGTCCTTCTCTTTTATAGTGACATACTAAAGTATTTATAGATGACATGATGTATCTGGGATTTTCTTCACAATCATACAGGGAGCGGGGAGTGGATGAGGGTAGGACAGAGTTGGCCACAGGGTGATGGGTACCGGGGTCAGGTCAGGGTCTATGGGATTCATTACACTATTCTACTGACTTCTGTATATAACTGAGATCTTCCATAAGAAAGAAAAAATGCCACCAAGGCTCGTGGAGGACAGTTTTTGCCTCTGCTGAGTGCCTTGGACTTTGGTGCTTTATAAAGTTGGCTCTGGGACTTCCCTGGCGGTCCAGAGGTTAGGACTCTGCGCTTCCACTGCAGGGGGCACGGGTTCGATCCCTGGTCGGGGAACTAAGATCCTGCATGCCTCCTGGTGCAGCCATAAAGAAAAATAAATAAAAAACAAAGCTGGCTCCTCTGTAGTCTTTCCTCTGCTCTGTGGATGACAGCTGTCCCAGCTGCAGGAGCGCTGTGAGCAGCCTCACCCAAATTCTCCTCTAAACTGCGATGGGCGTAACGGAGGCCTTGGCTCTCTGGAGTGAGTGAAAAGCACACATCACCCCAGCCCAGGCAAGGGCTGTCATCTGTGCAGAGGTGCCCAGGAGCCGTGGCTTTGGTTCTGTGTGTTCCCAGCCAGGCTCCATTCCCTTCCTGGTGGCCAGTAGGCTCTGCCGAGCCGAGGCAGGTTCTCAGGGAGTGTGATGTCACGATGCTACCATCGCTCGTTTCCATCGGGATTCTGGCCGTGGGAGGGAAAAGCCACTGGTGCTACTGTGAGCAGGCACCGTCTCTTCCCCACATCATCCCGGGCTGCAGCCCTGGGTCTGGTTTAAAATCATCCCCGCCTTTGCAGACGTGCCCAGGATGCTACCTGTGCAGTCAGAGGACGGGCTGCATGCAGGCTGCTGCGAAAAACTGCCAACTCAGCTTGCAGCATTTATTTACTTCTGCACAGAGAAAAGCATTTGACCTCTCAAGGAAACATAAGTGAAGAATTTCCTGGCTGATTGTCTGGGGGGGAAATAACAGGAACTGAGCTACTAACAGCCCAAACAAACAGCACGAAGTGGTGAGGATGAAGGAGAGGCCCGGAGGGGGCGGGACCTTGGCACTGCCTCTCCGTGTCCTCAGCCACCACTGCAACTCTGCTGTCCCTGCCCCTGGGTCCACAGGGACCACTGAGGACCTGGGCTGACTCTCAGCAGTGTCTTATATAGACCTTGAACTTGGAAGGCAGATGGGGCGAGGTAGAGAGAGCCTTAGACTTAGAGCTGGGTACTGAGGTTAGAGGCCCCGTGATACCCTGGGCGGCTCACATTACCTCTGATCTTTAATTCTGCCTTCTCCATGGGGTGCTTTTAAGGCTCACATGAAATGATGTCTGTGGAGCGTTCTGCAAACAGTGAGGTGCGCTACAAACATGGTGGGGCATTACCCCTCCTCGTCAGACAGATCTCACTCCTGCACACAGCTCAGTGAGGAGCAGTGTTCCCATCTCATGGCCAAGTGGTCTTACAGCCAGTGAGAGTCAAGGTCTCCTACTCGCAGGCTTGTCTGAGGCCTGCACTGTCCAGGGACCTGCGTAGTTCCAGCAGCCTCAGGCCATGGGTCAGCTTGGGAAAGCCCCTTCCTTCACGACACTGGCAGCCCAGGGTCCAGAATCACAACCGGGTCCCAGACTCAGACGGTGAGGTCTGGATGGGTGAGGTTTGGCTCGGGTGCTGGGCTTATGGTAATGAGCTTAGGGCTGAGCCCCCATGGAAAGTGGCTCTCTGCTTCCACAGGCCACAGCTTAAGACAAACAAAGCTTCCAGATCCTTATTACGCCTCATGGGCAAAACAGTTATTTTATTAAAAAGGGTAAAAGGAAGGAGGCGACTCCCCTGCTCCAGACCCCAGCAGGAGGGACGCCCCAGCTGGCCGGTCCTGTTCTCATGGGCCACCTCTGCACAGGGACCACCTCTGCACCAAGGCTGGATGCCGGCTCCGTCCTGTGCTGCCGTGGGGGGGGACCCAAGCCTTCTGCACACGGAGATGCTATGAACTGATAACTCCATGTGGGGGGGGGACTTTTTATGCACACTGAAGCCGAGGAGTTTAAAGGGCGCAGCAATCAGATTTGTCAGCAAGCAGTAACATGTGGGAAAGCAGTAGCTCTGTTCCCAAACAATCTCCCCTGCTTTGGAATTATCCACTTTCGGGGCCGCTTAAACATCTGCTGTGAAGGCAGGCGGGCAGGCGAGGTAGCTGCCCCTCAGAGCAGAAGCCCGGGGGAACAGGGGAAGGAGGGAGGTCTCCCACCACCCACCCAGCGCCTGTGTCTCTCCAGCGCTCTGCCCCGGGACCTCCCTCCTTCTCCTTCTGAGTCCAGACGCAGGCGGCCTGCGCAGCAGCGATGCCCCAGAGAGAGCCCTGGGCTCGAAGCACAGCTAACCCACTTCCCGGCAGAATGCTCGGTGCCTTGATGTTCTTATCCATACATTGGGACCACAATGTCGAGGCCTCATAGTGTTGCTGGAACAGTAAATTCCTAGCTATTTAAAAACACTGCTGGATTTGGAGTGCCGGCTCCGTGTTCAAATCCTAACTCTGCCGCTCACTAGTGAGAGTTTTCTCCATCATAAATGAGGATAATTATACGAATAAAAGTAGTTACCGTGTATGGGCTTGTACCATGGGTTGCGAGCATTCTGCACATATTAACTCATTGAATCCTCGTGGCAACCCCTGGAGGTAGATGCAACTGCTCTTCCCCCTTCACAGTTGGGGGACCCGGTGCTGCCTGCAGAGTGATGGCGGGTAGCATGCCTGGGCTCATGCCAGGACAGGGACGGCTGGGCTCCAAGCCCACGCCCTGCCCAGCCTCCTCAGGCAACTCTCAGGGTTGTTACCAAAGGCTGCATGAGTGCCTGGGAGTTCCTCGCAGGGGCTTGGCCTCTAGAAGGCACTGAGCGAAAATATAGCTATTGTTGTTATTATTAGTGATATCATTTCTTCCCTGGAAGTTTCTAGAACTGCAATCCCTAGTACTTCCTACCCTTCTTCCCTGCTTTTTCTCCTTAGCACTGAATACCAGCCACCACACCATATATTTTACTTATTTATCTTGTTTATTGCCTACTCCACACCCCGAGTAGAGTGTCAGAATGTCATCGCTGTGAGGGCAGGAATCTTTGTCTCTTTTATTAACTGCGGTATCCTTGTCACCTAGAACAGCGCCTGGTACTCAGTAGGCGTTCGATGAATATTTGTGGAATGAATGAATGAATGATCATCACTGCCCTCACTCTTTCGCCGACCCACCAGATTCTGCAATGACACCTGGGCAGTCAGCCCTGGGGACTGGAAGAGAGACCCTGCCCTACTGTGAGGGGTCACAGGCATGCAGCCTGCCCTGCCCTGCCTAGACTTTTCTTGCTGACATCCAGTCCAATCCAATCAGTACTGAGGAAGCAGCTACCACGAACGAGGCACCTGCTAGGTCACCTGCAGACCTCAGCGGCGGGTGGAGGGCTCGTTCCTTCCCTCAGCCCAGCGAAGACTCAGCTTAAACCTCCCGTGGCCCGGAAGCCTGGGCCAACCACCTCCAGTCCTATTCCCAGCTTTTGGAATCCTATTTGTTTAAACAAGATGCTGGATGCAAGTGTTTCGTAAACTCTGCTGTGTTTTACTTTTTATTTTTTTAGCATTTAAATATAATTTATTCTAATCATTTTCTATATTTGTGTACATTTTTGCATATACTTGTAATCATATATGTTTGTCTTACAATCTTTTTTTTTACATCTTTATTGGAGTATAATTGCTTTACAATGGTGTGTTAGTTTCTGCTTTATAACAAAGTGAATCAGTTATACATATACATATGTTCCCATATCTCTTCCCTCTTGCGTCTCCCTCCCTCCCACCCTCCCTATCCCACCCCTCTAGGTGGTCACAAAGCACCGAGCTGATTTCCCTGTGCTATGCGACTGCTTCCCACTAGCTATCTATTTTACATTTGGCAGTGTATATATGTCCATGCCACTCTCTCACTTTTGGGTTTTTTTTTTTTGTGGTACATGGGCCTCTCACTGCTGTGGCCTCTCCCATTGCGGAGCACAGGCTCCGGACATGCAGGCTCAGCGTCCATGGCTCATGGGCCCAGCCGCTCTGCGGTATGTGGGATCTTTCCGGATCGGGACACGAACCCGTGTTCCCTGCATCGGCAGGCGGACTCTCAACCACTGCGCCACCAGGGAAGCCCTCACTTTTGGTTTTTATCCGTGAAGAGTTCGCTGGGACCCTGGGCTGGCCAGCGGGTAGGGGTGGCAGAGCCCTGCAGCACCCCAAGTCCCACGGCAGTGACATCTGTCCCTGAGCACAGCTCACGGGCCCAGGGCTCCAGGTTCAGACCTCCAATCCTCCAGCCACCCTAAGACCTACCTGCCTGAATATCCGCCAGAGCCCAGCCACGTGGTAAAGCACAGGGAAAGTAAAAAATGCAAGTGCCACCAGGGTCTGCTGGGATGTCTGTCCCAGTGCAGAAGGGACAAGACAGTGGGTCACTGGCTTCCTGGCTGCCGTGGTGCAAACACCAATCCTCTTCAGGTTAAAATGTAAACCCAGAAGGAAACGGGAAGGGGTGGGCAGGACTCTGGCTAACTCGGGGCGCGGGGAAAGTGGGACGGAGTCAGGTCAGAAGGAGGGGGCACAGCACCGACAGATGGGGCCTGCCCCCGACTGTACTGCAAACACCGGCGGTTGCTCAGAATCAGGTGGATTGGACCCCTAGGGGCCGGGTCCACACCCAGCAACCGACAAAGGCAAAATCTGTAGAACCGATTAAAAACATGCTTTTAGGGCTTCCCTGGTGGCGCAGTGGTTGGGAGTCCGCCTGCCGGTGCAGGGGACGCGGGTTCGTGCCCCGGTCCGGGAAGATCCCACGTGCTGTGGAGCGGCTGGTCCCATGAGCCATGGCCACTGAGCCTGCGCGTCTGGAGCCTGTGCTCCGCAATGGGAGAGGCCACAACAGTGAGAGGCCCGCGTACCACAAAAAAAACAAAAAAAACACAAAAAAGCATGCTTTCCCCCAAATAACACCAATGATGATTTTAAATAAAGTGCACCTGTAAAACTCCTAGGGCGTTTTTGTGCCTGAGAACCTCCTACGCTCTGGGACAAGGGTCGGCCGTGGTCCTTGCATCTTCAGGCTGGCCTGGCTTGCATGTTCTCCTCCTCAGCGTATAAGAGGCTGCAAGGTCTCAAGGGAGTGATCTGGACATATCTACCTCTGTATCCCCAGTTCAGTAGAATAAACACCATTAATAACAGCAGTCATGAACACTGGATCCATACGCCTGGTTCCTGCCCCCAATAAGCATGTTTTAAGTGCCAGGCTCTCTGTGTTATTTTAGTCAACTCTCACAGCCACTCTGGCTGGTAGGTACTATTACGACTCGCATTTTACAGATGCAGAAACCAAGGCACAGGAGCTAAGTGACTTGGATGCCAAAAAGGGCAATGCTGGAAGTATCTCTGACCTCAGACTTAGTTTCCCCTGAAATCGACTTCGAAGAGAAGCAGTCTCATCTTCTTGAAGACGGCGAACAAGATTACCAGATGCCTACTACACGCCTGGCCCTGTGTCAGGGGATCCACGCAGGTTAGCTTATCAAATTCTCAAAACGACCGGAGCTAAACTTTATTGTTCCCATTTTACAGGTGAGGAAACTGAAGTTCTGAAAGATCAAGCCACTTATCTGAGACCATGAGCAGCCAGAAAGCAGCAAAGCTGAGACGAAGACCCCGTCTGTGGGCCCTGGAGTCTGTATTCTTTCCACTGCATGTTAGTATCTGCACACTGCCCAGGCCCTGCCCAAAGAGTTTCTCCTCAGATCTAGGAAGCCAGCAGGTACAAGATGCACCAATATTTCAGGGGCCACCGAGGAAGGAAAAACACCGCCAATTAGTCTGACACATCACTTGGGGGATGCACCCTGATTTCAGACCAGCTAAAATTCAAAAAGCGTGCACGTCAGAATCAATGAGATATGGGACCTTCTCATATGACCCGTACAACCACCTTGTGAAATCACTGTGATTGCGCACAGGAGGAAACTGAGGCTTAACTTGGCTAAAGGATTAGCTCAGGAGAGTTCCCTGGTGGTCCAGTGGTTAGGACTCTGTGCTTCCACTGCTGGGGGCACAGGTTCGATCCCTGGTTGGGGAACTAAGATCCTGCATGCAGCATGGTGTGGCCAAAAAAAAAAAAAAAAAGGATTAGCTCAGGATCACACAGCTCAAAGGAGGTCGAGTCTGGACACGATCCAGGGACTGGGAAGCTTGGCCCCAGGCCTGTCTACTCGCTGAGCTGTGTCTTTGATCCAGGTCCTCCTGGTACCTTCCACAGCACCCAGAACACAAGAGCCTCAGAGGAAATGTCCTTTAAAGGGGAGAAGGGGGCTTCCACGGTGGCGCAGTGGTTGAGAGTCCGCCTGCCGATGCAGGGGACACGGGTTCGTGCCCCGGTCCGGGAAGATCCCACATGCCACAGAGTGGCTGGGCCCGTGAGCCATGGCCGCTGAGCCTTGCGTCCGGAGCTTGTGCTCCGCAACGGGAGAGGCCACGACAGTGAGAGGCCCGCGTACCGCAAAGAAAAAAAAAAAAGGAAGGAAGGAAGGAAGGTGGGTTTCCTTCATTCCTCCCCCAGCAGGGCTGGGAGCCTAGGCTTGCGGCCCTTAAGCTGATGCCACCAGCCAACATGTAAGCCAGGGACATTTAGGGACAGCTCCTGGAGCAGACCAGGTGAGGGGACACCGCGTGTGACATGTGGGTGCAGGTGTTTTATGTAAAACACACCTGCAGGAACATCATCTGACTGCTGAGGGGAGTGAGTGTGTGTGCGTGTGCATGTGCGCTGATCCTGAGCTGAGTGGCCAGGAGAGGCCAACGCTGTGACACTCAGGCAACGCCCATGACAAAGGACACCCTCCATTTCCACAGCTCCCTTTATGCTAGAACTTGAGGGTGGAGGACACTGCCCCAAAACAACCCCAAAAGGGTGCCATCATTTGGGTGGTCCTCACATGGCCCAACCCATTGAACAGAATGGATTTCATTCTGTTGATTAACTTCTGCTGTGTGTGTTTCTTTTTTTAAGCATTTCTTAATTTAAAATTTATTTTATTTTATTTTATTTAGTTTTGGCTGCACTGGGTGTTCGCTGCTGTGCACGGGTTTTCTCTAGCTGCGGCGAGCGGGGGCTACTCTTCGTTGTGGTGCACGGGCTTCTCATTGCAGTGGCGTCTCTTATTGCAGAGCACGGGCTCTAGGCGCCCGGGCTTCAGTAGTTGTGGCATGTGGGCTCAGTAGTTGTGGCTCGTGAACTCTAGAGCGCAGGCTCAGTAGTTGTGGCGCACGGGCTTAGTTGCTCCGTGGCACGTGGGATCTTCTGGGACCAAGGCTCGAACCCGTGTCCCCTGCATTAGCAGGCAGATTCTTAACCACTGTGCCACCAGGGAAGCCCCTGCTGTGTTTTTTAAAAACAGCTTTATTGAGGTATAACTGACATAGAATGAACAACCTATATATACATAATTGAAAGCACAGAATTAAATGAGTCTCGATGTATGTATATAGACCCATGACACCACCAACACCAGGTCAAAACAGTAAATATACTCATGACCCTCAAAAGTTAGAATGGATATTGCCTCAGGCCCCCAAACTAAGTCACCAAGCACCTCTGCTAATCTGGATAATAGAAACAGAAGCCTCTAACAGGTACTGTATGCTCCATTCACATAGCACTGGTGCTTCTCATTCTACACGCATAATCCAGAAGAACCCCGGAGGGTGCACACACCACCCCCGTTATCCCCGAGGGAGAAGCCTGCAGGCTTACCAAGCACCAGGTGGCCTGAGTCCAAATCCCAGCTCTGCCCCCTCCTGGTGGCCCTGGGTACTTTCCTTTACTCCTCGGGGCCCACCCCGGCTTACTTGAGGGTAACTAGAGCGCCCACCTCACAGGTTTTATGGTGAGGATTCAAGGAGTAACATCCACCTAAAGAGCTCAGGACAGTGTCTGGCACGTGGTAAGTGCTCCATGTGTTAGATGAAGAAGATGATGACGGTGGTGATGGTGATTTTTATTTTTGAATGGGGAAAACAGGTTCCAGGAAGTTAAGTGACTCACCCAAGGTCATTCAGAGAGCAACTGGCCAAGAGGCTTAAAATCAGGTGCTCCTAACCCTGCGCTGTCCTCCCTAGGACACGAGAGGCTCGCAGCATGATGCAACCAGATGCCCTGGCCTCTATGGCTGCAGAGCTGCCGGCCCCGGCACAAACAGACCGGGCAACAGTGTCAGGAGGTCATGCGCACAGATCTCTCTCTGCAAACTCAACTGAACCAATTCTGACTCCTTTTCAACGTGCTGGGTCCTCTCAAACACACCAGATATGTCTTGACCGGAACAGGGGACATCTGAGACCCATCTCTGGGCCCCTCTCCTCCCACACCTTGGTGGAGAATTCCTGCCCCAGATGTGTCATCTGTGACCTCCAGAGGCCTCGGTCGAGAGAGGGAACGGCTCCCACAGTGGCAGTTGGTTAGGATTTCAGCTTTGTTGGACCAAGCGGGAAACCGCAGGAAGAAACCACTTCCCATCCTAAATTGGCCTTCAGTGGGACAGACAGGGATCCTCAAGGTCCTCCCGAATGATGACTAACATTGTGGGAAAATGCTGCATCCGACAGAGGTCGACCCCGGAGGCTGGGAGCCCTCCAGCTGCTGACGGAGGTGCGAGGCTGGGCTTGGGGTGGAGAGAAATCGGGGCAGCTAACCAAACCAGAGTGGAGGGTCAATTCATCCAGCCGTGCTGGGGGCCAGGCTCCGCCCTCTGCGGTCTGTGTGTATGTATGTTCCCTCACAGTCCTGGGTCACTACTCTCCCCTCTTGAGGAAACTGAGGCCCAGAGGCACCAGCAACTCTGCCAAACGTCACTGAAAAACTTCCCTGCGTTTGGTGAAGCTGGAATTTGAATCCAAGTGTATGTACCATCAACCCAAACACACAACAATGATGCTTACCCCTCACCACCACCCAGCTTCTCTGTAGAGAGGCAAAAATTACACAGGGCTAAATATTTTCACGTTTACTACATGTCAGGGGCTGGGTCAGGTCCTTATATTCTCAAAGACTCCTCCTGACAATTCCAGGGAGAACGAACCCTGTTTCCCAGATGTATCACCAGAGGCTCAGTGTGCCTGCGGCCCAGCTGGAAGTGAGACGCTCCCAGGTTGGGGGGGGACACTGAGCTGTGTATTATTAGGTTCCTCTTGCTGCTGTAACAAATGAACGCATACTTAGCGGCTTAAACCAACACACATCTATTCTCCTATGGTTCTGGAGGTCAGCGTCTGAAATAGGTTTCCGGGACCAGAATCAAGGAGTTGGCTCGTGACCCCTTCTCTATCCTCACAGCCATCAGTGGAGCACCTGCAAATCTCTCTCTGATTCTGGACGTCTGTTTCCGTGATCACATCTTTCCTTTCTCTGAGCCTCCTGCCTCTCTCGTACAAGGACCCTTGTGGTCACACTGGACCACTGGATAAGCTGGGATAATCTTCCCATCTGCCGTACAAGGTGACATATTCACAGGCTCCAGAGATTAGAATGTGGACATCTTTGGGGGGCCATTACGCAGCCTACCACATGCTGGTATTGCTGTGCCCCCATCAGCACCCCCAGGGCCTAGACGGACGGGCAGGAGGGAGTCAGGCTGGACAGGGCAGACTTGAGGGTGTCCCGCATCCAAAGGAAAGGCCCAAGGGGAGCAGGGTGTGGGGTGGGGAGAGCCAGGACAGGGTGCCCACGAGCCTCTAGTCCAGGCCTGGCTCCGGCTGGGGCTACATCCGCAGGCTCAGGGCTCATTCCTCGAAGAGCAGAATTCCTTTTAAGTTCTAAAAATACCACCTCATTGTTAAACAAACACGGGGCTCTTGCGAAATAAAGCAACGACATGAAAGGCCTGGCAAGGGGGCCCCCGAGATTCTGATCTGCAAGCAGATCAGGGCAGCTCCCTCCACTGGAGCAGCCAAGGCCATTTCCCAAGTCCTCATCCTCTTGCATCTCAAGGCCAAGGTCAGGCTCTGGATGGCAGCCAGCGCCTGGGGCTGAAATTCGGAAGAACGGGAGTAAACGAACACTTGTGGAGTGCCTTGGGGGGAGGGGCCTTCACATGCTACCCTGTTCTGCCCTCTGACAACCCTGCAAAGGAGGCATTTTTATGTCCATTGTCCTAACAGTAAAATGAAAGCTCAGAGAGGCGAAGTGACTTGCCTAAAGTCACACAGCAGTAAGACCTGGAATTCCAACCAGCCCCAGCTGACTCTAGGACCAGTGCCCTTTCGACTTTACCACCCAAATTTCTGCCAGGTTCAACACACTCACTTAACAAATACTTGTTTTTGTTTTTGTTTTTTTTTACGTCTTTATTGGAGTACAACGGTGTGTTAGTTTCTGCTGTATAACAAAGTCGATCAGCTATGCGTATACATATATCCCCATATCCCCTCCCTCTTGAGCCTCCCTCCCACCCTCCCTATCCCACCCCTCTAGGTGGTCACAAAGCACAGAGCTGATCTCCCTGTGCTATGCAGCTGCTTCCCACTAGCTATCTATTTTACCTTTGGTAGTGTACATATGTCCATGTCACTCTCTCACTTCGTCCCAGCTTACCCTTCCCCCTCCCCGTGTCCTCAAGTCCATTCTCTAGTAGGTCTGTGTCTTTATTCCTGTCTTACCCCTAGGTTCTTCATGACGTTTTTTTTTCTTAAATTCCATATATATGTGTTAGCACACGGTATTTGTTTTTCTCTTTCCGACTCACTTCACTCTGTATGACAGACTCTAGGTCCATCCACCTCACTACAAATAACTCAATTTCGTTTCTTTTTACGGCTGAGTAATATTCCATTGTATATATGCACCACAACTTCTTTATCCATTCATCTGTCGATGGACACTTAGGTTGCTTCCATGTCCTGGCTATTGTAAATAGTGCTGCAATGAACATTGTGGTGTATGCCTCTTTTTGAATTATGGTTTTCTCACGGTAACAAATACTTGTTGACAGTTGCTCCCGGCAGGATTCAAGGTGGTTGAAAGTGCAGGTTCCTTGAGCCCAGTAGCCTGGGTCTGAATCCAGGCTCACCCAAGCTGGGGATCTTTGCCTCTCTGTGCCTCAGTTTCCTCATCTGTAAAGTGGAGCCAATAAAAGCACCCGACTCCTGGGGTGTTGTGAGGATTTACTGCATGAAATCAGGTACAGTGTTTGGGCAGGAACAGGGACACACCCCGAGGAAGCCGAGTGTCCCACCTACTCCAACTCTCCAGAGTCTCCTCCATCCTCTGGCCTTTTTCCCACTAGAAGTTAGCAACATTCTAATTATCTTGGGGCTGATACAGAGAGACGGAGCAGAGAGGGCCCAGGCCCCCAAACTGCAGATAATCCCCAAGCCCACGCCGGCCAATCTTTGGAGCACCTTTTAGCCACAACAAAACCCATCAGTGAACCAGTCAACTATCAGCTGGGGAGTGCCCACCTCTGGCTCTGCCCCCTGCTGGCTGAGGGAGCCTCTGGGGCAGCTCTGGTCCTTGGGGGAGCGAGGACAGGGTAAAAGAGTCGGAGGGGATCCAAGCCCCACCTCGTTCCCGAGTGCAGACCCACATTTCCACTTCCTGTCTACCTCATTCCAAACTAAACACGCTTAACACCAGGCTCACTATTGGACAACAATTTGCTGTGTGCTTAGCCTATCCGGGTGCTATGTCCCAAATGCCTTACACACATTATTGCATTAATAATCCCCCTGAGTTGGGAAGTGCTACACCCAATTCACAGATGAGGAAGCTGGAGCTGAGAGAAGTTAAGTAACTTGCCCAAAGCCACGCAGCAGTGAAGTGGCCGAGCTGGGATCTGATGAGGCCTGCCTGATGCCTTTGCTCTGCGAGGCCCCCCTGGACCCCAGGTGCCCGGGGTCCTGGTCAAACCCTGAGGCTCTGCCGTCTGCTGCTAACCCCCAGCTCAGGCCCTGGCCATACGTCCTCTGGGGGCTGACCCAAGTGAGCATCCGTTTACTCACCATCCATTCTCCCAGCACAGCTTCACCAAGGACCCACCACCGTCTGTGTGCTGCCGGGGACAGAACAGAACTTAGCCAGACACCACACCCCTGTCCTCCCACAGGTGACAGCAAATAGCTAAGAGCCCAAATACAGAACACTGTCAGAAATCGTGGAATATGCCACAGGAAGGGAAGCATTTGAGGCTGACACTGAGAATAATTGGAGGTTTTGGCCAGGGGGGTGGTGGTGGGGTGTCAGCGGACAGGACCAGCAGCCTTGGGAGAGGAAGCTCCGACGACCTCTCTGAGGAGGTGACATTTCAGCTGAGAGCATGAAAGCTGAGGAACCAAGCACTCCAGGAGGCAGGAAAGAACATTCTAGGCTGAGGGATCAGCCAAGCGAAAAGGGTCCCCAGGAACGAATGGCCTGAGGGCATGTGAGGAACAGATGGGGCAAAGTGACCAGGAGGTCACAAGAACAAATGCACCTCCTTCCCAGTGCCTCACACGCAAGGCCCTGGGGCACCAGGAGGCGGGGTTCCCGTGGCCCAGATCTTCCCAGGATGCCTCCTCCTCTGGGGAGATCAGCCCTCCCTCCGGGGACCGGGAGAGGCTGGCAGGAGGGAAGGCTGACTCGGGGGAGGCACACAGGCCCGGCATCTCCCTGCCCGATCTGCACGCCCCTCGGAGGGCGCTGGCTACCAAGCACGTTGCTACAAGACTTCTCCCCACCCCAAGGCGGCAGGGTCAGGGCGGTTCTGTCTCCCTCTGAAACCCAGAGGGGAGGACGGGAGGGGACCTGGTAGCGTTCTCAACATCCCGTGAAGGCATTCTCTACTCCCGAAGCACCCACTGTAGGCCAGGCCCTGAGCTGGGTCCCGGCGAGACGGTGATGCATCAGACACACGCACCCAGGGTGTTAGGATGCAGCCACCAGAGCAGGACCCGGGGAGCAAAAGGAAAGCTGAGTCACTGCACTTGCTGGTCTGGGTGGAAGGGGGTGTAAGGGAGTAAGAGAGGGATGGAGGTCAGCAAGGGGACAGAGAGGACCTGGTTTCAAAGAAAAGAGGGAGGAAAGCCAGCCCAGTGTCCACAGGTCCAAGGCCCTGGACACTGCGGGGAACTGAGGAGCAAAGCACCAGGGTGCAGAGCCAGTTCTGCTGTCAGCAAGAGACTGGAAACCGACGTGCATCCTTGGGTCTGCTGCTCAAGGTACAAAGCAGGGGGCCCAGCCAAAGGCGCTGGGTGGGGTGTGGAGGGCTGCAGACTAACGCCCCTCCCATCCAGCTGCCTGCTGGCCAGGGCAGCAAGGGCCCGGGGTGGCCAGACCTGCTCGTTTTCCCGGAGAAGGTGGAAATCCACACTGTGGATAATTTCCAACTTTTAAATGGTGGCAACACATTCAGAAAATTTAAAAGCAGCACACAGGCTCAAGAGAACATAGGTGTGGGTCACCAGTTTCACAGCCTGGAATAAATGAAGGTAAATAAAAATAGGTGACTGCGCTTGAGCTGCTCAAAGGTGCTCGGGCTGGGCAGGAGAGGGCTTTTGGCAAGCGGGGCACAGGAAAGAGGAGCAGGGAGCAGAACTGGTGAAGAGAGAAGAGCCTGCACCCAGACCCTTCTGCCGGGCCCCCGCTTTATTCTCTGTGCAGCTGGTGGGAGTACGTGTGCTGGATCCAGTCTCCTTCTGACAGCCAAGGTTGGGGACAGAGGCCCAGCTGAGGGAGGTTATCCCCTGGGCTCTGGGCTAATGGAGCTGGGACAAGGAGCAGTGGATGCCAGCCCGGCTCTGCAGGGAACCCCGTGGAAAAGTCACGTGAGCTGCCGGGCTGAGGTTTCCTCGCTGCCAAACAGGACATGTGGGCCCAGCCCAGCACTGGCATCTCCGAGGCTCCTGGGAGGGTCAGACCTCAGTACAGGAAGGCACCTGAAGGTGGCTGCACGGCACTCAGGGCTCACTTTAAAGACACACGGGGGCTTCCCTGGTGGCGCAGTGGTTGAGAGTCCACCTGCCAGTGCAGGGGACACGGGTTCGTGCCCCGGTCTGGGAAGATCCCACATGCTGCGGAGCGGCTGGGCCCGTGAGCCACGGCCGCTGAGCCTGCGCATCCGGAGCCTGTGCTCCGCAACGGGAGAGGCCACAACAGTGAGAGGCCTGCGTACCGCAAAAAAAAAAGACACGTGGCCATGTCTCCCAGTTCCTCCCTTCCTGCCCAAGCAGCCGCTCTTCCTGGACCTGCGGGCCACCTTCTGTGGTCAAGGGCACAGGCCCAAGCTCCCGCCTTCCCTGATGACTTGGCCTCCTCGTGCCACCCAAGGAGAATTCTTCATGCTGCTAAGCAATGCTGTGGCAGTGTTGGCCTTGGTGGCCCATGGCCTGCTCCATGCTGGGTCTGAAGCTTGGCAGGGTGGGCAAGAAGGTACTGAGAGGGAGGGGTCACTTCACTCATGGGGGCTGCTCGTGCCTAGGGCAGCCGGCTGAAGTGCCAGTCCATCCCCACGCCCCCCGTGGGCAGGTCCTATTACCATCCCCACTTTGCAGATGAATAAACTGATTCTCAGAGGGGCTGAGGGACTGGCCCAAGGTCCTGCAGGTACTATGCAGCAGAGCCAGGATTTGAACCCAGTGCCCCTGACCCCAACTCCCACAAAGCACTGCCTCCATCGATCCAAGAGAAGGCCCAGTGAGAGCAGACAAGTGACAATCCATGGCCTGAGAGGAGGGGAAAGAGAAATGAGCAAAAACAAAAAGACTGTACAACCTTATTTTCCCAAGTACAAAAATGAATACTCCCAGGGCAACCCTGAGTCATTAGGAGATGCTAACCTGCGCTCCTCCGAGCCTGGCTGGTAAGGTGGGGCGCACGAGGCTCTGGGGAAGCCTGCTGTCCCAGATGACGGTCACACGCGGGGACCCCAAGAGCCAGGGTGAGGGGAGGTGGCAGTCTTGCACACAGTAATGCCTCCGGGGTCGGGAAGCCCCGAGGACAGTGGCCTGCACCCATCCTTTCCTCAATTCAGCAGCCTCTGGTGTGAGCTGTGCATCTGACCCCACCCAGGTCCAGGCCGGCCGTTGGGAACCACACGTCTGTGGGCTGAGTGAGAGCTTCAGGTAACCATCAGAACACGATACACTGGATGGAGCTTACAAATCCAATCAGCACCACAACCGGACTGAATGTTACCCGGGGTTATCGGATTTTCTGGCATCCGGAAAATCAGAGCCTAGGACAGCAATTCCGAGTGTAGCGTGTCATCACTCTAAGTGCAGCCGTTCTGTTTTTTTTTTTTTTTTTTTCAATTATTGCAGGATTTTATTTTTACAGCAATATACATTTTTTTAAACATCTTTATTGGAGTATAATTGCTTTACACTGGTGTGTTAGTTTCTGCTTTATAACAAAGTGAATCAGTTATACATATACATATGTTCCTATATCTCTTCCCTCATGCGTCTCTCTTCCTCCCATCCTCCCTATCCCCACCCCTCTAGGTGGTCACAAAGCACCGAGCTGATCTCCCTGGGCTATGCGGCTGCTTCCCACTAGCTATCTATTTTACATTTGGTAGTATATATATGTCCATGCCACTCTCTCTTCCCATTTTTAATGACAATTCCCTCCAGCAGGACCGGGCAGGGCCGAGCTAGTGGGCAGAGCTCTTTCCTTTGAGGCCCTGCTCAGGGGAGTCAGCTGGGTGGGGAAGGAAACAGAGATGCACCCCCCCTCCCCTCAAGGAGTGGGGGGGAAGCCAGGAGGAGGAGGAGAAGATGGAGGGGATGGTGCCCTGCCGGCAGCTCCTGCTTCCTCTGAAGGGGGAACCACCCGCCCTCATTCCTCACCTCCCCCTCCCAGACCAGGCCCACCTGCTCGGAGCTGGTTTCCCTGCCTCCACTCTGCAGCCCCAGGCTGGCTTCCTAAACCCCAGTCTGGTTCCGTCACTCCCTGCCTAAAGCCTGCACTGGCTCCCTAGTGCCCTCAGGCTGGAGGGGAAACCACTTTGCACCAGGTGCCCAAGCCCCATTCCCGAGACTTGCTCTCTTCTTTTTCCCACATCTAATCTGCCAGCAAGTCCTGTGGATTCTCCAACCTGTCCTGCAGGAGGCCCGGGATAGCCTTTCACAACACCACCCTCACCCCACACACACGATTCTCAATGAAGCAGCCCGAGGGGCCACTTCAAAAGGCAAATCAGACTGGGTTGCTGCCTTGCTTAAAACCAGTGCATCCTGCCATGTGTATAATAAAGTCCCAGCTCCGCATCAGGACTGCAGAGCCCCGCATGCACTGCCCTTCATCTCATCTCCCCATCCCCGCCCCCATGCCCTCCAGCTACACTGGTGGCCTCTGTAACCTCTGTTTTGGGTTAAAGGTCTCTGCTCCAGAGAGCCATCTCTGGCAATGCAGGCAAAGGAGCCACCTACCCCCACCGTCTTCCACACCTCCCCATTTTATCCTGTATGGCAGGGGTCCCCAACCCCCAGGTCACGGACTGGTACCGGTCTGTGCCCTGTTAGGAACCAGGCCGCACAGCAGGAGGTGAGTGGCGGGCCAGCGAGCAAAGCTTCATCTGTATTTACAGCCGCTCCGCATCGCTCGTGTTACCGCCTGAGCTCCACCTCCTGTCAGATCAGCTGCGGCATTAGATTCTCACAGGAGCATGAACCCTACCATGAACTGCGCGGGCGAGGGATCTAGGTTGCGCGCTTCTTATGAGAACCTAATGCCTGATGATCCGAGGTGGAGCTGAGGCAGTGATGCTAGTGCTGGGGAGCGGCTGCAAATGCAGGTTATCATTAGCAGAGAGGTTTGACTGCACAGAGACCATAATAAATCAATGGCGTGCAGACTCATATCAAAACCCTATCAGTGGGCTTCCCTGGTGGCGCAGTGGTTGAGAATCTGCCTGCCAATGCAGGGGACACGGGTTCGAGCCCTGGTCTGGGAAGATCCCACATGCCGTGGAGCAACTGGGCCCATGAGCCACAACTACTGAGCCTGCGCGTCTGGAGCCTGTGCTCTGCAACAAGAGAGGTCGCGACAGTGAGAGGCCCACGCACCGCGATGAAGAGTGGCCCCCGCTTGCCGCAACTAGAGAAAGCCCTCGCACAGAAACGAAGACCCAACACAGCCAAAAATAAATAAATAAATAAATAATAAAGGAGTTCCTTTAAAAAAAAAACCAAAAAAACTGTATCAGTGAGCGGCAAGTGATAACAAGCTCAGGGCTCCCACTGATCTTTCATTATGGTGGGTTGTATAATTATTTCATTATATATTACAATGTAATAATAATAGAAATAAAGTGCACAGTAAATGTAATGTGCTTGAATCATCCTGAAACCATCCCCCTCACCCCTGCCCGGTCTGTGGAAAAATGGTCTTCCAGGAAACCAAACCGGTCCCTGGTGCCAAAAAGGTTGGGGACCATGCTGTATGGCACATACTACTATCTCATGTTTTTCTTGTCTGCTCACTAATTTATTACTTGATTTCTCTTTAAACTGCTGGGCTGGGAGGAGGCTGCAGAGTTTCTTCACTCTCCCTGCTACCCTCAGCACCTAGCCCTGGGCCCAGCATGTGGCCAGGGGTCAATCGATGTTTCTAGAATGAAGGACTACCTGCATTTCTGATGCCTGGCAGAGTGCCTGTTAGTGTGAGTTTGATTAAACTGAATAGAGAAAAGGAGCAGCAGCTGCTGCTTACTGAGGACCTACTACGTACTTAGCTGGAAGAGTGTGGGCAGGGCGCGTGGGACCAGCCAGGCCCCGTCGGAGTCCCCGGCTCCTACCCCTAGCACACAGCAGCCTCTTTACTGAGATTCTGAGTTGAGCTCCTTTCCTGAAGTAACATCAAAATAAGACGACAACAGTTTATCCCCTTGAGGTCCCGCAAGCCCCATTCAGGGAGGGATGGGGGGGCACTGTGTTGGAGCCCCACCACACGAAGAGGCCACTTGCTCCTTCGTCAGACTGGCACCAAGCAGGCCTGCGGAACTGGTCGGAATGTGCCAACCAAGAAAAGCTGCAGGTCAGCACTTTCCGGGATTTGCTGCTTTAATATTAAAATATTCATAGAGAGAAGTAATATCACTGTACACGAGCTTCCTATCTGAGAACGAGGATTCACACCTGTTCCTGGCACTTGGCCAGCGCCTGGGTCTTTCTGACCATCTGTCTTTGGCTGCATCCTTGCTTTTTAGAGCACCAAGATGTTCTAGTCATACTGTTACTTTTCACTGCCCCACACCTGGAATCCTCCAGGTGTCTAAGGGGCCCTGGCTCCTTCTCACGGGGAATAGCATTGAGAAACAGCTGCAGGCGCTAGGAGTATGCACTGCTACTGGGCGGGGGGTGGGTCACTGCTTTCTTGCCCTTCCATGGTTACGACTTGTAAATCATGAACATGTGTCATCACAGATGTATACTGAGGCCTTCCCTGGTGGTACAGTGGTTAAGAATCCACCTGCTGATGAAGGAGACACGGGTTCAAGCCCTGGTCCGGGAAGATCCCACATGCAGCGGAGCAACAAAGCCTGTGCGCCACAACTACTGAGCCTGTGCTCTAGAGCCCGTGCGCCACAACTGCTGAGCCCGCGTGCCACAACTACTGAAGCCCGCGTGTCTAGAGCCTGTGCTCTGCAACAAGAGAAGCCACCGCAATGAGAAGCCCGCGCGCCGCAATGAAGAGCAGCCCCCGCTCACCCCAACTAGAGAAAGCCCACGTGCAGCAACGAAGACCCAATGAAGCCAAAAATAAATAATTAATTAAAAAAATGTATATTGATGCCCCAACTAATCTCACATCTTCCTCTATTCCATAT
Organism: Mesoplodon bidens; assembly: GCF_964165515.1. Classification (NCBI taxonomy): domain Eukaryota; kingdom Metazoa; phylum Chordata; class Mammalia; order Artiodactyla; family Ziphiidae; genus Mesoplodon; species Mesoplodon bidens. The sequence goes on from NC_138177.1 coordinate 175,579,607, forward strand.
TCCATTCTCCCACAGACAGAACCCTGGTACCTAACAGTATATATTTTCTCACTTGCTCTAATCCATAATAACAAAATAATTCCAGGATTATCACACCAGAAGTACTGTCAATAAATCTACTAGATAAACTTCAAGATTTGCTTCCTGTTCTCCCCTTCTTTGAAGCCTTTGAATGAATTCTATGGCGTGTACAGTAAATTGTTTCATATTCGTAATGTTTTACCCTCAGGATCAGTCCCTAGAGGTGGGACTGCTGAGTCAGAGGGTGAATGCAGATGTGATTTTGCTAGCTGTACCTGAATTTTCCTCCACGGCAGTCACGCTATCCAATATTTCCAACCACGTGTGAGAGTACTATTACCTGCAGGCGTGCCAAAGAGTGTGGTTGTGTGATTTTTGAATTTTTGCCAGTCTGAGAGGTGAGCAGTGATATTGCAGGGTTGCTTTAATTTGCACTTTCTTAACCTACCGCATCCTCTTTTAGCCCTGGGGCCAAGTCCAGGGCCCATCCTGGATGTGCTAAGCTGGGCATCCCAGACAGGGTGAAGGTCAAGGGAAGGGGTACACAGCCTTGCTGTGTCCACCCAGCCTGTCATGAACAATGCAGTCAAACGGTGCCCCAGATAAAAGTCTGGCACCTGGGCGGGGAAGGAGCGCTCTGGGTATCTAGAGAAACCTCAGAAACATGCCCCGCTCATTTCTGGAGTAAAAAAAGGCTCCCTGCTGCCTTCAACAGGCAAAAGGAATGCTCTGGCCTTCTGCTCTGATGATTGTGGACAAGCTGCCAGGCTCCTGCCACGGGGCCAGGCGCTGCCTCAGCAGAGCTCAGAGCAGGAGGCCAAGGGTGCCGGACGGAAGGCGCCCTTGTGGGCTGTCATTACTCACTGGGACTTCTTTTTCCTGAGTCAGCACCTGCGCTTCCCATGGCAGGCTCCTGGGTTACGGGAAGATGTCTTTAGGAATTGAGGTGGTGCAAAGATCCGGCACTGTGCCTCCAGCCCTCCCTCTGCCATTACACGGTCACTATCCCTGGATGGCCCCCGTGCCAGGCACCCCTCCAGGGTCTCAGGGTGCTGAAAACAGCAGACCTGGCTCAGAGGGGACAAGCCGAGAGGCCCGGTCCCATTCCTCCCAAGCCCAAGCCTGCCCACCTCCACCCAAACCCACATTTTTTTTTTTTTTGAGGTACGCGGGCCTCTCACTGTTGTGGCCTCTCCCATTGTGGAGCACAGGCTCCGGACACGCAGGCCCAGCAGCCATGGCTCACGGGCCCAGCCGCTCCACGGCATGTGGGATCTTCCCGGACCGGGGCACGAACCCGTGTCCCCTGCATCGGCAGGCAGACTCTCAACCACTGCGCCACCAGGGAAGCCCCCCAAACCCACATTTTAAGGGCTCAGGGAAACTTCAGGTGTCAACAGACAGGTGTGGTCTTTATGGTACAATAGTCAGAGGGTAGGGTCTGAAGCCAGAATGGGCTGGGGTGCTGATCCTGGCTGCACCATCAACCAGCTGAGTGTCCCACGCAAGTTCCTTCCATCTAGAGCCTCAGTTACCTTTTCTGTAAAGTTGGGGTAATAACAGAACCCATGTCACAGGCTGGCTGTGTGGATGAAATAGGACATGTATGCAGAGAGCCTGGCACACAGTAGGGGTTCAATAAACGTTAACTCCCTCCAGGGGATGGCCCCATTCTGGATCTCAGGTGGCTGCCCAGGATAAGTCCCTTCTAACAGGCACTTCACTTCTCCCTTTCTCCAAGTGAGAAAGGTGCCCTGGATGGGTCACCACACCTGGGCATCATGGTTTGAACAAGCTTGGGTTGTGGTATAAAACTCAGTAAAAAGGCATTGCTGTACCTTTCCATCCTACTATATATATATTTTTTATGTTTTACTTTATTTATTTCTATTTTTGGTTGCATTGGGTCCTCGTTGCTACGTGTGGGCTTTCCCTAGTTGGTGTGTGGGCTTCTCACTACGGTGGCTTCTCTTTGTTGTGGAGCATGCGCTCTAGGCGCATGGGCTTCAGTAGTTGTGGCACATGGGCTCCGTAGTTGTGGCTTGCAGGCTCTAGACCGCAGGCTCAGTAGTTGTGGCCCACGGGCTTAGTTGCTCTGCGGCATATAGGATCCTCCTGGACTAGGGCTTGAACCCATGTCCCCTGCACTGGCAGGCAGACTCTTAACCACTGTGCCACCAGGGAAGTCCTTTAATATTCTTTTTTTTTTTTTTTTTTTTTTTTTGCGGTATGCGGGCTTCTCACTGTTGTGGCCTCTCCCGTTGCGGAGCACAGGCTCTGGACGCGCAGGCTCCGGACGCGCAGGCTCAGCAGCCATGGCTCAGGGGCCCAGCCGCTCCGCGGCATGTGGGATCTTCCCGGACTGGGGCACGAACCCGTGTCCCCTGCATCAGCAGGCGGACTCTCAACCACTGCGCCACCAGGGAAGCCCCTTTAATATTCTTAAGATGAAATCTAGAGGGAATTGTTCTTTATGCTAACCACAACCAGCCAAGATGGCCATAACTCACACCCAGGACCGCCATGGACAGTTGCACAGCTGATGCACTGCCCAAAAGTACCTGGTAGCTAAGCTGAGTGGGAGGTAAAATCCAGCTGGTGTTCTGCTTGTCAAATTGTACAGTTTAGTGCAGGGCTGCAGCCACCTGGAACAGAGGCACCTCTCTACCCCCTTGTCAAACCCTGCTACAGGGCTGCAACCCCCTAGGAATGCGGTCACACACAGGTGCTGCCCGCCAAGTCACCAGGCTATACAGGTCAGTAGACCTGTGTGCAATGTCGTGGGGGGGGGCACCTTTGCCTAATCTGTCTACATGCCTTTTTCTAATTTGCACAAAGCCTACATTAGGCTAGTGGGAGTCCCATTAATTTGAAAAATATGCATTTACAATCCATAGATTGGTGATTGGCCTATATTTCTTGAGGTAAGATCTTTATGTACAGAACTGCTCTACTAGGATCAAGGTCCTGTTAAAAAATTTAGAAATCTGTTTTAGGAACAGACAGTAAAAAATGAAGAACTTCAGTGAGCATTCAGGGTTGGGAGTAAGGATATGGGTCTAGGATGCAGCTCCTAGCTTAGCTGGGGCATGTCACTTCCCCACACCGAGCCTGGCCTATAGCTCCCAGCTACTTCCTCTCTCTCCCTGACCATTCTGGGAACCTGAACCCCCAGGAACACCTTGCTCCACTGGGAGACACCAGGTCCTTGTGGGTGGGTAACAACAGTTGCCTGGAAACCCCACCTTGTCAAGGCCTCACGTGCTCCTGCTGAGGTTTACATGGAAGCCACGCAGGCTAGGAGACAGGAGCCTCCTCCAGCAACCCCACCTCCCTCCCCGGCCTCCCACATCCTTCCTTCTGGAGCCTCCACCCGAAAGCTTTGTTCTTCTGGTGTCAACTGGGGATGCACTTCGTGACTTAATAGCATCCTTTTCCACCTCTGCTCCCTCCTGCCTGACAGGGCATCGGAATGGTTTCTGAGATGTCATACTATGCCTCTCTGTCGTAAAGATCACATCTTTCTCAGGTCCATAAAGAATGGAGTGGCCTGTAGTGCCCTCATAAATTATGCTGACCAGGCATGCGGCCTTGGAGCATGCAGATGAACCTGGGGAAGGGGAAGGATGCCCTGTGGGCAATGGGGTCAGGGTGCAGGTGGAGAGATGTTACTTCTCCTGTCCGGTAGGGTAGGTGGGCCCCTTGGCCACCTCACGGTCACCTGTGTAGACCATGAGCACCCACCCTCCAACACCTTTGCTTATACCATCCTCTGACCCGGAGTACCTGCCTGACACCTGTCCACTTACTCACATCCTGTCTGTGGATCAAGGGCTATAGATCCCATTTGTCTGGGACAGTCCCAGTTGGCTCTTAATGTCCCAGGACAATTTTTTTTTTTACTTTAACAGTCTGATTGGACATTAAGTTAGCTCCACGTTTGTGAATTTGTTTACATGCCTCAGCTCTTGCTGAATATTCTTTTTTTTAAATTAACTAACTAACTAATTAATTAATTTTTGGCTGTTGGGTCTTCACTTCTGTGCGTGGGCTTTCTCTAGCTGCGGCGAGTGGGGGCCACTGTTCATTGTGGTGCGCGGGCCTCTCACTGTTGCGGCCTCTCCCGCCGCGGAGCACAAGCTCCAGACACGCAGGCTCAGCAGTTGTGGCTCACGGGCCTAGTTGCTCTGAGGCATGTGGGATCTTCCCAGACCAGGGCTCGAACCCGTGTCCCCTGCATCGGCAGGCAGACTCTCAACCACTGCGCCCCCAGGGAAGCCCCCAGGACAACTTTTAATAGGCTCTCATTTTCTTGAAAAACTCTCCTAGTTTGGACAATAAATTATGCAGCCACTCTGAACTTAGTAAAAGAATAATAATAAAATAAGAGCAGCTGATATTTAATAAATAAATACTTACTGTTCCAACCTCTTTCTATGAATCATCTCATTTAATCCCCCAACCACTGGGTAGGCGCTATTATGGTACTGATGGGGATATTCTACCAATGGGGAAGGAGAGTTGAGCAACTTGTCCAAGTTCAAGTGGAGGGGACACCAAGCCTAGTTCTGGTTCTACTACCCATATGACTTTGGGCACGTCATGCAACCTCTCCAAGCTTATATTCCTCACATGGAGAAAAGGAGACTAGAAAGGAACTTTGTAGGATGGTGGGGAGGATTACACAAGGTATTTGCTTTTCTGGTTGATGGCGCATTGTAGGTGTTCAGTGAAGGACAGCTCCTTTCCACTATTCATTTCTTTCCTGAGAACTTGGACCCTACCTAGAACCACAGAGGGTACCTTCCCTTCCCTGTATAAATATCTCCTAATTGCTTGGTCTGAACAGGAAATCCTCTGCTTGCCCTGCTCTCCGCACTCATACAGAGCATAACATGGCAGAGGTGAAGCCCCCTCTCTTGGGGGCACTGACCTCTCCCTATACCTCCCACTCCCAAATTATTCACCATCTTTTCCACTTGCTACTAACAAACTAGCAACAGAGGTCACTGTGCCTTGGCCTCATATCCCCCTTCTAGAAACAGCTCAGAAAGCCCACTTCTGCCTGGAAAAGCCCCCATACTTGCAGGGGAGCAATGCCACCTCCACACACCCAGCCCTCACAGCAAGCAGGGCCTCCAGCCCACACAAACTCCACAGTGCTCGGTGGCCATCAATCACCAACAAGAAACTGCCCTGTAAGTCTGCTGGCAGCCTGGGGTGGAGGTGCGGGGGTGGGGGTGTCTGAATTCCACAAGAGTAGGAAGAAGAAACCCTCTCTGATGAAGAGAAATCCACCAGAAGAAGACTATTTCCAGGCGCTTCACTGGTGGGTATGGAAGATCCCAAAAAGGGGAAAGGGGAACTATTTTACCACCTTCTCATCTGAAAAGAGGACAAAACAGTCCCATAAATGTGATCACACACCTCCAACCTCCTCCCCGTGATCATATGGATCAAGGTGCCGGGTGCTTTTGATAATTGGAACATCACCAACCAGCCACGTCTTTTGCTCTCCATCCTGACCCAGTGTCTTGAACAGGCCAGTAAAAGTGTTATTCTCAAACCCATTGACCTTGCAGTCCCCAAACTCTGGAGAAGTCAGTCGCTCACCTATGAGCTCTGGGCCATGAACATCTAGAAGAAGCATTCTGACTCCATTCTGATTCTGGCCCTCCAGCAAGGTGCGGTGACCAAGGAAAGAAAGAGGGCTTCAGCAAGGATGGGCCACAGCTGGGAAGGGCAGGAGGCGAGAGGCCCTTGCGGGGACAGACTTTGCCTGGAACAGAAACTGACCTCAAGATGCCAACACAACTTCACAGTGCGTACGAGGCTTAACTGACGCTGGTGACACTCAGCCCTGCCCAGGTGAGCGGCCAAGAGGGCTGGCGTTGGCAGGGCAATGCGGAGCCAGCCCCCCAGTGGTCCTGGGCAGTGTGTGAGCTTTCAGCCTCTGCAGCGGTTCTCCAAAGCCACGCTCCTCCGGGAATTCCAGCCAGGAAATGGCCCTGCTTTGGCGGAGCCTGGCCAAAGCTCCCAGTCCATCCCTCTGCTGCGTGCCACCCAGGGCCACCCCAGCCCGTTCTGCCCCCGAAGGAAGTGATTCTCCCCCAGTCTGCAGTCACCTGAACCAGGAAGAAGAAAGAAAGGCTTACACCCTTGTTTTTTCTCCACGCATGCCAGCGCCTGGCCTGGGGAGGGAGCAGGGAGCATGATGCACTCCACGGTCATCCTGGCAGGAGACACAGGTCGGAGCTTGAGATGGCACCAATGGGTCATGTAACTGGAAAAGCCAAGCTGAGGGGCGCTGCCCACGCACAGGAACTTCCGGGTCTGTTGACAGACTGTAGGTACATTCACGTGGGGTGAGCCCTCCCTCTGCTCTTGGCCCATTTCCTGCACACCTACTGGGTGCCAGCCCTGTGGGCCCAGCACGCGCTTCGTCTCTGCTCTGTCCTGCTTCCCCGGCCTTGCTCACTCCTCAGCAGCAGGAGTGGGACAATCACAGGGACACAGAGACAAACACACTTCAGGCCCCGACCTCAAGGCGCTCCCGGCCTTAAACTGCTGAGTCAACAGCCACCTCCCCAAAAAAGGGACACAGTCCCAACGGCTCCATGTTGCTTTCCATCTTCCACCTTCATCTCAGACCTGTTTATGAGTCCCTTGCCACGTGCTGGGTCCAGTGCTGAACACTGGGTGGGAGATGGAAGGGTCAGTAGCACCAGGATGACCAACGCTTCTCTAGCTGCATCTAACCAGGCCTGTCTTCAGGGCAGCCAGGAGCCAACACCGACCGAGAGAAGCACGGCCCAGCCTCTTCCTGGAGGGCTTGGCAGGGGTTAGGGATATTGACTGGCCCTGGGCCATCCCCCTCCTCCTGCCTGAGCCCATGGGTTCTTGCTAAAGACCTTTCTTTCCTTGGGCACCACTCTGCTGGCAAGGCCTGAATCAGAAAGATTCTTCTAGATCTTCATGGTGCAGAGCTCCTGGTCGAGCAACTTCTCTGGAGTTCAGGGGCTGTGAAGGTCAGAGGCTAAGGGCTTCTGGTCAGCAGTGGGGTGTAGGTCCTGGGCTGGGGTGAGAGTGGGAGGCCTGGCGGCAGTCAGAGGCCCAGCTGGTGTGACCCAGGGACACGCCGATACCAGCACCACTTCTTTTGTTTTTTTTTTTTTTGTGGTACGCGGGCCTCTCACTGTTGTGGCCTCTCCCACTGCGGAGCACAGGCTCCGGATGCGCAGGCTCAGCGGCCATGGTTCACGGGCCCACCCGCTCCGCAGCATGAGGGATCTTCCCGGACCGGGGGAAGAACCTGTGTCCCCTGCATCGGCAGGTGGACTCTTTTTTTTTTTTTTTTTTTATTAGTCTCTGCTTTACAACAAAGTGAATCAGTCATACATATACATCTGTTCCCACATCCCCTCCCTCCTGCGTCTCCCTCCCTCCCACTCTCCCCATCCCACCCCTCCAGGTGGCCACAAAGCACCGAGCCGATCCCCCCGCGCCACGCGGCCACCCCCCACCAACCATCCACCCCACGCCCGGCAGTGTATACACGTCCATGCCTCTCCCCCGCCCCATCACAGCCCCCCACCCCATGGCAGGCGGACTCTCAACCACTGCGCCACCAGGGAAGCCCCCAGCACCACTTCTATGACCACTTCTGCAGTCAGTGGGCAGCGTCAGGCTGCTGTCTCGGCTTTCTCAGAGGTTGGCTTGCTCGCCCCCTCACACAGGTATTTTCCCCTGCATTCTGAGTAGTATTCTGTTCATGGTGCCTTACAACAGGGGCTCATAAGAGCACTCAGCCCAACCCGCCCGCCAGATGAGGCCCGCAGAGGCTGAGGGCAACACTGCTGGAGAGCCCTGGACTCCTGACTCAGGACGGCCCGCTCCGACATGCCCCAGTGCCTCGGATTCACAGGCCCAGCCTGTCCCTGAGACGCACATCACAAAGGATTCATCATTTAAAAACCTGTTAGCCACTGAAACAAACAGCAGCGGGCTCCCTATGGGGCTGTGGAGGGCACTGGCTATACCCCAGAGGTCCCAGAGCCAGGCACACCTTCCTTGGCTTAAATTCCGCCTTTCAGCAGCTCACTTCTCTGGCTCTCAACCTTCTCATCAGAAAAATGGTGAAGCCTATCTGAGATCATTCTTTAAAGCCCATGCATTCCTGGCTCAGGGAAATATTCAATGAATATATAAAAATTGTATTCATTACCTAGACATTAAATATAAGTATTAATTTTTAAGATATTATGGAGCCATTGGATTTTTAAATTCTATTTATTTATTTTTGGCCATGCAGCGTGGCTTGTGGGATCTTAGTTCCCTGACCAGGGATCGAACCCAGGCCCTCAGCAGTGAGAGTGTGGAGTCCTAACCACCGGACCGCCAGGGAATTCCCAAGCCATTGGATTTTAACCTCCATCTTTTCCCTACCATAGCACCTGGCCTCCAGCTGAATCAGAAGGCTCCTTTCTAGACTGTTCTGAGTGTTTAGCTCAGTGCCCCAAAATGCCTCTCCTCCTTTGGTGTCCCCACATCAGGCTCTGGGCATGAAGCTCACCTGGTTGTTAGCAGCTTCTGTCATAGCCACTGGCCAGCCCGTGTCGCTGGACCTATTTAAAGAGTTGGGCTGGGAGCCCAGGCCACAGCACATGCGGCAGCCTTGGACCTCCCTGGTCTCTGCCTGTTTCTGGAGCCCAGGAGCCCTGGGTGTTGGTGCCCTGATAGGACAGGGCTCTTCCCACCTGGGGCTGGGTCCCCTCTGTGACCTGCTGAGGCCAGCATGAAGGCTAAGCTGCAGGCTGCCTGAGTGTGGCCCGTGGAGCAATGAATGCCCCTCAGTCCAAAACGCCTCGTGCTCAGGATCCCTAAGCCACCACACCCTCTTTTTAAAACACCTTTACTGCTAATAAATAGCATACAATAATAATGCACATAGGTAACATGGACCATTTGATATAACCTGACATACGTAAACACCTGTAAAACCATCACCACAATCAAGACAGAGACGTTTCCATCACCCCAAAAGCTTCCTCTTCCCCCCCACCAACCTTTTTTTTTTTTTGCGATACGCGGGTCTCTCACTGTTGTGGCCTCTCCCGTTGCGGAGCACGGGCTCCGGACGCGCAGGCACAGCGGCCATGGCCCACGGGCCCAGCTGCTCCGCGGCAAGCGGGATCTTCCCGGACCGGGGCACGAACCCGTGTTCCCTGCATCGGCAGGCGGACTCTCAACCACTGCGCCACCAGGGAAGCCCTTCCTCTTCCCCTTTGAAAGCCACACTCCTGCCCCTCCTCCCACCCTCCAGGCAACCACTGATCTTTCTGTCCCTACAGATTAGGTTCCATTCTCTAGAGTTTCACATGAATGGAACCATACAGGATATAGTTTTTTCTTTCTGGACTCTGGCACTCAGCATAATGATTTTGAGACCTGTCATGTGGCTGCATGTCTTGATAGTTTGTTGCTTTGTTGCCAAGCGGGATTCCATTGTAGGATATACTGGTCTGTTTACTCATTCCTCTGTTGATGGACTTTTGGGCTGCTTCCAGTTTTTGGCTATTACAAATAAAGCTGCTAGGACCATTTGTGTACAAGTCTTTGTGCAGATATATATATATTTCCTAGGTGAGTAAAAACCTAGGAGTGGCATGGCTGGGTCCTATCTCATCTCACTGTACAATTTCTATGTCCCCCTCGTACTGACAGTCTTCTAACACATACGACTTAGTTTTTCTATGTTCTTTGTTTGTTGCTGGCCTTCTCCCTCCCCTATGTGGCAGATGGTATTTTCGCAAAGATGGACACAATAATACTTCCCATACGTGCTTTTTAGAGGGTGGAGTCTGGCCGGCCTTGTGCTGGCCTGTCACCAACTGAATGCAGCGGAAATGACACTAAGTAAGGTCTGAGGCCAAGAAGCCTTACAGCTTGCTCCTGGATTTCCTGAAACTCTTTCTGTGGGATCCCTGAGCCTGTGGAGGAGGTCTGACTACCATGCTGGAGGGGCCACAAATGGGTGTTTTAGCTGTCAGTCCCAGTTGAGCCCAGACACCCCACCAAGGCACCAGACACATGAGTGAAGCTGTCTTGGACTCTCCAGTGGAACAGCTCACCACAGCAGAACCCACAACCCTCACCCACCATGTGGAACTGAAGAATCACCCGGCTGCACCCTGCCATGTCCCTGACACACAAAATCACGGGACATAAGAAAAATGCTGGTGAGATTTGGGGGCTGTTTGTTACACAAATCCATGACAAATGGATCTGTCTGTTTGGCTCACAGATACACCCCCAAAGGCCCAGAACAATGCCTGGCCAATAGGAGGACCTCAACAAGTGTTTGTTGAATGAATAAGTGAGTGGGGTTCTAGGTTAAGATTTTTATCAACACTGAAGAGATTTCTACGGATCAGAATTGAATGCTGGCGCAGTAGGAAGGGATCTGTGTCAGGCATGAGACTTCAAGTCCAAACACTGAGACCAGCATGCAGTATGACCCTCTTGGAACCTCAGTTTCCCCAACTGTAAAGTCAGGCTAACTCCACCTATGTCGTGGGCTGGATCTGAGGAGAATGTGAAGATGAGGTGGGTGGAGGGCTCAGCACAGGGTCAGCCCAGGAGATCCCCGAGAAGGCTCGCTACGTCTGAGTGAAACTGTGCTGCCCCTGCCTGCCACCCACACCTCATATTTCCCTCAAGGCCCACAGAGATCTGCTCCCCCCTCTCCTGTTCAGCCATCATCAGGGGCAGCTCTTCCAGGAAGGAAGCTCACCCCCAGATCCCTGTCTGAGGCCAGGACAGCATCCCCTGGGGAGTCAACCAAGGCTGAGGAGAATCACAGTGGAGGTCCCTCTCAGACCTGACCCTGTGTCCATGGCCACCTTGGGCCAGTGCCCACCATGGCTGCCCCAGAAGGAGGGCCAGCTCTGAGGACCACCGCCCCCTCCCGCCCCGGCCTGGCTCACACCAAAGCTCTTCTCCCAGGCCAGAGGCCAGTGTGGCTTTCACTTCCTGCCACGGGTTCAGGGCCATGTCCTGACCCCATCACGGCAAGATGGGCCTGCACAGTGATAGAGGCCACAGCTCCAAACAGGGTTGAACAGGGTCTTGGGCAATGTCTTGTGAAAGGCATAGCCAGAACCTGGCTTTTCTCACACTGCGCTCTGTTCTCCTCCTCTCAGCCGATCAACCTCTGACACTTCCTGGGCGGGGAGTGGGGATGAACTAAAAGCAGCAGCTCAAGGTCTGCAGCCCTTGCTCACTTCTTAAACATGGCAGCCGAGGCCACTGGCATTTCCTGGGACTGAAGCGTGTTCACTGAGCAGCGGAGGGAGAGGAGGTCGGGAAGAGAAGCTTCTGGCTTGTGTGTCCCCGAGACCAGCCTTGAAACCGTTAGTCTCCGGGACAAGCTCCAGAGCAAAGACTAAGAATGAATCCACAAATCCCGGTGCCTCAAGGGGTCCGAGTGACAGCTAAGAACGCTGGGCTTCCAAACCGAGATCTGTCCCTCTTTCTCCTCTCTTCCCGATTTCACTCCCTTCCTCTCTACTGCTACAACCACCCCTAAGACGCCTAGAATAAAAAGAGTATCTGCTAAGAACAGAGGTTTGGAAACTAGAGTCACTGGAGATCAAGTGTGGGCTCTCAAGTCTACTAGCCAGGAGATTAGAAAAATCCTTAGTCTCTCGCATCCCCATTTTGTAGATGGGGAGACTGAGGCTAATAAACACCACTCACCTAATGAGGGTTGTTGGGAGGATCAATGGGCTCATGCAGGCAAAGCAATTAGAGTGCCTGGCATAGTCCAAGTGCTAAATAAACGTTAGCTGAGGTGATTACTGCTCAAAAGCAATTTACTATGTGCTCACACTTCAGTCATCCCAACTACAGAATGGGTGTACAAGGTTTTTTCTGAATAGGGAAGAGGTTGGGCTCTGGTACCTGCTTCCTAAACAAGCATCAGATATGTGGAGGGTGAGTCCTGGAGGGCGTCTTGAGCATTTTCAAACTAACCAGTCCTTCCTCTTTTCTCAGGATAATCAGAACATTAATACACAGTGGAGTCTACTGAGACCTGGACCCAAAGCATTGAAGGAGACCCCAGAAAGGGTAATTGTTTGGGGGGCCATGGAACAGATTCTGGCCTGGGCAGGCGGGAAGGGTGACAAAGGGGGCCTGGGGGGACAGGACTGGACTGACTGCCTTTCCAACTCATAGGGTCAAGGGCCCAGGACAAAAACCCCAGACAGGGAGAAGAGAGAGGACATCAGTCATTCGGGTACAAAAACCTATAAAAAGCAAAGGAGTCAAAAGGGACAAGGTCGATGTCGTGTGTTGGCAGTCACCAGACACCAGGACTCTAAGCAGATTCTGGATATGATTCTATTTAAAATGCTCTCTGTGGCGGATCCTCAGTCATGGCTGCCAACAAACCCCACCTCCCCGGAACCAGAGCCTCCAGCGTCTCTGCCCACATGATGCTGGGCTTGGTCATGTGACTTGCTCTGGCCAATGAGACAATAGCAAACATAAAGCAGGAAGTGGCCCGAAAAGCATCCCTGTAATGCACTGCACTATCTAAGATGCTGAGGATGGGGGAACCAGTCATAGAGGGACTCTGCAACTTTTCTGGAAATCTCAAACTACTCCAAAGAAACACCTGTTAAAAAACATGTGCATTAGGGCATGTGCTCTTTTCTGGGAATCCAGCTGTCACGTGAAGCAGCTAACCTGCTAGAGACACACAGCCCAGCCAGAGCTGCAACAGAAACAGCAAAGACTCTGGACGCTTCTTCCACCTGACCATAGATTATTTTCAGCTGGATCAAATCTGGAGTCTGAGAAGCTTTCAAGGGGGATCTGTCAACTGTGAAAAACAGTCGGTAGTATATTAGGAAGATGTTCCGTCTGTAAAGTTAAAACTCTCTGGAAGCTTCCACCAAATTCTAAGATGTACCAGGCTAAGTGTCTTCAACATCAGGGCTATGGGACAAAGGGGCAGCGGCCCCTAGGGCATCAGGCTAGATGGCCTAAGAAACAGTGGAAGGTTCTATGTATGCCTTACTTATTGAAGAGGAGCACATAAATTCAACCCAGGGCGATAGACTGCCCAAAAGATGAACAAGTCTTTGACGCAAGGAATGAGACAAAGAGTGGAGTGTGGATGTGGGAAGGGAAACAGGAAACATTAAGTTGCTTTTCAAACCCACACAGCTCTGGAGACAAGGATGTGTGTGTAAAAAAGCAGGTGGGCAGAGCCATCCCAGCATCGGTAACACATCATTCTATTCAATAGCCACTCGGGCCACCTACCACCCCACTGCCTGCAGGACTGGTTACACTTGCAATGGCAGCCAAAGCATGGCCACATCTGCTAGGAACCTAAAGGACACTGGTGTCCCCTGCTGCTCAAGGCCTAAGACATTCTCTGCACCCCAGAACTCTTCAAGCAGAATATCTGTGGCGTAGATTCTTATCTTCAGGCCTGGTTGGTCATTAAAAAATATATTATTCAACCAACTTGCATTGAGTATGTTGTGGGTTTCTGGGCAGGGCCTGGGTCCCACTTGCCTCTGAATTATCTGAGCCACAGGCACAGGTTCTCTTGTGGGGAAGTTTTCATGAAACATTGGTTGAATGAGCAAATTAAATAATGAGGCTCAGTTCCTGCCAGGAGCTCAGTCTAGGACAGGCGACTCATTGTGAGGCAGGGAAAAGGCCCCAACAGGGCTTATTCCTTGTGCTAAAGAGAGGAAACTTGGGCATCGTTTCTTCTCTGCCGTGCTCACCAATCATCGACTTTGTTCAGATGGTGAGGCTGAATCTGTGCTGGGTACTGTGCCTGCAGGAGCCTGGCAAGTGGCAAACCGGGTAGGAAACAGATGCCCCTCCATGTGTGCTGAGTCCTGAGGGAGCTCAGCATCTAGGGCTGTGAAGTCCCGGGAGGAGGGGCCCTTATTAGTTTCCTCCTGCTGCTGTATCAAATAACTACAAATTCAGTAGCTTAAAAAGATACAAATTTAGTATCTTATAGTTCTGGAGGTCAGAAGTCTGAAATGGGTCTCAGAGGGCTAAAATCAAGGTGTGGGCAGGGCTACATTCCTTCTGGAGGCTTTAGGAGAGAATCTGTCTTTTCCGGCTTCTGGAGGCCACGCACATTCCTTGGCTTGTGGACCCTTCCTCCACCTTGAACACCAGCAATGGTGGATTGGGTCCTCACGTTGAATCTCCAGTCTCTGTTCTCGGACTTTATCTCTGACTCTTCTGCCTCCTGTCTCACTCTGAAGGAGCCTTGGGATTACGCTGGGCCTACAGGATATTCCCTCCATTTTAAGGATGTCTGATGAACAACCTTAATTCTCCTTTGCCACGTAAACTACCATATTCACGTGCTCTAGAAATTAGGAGGCAGATGTCTTGGGGGTGAAGGGGTATGATCCTGCCAACCACAGGCCCTGGACCCATCGAGTGGAGATGGTCCAGAAAGATTCCTGGAGGGAGGAGAGCCTGAATCAGGACTTGGAGGAAGAGTGACCATCAGGAGGCTGGGGGAGAAGGAGAGCAAATGCAAAGACTCAGGGGAGAAAGAAGGGAGAGGATCCACAGGCACATCTAGGAACCACGCGTACATAACATGTGCATCCACGTGCTAGAAGGAGATGAGGCTGCAAAGGCAAGGAGAGGGTGGGAAAGGGACACAGGAACATCTTCAGCACCTCACTCCTCATACTGCCTCCTCCTGCTCAAAACCTCCATGTCCCTGAACTGCAGGGTACAGCCCTCGGGGTTTACCATGATCATCTCCCACCATCCCCGGAATGCAAAGCCTCCACCTTCCCACCGCCATACACAGGCTGGCCTTCTTGCCTTTGCTCAAGCTATCTCCCCTGCAGTAATGCCCTCTCTGCCTCTGCCAGTGTCACCTAAGGGCTCCAGAGCCACCCTGCTGAGGTCTGAAGCTGGCCCTAACCAGCTAACTAACCTAACTGCTGTGTAATCTTGGCACATTGACAGCTCACCTCATACTCTTGTTGTGAGAATTAAAGGAGCTAAAGTGTGTGGCATACAAAAAGTGCTCAAAAATGCTAGCTGTCACCACCGCTACCACCAACAATAACATTTCAGGGGGTCCAAGAGGAAAACTATTTTCATAATAACACTCTGACATTATTTGCCTGTTTTACTGTGTTAGTATTTGCAATGTTGGTGCAAAAGCAATGCTGGGTAAAATGCTGACGTCTAGCAGAAATCGTAACAGTGGCATCAAACTGTATTACTAGTCACTGAGTTCTTTACACAGTGCACTCATAGTTGAAAGAAAGGGGGGGCAGTTTTACTTAAGAATAACCTTGATGAAGATGTAAAAAGAATTAATTCTATTAAAACTTGATCCCCAAGTACATATTTTTTAATAAAATGGGGAGTACACTTAAAGTTCTTTTGCTGCATACCAAAGTACAATGGCTGTCTCAAGGAAAATCATGTGTGCAACTGTTTGAGTTGCCAGCTAAACTAGCCACTTTTTCGTAGCTCACAATTTTGTACTTGAAAGAAGGACCAACGTACAAACTATAGTATCTGGCAAACTACTGAACTAAGTGAACACATGAAGTAAGTGAGCCTGTTACTTCTAGGAAAACAAATGACAGTATTCGTTGCCAGTGATAAAACTTGAACTTTTAAGCAAAAATCCAAATTTGGGCAAACTTGATCTGCCACTATGATTTTACCAGCTCCTCAAGACTTAAAGAATTTTCTAATGAGATTGGTGGTGATGTTAACAGATGTGGCTTATTGATGTTGGATATTGAAATATGCCAAGATTTGGAGGATGTGCATTGCTCAGTGAACCAATATTTTCCAAGTGATCAATGTTAGATTTCAAAAAATCATGTGTGGGTACAATAGCCATTCAAAGTACCAATTAGACCAATGGTTTTGTCCAGCCTAACAGAGCACAAAACCTTCACTGGATAATTCCACACTCAGCAAACCTCTAAGAAACTACCATTTGGTGAGTTAGTATGAAGTCAAAGAAAAATATCCATAATTATCTAATAAGGCAATTAATACACTCTTCCCTCTTCCAGCTACACATCTGTGTGATGCTAGATTTTCAACCAAAACAATAAATCATAGTAGCCTGACTGAAGGAATAGTTAACGAGAACTCAGCAGTCTTTCTACGAAGTCAGACATTAAAAAGTTTTTGCAAAATTGTGAAACAATGCTGCTCTTTTCCCTCAAATCTTTTTGTTTAGGAAAAGAGTCATTTTCATTTAAAAATAATGTTAACATGTAATGGATTTAGTACTGTCATTTTAAAATAAATTGAAGATTTAGACACGTTTTCTCGGAGAAATCAATTCAATTCTCGGAGAAATCAATGCAACGGAGGGGGCCTGGGGAAATCAAGACACCCCAGAGGGGTCCCACGGGCGACAAGCTCACCACAGGTGTAGGGCTGCAGTCATGCAGGGACTCTGGGGTAAGTTTACTCACGCGACGACACCATTCCTTATTAAACAATCATTCAGGGCTTCTGCCTTTAACCTCACGATGAGACCAAAATCCCAAACCAAACATTCCCAGACTCGTCCCCACAGAAACAAAGGAAACTTCTAAACCCCCATTCTCGCCAGACTTGATTCTTTTCGTTGCTTTGATGTTGGAACCATCCATGTTTGCGTGTTTGCTTGAGTTCCTAATCCTCTCACATGCCGAAGAATTCCAGTTTCAACCACCCCCAAACCAAAGACTGAGGGTGGGCAGGTGGGGACCGGCCAGAGTGGAAGTCTTTGGGGGCTTTGCATTTTCCCACCGCAGGGACGCCGGTTATTAACAAGTGTCGCCCGACATCTGCTGCGTACTTGGCTTGTGCGTTTATTCTCGTCCTTCTCATTAGGGGCATATAAATCCCTTTTCATGCCCCAGCCTCCTTCTGCCAACATCTGTCTGCAATTTACTCACCATGTGCTGTGGCTGGGGAGGAAGCATCTTATTTATGACTTTGTAGAATGCCAGGCAGGATGCTTGAGGTGCTTGCTACCTTGAACTTAGATGGGCTCAGCGGGTCTAAGGTCTGGGCTACCCCAAATGGGAATCAGGCGACCAACATCTCCAAACAGATCTGAGGAAGCCTGCCAAACCCTGTCTCATCAGATAATCACTAAGTATTTGCACTAACGGTACTTGGCACTGGGCCAAGCACTTTATACCTCATTTAATCCTCATGACAACCTGTGAAGTAGCTACTATTATTGGCCTCAATTATAAGAAAACTAGGTATTGTTATTGTTGCCTTCTGCAAAGGAACTGTGGTTCAGAGAGGTTAAGGAATTTGCCCCAGGTCACACAGCTAGTAAGTGACAGAGATGGGATGCATGCCCAGATCTGACGCCAGAGTCTGCTGTCCCCGTGACTGAGCTAGGATGGCCTCCTGTGTCTCTTGTCCAGGCCAACTTCACCCCTCGTGACCTCATCCAGAGGGGAGATGAGGTGTTTAGTGCAGTGGAAGAAGTTTCGGACTCTGCTGCTAATTAGCTGTCACCTTGGCCAAGTCACTTAACCTCCCTGAGCCTCATTCAGCTGTCTCCATCTGTGAAAGGGGTTAATCCCTTCCAGCAGGAGTGGGGTGAATGGTAGACCAAGTGCGTAGAACAGTGCTGGAACACAGTAGGTGCTCAATAAGGCTTTCCTTGACCGAATACTGACGAGTCCTTGTTGATGAGATTATCGTTCCTACAAAGCAGTCGCCTTTGGGGGATCTCTGGGTCCCTGAGCAAGGCCCTGAAGACCTTTGGGGATGGATAAGAAATCGTACAGCACAGAGTTGGGAAGAAATGCCTGCATAGCTCTGTGCCCTGTGGGCTAAACAGAGGAGGGTGCACATCATGGTTACCGCCTTCACAGACACGACCTCATTTACTTCACTGTTACTGTCCCATCACTCAGATCAGAACACTGAGGTCTGGAGAGCCGTCTGCTCCAGGAGCTGGGCCGTCGGTGGGTAAATGAGCCTCTGCTCACTCCCTGCCCATACCCCTGGGCACAGGAACAGCAAAGAGAGGTATTCCTCCTCCTCCCAGGTCCACAAGGGGGAATACAGGTGAGAATTCTTTCCCTGGCCCAGGACACAGAAGGCAGGTGACTCTGTCCTGGAATGAATACCGGCGAAGGAGGCTGAGACAGTGTCTGGCTGCTTCCTGAGGCAGCCTCGACTCTGCAGGATCGTGAAACCTGGCGAGACCAAAGGACATCAGCTCACACGGCCTGGACCCAGCAACTCGTGCCCATGGGAGACTCCTGAGACTTGGATCTCCTTCCTGAGAAGGGTGGGGATGTCCCAAGGCCCCCGGGAAGCTGGGAGTGGAGGGAGCTTGTATAGATCTGCCTGGACCGCAGGAGGGTTGCATAGAGAAAGCACGCGTGCCTGGCACAGTGACTTCTGATCACACGGCGTCAGCTGCACCGTGACACAGACCACCTGCCTGCTATGGCCTGAAGAGACCACCCAGAACCCTGTCCAGGTGGCCCCACCGGAAACAAAACCCCAACAGGAAAGTGTCTACCTAGGTTTAAGAGTAACACGTATGGCTGGGAAGAACGCAGAGAGAGGCTGGAGCACCCGGGTGAGGGCGCACCGGCGTCCCAGGCTTCCTGGGGGACGGGTGGTGGGGTGCTGGACAGACAGCTGGCTTAGCCAGTGTTCTGCTGCTCACTTCACACCTCTGGTCAGGGAAACCCACAAGGACAGAGCCAACTAACCATCCAGCACAATCCCCTCTCCCTCCCCGCCCAGCTGGCCTTGTAGCTGGGACGCGGATGCCCAGCATTCCCCGCGGCCACGCGCTTGCCAAAGGGAATCTCTGACCCTGAATTTTGGCTCTTCCCCTGGATCCTTCACAGGCCGAGGGGAGCAGAGATGCCCACCAGCCTGCAATGCCCCCCTGGGATGGTTACAGAAGAGAGAGACAAACAGATTCTTTAAGCCACCCTGTTTTGGGGTCTTTGCTACAGCAGCCCGAAATCAACCGAAGGAATAAACCTGCCTTGGCCTCAGAAATGAAGTCCTCAGAGAGTATTTATTGTTCTAGTAAGTGGTAAGTGGAAAGGAGGTGCCAAGTGTTATTGCCCTTTCTCCCCCGCAAGGAGAATCAAAGACACTAAGCGGGGCTCAAGAGATCAAGGCAGGCCCCGCCCAAGATATTTTCTCCCCCAACGTTTCACGTTGGAGGACTGGGAGGGGATGACTTCCAACCTTTCCCAAATAACCTTGTGAGACACAGTGCGGGCAGGTGGCTCCCAGGAGCGATGGGTATGCCGGCTGCCCGTCGCCCAGGCCAGCTCTGAGGAAAGCAGCTGACACGTGGGCCCACTGGTTTCCTGTCTCCTAAAGCAGTTTCTCTCCTAATTCCGCCCCCCTCCCCCCGCCCGCCCAGGGCTGGATGCTGCGCTCCTTAGAGGGGGGCTCCTGCAGAGCAAGCAACGAGTGAAGAGGCCTGAGCCCTCCCCTGGGGAGCCCACCGCGCGGTGAGCCTGAGTGAAGTGGGGGAGGGATGTGTCCTCCAGCACAAAACCCAGCACCCCCGCACTGTCCTGTGAGGGGCGGCACCACAGGACCCTGAGAGCTCTGAGTAAGGGGCGACCCAGCTGCTGGGTCAGCATCCTCATTCAGCAAAGATAACTACCTGCCATTCACACACCTCTCAGAAGGAGGCGCCCCATGACCGGGAGTGATGGAGAACATGAGGCGGTCACACTGCAGGAGGGAATGACATCTGTACCCGACCCAGCAAGACGCAGGATTCCACCCGAAAAGGAAGGGGCAGCCTGGGCTGGGGGCTGGGCGCCGGGAGGCTCCTGGGGCCACATCGCTGCCCCTGCAGAGGCAGGACCCTGGCTCCTGGTGTCCTTGTGGCCCCAGCTGAGGCCCAGGCGGGGGAGGGGAGGGAGCTGTTGCCCACTTGTCACTCACCCTGCAATGCTTCTTTGGCTCTGGCTAGCTCCTGCCCCTTCTGGGCCAGCTGGACCCTGAGCTCGGTGGCCGTGAGGACCTCGGAGGACTTGCCGCCCTGCGACTCCTCCAGGTCCTTCATCAGCATCTCCTTCATCTGCCGGAGAAGGTGGACTTCCTCCTGGAGCCGGGACACTTCCTCCCGCAGCAGTGCTAGGGGAGAAGGGCACACGGTTAGAGCGGGGGACAGTGGCTCCCGCTCGCTCACTTTTCTGGGGACAGTTTGAAGGTGCTTTGGCTTTCCCTGTTTGCTCTGCATTCAGGGCCTGCCCTACGATGTGTAGGAAAACCCCCGAAAGACCTTATTGCAAGGAGGCCCCGCCCCAGTCCTGGGCCCCGCCCACAGTCTGCAGAGCACGCCTGGTGGGACTCCCTGCCTCCCACCACACTCTCTAGGGCTCTCAGGGGTCAGCACTGCAGTCTCAAGCCAACAGCTCTCCCAGTTACGCTTTACGTGCTTTACCTTGTTTACCAAAACCTCCGGAGGCAGGATGCTTCACCCCCATCTCACAGACTAGAAAGTCAAGGCTCGGAGAGATTAAGAAACTCCACGAGGGCATAAAGTGAGTGGGTAGCAGAGGTGGGATGTGAACCCAGACCTGGTCGACTCCAGGCACAGTCAACACGACAGTATTACTCAGGGCAGGGCACACCCAGGTCGAGATGCACCTCACTCAGAGACGGATTAAAAGAGCTTCTGACGTAGAGAATGGACTTGAGGACACGGGGACGGGGAAGGGTAAGCTGGGACGAAGTGAGAGAGTGGCATGGACATATATACACTACCAACTGTAAAACAGATAGCTAGTGGGAAGCAGCCACATAGCACAGGGAGATCAGCTCGGTGCTTTGTGACCACCTAGAGGGGTGGGATAGGGAGGGTGGGAGGGAGGGAGATGCAAGAGGGAGGGGATATGGGGATGTATGTGTATGTATAGCTGATTCGCTTTGTTATACAGCAGAAACTAACACACCATTGTAAAGCAATTATACTCCAATAAAGATGTTAAAGAAAAAAAAAAAGAGGCTCTGAGATGCTCATGGAAGCAGGCCCCGGAGCGGCTGGCCTTGGCCCGCATCACTAAGCTCACGCATCGCTCTCTCCCTTTCCCCCACCCTCCTGCACGCTGGTCCCTCTCTGTGCGACAGGCCAAGCTCTTTCCAGCCTCAGGGCCTTTGCCCCTGCTGGGCCCTCCACCCGCGACACCCTTTTCCCTGTTCTTCCAGTGACACAGCCTCCCCCCGACGCCACCCTGTCCCATGCTCCCATGGCAGCAGGGGATACAGTCCTCGCCTGTGAGGGTCAGAGGGCATGGCTGTGGCACGGCTTTCGAAGCCCCAGGTCTGCGGTCTGGCTCCCTCGCTGACCAGGAGCGTGATCACGATCAAGTCCCTTCCCCTCTAAGCCTCACATGCCCCTTCTATAAAATGGGTCTAACCCTCATGGGGTTGAGACACAGGAGGAAGCCTGGTCCAGGGCATGTGCTCAGGGTATACGGCGAGTGTTCAGTGCCGGTGAGACGGGGGCTGCGTCTCCCCAGGCGCCCGACCCTCTTAGCGGCGCCCGGCGTTCTCTAAGGCGCTACCACCTGCACCCCTTGGGGAGCCTGGACACGAAGGCAGAGCCAGGTCCGGGGTGGGGGGCAGGCCTCGGGGACCCGGGGTCCCTCCACCCCCAGAAGCCTGGGGAAGGGCGGCCCTGGCTCCAGCCCCTGTTCCCTGGTCTACTTCAACCGCCTCCTCTGAGGCCACCTGGGCCCAGATGCCACCCACCCAAGGGGAGGCCGCCCTGCCCTCCCAGCTCCCTGACCCCCACCCAAGCTCCCCACAAAAGCCTGAAACGCAGGGCGTCCCACCGCACTCCCTGGCTTCCCGCCCCATCAGCCCATCTGAGGTCTCCCTCAGGCCACCTGTGGGGGGACTTTCAGTTCTGGAAGCTGCTAGACTTGTCCCGCCTCAGGGCCGCTGGAAGAGCTTCCTTCCTTCTTCACAGGTTCCTCCCTGTCGGGCAGTCTCAGCCCCACTGTCACCTCAAGAGCCCTACAGAGGCCCTCACCCGTGGTCCACTTCTGACAGCAGTTTGGACAACGCACCCCAAACCCCTCATTAATGGGGGAGGCCCACCCGCACGTTACCGTGTGCGTGCCCAGTGGGCACAGCTCCCCGAGAGCAGGCCTGGTAGCTCTGCTCTAGCTCATTCGCTGAGGGGTCTCAAGTGCCCTGAACACTGTATGATGACACACGACAATCGAATGATCTCCTCCAGCCATCCGTCCACCCAGCAAGAGTTCATGGGCACCTGCCCCAAGCCAGTTGCTGCTGAAGGCGCTGGAGACCCCTGGGTGAAGGTCACAGACAGGCCCCACCCTCAGGCTGGTGCTCCCAAACCCCACAGAGAACACGGACTGAACAAACCCAAACCTGCACCCCGGGGAGGCAGGCTGTCTGCAAGGGACCTCCTGGTTGCTCTGACATGGCCAGACTCAAGTGCAGGCTGTGAACTGTCCAAGTCTCTTAGCAAAACTGCAAAGTAGGAGGTTTGCATTGGGGGCCCCTCCCCTGCCCTCATTCCAGACAAACATTCGCAGGTCCCCTAGAAGGCAGGCCTGGCGCAGGGTGTTCAAAAAGAAGGGAACACCCTTGGCCTCGAGAAGTCTCCAGCAAGTAGAAGTAGCACACACAAGTAAGCATAATACAAAGCAGGTGTGGCATGTGCTTGGAGCACAAGAACATTTGAAATGGGCCTCGGAAGATGGCAGGGCAGTGAGCAGTGGGGACAGTAGGAGCAAAGGCAAGAAGGCTGGAAAGGCCCCTGGGGAACCAGTGACCAGTACCAGGTGAGGAAGAGCAGGGAAGCCAGGAGAGGTACGACAGGGTCAGATCATAAAAGGTCTTAACCTCGTCCACCACTCTGTGCCCCCAGCCCTGGCTCGCCGTCTCTAGCAGTACTTCAGACTCTGGAATTTTCATTCTTGCTCCCTGCCACAGACTGAATGTTTGTGTCCCCATAAAATTCATATGTTGAAACCTAGTGCCCCATGTGACGATGGTACCTGGAGGTGAGGCCTTTGGGAGGCGACTAGGTCATGAGGATGGAGCAAAAGACACAGCAAAAAGACAGTTGCCTATTAACCAGGAAGAGGGTCCTCACCAGACACGGAATCTGCCAGTGCCTGGCTCTTGGACTTCCAGTCTTCAGAATTTTAAGAAACAAATTTCTGTTGTTTATAAGCCACTGGCTATTTTTGTTCTAGCAACCCCAAACGGACTAAGACACCCTCCTTCATCAATTCTCCCCAGTCACCCATCCTGCCCGGGCCTGTCCCCACTCAACTGTCACCAAACGGTTATTTCACAATAAGGTGTGAGTGACTGCTAAGCAGCCCCATTTATATTTACATTGCCAGGCAAGTGGAAGCCAGGGCTGTTTGATTTTATTTTAGGGGCATGACTTCTGGGCTTGCTTAAACTGCCCAGAGGAAGCCACTGAGGTTGTTTGCTGTCTATGCAAATGGCAGAGGATTCCAAGAGACCTGGCTTCGAATCCAGTCCTGGCCAGGGCCTTGTTGTGACCTTGTTGTGAGCAAGCCCCATGATTTTTCCGGCTCTCAGTTGCCATGTACACTGCTTGGGGACAATGTCACCCACCCATTTAGGGCTGCCAGATTTAGCAAAATAAAACAAAGTGAAGCAAAACAGACCCCAAAAGCCCAGGTGCACAGTTAAATTTGAATCTCAGATAGACAACAAATAATTTAGTATAAGCATGTCTTAAATATTGCATGGGACATACTTATGCTAAAAATTGATTTGTTGTTTATATGAAATTCAAATGTAACTGGACATGCTGTGTTCTATCCAGCAACCCTACTTCCACTGCAATGAAACGGGGCCATCACGAGAAAGGGCTGTGCTACTAAATTATCTCACAGGAGGAAGGAGGTTAAGGCACAGAACAGCCTGGCACAGCCTTCTCTGCCCCTTGCTCTTGGACGAGAGCAAGACGAGGCTGGGTGCCCCTATCCTGAGCTAACAGTGGCAAAGGCAAATTTTTCCTGCTCTCACGTTGCTAACAGGTGTACCTGACACCTAGGCCCCGCCCCTTGAGTCAGGCTCTGAAGAAGCAGGAGGGCGGGATACCAAGTACAGCTCCTGCAGGAACCAAGTCTTAGGAGACCAGGCTGGAAAAACAACTCCACAGAAAGAGAGAGCCTTGTCCAAGCTTACTAACTGCACCTGCCCTGGCTGGACTAGATCTTGCACAGCCTGGACCCTTCCAGGGGCAGAGAGGGGTGACAGCCCTGGGACTGCAATCACAGAGAGCCTCACAAGACTGAAGCCCATTTACAGGCTTCAGGACCATTCATAGGCACTTCCCCTCCCTGGGCCTCAGTGGCCTCACCTGTGAAATGGGAGTGATGGGAATGAGACACACAGGTAATACACTTAAACGTGCTAAGCACGATGAGTGCTGTGTGTGCCCTCGTGCCCTCAACTCCTCTTCCCCTCACAGAGGGGAGCGACCACATTCCTCAGAAGCAATGAAGAAGTGAGAGTTGGAAGACTTGGCTTGCTGTCTCAGAGGGATTGCTACCTCGCTGTGTGACCTTGGGCAAGTCACTGTCCCTCTCTGGGCCTTCATAACATCAGTGCCCTTAGAGGGATGCACTCTCCAGGAATCTAGATGAATGCTACCGATTATGCATTTCTCCCCTTGGCGGGACAGGGTCCCTGCTCTGGTCCACAGCGGCACTGCTCAGTGAGGCAGCCACCAGGCACACGTGGCTACTTAAGTGTAAATTAGTCACAACAAACAACTCAGTTCCTCAGGCACACCCGTCACAGGTCAAAAGCACAGAGACCACCCCGTCGGGGCACGGAGCTCCTGGTCAGTGCTCGTCCAGGGCCACGAGGTGGGGAAGGGAAGAAGCGGGGTTTGTGAAGCACCTGGTGCAGCGCGGGCCGCAGACACATGGACAGGAGGGAGCCTTGTGCCAAAGGCGGGCGAGCTGCTGGGGAAGGAGCCATGTTCCTGGAGAAACCGCACTGGCCCTGGCCCAGGGACACAAAAGGGAAAGATCAATTGCATACCTTTTGCTGGGCAACCACAGACCTTAGGGCAGGGGGCTGGTGGTGGTAAAAGGGCCTGGTGCCAAAGAAGCCACGGACCCAGCAGAGCTCTAGGCCATGGAAGCCGGAAGTAAGCATTACCTGGGAGACAGCGGCTCTCCCACCCCCAGGGAAGCCAGCAGTTACCAATGATGCAGTTACCAATGATGGGGGAAGCAGGCAGGCCACACAGTGGAAGCCCCCAGAGGTCTCTTCCCAAGGGCAAGCGGGTGTGGCATACCTACTCAGGTGACAGAGGGAGCTGGGGAGAGCCTGCCCCTGCCCCTCTGTGGCACATCTCCTTTTGTTTGTAAGAGCAGCAAGTGCTCGCCATTCTAAAAACGCCATTTCCTGGCCTCCCTTGCAGCTAGAATTGTCTGTGTGACCCAGTTCTGGCTGATGAGATGTAGGCCAAAGTCCCTGAGGAAGACTGCCCTTTAAGAAAAAAGGGCTTTGCCTCCTCCGTGCCTTCTTGTCTGGAAGGTGGACTTGTGGTTAGAGCTGTGGCAGCAACGTTGTAACAAGGAGGCAACATGCACAGGGAGCAAAACAGATTCCAAGGGGAGAGAACAGAGCCTGGGGCCTGGCGAGCACAGCTCAGCCCTGCACCTGTGTCTCGAGACCTGGAGCAGCACCAGCTGGGCAGGGCCATCTGGCACAGGAGAGCCTTTGATTGCCCTGCTGATCTACCAGTTCTCCAGAACCAAGCACGGCAGTGCATGCTACAGGCTGAGATCGAGTTCAGGTGGCTGCTATGGGCCAGCCCCTCTGGGGTCTGCTCTGCGGCCGCCTCAGCTGTGAGTTCTGGGCAGTGGGAGGAGGAGGTGGGGACTGTGGAGGAATCCACACAGCGCAGGAGGGAGGTGACCGCGCCTGGCCCTGGGGAAGAGCCCCCAGTTTTGCGACAAGTCCTTTCCTGGCTTAATTTTTGTGAGCTCACAGGCCTGGGGCGGGAGAGGAAGAAGATAAAGGAAAACACTTACGCTCCGTGACTGTGGGGCACCGTCCAAGAACAGGATGCGTGAACAGGCAGCGAGAGGCCTCGGAGCCCACTCGGTGAGTTGCCGGTTTACGAGTCTGGCCTTCCCAAGCCAAAGGTCCAAACAGCGATAATACTGTAACCACCGTGTATCACAATGACGATTCCTTTACTAACACTTCGGGAGCACAGGCTCCAGGCTCTGTTGTAAGTCTGTTACACTCCTTAACAATAACTAGTGAATCCTCACAATAACCTCATGAAGTAGGTCCTGTTATCATCACCCCCTTCAACAGATGGGGAAGTTGAGGCACAGGATTTAGGTGACTTGACCAATGTCATGCAGAGTCAGAGTGGTCTAGCTCCAGCACCCAGCCCAGTCCAAACTCTTGCACTGTACTTCTTTTTTTCTTCTAATATTTATTTATTTGTCTGCATCAGATCTTAGTTGCGGCACGTGGGATCTTTAATTGCAGCATGTGAACTCTTAATTGCTGCATGTGGGATCCAGTTCCCTGACCTGGGGCCCCTGCATTGGGAGTGCGGACCCTTAGCCACTGGACCACCAGGGAAGTCCCTCAATGTACTATCTTTCAGGGGGAAGGGCCGCAAAGTCCATGGGCCGCCGCAGGCTTGCCCTGATGGATGGCAGGGGAGGCAGGCGTGCCCCCCAGCAGTTATGGGTTTGCTCTTGTTTCCCACATGGAGGTGGGTCACAGGGAGCCGGCCACTCCGTGCATGGCTCTTCCCCGGGGCACCGTTCCCACGCAGCTCCTGGAGAAGGATGTGGCCACGGAGCCAGCAGGGGCTCTGCTCTGCTCACAACTGACGCCCAGCGCCAGCCCAGTGCTGGGCTCCTGGAAGGCACACAAGGACGGCGCCGAGTGCGGGGTGGGGCGGAGGTGGGCCAGGCTGGTCTGGGTCAGCCACCGGGGCTCAGTCCCGGCTCCCCCGCTTCCTGGCTATTTGACCTTAGGACAAGTGACCTCTGAGTTGACCTGAAAGTGGAGCCAAGACCAGTCTCCCAAGCCTGTAGTAAACATTTAACAAAGTAATCATCTAAGTGGAAACATTCCAGAAGGTTCTAAATGGGGGTCATATGGAGCTCGTCAAGATCATTATGATAGAAAAGGGCAAACCTCCCCGATGTTCCGAGGAGAGGCCTTGGCCCCAAGAACCTGGGAGCCCAGACTTGTGGGCCTCCCAACCCGGAAGGGGCGGATTAAATGACAGAGAAGGCTGAGTCACCCAGTCTGCAGGGAAAAGGCAGGACCAAGAGCACAGGGGGCTCCGAAGGGAGGGCAGGCTGGAGTGACAGTCCCTGGCTGCCTGTCATGGGCGGACACCTTGATAAACAGCCAAGCACACATCTGTCAAAACTCTCTGAACTCAGATGGTACCCTTAAAACCTGTGCACTTTGCTGTAGGAAATGATACCTAAAAATATGCATATACATATATATATATATACACACATATATACATATGTGTGTGTGTGTGTGTGTGTGTGTGTGTGTGTGTGTGTGTGTGTGTGTGTGTGTGTGTGTGTATATATATATATATATATATATATATATATATATATATATATATATAACATAGTTCAGGCTTTCTATTCACTCACTTTTATAGATCTTCCCCCCAAATCCAGGTACCGAGCTCACCGGCCCCCTGCCCTCCAGCAGGCCTCAGTAAAAGGGGAGCCTGAGTCCAACCCCGGGCTCAGTGGACGACCTCCATTCACTTGAGCTATATATACCTGCCCTGTGGGAGGCAGTGGACCACGGCCCGCTGGCCCCGGCCAGATGGAGGTCACTTCCAGATGACACGACGCTCTGCTTAATGATGTCACGGTTCCCTTCTGGTCCAAACACCCTTTCTGGCAGAGACGATGGCTAATGGCACTGCCATGTTCTGAGCCCCGACTTTGTGCAGGATGCCACCCACTGGATTACAGGCTTCATCTCACCGGATCCTCGTGGCACCCACGCAGGGCTGTAGTGACCCCGCTTGAGCTCGGAGGTGCTGGGGGGTGTGGGACGGAGCCCAGGTCAGCCTGTGGGTCGTACAGCACCCCCGCCATGGGCTGGTCCAGCAGCGGCCAGCAGGCCGTGGGCACTCAAAAGCCACCATTGCTGCCGGGACTGCTATTATTGTCACCACTGCCAAATCTGGTCCAGGTGGTAGTCTCAGAACATTAGGATGATGCTTGTTCTAAAAATTAAGAATCAGATTGTTCTTGGAGGGTTAGAATGTTAAGACTGAGGTACAATGATTCGTATCAAATCCCCGTAAGAGATGGGCTCCCAGGCCCCAAGACTAAACAGGACCAGATGTATTTGTGTCCAAGGAAGCCAGTACCTGATGGTGGAAGGGAGTCCTGAAAAGGGAGAGTCAGAGAGGGGGTCGCTGGCAGAGCCCACGTCCCAGGCTGAAGGGGTGAGGGTCTTCACCAGTGGCCTAAGGGCACCTCCTCTGCTCTGCCTTTCTGTGGGGGGAGCACATGGAGAGAAAGAGGGCAGCTGCATTCCTATATTGCATTCCCTCTGTTCTTGAATTCATCTTCATCATCAACATGGTGATAATAGTAACACTTTTTGAGTCACTCGTGCATGCCTGAACAGTTCTAAATCTTCACACCATTAATTCTCAATCCTCACAATAACCCAAGGTGATGCACCCACTTTACAGAAGAAACCGAGGCATGGAGAAAACATGTGGTTAAACCCGGGTGGTCTGGCTGCTGAGCCTTTTCTGGTCACTACTGAGTTATATTCCACCTCTTCTCCTGCGGTACAGCTGCCATACTGTGAGCTGCCCCACAAGGCAGGCAAAGCCTGTGTGTCCTCTCAGGGCCCGCAGTTACAAGGGGGCCCTCAAACCCTCCCGGGACAGATACCACTGTTTGCATCCTTCCCCCAGCCTGGAAGGCCCGAGATCGCAGAACCTCTTGGCTAAGCTGACCCAACAGCCAAGGAGGGCCAGGAGTGCTGGATTCAAACAACCCAGGGCAGCGGTAGCAGAGGCAGCAATGCAGCCCTCTGTTCTAGACTCAGCCCCGAAGGTTCCTCAAAGCTCTGTAAATGACTGGAATTCCACAGGGACATCCAGCCAGGTGGGACTTGAATGTAACGGTTTGTCTGTGGAGAGAGAAATCTGGGAACCGTAGCCTGGGAAGAGCAGCCTCAGGGCCGGGCCTCTGAGATGGGGGAGGGAAGACTTGACGTCACTTCCTTCTGCTTGGCTGGTCCCCTCACACCCAGCCCAGGCTCCTCTGCAGCCTGGTCTGTGCGTGGGGAGCTGAAAACAGCCCTCTTGGTCTACCTCTGCTCTCCTAGGGATGTAGACTCTCCCATTCCTCCCTCCATCCCCCCTGTATGTGGAGACAGACCCACTAGGCCAGGAACAGGGCCAGTGGCAGGCAGACAAGAGCTGGGTCTATGGTTTGCTAGAGCTTTCCGTGTTCTCTGGGCCTTTGTCATGTGATCCTGACACTTAAAGCTTTGGGGGTGACGGGACACCATAGAGCATTCACCAAATACAAGTAGATTCTCAAACAACGCCCAGGCACTCCTCAGCAGTATTAACTCCAAGGCTGCTCCAGGGCCTGGGAGAGCCGCCTGGTAATTCTTACTACAGGTGGGTAGGGGAGGGCCTGGCAGGTACCAGGTGATGCAGGCTTTGTCTTTTTCTCATATTTCATAGTAATTGTTTTTTCTTTTAGGTGCTGCTTAACCCGTCTTTCCTGCAGAGCTGTTCCAGTGCAACTGCTGGCCCATAAACATACCTTTCAGCCAGACTCGTCTTGGGCCCGATTGCCAAGCTAATCCTCTTCCACAATCTTGGGGGGGCCCACCTTTCCCACGGGAAGCTGTGCCCACCCAGCTCCACATCCCGGGAATCCAACTCTCTCCGGGAAGGGGTCTGCCTCCTTTGACCATCCCTCACGAAGCACTGACTCAGGAATAATCGTGTGCCAGGCACCAGCCCTGGAAGGGTGCCAGTCTCAGGTTCAAAAGCAGAGATGCCTGGGGAAGTGAAGGAATCGCAAACCTCCAGCACGCAGCTCCCTAGTTCTCAGGCAGAACCAAACCTGAGGATCTGCGCTACGCAACATGGTCCCTGCAGGCGGCCTGGCCTGACTCCTAGAATGTGCCCGTTTATCACTGGAGGTCCTCGCTTCCTGTGTCCACTGCTCCCCAAGCCCAGAAAGGACAGCCTCTGGCAGGCTTTCTGGGCGTGTGGCT
Source organism: Mesoplodon bidens (assembly GCF_964165515.1). NCBI lineage: Eukaryota > Metazoa > Chordata > Mammalia > Artiodactyla > Ziphiidae > Mesoplodon > Mesoplodon bidens. The sequence continues at coordinate 175,609,997 of NC_138177.1, forward strand.
TGATGCCACCATGCACTGACAGCCAGTAGGAGCCCCACAGTCCTCGGGGGTCTGCAACAGTCACTCAGCAGGTGATTCTAGCTCCAGAAGGAATGTGCACCCCCAAATACAGCATCTGTCTGGGGGTGGAAAGGCAGGCCCTCTCCTGTCACCCAGGAGGCTGAGTCCCTGACAGGCTGTGACTGCTTGGTCCCAAAGCCAGGTGCCCAGGCCTCCTTGGGGGCCTTGAGGAGCCCACTCCTATCTGCTCCTATCTGCAGGAGTGATGGGAGAGGAAAGAGCTGGCCTCTCCGTAGGGCCTGGCCAGCTGCCTCCCCTGGCCCTCACTGAACACAGTTTCCCTTAGGACTTAGAAGCAGCGAGCTGGGGCCCCTTCGTCATGTTGGGTGGGCTGACAGCAGCTGCCCTGGGATACCCTCTTGGTGCAAAGAGGACTCTTAACACTCTTATCAAGTTGAGCCTCAAAGCCACTGCTTCCCCTGGGATGCTGGCTCATCCCACCTTTTCAAAGTTCTTCATTATCCCCCCCCTGGATTGGGCAGCAGACTTTTTGGTTCAGCCGACACCTATGCCTCCAGTCTTTCAGACAGAGCACCTCCATTTCCCTCTGGGTTGCCACCCACTCCCAGAGCCAGAGCCCGTGGTTCAAAGGTGGAGATAAGACCCAGGCTGGCCAATCAGAGAGCTGAGTTGTCCTGGCCACTGTGATTGGTTTAGGAGGGGAAGCACATGACACAAATCAGTCCAATCAGAGTCAGAGTCTGGACCAGGAGCCGCTCTCTTTAATGATGGATGCGAGGATGGAGCCTGGAGGTGGTAGTGGCCATCCTGCCACCTAGAAGGGAGCACCAACAAGACAAAGACTGGATTCAGATAATATCCGTGTTGTCCTGGATCACACCACACCTGAAGCCAGGATCTACTCCTGAATTTTTCAGTTATGTGAACCAACACATTCTTAAGCCAGTTTGAGTTGCATTTTCTATCCCTTGCAACTGTAAAAGAATCCTGATAAACGGTTTCTGTCGGGGACCATTTTCTGGGTGCCCAGCATCCCCACAAACTTAAAGGCCACCTGCTATGTGCTAAGCACTCTAAGCTGTATCACTGTCCTTCAGAAACTGCACAAGCAAAACGGACAATGGAATTTACCTCCACAGAACCAGAGAGCACCTACTCCAATGTGTGCTTTAATTCTAGCTTTTCTTTGACTGCAGTGACCAGTCCCCCTGGGCTGAAACCCTGGAAGGCACAAATTTTCAAGTTCTGCCTCAAGGCCATTTCCAGACTTTTCCTACCCGAATCAGCCTTTCTCCTCCTCTTCTCCCACCCGAAGAGGTCTGCGAGCACTAACCCTGCAGCCCTCCTCGGCTCTGGGTCCCTTTTGGGTGCTGACTATGTGCCTGGCCCTACAGCCTCAGACCACTGAATTCTCTCGCTGGGAGCAGGGCTAGCATTCTCTCCATTTTGCACATGCAAACGGAGGTGGAGAGACGGAGACCGCGACAGGTGGACAGGCTTGTTCAAGGTTATAGAGCTGGTCCCAGTGGCAGAGTGCATCCCAACTCAGAAGTCTGTCTGATTGCAAAGCTCATGTTCTTAACTGGACTAGGCTCCCAGCCCTAAATGCCATGCTGTGCATATTTCTCAAACTAAACTCCAGGACAAAGAGCGGGGCAGGGCTGGAACTGGGCCTTTTTTCGAACTTTGGTGAAAACAACCTGGTCCCCCAGCCTTGGCTCTCACCACAAGCTTCTCCCGTCCCCAAGGCTTGGCTCCTAAAGGAACGGATCCAGGAGAGGGACAGTGACCCCTGGGCAGCACTGCCTGTTTCCCTCTCTGCCCTCACCACACAAGACTCTCTCCTCCCACCTCTCCTCCCTCTTCTCCACCCTCCAGGGGAAAAAAATTACCAAAACACAAAGAGGAAAAAGAAAGAAGGCCCAGCATTGGTTACACCCACCAACTTGTGACACGGTAGCCCATCCCTGCAGCGCGCACAAAGCTCACTGCAAACCAGGAGGAACCAACTTGACCGAGGCCTTGCGACTGCAGGGGGAGAGCCCAGACCTTGCTTTCTTTCCCACCCGAGTCTGAGTCAGCAGCAAAACACCTGCATCTCGATTTCCTTCTCCACCCATTACCAGAATGCACAGAGCAGACTGAAGCTGCCTGTCCCACTTGTCAGAGATCGGGTTCTCCAAGGCCTGGCTCCCGGCAGGAGAGCTACCTTCCTAAGAAGCCTGGGGGAAGAAAGACATTTATATCCCCATTTTATAGACAGCCAAACTGAGGCCCAAAGGAAGGTGTCTGGAATCTACAGCCCTGACTGCTAGGCCACTGGCTACTATAACCTGGAAGCAAACTGGAAACACGCTTTGGCTGGAACATTCTGCTCAGCCTTTCTTAGGCATCAGTCAACTCAGGGGTTAAATGCTTCGAAACATGTTCAGCATGCCGAAGGCCCCCGCAGATGTAAACAATTACACAGAGAAGGGAAGTGGGCGACCAGGGCCCAGCCGGGGCTCTCCTAGCACCGCCAGCACACGAGGGCGGCGAGTCTGAAATTCCCGCATCTTCAGATCTGTATCTCGAACAGATCCGGGCTTTCAGAAGAATTTAAACCAAGTCCAGGTGGCAACCTGGACGAAGAGCAAACCTGGAGGACTCACTGTCTCAAACGTGGCTTCAGAAGGCGAACTAAGAATGGGCGTCTCCTGCTATGTCTCGACCTCTACATCCCTCAACTTCCTCACCTATAAAACCACAACAGTGTAAGCTGTGACAAAGTGAGAGAGAGGCATGGACATATATACACTACCAAACGTCAAATAGCTAGCTAGTGGGAAGCAGCCGCGTAGCTCAGGGAGATCAGCTCGGTGCTCTGTGACCACCTAGAGGGGTGGGAGGGAGGGAGATGCAAGAGGGAGGAGATATGGGAACATATGTATATGTATAACTGATTCACTTCGTTATACAGCAGAAACTAACACACCATTGTAAAGCAATTATACTCCAATAAGGATGTAAAAATAAATCAAACAAACAAACAAACAAACAAACAAACCCCACAACAGAGATGGCTAAGAGCAGTGATTCTGGCACCAAATCCAGGCTCTGTCCTTCAGAGTAGCTGTTGGACCCCAGCAGATCACTTCCGTGCCCTCACGTGAGGAATGAAGGTAATGATGGTATCCATCCCTCAGGGCGGTTGTGACAGCCTATGGGTAACAGACAAAAAGCTCCAGGAAGGGGCCTGGCACAGAGTGAGCCCTCAGCCAATGTTGGCAGCCAGTTCCGATGCCATCGAGAGGATGCCTGACCCCACAGAGGGGGCAGAGAAGGGAGAGGATGTCCTGGGCTCCTGCAGCGGGAGGTGCCCAAGGCCGCGGAGCCTGCAAACGGCAGGGCGGCGCACGGATCCATGTAACTTACTCCTGACTATTCTCCAGCTCAACCGAGCAGCTGCTCCAGGAAAAAATAAAATACGCTTTGCATACTTTAAATGTTTCCCTTATGAAAACTGGCAGGGCCGCCTTTCTAAATTGTTTAGCCATAAAGTCAGTAATGAAACCGTTGGAGGCTCTCACTGCCGGAACGCGGGTCGGGGAGTCTGCGGGGGGCAGGGGAGGAGGACAGGCCAGCCGCTAGCGCGGAGCCCACAGGGGCTTCCAGAAGGCGCCATCTGGGATTTTTCAGAGGGGCACTGGGATCACGTCCTGGTGTCCTGATGTGAAATTGGATCCTCCCTTGAAGCCAAGCCCCAAGCCAGCGGGGGCAGAGGGGAGGCCCCTTCCGGCCTGGAACGTTTTCCCACACTCCAAGGGCGCCCCGGTTTCCAGCCAATCGAGTTAATTGAAAAATTACCTTGGGCTGAGAAAGAGCAGGCCCGGGCCACGTGGGCTGGCTCGCAGGAAACCCTACTAGGTCTCCGGCGTGCCTGTACTTCAACAACCTACAGCTGGAAGGCCAGGAGCCGTGCTCGGCATCCCAGGAACCTCTACGTGCTGGGCACGCATCCCAGCAACCTCGGAGGGTGGCATGATGCCCGTGTGAGAGATGAGACTAAAGCACAGAGACTCAGGGCCTGCCCAAGGGCCACGGCCACCAGGGCTGCCTGGCTCCCCCTGCGATACTTCTTCTCAGGATGCTCTTCTTTCCTGTGCCCCAGGGCCCCCCAACCCCAAATCCTAACAAACAACAGAGCTCAGACGGAAGCACAGGATGCACACCAGCTAGCAAGGCCGGCCGGAGGCCTCCTGCCCGGCGTGGAACTAGTCGGCGTCTTCACGCGCACAAGGCCGCCTGCACTTGGGCTGATGTTGTTAAGCTGAATATTGGGCTTTTAACTTCTTCTTCAAAGTGCGCTCACCTCTTATGTTTATCACCCAAACCCTGGGAAGATTACGATGGTGGGTTTTATGGTCCTCATTAAGGGGCGGTCAACCAAGGCCCAAGGCATGGCCCCTCCCCTCAGCCAACTCACCCAGGGATTCTAAGGTGTGCGAGGCCTGGGCCCACTTCTCCTACCTTGGTCCCCCCTGACCCCCTCCCACCCCACCTGTGCAGACTCCTGGGTGCACCCCTGCCTCTCTGGACTGTTTGGTCCATTCCTGTCCTCCTAGGTCCTCAGTCTGTTCAAAGGGCCTGGGGCACCCCTACCTCTGCAGTGGTCCATCTGGTCTCCAGAGGCCTTTGAAGTCACCGATTCTGAGACTTCAAAGTAGGACCAATGGGGGCCCCACGACTGTGTCCCTCCTCCCATCAGAGTACAACTTTCAGGATTTAAAATGAACAAAATCAATTAGAAAAATGACCTTATTTCACCAGGGGAGTTTCAGCAGTGTTGTCTATGAACCAAATATATAATCAAGACACAGAAAATGGGTTTTTTTTTGGGGGGGAAGGGAGAGCAGTGGGATGAGGAGGGCAAACTCAAGTCCCTGAGTTACTGCATCTGTGGATAGAACTTCTCCCCCCATGGGAAGACGCAACCTGAACGCAGAAGCTGCATATCTGACTTCCGGTTTCGACAGATGCTCATTGAACACGTGGGCTGAGAGGCAGCGTGGTCTAAGGGGCCGGAAACACCTTGGGGGAGAGTTGGTCTGGGTTTGAGTCCCAGTCCCTTACTAACCTCTCTCCGCCACAGTTCCCTTACCTGTAACATGGGGCAATAACAGTACCCATCTTACAGGATTGTCGTGAGGATGAAATGAGTGACTATACACATAGAGTCCATATAGGCACACGCACGGACTGGACCCGTACAAGAACCGTGCTTGGCACAGGCCAAGCGCTATGTGCCAGCTGGTTCCTCCCCCTCCCCCTCCCAGGAGCCACTGCCTTCTGGGTCTGAGACCAGCCCCTGCCCAGCAGCCTTGTCCCTGGATCCCCAGGGGCTTCTCCTGGGAACCTGACCTGAACCTCCAGGTGGAACATTCCTTGCTGAGAGGTCTCCAGAGTGGGGCTCCCAGCAGCTGGGGGCTTGTTGCTGAGGAAGTGGCCCACGAGATCCTAATCTGGAAGCACGAAGCCCCCTCTCTTTTGCCGCCCGCGCCCCTCACTTTCGCCTGAGAAAGGCAGAGATGCAGCTTGAATTCCTGCTTTGAGCTGCCGCCAGCTTGCCACCAAACGTTTCCCCCGTCTGGCCCACTCCACCATTTCACAAAGGTCAAACGCTTACTGCACTCCGCGTACGGCCTCTTGGGACAGCAGAGGAGAAAACTATTCGAAAAATGTAAGTTGGAAAAACCCCATGGCTCGCCACCACCACACTGCCCCCCTGACACTGGCGCACGCGTTCACGGCTCACCCCCAGTTCGATAGAACACACAGCGGCGTCCCAGCCCCTCGGTCTTAAAAACAAGTAGGAGCACAGAGAGGCGAGGCAGAATTTCCACTGATGGTGACCAGAGCCTAGGCGGTCGTCCTTAGAGGAATACAAATGACCCTGTCAGCCCAGACAAGGAAATCTCTTGTACAGAACGGCATCCTTCTAGGTCTTTCTGGAGCAGCCCCTGGCAGAAGCCGCGTATTATGTGCCACAGCACCTAGAAGAGCCCTGACCCACGAGCTAAGCTCAAGAAGTGCCCACAGAGCTGAGGGTAGCCCAGGGCATGAGCTTGGGGCAAGGGAAGCCTTAGATCAGGCCAAGGCTCCCCTAGGACCACACCCACCTGCCTGCCCAGAGGTGCTTTCAAGACCAAACATGCTTTTCTTTGAAGCCGTCTTCTTCCACGCCCCTCCCCCACACCCCAAGAGAAAATGACTCCAACTAAAGAATAGCAGGTTCTAGGCTTGGCCATGGCGGAATCAAAGCGTCCAGCTTGAATAAAGGAATGTACAGAATGAGAGCGGTGACACTGGATGTGAATGGTCTGGAGCAGGTCAAAGACTTCTTGTTGTTCTATAGACAGCTGACCCGTGAACAACTCAGGGGACAGGGGCACCCACTGTCCACACAGTCGAAAACTGGGGTGTAATTCAGTCTGCCCTCTGTATCCTGGTGGATCCAACTATTAACAGATGGTGCAGTAGTTCAATATTTACTATTGAAATAATCCACGTATAAGTGGACCCGAGCAGTTCAAACCCATGTTGTTCAAGGGTCGACTGTATTTTATTCTCATAAGCCAGCCTCCTGCTGCCCTACTCTGGTGGGCGGAACTGCTACATCTTTATTCCTTCTTCTCCCCAGTCCACAAACTTCAAACCTGGAATATCTGGGCCTTTCACACACATCTTTCCTGACACACCTGAAACAGTGTGGATCACTGAGGCTGTCTGAGGGGAAGGAGAATAGATACGTGTGGTGGGGTGTACAGGGCTGGCCCAGTGCGGGTGTACACAAAACACACACACACCCCGCACTTGGTGGATGCTTCAAAACTGCTTCCACAGTTGGGCAAAGCGGCAGGAAATAAGCCGATTGAAGAAGCAGGTGTCCTAACCAGGAGCAGGTGTTAGCATTGTGACTCGACTTGTAACAAGAAAAAGTCCCGTGTGCTGTGGACTTGCTGTCCCGTCCCTCTGGAACTGCGGGTGGCTCACCAGCCAGGCCCGCGAGGTCACTCCTTCCCCGGTGGCAGATGGCACATAGCTGCCGACATTCCAGGAATCCACAACAAACCCCCATGCAAGCTCTGGTTACTCTTCAGCCAGGAGACCCCGGACAGTGAAGCCCAAACCCAGGAGGCAGGGGACGAGGGGACAGTGGCTCTCTGGCCCTTCTGCAGGTGAGCAGAGAGCACGGATTTCAGCAGAGACCATGGGCAGGCAGGGCCCAAGAGTCTTCAGCTAAGATCCTTTCAGTAATCATGAAAATTAACCCAGGATAACCCTGCTGCCCAGGAAACTGTTCCTGCTCCTGTCTCTGGAGAAACCTATAAATCTCCTTCCAAATTAGCATTTGCTCTGCACGCACACCTGCAAAAAGCTAATTTGGGGGAAGTGGCGGGGCGGAAACCAGACCTCCAACCCAGGCTGGCCTGGTCTGGAAGGGAGGCGGCTGACTCGAGTTAAACATTTCCAGGCAGAGAAATTCAATCTCCTTTTTCAAGGGGTTGGCATTTAACGTACTGTTTTTCTGTCCACCCTCCTCTTTTTGTAATCTCTTGGCTGCAGGCAGATGTTGATAGGACCCTCTTGCCAAGAGGCGAGTGCTGTTTGTTTGGCCGTGCATGCTGCTTATGAGTCCCAAAAGGAGTATTTGAACTTGTCACTGGATGTCTCTGGGGCTCCTTCTGGTCTCAGAGCTGTCAGCACAGGGGTGGGTGGTACAGGGTGGGCTGCAGAATTGTGTCCTAATTCCACAGCCCTGGCCTGGCCTAGGCTACTGTGCCGGCCCCACCTGCCCTAAGAGCCTTCCATGGAGTTTCTAGCTCCCTTTCTCCTTGCCTGCTGCCAAGAGGGCCCGCCTGATGACTTCAGGCTCCCGCAGAGTTCTCTTAAACAAACATCAGGAGAGCCAGGAACACACAGCTCAGTCTGGGGAACATTCTTCCCTTGGATGTGCAAGGGAAGCTTCGGGCTCCAGAAACTCTCTCTGCCCTCACAAAGGGCTCCTGGTGGGAGATGAGAGTCAAAGGCTAGTCAAGCCGGGCGGATCAAGGCAAGACATCCTGTCCTCCAACCTCCCCAGCACAATCTGCTCTGCCCTGGCTGGGAAGAAAGATGCTTAGAGAAAGGAAGCTGGTGCAGGAAGGTGTACTGGTTCATGTGCCACGGTGGCTGTCTTCTCATGTCAGAGGGCTTAGCATGTCAAGGAAATAGATTTAGCGTGTAAGATCCTCCAATGGTAGGACACGGGCCAAGGGTGGATGCTACAAAGAGATCAATCTGGGGCTCAATATAACCGTGAGTGAATGCTTAAAACAAATCAAAGACTGTGAGGGCTGCCAGAGAGGAAGTACGTTTCCAGTCCCTGCAGGGGTGCCAGCTCAGGAGGAACACCTGCCCTGGACTCGATGGGTCAGTCTGTTTCCCTAAGTTAACCACTTTCCCACAGCCCAAGGAGGAAGCAGCTCCATACTGCATACAGGTGGCCCGCCCACCCTGACACACGCAGACGATTGATTGGTCACCTGACCCAGGGTCTTGCAAACTACTGATGAGGCAGGGACCAATCAGATTCTCTGTCTCCCAGGCATTTCAGAGATTGAAAGGTCACGCAAGAGCAGACGCCCTGGCAGAGCAGGAAAGCAAGGCAGGCAGTTAGGGAGAATCCTTGGAAATTCCTAGGGGGCGGGATGGAGAGAGAGGGCACTGCTCCAGGCTCCCAGCCCTGGCGCCAGACCCCACGTGGCTGGCCTTGGACTTCTTGAGGTTGCCTTTGCGTCTTTACAAGCAGCCCTCCTTTGACCTGAGCGCCACCGTGTAAGCTCTGAAACACGAGCACACCCCTGGCAGGGAACCCTGCAGCGGAAGGCAGGGCCCTCTCTGGGGCTGGCCAGGCTGGGGGAAGGCTCGGCCACTGCCATTGGACCTGGCAGTCCTGAGGCTGTGAGGGGATGAAGCCCTAAGCCTTCCCCAAGACCTCTGCTCCCCACCCCCTAACCACGTACCTCCCTTCATCGCTGCTAGGCACAGTGGCCGGGTCTGTACCGTATGCCATGGAGAACAAAGTAAAAGCTCAGTCATGGCCAGGACTCAATATCCCAACAGGCAGAAGAGTGCCCGGTGGGCACACGCCCTCCCACACCCCACCCCCCGCCACTCCATGGTAAGGCACCTCCAGTACTGCCCACACCAACCAGACCCCACGCTTCCCAAACATTATTTTATTATTTGCAACCCATTTGAGACGACGTATTAATAAAGCCACCATTCCACTTACTAAGTACCCACTGTATACCAGGCCCTGCCGGGTGGCTTCCCTCATTCCCATTCCAAGATGAGGAACCCGAGGCTTGGGAAGATGAAGCAGTGTCCCTAAAGACCCCAGTGTGGGCTTCTCACAAGTTGTAAGTCTCTGACAGCTGCCTCTGAGTTGGGGAGCAAAGCGCTAGCAGATGCCACCTCCAAAAATGTCTCCTCGACAAGACTCACCGTGCTCCAAAGACTTTATCTCCTGCGGATCACTGACCCTGGACTTGTGCAAACTGGCACCTCTCCGGTGAGCCTTGTATTGCTCCAGTGCCCATTTGGTATTAGGCTAATATAAATGATGTTTCCTGAGCACCTACTATGCGCCAAGCACCACGCAAAGCCCTGTGCATGGGCCATCTCATTTAATCCCCACAAAACCCTACTAGATAGGAATAGCACCCCCAATTTACAGATGGAGAAACTGAGGCTCAGAGGGGTTAAGGAGCTGGGAACGACTTGCACCCAGGCAGTCTGGCTCCGTGGCCCCGGGCACTTGGTACACAGTCTCCAATGTCCCTACATTTAGGGCTCCAGGTCCGGGGACTTGCCTTAGTGTGAAGGCTCGCTCCCTGGGGCTGATACGGAATGAAACGGGGAGCCCGCAGCTACGCCCTAAACAACACCAGGTGCAGAGGCAGGCCAACCATGCCCTTCTGCTAAGTTCTTAGCTTCCCAGGCTGCCCATTCCCTACCCTGCTGTGAGGAGGTAGCATCTGCCTGCTGGGCACGCTGTGAATTCAGGTCATCTCCAGAGGGAAGCAGTCAGTGCTTTCCAGGGAGATGGCCAAGCGATGCAGCCCAGAAAACCTGACTCCTACGGGAAGGCTGAGAGAAGCCAGATGCTGTCTGGAGGGCCCAAAGCCCTCGCTGCTGCCGCTGACCGCGGTGCACTCAGCAATACCAGGGACAGGGCAGGAGGCAGAAGAGGGGGCCATCACAGCACGCGTCTATGCTGGCCCTCAGGGAAGCAGGCACACTGTGTGTGGGGTGCTCAAATCAAGCCCACGCAGGCCGCATACTCAGGAAGCCAACGGTCCAGGGGTCCTCCTGCAAGCCCGCCTGGGACAGGTATGATTTGGAAAAAAAAAAAAAAAAAAAGCTTAAACAGAGGGATGGGAAGGAGAGAAAGGAGGGGTCGTGATGACTTATGCCCAGGAGACTATGAAGGAACATGAGAGACAGCAAGAGTCCAGCTGCTCCTTGAAGATACAGAAGGAAGGAAAAGGGGAGACAGAAGGAACAACGGACAAAAGAGAAAGCCTAGCTCCTCCACAGGGGTCTAGAACAGGGCCTGGCCCATGGTAGGTGCTCAAGAAAACCTGCAAAATAATTAACTGGTAGCATCTACATCTAAGGCTTTCCTTTGAATCTCACAACACCTAGTGAGCGAGGGGCACACACAAACACACTGGCTGAAGGAATCAGCTCCCATTCTGCAGACAACAGCTTGCACATCTGCCTCCCAGCTTCCATTCCTCAGGATGAATACTCTCCCGGACCCTCCTTTGCCTAATACCCCACTATCAGCCAGTGCATTTCCCTGGAAGCTCACAACCCCTACCCCAACCTATTCTAAGGAAGGGCACATGATCTGCGCCTGCCAATCAGCGCATTCCTGGCTACTGGACTAAGTGATTGGCTCAGAGCTGTTGCATAATTAAAGCTAAGCCAATGAGAGTCAGTCCTGGGATTTTTGCTAGAAATACTGGGAATAAAGGACCCTCTACACTGGAATCCAAGAAAGATAAACGTTGCTTAGACTTGTTAGGGGTCATTTTTGCCACTAGAAAGGATAAAGCCCAAACAGATGAAAGGAAAGCTGGGAGATGACATCATCTGAGCGCCTGGATGCAGCTATGCTTGAAGCTTGACCTACCGCTGATCAATTCAGTTAGGGGGAGCTACTGATTTCCCTTTCTATGAGTCAGTTCCAGTAGTGTTTCTATCATTTGCAACTCAAATACTCCTGTGACTACATGACTCTCTGGGCAGGTAGTAGGAAACGAAGAAGTGTAAACAATACAGAGCTAGTTTTTTTTTCCTTAACAAATAGTTATCGAGCTCTAAGCATGAAACTCTCTGAGCCTCGGATGCCACCCTGAGAGCTGGTGATCATGCCTCCGTATCTCACAGGGTGAAAAGAGAGAGTAGCCAAACCCTCTTATGACCTCTGTTATGTTTAACATGTTAATGCCAAGAGAAGCAGGAAACCCACAGCGCTGGGAAAGACAGGCTGTGTCAGAGACCTTTGGAGCACACCACACCTGAGCCTCTGGCTGGACTTTGCAGAGCTGCCCCATGACCCTCACACTTTACAAGGACCCTGCCCAGCCCAGGGAGGCAGCCACAAGGAGCTCCCTACCAGGGCTGGGTCTGGACAGAAGGGGTGTGTCTGGCACCTTCAGGGACAGAGTCCCTTTGTTATTCCTCACTTCAGACTCTGCCACAGTTGAGGACGGACACAAGTGATGCTGCAGAGTCTGCTGCAGCAGGGACAGGAGAGTGGTGGCTACTGTGGGCTCCAGCTAGACTCCAGCTGGACTCGAGTTGAATCTTACCTCTTCTGCTTCCTGGCTCTACGGCCTGGGGCAAGTTTCTTAAACTCCCTGTGCCTCAGTGACTCCATCTGGAAAATGAGGTGATTAAATGTACCTAATGTATTTTGGTTGTTTAATGCAGGCAACCTTGCAAAGAGGGAGTGCTTAGATCAGGCTCCCCTGCATGATTTTCATGAGTGCATGTAAGTGACAAGAACCTTACAGTGTTTCAGTGACATGGGAGTGGGGGAGAAGCTAGGGTGCCTCTAAGTGCGCAACTACTCAGAACACTGGTTTGTCCACCTGGCAAACAGTAAGTCTCTGAAAAGAACCCAGAGAACAGAACCAGCAAGTCAGCCCAGGAAGCAGGAGGGAGGAACTGGCTTGGTGACAGCAAGAGGGTGGGGCTCTGGCCCACGGTCGTCAGGGTTGGCCGCAGACAGAAGCCCAGTCACCTTGGGGAGATGGTCACACAGGGACACATGGCCTTTGGGGGAAGTCACTGATGCCGACAGCAGGAAGAGAAGGGAGAGGAGCCGCTGGTCATTTCAAACACCCCTGCAGCTGCCCAAACACACAGTCAAACCTCCTCTAGCCAGGTCCCAGCTAGCTGCAAGGCCCGGTTAACTAGGATTCTGGCTTAGGTTGGAGGACAAAGAAGCAAACAATGAAGAGACTCCCTGACGCAATAGCTTCTTATTTTCTTACATGTGAGCAGGGGGAGCTGTAGGGTCAAGTACAACCACCTGTCCTAAGATGCTCAGCTTCTGAGTTAGGACCCGAAAGGTCTGCAGAAGCCTAAATTCCAAAAAGGGAGTTTTCCAGGCTCTGTCTGCCCCGCTGACCAAGGTGGGGAAGTAAAAGGGCATTTCAGGAAGTTTTCAATGACAGTGGAAACACAGAAAGAGTTTTTGGTGTCTAATTCTCTGAAAATGTCCTTGACTTTACGCACGACGAGGGGAGGACTATGTTTTGGGCAGGACCGTTTTATCTACGACTATACCCCTGATACTTAAGAAGGATTCTTGTCCAGACAAGTGCACCATAATTATTTGCAGAATAAACGAACAAAAGAACTTCGGGGGCTCTACCACGCTCAAAGATTCTGGAAACTGAAAGGTAAACTGTCCACTTGCTTATGGAGATACAATGACCAGGTGACACAACGGACAAGGGCCAGGAGTAAAACCCAATGGACTCATTATCTTAGGTCATCGGATCCGGGCCTGTGGCGGCCAGGCCTGAGAACGGGGTCCCGTGCAGGGGAGCAGGGCCAGCAGCGCCCAAGCCACATGCTCTATCTGTCCCACTTCTCTCTCTAATCTTTTGGCGGGTCCCAATTCCAGAAGGAAAGAGGGATATATTTACTGACCCCTCCAAACCCCAACAATTACTGGTGGGGCTGCAGGTGTTCTCCAGGTGCTGCCCTACCTGCCAGGTGAGGCTCCTCCAAAGGTGCGCCAATACATCTGCCAGATTCGATGTCTCCTAAGGTTCTTCCGGCTGAGAAATTCACGTCTGCGTGTTTCCTCCCGTTCGGAGCGTTTCCTGAAAGCCTACTGTGTGCTCCAGGCATACGGAGGGAGGCAGATGCGTAGGCGCCCTATGGCCCCTGCCCCCTCCGTGGGTCCAGTTCAGGAGGAAGGCCCCACGTGACGCTCAAGAAATGTTCCTGCAGGACCTGGTCTCCAGGTGACGCGCCCATGGCAAGGCAAGATTGTGCACAGAGGGGTTGGAATGAGCAGGAAAGGCTGTGCAGAAGCGGGCATGGGGCCAGGACAGGATGGAATTTGGACTTTGTACGGGGGTGGAGCCATAAGAGAAGAAGAAGGTGAGGGGTGGGAACGAGCTGGCTGGTTCACGGGACAGTCAGGAGACCCTGAGACCCTTAACAGGAGCCTGGAAAGCGGCCGACATTGTTTGCGGCTCCCAGCACCACACCCAGGCCGAGCAGGTACTCAACACCTGCCAGGTGGACGAAGCAGGAGCTTTGTTGGATCCAGGGAGAGGCTGAGGAAGGGTATCCTTCTGGTTCCAGTTAGGCGTTCTAGACAGAAAACCCCTCCAGAATGTAAGCGCCACGAGGGCAGAGCTGGCGTGGCTCAGCCTGTCAGCACCAGGCACCCAGTCGGGGTCCGATGAGTATTTATCCAGTGAGCGAATAAGTAAACAAATGGCAGATGTGATTTAATAAAGACATGCTCAGTTGGAATCTGGGTGGTGGGTCATCCAGGCCATCAGTCGATGCCCAGAGACGTAAATGAGCTGGAAGTGAGGGCAGGGCCATAAGGTCAATGCGATCAGCAAAGGTAGAGGGGGTCAGGAGTCAGGTAGGTGATGCCTTAACTTGTGGGAGGGCAGGGTCGGGGAGGGGATCACTTTCCATATGGCAAAAGCAGCTGAGTGTGGCTGGCAAAGCTGAGTGTCTGGAAGCCACTGGGGTACAGATAGGGAGACCAACTGTCCTGGTTTGCCTGGGACTGTGGGGTTTCCCAGGATGTGGGACTTTCAGTGCTGAAACCAGGAAAGTTCCAAGCTAACCAGGAGAGTCGGTTCCCCGAGGCACAGGTCTGCCCTCAGCAGCACTGAGGCGGTACCAGCCACCCTTGTAAGGTGCCTCCGAGCGTGCAAAGCACTTCTAGATCCAAGGGCTCGGGTAAAAAGCAACCACAAATCTGGGAGCTAAGCCAGGCTGGCACTACAGATCTCATTTCACGCAATAGGAAACTGGGGTTCAGAGGGGAATGACCTGCACGAGGAAGGCCCCACAGCGGATAAGTAGCACGGTCACGTCTGATCTGGCCTCCAGCTCCCCTGCTTTCTGTAAACATTGGGAAGACAGGTAATAGACAAGTGTTGTCTGTCGAGCACAGCTGTGGGCCGTGCCAACTTCCTCCGGGCTGATGGATGCCAGGGGAAGCAGCAGGGGCCCTGCCCCAAGAGGGGGCCCCAGGGAAATGGGCCCAACTGGCCCTCTGCTCTTCTGGCACAGGGTGGGCAGGCGGCCACCACCTGGGATGCTGGGAGAGAGGGTGGCGGTGAGGGTGCTGCTGGCCACCGCTCTGCTTGCCTCCCCGTAACATCCCCGTGATGGCCACCCCTCGGGTAAGGCCCGGATCCCCGAAGGCCCTTGGGAAAGGCAGCGGGGTCATCTCGCCACACTCCCAGCAGACCCTGGGTGTGGAAGGGTCTCGGCAGCTCTTGGCAGCTGGTGAGAGGACAGACCAGGGTACAGGGGGAAGGGGGAAGAGGGAAGGGGAGGGGGAGAGGGAGGAGAAGACAGAAAAGATTTGGGGGGAAAATTTAAGTGGAAGGAGCCTCCTAGAGCAGTTTTGCTCAGTGATTGGTTCCAAGCTGAAGCTGCATCAGCATCACCTTGAGGGGTCTGTTAAGACCCAGATGGCAGGGATCACCCCCAGTTTCTGATTCTGCAGGTGTGGGGCGGACTGAGAATTTGCCTTCCTCACAAGTTCTCAGGTGAGGCTGATTTGCTGGTCTTGGCACCCTAAGTTGAGAGCCCCTGGCCTGGTGCATGAAGTGGGGTGGTAGGGGCTGGGGTGGGGGACAAAGGCAGAAAGGTACCGAGGCACTACTGGAGGCTGGGAAGACCGCCAGGAGTAGAGATGGAACATGCTAGAGCCCGTGGTTCTCAAACTTCAGAGAAGACCAGAATCACCTGGGGGTGGAGGTGACGAGTTTAAAGTGCAGATTCCTGGGACCACTGCAGATATTTGACTGTCCAGGTCCGGTAGAGGGTCCAGGAACTTAAAAACCACACAAGCTCTGAGTGATTTTGACGCAGGCAGTCCAGAGACCACATGGAGAAGCACAGCAGCCTTAGACGAGCACAGTGGAAAAACACACCACAGGCTTCATGAGCTGTGATGGGCCACAGACACATCTGTGGTATCAAGCCCTGACTCAGGGCTGTCTGCACCATCTGATACAGTAGCCACTGGCCACATGTGGCCTTTCAAATAAAATTTGAGATTCAGTTTTGTGGTCATACTAGCTACATTTTAAATCCAATGGCTACCATATGGGACAGCACAGGCAGAGACTTCTATCAGACAGCTCTGGCCCAAAGAGATCACACTGTGCCTCCATTTCCCCTTCTGTAAAAAGGGGTTTCCCCCGGTCTCTCCCAGGGTACAAAAGAGAGGAAAGACTCCACCCAGGGCGGCCGTTTCTATCCACACTGAAGAAGGCAGTCCAGCTTGTGGGGGGGGGGGCAGGCATCCATGTCCACTCCAGAGCCCAGGAGGAAGGAGCCCACAGGGAATGCCAGGGATGGAAGTTTCCTTTCGGGTCAGCCACCCAGGCCCCTGGGCACCCCACCAAGGGGAGCTGAGAAAGTCCGCAGGGTACATAAAGTGACGGAAACAGTCCCCGTGGCTCCCGGCTGTACTGCGGACACGGCGAGAGATGCCAAGAGGAAGCAGAGACTGGCCACTCAGCTGACCACATCTGCTATGGGGACAGCATTCAAACCACCAACAAAAGGGATCCAAGTGGGGCAGGGAGGGGGCGGCCTGGGCTGGTGGGTTTGGTATCAAGTCTGAAGAATCAGGACGGTCAAGGGTGTGGTCTCCTGTGACTCCTCAGCACCCCAGCCCAGGACCTGGCCCCTCCGAGGAGCTCGAGAAGGAATACTGATTGAGTGAAAGGGTGAGTGAATGCTAGTGGCGGCCTGGGGCGCAGAGCAGGACATCCGAGCAAAGACAAAGCCTGACTCTGGCTGCTTTCTTACCACAGCACTGTCTTGTGAGAGCACGAGACAGAAATGCATGTGCCTCTAATAGATTCTGAGAATATGAGTGGCGTGGGGAGCGGGGTGAGCAGGGCAGGGAGAGATGGGGGCGGAGAACTGGATTCGAAAAGGAAGAGGTGGGATTTAACTAAGATGTCCATGGACCTCATCTCCACTTTGGGTCACCTGTGGGAGGGAAAAGGATGCTGCTAAGGATTATGTCAGGGCACGGGGGGTAAGCCAGAGTATGTGGCCTCCCTTGCTCCTTACTCTAAAATTAACCAGCCCCAGAAAGGTGAATAGCAGAGGTTCTCAAAGTCTGATCTGTGGAAACCCTGCATCAAAATCACCCAGGGCACTTGATAAAAATACAGATTCCCTGGCCCTTCCCCAGACCTACAGAGTCAAAACCTCAAGGGGGAGCCTGAGAATTTGCACACTAGCAATCACCCCAGACCGCTGTGATCCCCAAAGTCTGAGGCCCCCCTTCAAAAGGCAGGAGGGAGCTAGGGAAGAGATTGAAGAGAGAGAACGCCCAGCTTTGCCAAGACGTCCAAGTGCCTTTGTAAGTTTCCACATTTGACCCTGGAAACTACTCCACATGACACCTTGCAGTATGGTCCCTTCCTCTCTCTGGGCCTCAGTTCCCTCGCTT
Source organism: Mesoplodon bidens (assembly GCF_964165515.1). Taxonomy (NCBI): domain Eukaryota; kingdom Metazoa; phylum Chordata; class Mammalia; order Artiodactyla; family Ziphiidae; genus Mesoplodon; species Mesoplodon bidens. The sequence goes on from NC_138177.1 coordinate 175,627,308, forward strand.
TGGAGGGGGACTGAATTGACCCCATCCTTGCTGAGACTTCCCTCTCAGGGCTCTGCATTCCAGGTTCCCAAATGGCCAGGGTCGAATCTTCCATCATGGGCCAGCCAGCCTCTTTGGATTCTGGCTGGGCCAGAGGCATGCGGTAAGTCTGCTGGAGCCAAGGGAGTAGCTCTGGGCCCCAGGGGCCCTCCCTCCCAACTGTCCCTGGCTGACTGGATGACAGCGTGCCAAAGATGAGAAAATCCCATGAGTCTGAGCATCACAGCCTCTGCCTGGTGCCCCACTGGTTCTCGGGGAGTTGTCAGCTGATGAATAAAACCACAAGGAAGAAGCAGTGGGGCAGGCAGCCAGCATGGCAGCTTGGAAAAGTCGCTTACTATACCCTGGGTAACCTCTTTAAGCCTCAACTGTCTGTCCAGTAAGATGGGGAGAATGCCAGCTGCCTTACAGGGGCTGGGAGAGATGAACAGGAACGCAGGTAACAAAGTGCTTGGCTCCTGGGCGGCCCTCAGTAAGTGACTCTTCATCATTAATAGGACCTTACCCAAAAGAAATAGGGATTCTTCCCTGCCCCGGGGAACACAGGACTTCAGAGTTAGGAGTGCACCAGCAAGGCTGAGCCGTAAGGTGAGGGAATAAAGCATACAGGAACTAGCAGCTGTTGTTTTTATTTCTCTCCAGGCCCCCAGGGAGAGCTTTCTGAAGCTTCTGTACAATTAAAAGGTACCGAACACAATGCCTGTGATAAAGTTACAGCCCAAACTAGTTGGGAGACCAAGCCAGCCTCCAAACCTGGGCGGCGACAAAAGACGAAGCTGTCAGCACCTGCAGATTGGCCACCGGGTGGTGGGTGTTCCCGAAGAGGTCCCCAACACCCAGAAGGACGCAATCAGAGGTTCGCCACCACTGAATCCACCAACTCCCCTTCTCCTTAGCCCAGGCTTAGCGTCACCCAGTTCAGGGCCAGGACACCAGGCGGGACACACATACCTGTCATACCTTTCTGGCTGTTAATTTCTTCCAAATTTGGGGCTGCGACAGCTAATGCCGTTTGGTGAGGGCTCTGAGGAACTGCCACAATCAGCGTCTTCTAACTGGCTTCTCTTGAAGGCATCCAAACAGCAGACAAGAGAAAGCCTGAAGTCCCCACCTTCAGGGTGGCTACCCCAAGGGGAACAGAAGGGGTGGTCTGTGTGAACAGGAGGCAATCCTGACTTTTCCCCTCCTGGACAGGCGCTCATCTGATGTGCTCAACACGAAACGCGTTTCCGGAGAGTAAATTCATAAAAAATAACTGCACACACCTGCACGCACACACCTTGTAACCACGGCTTGCCATCCTCTCTGGAGTGTTTACAGCCCTTAGTGACTCACAGCAAACACAGGATCCCCGTGGTGATCACTCTGGACAGCTTTCATGACACACTTGGTATGCTTATCTGCTGGGGCTAAAATCTGTACACACGCCAATGTGCCTGATTTTCCACTTTTGCCAACTGGCTGTGTCACAGGTGAGAAAGGCTAGAGCGGGGGCGTGTTTGCTACTTTTCCTTGGGCTATGCGTGCCCTGTGGCTCTTGAGATGATTGAAAAGGGAGTAAACTCTTCTTTCCCCAGAATGGCTGGAGGGCTCTAGCAAATCATCCAGTTGACTAAGTTGGAATATTACACAAAACATAAAGACCATTCTGGAAATTTCCTGATAACTCAGAAGGCCTTTCTGAGGACTTGGAAGGCTAGCACTCCTTCAAAGCCACCTGTCTCATCAAACCCAATATTTCAAACTTCAAATATTTAAAAAATTTTATACACACACACACACTCAAGTCCTTTGGACTCTGGATAAATGGGAATTTCCCCTCCCCCTCATGGCATAGGTAGGCAGCAGGCCCCATGGGTATGAAGGATGCTAACCATACAGATGACTGTCCAACAACTCTGAGGTGGGTAATATGATCCCATTTTAGAGATGGGTAAACTGAGGCTCGGGACATTAACTAACCTGCTTGGGGACACATAGCTAGTAAGCAGTAGAGCTGGTGAATTCAAACCAGGTTGTGTTTGATTCCAAACCTGGTGTCCTGCACTCACTGCCCCGGCAGAAGGAACTTTCAGTTCCCCTTTGTAAGCAGTCACACAGGGTGGAGGGGGCTGGGCCACAGGAAACCTCCCAAGGGAAACCAATCGGAAATATATTCAAGTGTAGTGACTTTCCTTCCTGATTGTCCAGAATAGCCAAGACCCCAATTATCTCTGTCCCACCACATTACTGAGGAGGCTCACACTAGACCCTCGTGGTCCTCGTGGGTGACTTTCCAAGAGCATCCCCGATTCCAACGGGGAGATTCAACCTCACACCAACCCAGCAGAAATCCTTTACAGAAGGGATAACTCAAAGCCGACCTAATGAGGAAATTGCTAAAGGCACAAAGATAAGCAAATGCTTGAGTTGCTTAAACCAAGGAATATCAAGGAGAGGACAAACTTCTTTTTTTAAGAGATAAAAATTTAAAGGAAAAATGGACCTGACACTTCACGTGAGTCTACTTTCTTAAGATCAAGACAAGGTCTTTTCACACTGCTTTGAGGTCTACAATCTGGGACCAAGTCCTGGCTGTGATACCTACTAGCTGTGTGATCTCAGTCAAGTTACTAATTTTCTGAGCACCAGTTTCCCCATCTGTGGATGAAATGAGCAACTGCATATCCCCCTGGGTTGCGGAAGGACTGACTGATGAAGACAAAGCTTGGCGTTTGGTCAGCACCAAGCCTGGCCCCCGGGAGGCCACAGGATGGAAGCCAGGACACAGAAACACAGGCCTGGTCCCCTCCTCCAGGGGATTTCATGTAAGCGGAAGGGGCAAGAGGAGACAAGAAATCGAATGGCTAATAAGGAGGGTAGTCTGGGTAGGCTTCAGATATGCCCAGTCTACGAAGATACTAATTTACCAACAACTTTTAAAAAATGACTTGGTCGGGAATTCCCTGGCGGTCCGGTGGTTTGAACTCGGCGCTCTCACTGCTGGGGGCCCGGGTTTGATTCGATCCCTGGTTGGGGAACTAAGATCCCACAAGTCACACTGCTAAAAAAAAAATGATTTGGTTCCTTTAGCCGACCGGCAATATCCTCTTGCCTTAGGGACTCAGCACCCACATACCTCACCTCATTCTCCTCTGACCACCTACCTAAATACTAAAAAGCACCCGCTCCCATCATGCTAACCCCTCACCTGGCTTTATTTTTTTGTGCATAGCATTTACCATCCCCTGACACATCCTGTGTGTCTCCTGTATGTACTGGAAATCTCCTCCCACAGAATATAAGCTCCATGGAAACAAGGGCTGCAGTTGTCTCGTTGCTGCTACATCCCTGGCAGCTACAACAGTGCCTGGCAGGGGTAGATGCTCAAGAAATGTAACTGGATGAAGGGACAGTCAAAGAGGGAATCCTTCATGTTCTCAGTCTCAGAAGGCTCAGCGATCACCTGAACACTCTGCGGGGGCTCTGGAAGAATCTCTCCTCCAGTGGCGTCACTCCCACCGCACCAACAGGGAGACTGAGTTAATGGAGTTTCTCAAGGTCAAACAGATTTGGGGCAGAACCAGGTGCAGACCGACACTGTGTCTAATTTCTGCATCTCCTGCTCTGTTCCCTAGTCCGGGTTCAAATGGTAACCTCCCCTGGAAGTGGCCCCACCCTGGAGGCCGGAGCCGTCACCAGCACAGGGTCTGTCACCCTGCCGATATCAGGACATCCCCCATGAGCAATGTCAAGGTGCCAAGCCTCCAACCCGCCAAGCAAGCACCTCTCTTTCCCCTTCCCCAGACCCCTGAAAGTGCCAATTTCCAGACACTGTCACCCAAAAGAGTACTCCTGCAGCTCCTTAAACCGAGCATCGCATTAGGCTAGGGACTAATGTGCTAAGATCCTGGGGTGAGTCACCTCACAGCCTGGCTAAAATGTTTATTTCAGCAATAATTTCAGCTTGTGGTTCCAAGCGCGAAGAGTTCCCACTGACCTCCCAGAGGAAGACCCCTCACGACAGCCAATGGCTTTGAGCACCTGTGTCCACGACACGCTGTCCTCAATGCCAGCCACCAAAGACCTTCTCAGAAACTACATTTGGTCTTTAAGAACCAGACGCCCAAAGAGGGTGAAGGGTGGTAGGGTAGAGAGAACTCAGAACTTTCTTGTTCTACTGCTGACTTGATCCAGTTTCACACCAGTGATGCCATCTGTAGATCAGGAAAGGAGATTTCCACTGCTCTCTGCCCCAAAGGGACACCAAGAGGGCCACTGGAGTAAGAACCACCCCCAGACCTCAGAGACAGGCATTTCTCAGCTACACCATGTCATCAGGATATTGTTATTATGAATACACAGTGGAGTCTATATAGACACAAAGTAAACCTATTTATCTCCAGCCAGCCCTCTTCTACCTGTGTACATAATAACAGCCTCCATTGGCCCAACAGTCAGCCTTGGATCACTGAAGTATTTTAAAGACAAGACAAATGTCATCTCAACACAGTTCAGGAGGGTGGAGATGGAGCAGACAGCGTCACATCCTCATGGGAAACTGAGTCAATGGGGGCACTAACAGGTGCCCCACAAGTAACGCTGATGACTTAAATCCATTGGCATCAACTATGACCCAGGCAAGGTGCTTTGCAGACATGAGCTTTTTTTTTTTTCTTTTTTTAACATCTTTATTGGAGTATAATTGCTTTACATTGCTGTGTTAGTTTCTGCTGTATAACAAAGTGAATCAGTTATACATATACATATATCCCCGTTATCTCCTCCCTCTTGTGCCTCCCTCCCACCCTCCCTATCCCACCCCTCTAGGTGGTCACAGAGCACCGAGCTGATCTCCATTTGCTATGCAGCTGCTTCCCACTAGCTATCTATTTTACATTTGGTGGTATATATAAGTCTATGCCACTCTCTCACTTCGTCCCAGCTTACCCTTCCCCCTCCCCGTGTCCTCAAGTCCATTCTCTACATCTGTGTCTTTATTCCTGTCCTGCCCCTAGGTTCTTCATAACCATTTTTTTTTTTTAGATTCCATATATATGTGTTAGCACACGGTATTTGTTTTTCTCTTTCTGACTTACTTCACTCTGTATGACAGACTCTAGGTCCATCCACCTCACTACAAATAACTCAAGTTCGCTTCTTTTTATGGCTGAGCAATATTCCATTGTATATACATGCCACGTCTTCTTTATCCATTCATCCAGACATGAGCTTTTGAATGATCAAAATGGTAGTCGAGATTATTAATATCTCCACTTTACAGATGGGTAAACTGGGTCTCAAAAAGATCAAGCAACTTGCCCAAGCCCTCCCATTTGCTTCTTCTTTGCATCTTTGCTCTGTTTCACACCAAGCTGTCTTGGTCTCTAACTGCTCTGTGCAACAGGGGAGGAGGTGGGACTGTCTCCAGCAGACCCAGCCCCTAAGCCAACCACCCAGGGACTCAAGCTCCTTCCAGGCCTCAGGGTCCCTCTTCCAGACCCTTGGTGACCCAAGACCTCAGTTGTTCCAGGACACCAGTGGCAGCTCAGCTAATCAGAGCCAGCTGGTTGGTGGTCCCAGCCCCTGTGGCTAGAACCCTTGACGCTCAGGATTCCATCTCCTGGGGAAACCAATACAGGCAGTCTGGAATTAGGGAGCCTGGCAGTTGGCTTTTTTCTCATAGGAAAGAAATAATTATTAGGTAAATAAGCCTGGTGTTTCCCAGTTGGTAAGCTTCCTGCCTGGGAGAGGCATTCTGGTGTCAATCCACAGACAAAATTTGAAATTCCAGTACCATGGCTTCAGGGCTTTGGGGCTTGGGCAAGTCCCTTAAACTCCGGCCTTTTCTGACCTCATCTTCCTGGAGATAACACAGCCTCACTGCCAGGGTGGTGATAAGATTTTAAGACACCGCATGTAAATTACTGGAACACATTGGGTGCTCAAGAAATAATGAATAATCAGGTGGTCCCCCCCCTCCGTTTTTCCTGGAAAAAGTATTCAAACTTGAAACTGATGATGACAGACCCTTCTCGGAAGCCCTTCCACTTTCCTACTGTGGAATCTTGAGGATCCAGGGGTTCCTGTGCCCCACCCTCCATGACCTAACTTGAGCGGGGAGGGACCAGCTGAGACCGGAATGGAATGGAACGGGCGCATCCACTCGGAACATTTTAACACTCAAACGGGGCTCTCCGCTTGGTCTCCGCTTGGGGCGGATTAGCCAACGATGCACAATTAGACCACTGCATTTGTCTCCTCCGCGGCGATTTCTCTTTCTGCCTTAGTCGTTCAAGTGTACGAGAAACCTCTTTGCAAATGAGAGCCCTCACTTTCCTCTACGCGGGGTGGCGGGAAGGCTCCCCTCGGCACTTTGTGGGGCTGCCAGGTGGGTTACAGGTGCGGTCACAGGGGGCCTCCCCAACTTCGCGCGAGGCTGGCCCCTTTCCCACGCTTCCCAGATCAGGCGCGGGAAATGGCCCAAACCTGGGTCTCCAAGCGCCGCGGGATCGCACAGCTTCTGCAGGCTTGGCCTTGACCTCCCTCTGCAACTCTCTAGGGGGCTCTTGCCGGAAAGCCGCGGAGCCCCACAACCCCTGCCCTCATGCTTAAGACTAACTCCGCGTCCCGAACGTCTCCCCCTGCACCCCGTCCGGTGCTCTGGGTCAAGGGCGCGGCGAGAACTTTGCCACGAGCGGCGGCCCCATCCCGGCCGGGAGCGCCCCCGCGCGCCCGGCCCCGGCCCTCCCCCGGCCTGCGGCCGCGCCACCCTCCCCTCCCGGCGCCCACCTACCCGGCTGGCTGCAGTCGCCATCCGCTCGAACGGAGGGCGCCCCGGCGCCGGGCCGATCGCCGGGCCCCGCCGCGTCCGCACCCGGCTCGCAGGCTGCCGGTCCCGGGGGGCGCGCAGGCCCGGCCCCCGGCCCGCAGGAAGGCGCCGGCTCGCCCTGAGCCGCAAGCTGGCGGACGCGCTCCCAGGTGCCAGAGTCGGCCGCCCGCATGCCGCGTGCCCGAGGGGCGCTGCCCGCGGCGGCGCGGGGGGCTCCGACGGCGGGCGCCGGGCTCACAGCCCCCGGGGTCGCCGCCGCATCGGGGCGCAGCCGAGCGCCGGCCCCGCCGCCCGCCCGCGCGCGCGCGCCGGCCCTGGTCTCTCCGTCTCGCCGGACGCCAGGAGGTCCACAGCAGCCGCACACGAAGAATTCGGCCGCCGAGCCTCTCACGTGGGAACGACTCTCACTCGCGCGGCTCCTCCTCCCGCTCCTTCCGGGCTGGCGAGGGCCGCCGCTCGCCCCGCCCCCGGCCCCGCCCCCGGCCCCGCCCCCGGCCCCTCCGAGGCGCCCAGACTCGCCCCAAGGCCCGGGGGAGGGCCGCGTCGCCCCTTTGTAAGCCCGGCCCTGGCCGCTGGGTGCATCCCCAGCATGGTCATTCCTGGAGAAACTCAGGGTTAGAAAGATGGCCAGTGTCACAGGGGTCGGGAGTGACAGGCCTGAATCCAGGTCTTTGAAAACCGCAAGTGTGTGCATCAAGGGGACAGCTGCCTGGTACCCCAGTTTGCATGTGTCTCTCCACTCTTCTGATACCCTTGGGACAGCCTTGCTAAAGAGCTGAAGCCCCAGCAAGTGGCCGGGAGAGGGCGGAAAGAGCGGGCAGGAAAAGGGGTGGGAGCTCTGGGACATCTCCTTCACTCACCTGTACTGTGTGACCAGTCCTTCTTTAAGTGCATACAGTACTGAGCGCAATGGCTGGTCCAGTGGGGAGGAAAACTGATATATGGTCCATACCTATGAGGAAGTTGTAAACCGGTGCAGGGCACTTCCTCCGTCTCAGCTTCCCCATCTATAAAATGGGGCATCAGGACTTCCCACCCTGTCCACCCTCAGTGCTACTTCTGAGCACCCCTCTGGGCAGCCATGTGGCAGGTGAGGTGGTTCCCAGGAGAGGTCAGGAGCTGGGCGCCCCGAGTGGGTGGGTGGGGCAGTTATTAGGCCAGTCAAGCCCTGTAGGAATTGGTTCCTTGGAGGGTCTGCAAATCAGAGCCACCCACTGCAGTGGGTGCTCCCGTGGCTGACAGAGCTTGCTGTATAGTGAGTTTGCAGCTCTGAACCCCCTTTGATTTGGGGATTACCATGTTCTTTAGAAGGACTAATTATCTCCCCACAGCCCTGGAAGGCAGGTCCGGTTTTCCCCCGTGGTAGACATGGGAAGGCGAGGCTACGTGGCTAGGTAAGGAATCACACACTTTCCGTGGTGTCCTCAGTTTCCCCTTCCAGACAGCATGCACCCCACCCCTTCTAGGCCTGGCTCAGTCACCTATGGCTCCCACTGGCCCAGGCCTGAGCTCTGGGAACTTCTAGGTACTGGCATATGGCTCTCCAGCCATTGGTGGGAACCAGATTACTTCCCCCCCTCCCCCACCCAATCTCTAAAACCTTCTGCAGGTCACTTTCCTGACTGGGTGAGGAGCCCTGCATCTGAGCAACCACGATGGCCTGGCCAACATCCACCATGGCCTTCCCAGGTTCCACCCCACCCCCTCCCTTCCTTGCCCTCCCAATGACTGGGACACTAGCCCAGCTGTGGAAGGCCACAGGGCTGCCTCAGACCCCCTCCCCCTGTCGAACTGGACCCCCCCAACTGCCCCGTGGAGGGCTGACAGGTACGCCAAACGCTGGTGGTGCTCGCGGCTCGGGAAGAAAACCACCCATGGGGTTAAACACCCATACAGCTCTGGGAGAAGGAAACTGACCCCACACCAAGTGATAGGAGATGCTAGGAATCCCCCAAGTCCTCTGCCTTTGCTGGGAAAACCATCAGAACAGAACAAAAGAAAGATCGCTCTGAGCCCTCATGGGAGAAGAAGCTGGGAGTGCCCTTGCATTCTGGAGACCTCTGGTCCAGGAGACTCTGTTTTGGATGCCTTCAGGGATGCAACAGGGACACGACTGAGTGAGGTGGGCAGTGCAGGGACTGCTGTGGTCTGTTTCACAGGGCATTTAGGTTGTATTCTTTTTACTTAGAAATTCTTTGCGTATTAAACTTGTAGGGAGGCTCTTCGCTTCCCCAAAGAAACATGCTCTTTCCCATATTTCTTGAAGTACGTGGAACTCTTGGTCAGCCACCTAGTTTCCCACTTTTGATAGAAACATTCACTGTCCCGTTAACTCCGTAACGAGAAAACAGCAGGGCAAGCACAAATATGTAGCACCTGCCACTTGGATTCAACGTCAGGGAGACCTTAGGAGTGATGGGGACTGCGGCAAACAAGAGGCCACCAGCCCCTGTAGCGGGGGCAGTAGATTGCTGTCATACAGGAACTTGGCTCTAGTGTTACTAGAGGTTCTGGATTTTTTTTTGGAGCTACTAGGAATATGAATTTTTTTAAAAAAACTTATTTAATTTATTTATTTTTGGCTGCGTTGGGTTTTCATTGATGCATGCAGGCTTTCTCCAGTTGTGGCTAGCGGGGGCTACTCTTCGTTGCGGTGCACAGGCTTCTCCTTGCGGTGGCTTCTCTTGTTGTGGGGCACGGGCTCTAGGTGCACAGGCTTCAGTAGTTGTGGCTCGTGGGCTCTAGAGTGCATGCTCAGTAGTTCTAGTGCACAGGCTTCAGTAGCTGTGGCACGTGGCTCAGTACTTGTGGCTCGCGGGCTCTAGAGCGTAGGCTCAGTAGTTGTGGCGCACGGGTTTAGTTGCTCTGTGGCATGTGGGATCTTCCCGGACCAGGGCTCGAACCCGTGTCCCCTGCATTGGCAGGCGGATTCTCAACCACTGCGCCACCAGGAAAGCCAGGAATATGAATTTTTATGTGAAGTCTAAATTTGAAATGTTGGCAACTTTTTAAAACCTAAGAAGAAAGAGGAGAGGGAGGAGAAAGAATAACAAAGGAAATATGTCTAGAAGTCTCTATTTGGCCTGTTGGTCCTCTCTGCAACCTCTCAGGAGTCTGCACGTGTTTTCTACTGATGTTTCAATGATCCAAGCTGTTTCTCAAGCCCCCAGCCCTGGGGAAATTCTGCTGCTCTCCTTTCTAGGCCAAGTTTGGCCTGACTCTGTGTGTGTGTGTGTGTGTGTGTGTGTGTGTGTGTGTGTGTGTGTTTTCCCCACACTCAGGGCCAGGAATTCACATGGCAGTTGGACACACCTGCCCTTGCTTCCTGGGGTTTTCAGACTGCCCAGGCCTCCCCATTTGGCTTCAGCGTCTCTGTCTCCCTCCCTCTCTCTCTGTCCACAGCTCTGCAGGCCCACCTCTGACAGCAGCAGCCTGCAGCCTTCCAGAAAACCATCCGCCTTGGGTGGGAAGTCTTTCCTCCTGGAGGTATGTTTCTGATTCTGAGGACACCCTGGGCCTACGAGATGTTTCTGCTCAGCTCTGCAACAGGAGATGCAACAGCCGGGAAGCGACGGCCCATTTTCTGCTCTGAGCAGCTTGGGCAGGCCCTCTAGGAATGGCAGCTCCAGGGTGGTTTTCATCGGAGACTAGAAGCCCAGGTTGGCTTCTGAACGTGCAGCCTTGCAGAAGGGCCCTACGCTGGGGTTAATGTCGTTGCCTTGAAATTCTTAATTATCTTTGAACTAAGGGCCTCACATGTTCATTTTGCATTGGGATCCGCAAATTATGTAGCTGGTCCTATTCCCAGAAGATCTACCCGGCCTCCCTGGGGGATGCTGAGAATTGATGTTGGCGACAGCTGGGCCTGGGATGTGGCCACTGTGTCCTTCTCCAGCATACATTGTGTCCGGCCTCTGCAAGGCAGCGGGAAGGGAGGATTTGGGTGTGGGGCAAGGATGAGGAACTGGCCCCATGCAGTCCTCCCGACAACTCCTAAGGAGCAAAGGCATAGTGAGAATTCGAGGTGGGGGTGGGCAGGGGTGGGGATGAGCAACCCAGCCCGAGGGTTGGGAGGCTGCTCTAGTTCTAAGCTCTGAGGCCAGACGATGTCCCCATGACCCTGACCTCAGGCCAATACAGCGCCACCAAAGGAAACAAAAAGGAGGCTGGGGCACAGAGACACAAGGGATCATTGCAGTTCCCATTCACAGTGTGCCTTCATTGCCAGGGGAACTTCCTTTAGATCACAGGAGCAAGTGACATGACAAGATATACTTGGCTTAAGGAACAAAACCAGAAACATTGTACTAAAGAACTCCACTATATTCGATATCTACTTGAAATTGAATATTTGAGCCCACTGGAATTTTTCAGGGTTTTTTTTTTTTTTCTCGGCTGTGTTCTTAGTATTTGTAGAGGAGGTTTTACTGAGATCTTCCAGCCAACAGTACTCTTTTCAAACACCTGGCACTAAGACAACGTAGCAACTGTGGATTCTTAGGAATCTGCACCGTTTTGTCTATAACACCCTCATGAGTTCCTGGAGTCTGGAGACCTCGGTAGCAATCCCCTAGCTTGTGTATGACTGTGGAAAAGGGTCATTCTGTCTCTGCAACTAAGCGCCCTCACCGGCAAAAGCAAAATGAACGGCTGGGTTAGCAGATGTGAGGAGGGCCTTCCCAGCTCTGCCCGCTCTGGTTGAGTGAGTCTTTTTAATCCTTCTCTTGATGGCTGTGGGGGTATGTTTGGTGTGTGTTGCTAGTAGTAAGAGCAAGTGTATTAGTTATCTACTGCTGCGTGACAAATCTCCCCAAAACGCAGAGGCTTGAAACAAGAAGCATTTATTATCTCTCAGTTTCTGTCGGTCAGGAATCCAGGGTGGCCTGGCTGGGTGCCTCTGGCTCAGGAATTCTGCGCAGGCTGCCGGCAAGGTGTCAGCCAGGGAGCAAAGGCAAAGTCAACTCAAGGCTCTCCTTGGGGAGTATCTACTCCCCAGCTCACCCATGTGGCTCTGGAAGGATTGTGTTTCTTGTGCTGGACTGAGAACCTCAGCTCCTCCTCGGCTGTGGGTCTGAGGCCACCCTCAGTTCTTTGCCATAGAGCTATAGATCTACTCGAAAAATCGCAGCTTGCTTCCCTCAAGGGCCTCAAGGGTTTCAAGCAAGAAAGGGTGTGCACAAGATGGAAACCTCTGTCTCTGTAACCTAATCTTGGAAATGGCATCCATCACCTTCTCCCTGTTCTGTTCATTAGAAGTAAATCACAGGACTTCACTAGTTGTGCAGTGGTTAAGAATCCACCTGCCAATGCAGGGGACACGGGTTCGAGCCCTGCTCTGGGAAGATCCCGCATGCCGCAGAGCAACTAAGCCTGTGCGCCACAGCTACTGAGCCTGCACTCTAGAGCCTGCGAGCCACAACTACTGAGCCCGCGTGCCACAACTACTGAAGCCCGTGCGCCTAGAGCCCATGCTCCACAACAAGAGAAGCCACCGCAATGAGAAGCCCGCGCACCACAACAAAGAGCAGCCCCCGCTCGCCGCAACTAGAGAAAGCCTGTACCCAGCAACGAAGACACAACACAGCCATAAATACATAAATAAAAAAATTAAAAAAAAGTGAATCACTAGGTCCTGTCCACCCTGGATGGGAGGGGTTGACTACAGGAGGCAGGGGTCTTTGAGGGCTATCTTGGAGGCTGCCCACCCCAGGAGGCTGGGGACACATTTTTGGGAGGCAGAGAGACCAGGACTCAAATCCTGCCTCTGATACACACTAGTGTATGATCTAGAAGAAATGATTTCACCCCTGGAAGCTTCCGTTTCCTCCTCTGTAAGATGGAGATGACTGTGGCCACTACCTCATAGGGTTGTGGAAGGAGATTTCAATGAGAAGAGGCACACGCAGGGCTCTGAATGGTGATTAGCACAAGGTAAACCCTCAAAAAAGTGGGCCTGAGGACATTGCCGGAGGAGGCCGGAGTGACGTGCCCATTGTTTCTAAGCCAGATGAGCATTACCAGCTATTCCATGGAGATCTGCAGCCTTTGATCTATTTCTCAGAAGTGCTTCTGGCAGGCCCTGGGATGCTTTTGTGGCTGAGGCCACCAGTGGGTATGTACTGATTTCCTCTTCTTCCCTTGGCCAACCCAGTAGGACTCTGGGGCACAGGTGCAGTGGGAAGGATTAGACTGGGATTTCCCCCTATACCTACTTAGACCTCAGCCCTTGGGGGATAGAGGATTTTACCCCTGTTCCATCCTGCCATCTGTCCTGGCGAGGACTTCTTGGCTGGAGCCCTTTGTGTGCCTGTCATGGGCTCATTGGTATTCTTTGGTGATCTTTCCTGGGTCCCAAATGACTTGGTGAAGATCCTGATCACCTCTGCCAGCAGAAGCTTAGCCCAAAGCCAGGCATTGAAGTATTTTCACTGAGTGCGGCTGGCTTCTGTGCCCTGCCTCTCAGACCGTCTTGCGTCCCAAATTAGATTCTCAGCTGCACCAAAAGGAAAAAGTCCTTCCTCATCCAGGGGCCATATCTCTCCCGTCTCCTCTAAGCCTCCTTTTGGGGAGTTCATGTCAGGCAGGGAGGTTTCTGCAGAAAGCTGAAATGTTGCAGCTTATTCAGAATAAATAACAATAACATCAAAAATACTACGGCTTGGGGACTTCCCTGGTGGTGCAGTGGTTAAGAATCTGCCTGCCAATGTAGGGGACACGGGTTCGATCCCTGGTCCGGGAAGATCCCACATGCTGCGGAGCAACTAAGCCCGTGCGCCACAACTACTGAGACTGCGCTCTAGAGCCCGTGAGCCACAACTACTGAGCCCACGTGCTGCAACTACTGAAGCCCGCGCGCCTAGAGCCCGTGCTCTGCAACAGGAGAAGCCAACGCAATGAGAAGCCCGTGCACCGCAATGAAGAGAAGCCCCCGCTCGCCGCAACTAGAGAAAGCCCGCGCACAGCAACGAAGACCCAACGTAGCCAAAATGCTATGACTTCTAATAGTAATACTGGCAAACACTTACACAGCACTTACTATATGTGCCGGGCACTGTTCTAAAAACTTTAGACATTCATTTAATTCTCCCAACAACTCTGAGAGTTACGTGTACTATTATTATCATCCCCATTTTACAAATGAGGAAACAGACACAGAGAAGTTAAGTCACTTACCCAAAGGCACACAGCCAGTGAGTAGGCAGGACTCAAACTTAATGTAGTCTGGCTGCAGCGTTTAGGCTAATAACCATCATGCTACCTTGGCAACATGTGTCATTGAACACTCACTTCACCCCAGGGACTGTCCTTTTTAGCTCGTTCAACCCTCCAAACCACCCTATCCCCATGTCCCAGCTGAGAAAACTGAGGTTTAGAGAAGACAAAGGGACTTATCCAAGATGATGAGGCTGTTCAATGCAGGATTGGGAGTCTAACCCTCAGAAGTGAGGGGTGTTCTCCGGGGGAATGCCTTGCATGTCAGGGTTATGGAGAATGCCTGCCTGTAGGCACAGTGGAATAGTCAACCCTTCCTTGATTACCTCCTGGACGTGGGACTCAGGGAACCCTCAGCAGGGCATCTGGGGATGGGGCCTCTGCTGCCCCCGGTGGCCACTGGAGGTACTTCACCTTCCTCAACTGTGGGTTGGTGGCTCCTGGGAATGGGACCGTTGTTATCTACCACCACAATTTTCAGGCCCCGTGTTTTCACTTCCTATGTGTGATTCAAGAGACACAGAGAGCTATGGGCCAGTGAGTGCCCAAGATAAGAATAATGGTTACTGTTTACTGAGCACTTCCTTCTCTGTGCCAGGCACTCTGCCAGGTACTTGTTACTTAAATGTTATAATTTAATTTACCAATGCACAGAGATAGAATCATCATTGTTAAGGGTTATTTATAATATTGGATAGAGCACTTTACACATATTAGCTCATTTTTATCCTCACGACACTACATAAGTACTATCACAATCCTCACTTTATCAGTGAGGAAGCCAAGGAACAGAGAGGTTTAGTAGCTTGCTTGTGGTCACCCAGTAGAATAGGATGGAGCTAGGATTTAGAGGCAGGCAGTTCTGGCTCCAGAGCCAGTTTTCTTAATTATTATGCCACTATTTTGTATTATTATAAAAATTATTATTATTCTGATTTTTCAGTTGCAGAAACCAAGGCTTAGAGAGTGGAGGGATTTATCTAAGATCACACAGCTGGTAAGTTTAGACCCAGTATTTCAACCACGTCTGTCTTCATTTATTCATTCATTGACTCAGAAAATACCGATTGTGTACCAACCATGTGCCAGGCACAGTACTGGGCTCTGGAGGTAAAGCACCATGTGGTCTAGCCTGCCATGGGTACCTGGGGTGTACCAGCATGTGACACCAAGCGGGCCTAAGGCAGGCCCCTGGGAAAGACTGGCAATTTCTGCAAAGTTGAAACTATTCCTCCCTCCCCGGAACCAGGAAGGGTCTGGATTCCTAGATCACTGCTCTCCCAGTTTCATCTCCATGGCAAATACCTGCAGAATGGCTCTTACAGGGACATGGAAAAGAAAACCGATTAGACTCGGGAGAGGCTGTGATGAGGGTCTGCGGCATGGAGTTCTAGACTTTTCTTTCTGCAACTGCCCTTTACTTACTAGCAAAGTTGGGCAAGTCGGACCACCTTCCGGGGGCCTCAGTTTCCCCACCTGTGAAATGGGGATAAGAATACTTGCCTATCCCCCCATGACTGTCCTGTGAGGAACAAAGGAGACCAGAAGTGCGAAAGCCCACGTAACTGCAGAGGGCCAAACACCCAGGCTGAGGGGCTGGTTAAGGAACCATCCGGTTATTTGCTTGTTCATTCCATGGGGTCCATCTGCACTCAGCATCTGCCATGAGTCCACTCCTGCCCTAGATACTGTGGGGAAGGGCGACAGGCCCCCGAGTATAGAAAGGTCACGGTCCACTTGGACATTCAGATGAGAAAGGAGAACGGCTGGCGGATATGACTTTGATTATGACTCTCTGTGCCATAGAGGCCTTACCACTGGGACAGTGACGAGCCCTTGCCACCTCCCTCCCCAGGGAAACAAAACGATCTCAAAGACCAGGCTAGCAAATGGTTTCAATATTCTTGCAGGCAGGGTGAGCGCTGAGGCCCAGAGATGCTGGCCTGGCCTGTCCCTTTAAGGCTTAAAGTGCCAATCTCTCCTAAAGCAACAGCTCTCACAGTGGTCAGAAGCAAGTTGGAACCATGGAGTAAGAACCTTGTGCAAAGGCCTGGGCCTTTCATGTGAAGGTCTCTGAGCTACCTGCAAGTAGTAATTAGGCATCTCAGCGCCGAGGTGGGGTATATCTGTTCAAAGACAAAGCTGGCTTCTCCTTCTGAGAGAAACAGAAGTCCAGAGAGGCTCAGATACTTGACCAGAGACATACAGCAAATCAGGGCCCAAGCAGACTGACTTCAGGAAGCCCTAGAGCAGTGGTTCTTGAAGTGTGGCCCCTAGACGAGCTGTATCAGCACCATCCCTGTGCATTTATGAGAAACGCAAATTCTCTGCCCCATCCCTACCTCCTGAATCAGAAACTCCTGGGGTGGGGCCTGACAGTCTGTTTTAACAGCCCTCTCCATGTAACCCTGATGCTGATAAAGGTGAGGGCCACCGCCAATGCCTGGAAGAAGGACTTCTAGGTCTTCATGTCCTTCTGAGTTGTGGGGGAGGAAAGAGGCAGTGGAGCACAGCAAGGTCATTTTGTCAGTGGCTGTGGCCTCACAGCTACATAACCACCCCTCCCCCACCCTGATGGATTTTTGCACCCAGAGTCCAAACCCTAGGGGCCTCCCTTGTCAGGAGGCCACCTGCCTGGGCTCCGGGAGGCCTGTCCACACACGCCCCAGGCCGCTTTCCTGTAATTACGGGCTCTACCTGCTTGTCCGCCCACCAGAACTCAGGCACGTCAGCCAGAGCGACTCCGGCTTCTCCCACCCTGAAGGCAGAGCATGCACGGCCTCCATCAGCACCTCGGGCTCTGTGTCCACAAGGCCTCCAGCAAAGCCAGGAACGGGCCTGACGTTTTGCCCCCAGCGGCCTCTGTGTGGGCCAAGCTCAGGAGGAAGAACGTTCTGCACCCTGGACATCAGGAAGTAACCTTAGGCCCTGGTCTCCGGGTTCTCTGGGCAGAAATCTGCAATGGCCCCTAGTCCCACAGGGACTAATTTAGAATTTGTTCTAAATTCTTCTTTCCCCAGAATTGTCCTTTAAATATCTTTGGAACTGGTTTCAGGAGGCAGATGTGTCGAACAGCTACGTGGAAGGACTGTCATCTTCCCCCTGAAGTTTCTCATTAAAACAAACAAGCAGAAATGTGTTGTCTAATGTGAAAGGAGCTGCATTCTTTTTGTTTCTAAAGATCTGACCTTTGAAAGTAGGATGTTTCTCCCAGATTAGGGGCCTAGTGGAGGGATGCTCCTGGATTCCTGGAGTGAAGGACAACCCCACGAGCTGCTGGGTGAGCCCAGTCCCACCTCCCTTGTAAATTCAAGGCGGGGACGGGGTTTTAAATTGATACATGCCCATGGCACCAGGCACACAGCAAGCACACACTCGGATTTGTGGATTGTTGGAAAGATCCTGAGTCCTGGCTCAGGGCCTCCCAGTTGGCTTGTGCTAAGCTTAACAAGTCCCTTCCCATTTCTTCTAAGAAAAGGATCCCATGTCTTAATAAATAACAACAGCTACCTTTCACTGTGGGCCCAGTGGTATGATAGGCCCTCTAGTGGTTTTATCTCATTTAATCCCTCAACTGCCCTATGAGAGGGGGTACTGTTTTGATACCCACTTTATTTATTTATTTAAAAAAAAATTTTTTTTTTTAGGCTGCGCCGTGAGGCATATGGCATCTTAGTTCCCCGACCAGGGGTTGAACCCGTGCCCCAATGCATTGCGAGCTTGGAGTCTTTTTTTTTTTTTTTTGCGGTACGCGGGCCTCTCACTGTTGTGGCCTCTCCCGTTGCGGAGCACAGGCTCCGGACGCGCAGGCTCAGTGGCCATGGCTCACGGGCCTAGCTGCTCTGCAGCACGTGGGATCCTCCCAGACCGGGGCACGAACCCGTGTCCCCTGCATCGGCAGGCAGACTCTCAACCACTGCGCCACCAGGGAAGCCCATGAGCTTGCAGTCTTAAACCACTGGACCACCCGGGAAGTCCCATGATACCCACTTTAAAGCAGGGTAAACTGAGGGTCAGAGAAGGGAGCAGAGGTTGCAAACTGGTGGGCCTAGAGCCAGTTACGGCCTGTGAATGTGTTTTCTTTTCCTAGTATTCTACTAAAAGGCATTTTAAAAATTAGTTGCCAACATTTAAAAATTTGGATAAATTACACCAAAAAATTCAGATATTTAGCTTTATTTTGAAACCATCAGGAGGTCTGGTGCTAGAACCCCCATTCCATCCCCCAGGGTAACAGTGCGTCCTCCATTCCTCAACCCCCGCTCCCTCGTTCCTGTAAGTCACCACATGGGTGCTCCAGGCACGGAGTCCACAACCGCTGGTCTTAGGCCACAGGTAGTGATGGGTAAAGTCAGTGCTTGTCTGGGTCTGTCTGTCTGTCTGTCTATCTGTCACTCTTTGTGTATCTCACCAGTGCCCACTTCCAGGAGGACCCAATGTTAGATGAGAAGGAGCACTGGACAAGGGAGTCAGGAGATGTGGGTGTTCGTTCTGTTGACTGGGTGACCTTGGGCCAACCTTTTCCCTCCCCAGGCCTCAGTTTTCCCATCTATACAATTCGGAGGTTGGATAAAAAGATCTCCCAGAGCCCCTGTGCTCCTATCAGTCTAAGGAAGGCTCCTCTCAGCCGCAGAGCCCGTTGGGAAACTGTCCTGAGGGCTTGCAGTCAGGCCAGGTGCGGGCTTGCCCACCTGAGCCGTCCTGTGGCCATGAGCACCTCTGGGCAGGGAGACGGTCTCACAAACCCAGAGCTCTGCCATCAGCACCAGCAGGGGCCAACGGTCTGACTCTTCCCAGTGATGGAAAGGCGGGTTCCACCCGTGGAGCAGCCTCCAGCATTGCTAACCTAATTGCACAGAGAAAAGAGTCCATCAGGATGACCCAGACTCCCTGCTCTGAAATGCAGGATTCCTGGGCTGGGAGGTGGAACCAGCTTGTCCCTGCCCAGGTCAGTCTGAGGACAAGAATGCCTGCTGGGCATTGGGTAAGCCAGGTGGGGTTCTGTGCTGCCAAGAGGAAATACTCATTCGAGTCCCAGGAACAGAAAGCATGCATTCTTCCGCCCTTCTCTTTCTTCATCCTACAAACACGTGACAGAGGTGGAAACTGAAGCCCAGAGAGGGGGAGTGATTGCCCAAGGTCACACAGCAAATCAGTGCCAGAGTCAGATGAGAGCTCAGGCTTCTTGACCCCCTTCCTGGGGTACTTTCCATATTCTCTATCGCTTGGGAGTTTAGAACCCTCCACCTCTTTGGAACTGGGCTTCAGAAGGGGGTTGGAGTGGCCTGTGTGGGCAGAGACTGTCTGTGTGGTCCAGAGTCCTAACATGGGGCTTGTGCACGGTGCCTAAGACACAAACCACTGCTGAGAGAATGGGGACCCGTGGGCCCAGCGGGTGTGAGCTGCCCAAAGCTTCTAGGTTGGAAGCTTGGTCTGTAGGAAAGGTTGCAAAGCCCACATTTGGCTCACAGACACATTCTGGTCTTCCCACAATGTTTAAAACAAATTCATGTTAGTTGCCAACACTTAAGAATCAGGGAATTTTTCTTCTTCTTCTTCTTTTGTTGGTTATCTATATAGTAGTGTGTACAAGTCAATTCCAAACTCCCAGTCTATCCTCCCCCCACCCTTCCCCCCTGGTAACCATAAGTTCATTCTCTAAGTCTGTGAGTCTGTTTCTGTTTTGTAAATAAGAATCAGGGAATTTCACATAAAAGACAGGATGTCTGGCTTCTTTTGAAGAGTCTCAAAATCTGGCAAAAGCTGGACCACATTTCCACCTGGCCGTGGCTGGCAGGAGGTGGGTGCGCTCCCTCTCGTTCACCATCTCCGCCATCCTTCCCGGTCTTTGTGACCTCCCTGCATGTACGTTTGGGGATTTCAACCGCCCCCGCCACCACAGCCTCCCATGCTAAAGTCACCCCCTCTCTCATCCTGGTCACCCCAGGGGAAATTCTGGTTCTTATTGGTTCTCATTGGAGGGCAGCTTTGCCCCACAGGGGACATTGGGCCATGTCTGGAGACATTTTGGGTTATCACAATCAGGGAGGGGACTTACTACTGGCATCTAAAGGGTAGAGGCCAGGGATGCTGCTAAACATCCTACAATGCACAGGACAGAACCCCAAACAAGGAATTATCTGGCCCCAAACATCGGTAGTGCTGAGGTTGAGAAACTCTGAGCTGAATCAAAAGAGCCCTGGGCCAGGAACAGGATCTGGAGAGGGAGGGTCACCCATGCTGGGGACTGACTGCATACTGAGCCTCATGTTAGGCAAGGGGGGAGAAAGCCAGGATGCGTAAAATGTGGCCCCGGCTCTCTGCGTGCACGGGGGGTGGAGGTGGCCAGCTGAGGAGGGGGCACCCGGAAATGTAGAGGAGGGGGCTCCCTCCACCAGGTACATCAGCAGGGTCTCAAGGGCAGAGGTGCAGTCAGGATGGGCAGAGATGGGGAGGTGAGCATTCTGGGCAGAGCAAACAGCCTAAGCAAAGGTGTGGTGGCAGTGGCAGACGCAGAGGCACACATCTGAGATGAGATGTCTTCTGTTAGGCGGGAGGGACGCTGGGTGGGAAGCAAGGGCCTGATGTTGGAGGAGGAGATTGTGGGCAGGATGTAAGGGGTCTCCAAGTCAAGCTAAGTGGGAGAGAGAGGGCAGCCCATGGGGAATCCTTGCAAAGGTAGTGGAGTATTAACTTTGTGACCTTGGAGAAATCACTTTAATTCTCAGAGCCTCAGTTTCCTCATCTGTTCAATGGGATAATAAGAGTGATTAAAAACTATCACATGTAGAACTCACCATTTGCCAAGGCACTGAACTATATCTGATGTATTTAATCCTCAGAAAAGCCCTACAAAGTATATAGCACTATTATTTCCAATTGTATAGCAGAGGAAACTTCAAGATATGGATGGGTAAATCAACTTTAACTTTCCCAAGGATACTACTAGTAAGGAACAAAGGTGAGATGTGAACGTAGGCAGTCTGGCTCCAGCACATGCTCTTAGTTGTTCTGCTATTCTGTCTCTCTAGAACCTTCTAGGTGAGTCGTCCTTAAGAATAAATGAAATGCTCCTCTTTTCTCTTGTCCACCATCATATGTGCGGTTGAATTTGCTGCTTGCCGTGTCTTCTCACAAGACTTTCAGGATCAAGCGATTCCTGGCCAAAAAACAAAAGCAGAATCGTCCCATTCCCCAATGGATTCAAATGAAAACTGGTAATAAAATCAGGTACGACTCCAAGAGAAGACACTGGAGAAGAACCAAGCTGGGTCTAGAAGGAAGCTCACATATGAAGTGGCACACATTTATGCTGTGTCAAGGTCAATTGCGTCTTACCATATCAGAACATCACTACTGTCTGAACAGCTGCCTGTGGGATGGGAGAAATGGAAGGGCTCGCTCCTCTTGATCTTTCCTCACCACTGCTCACTGTCTAGCTCAGTAATAAATATGTGAAACCTTAAAAAAAAAATAAATGAAATAAAGCAGGTAAGATGCCCAGCACAATCCTGGCACGGAGTTAGTGCAGAAGCAAGTGACACATTGCATAAAGTCCTGGCCCAGGTTGATGGAGCAAAGCTCAGTTCACAGCATCAATAAAAAAAGATGCCAGAGACGTTCTGTCGTGGGCACATCTGCTCTGTGGAGAGATGGGGGTAGAGAAAGGGTACCCCTCCACTCAGGTGAGACACGGCTAAGCCAGGTTTCTGGAAATGCAGCTCCATTTGCAGTGCCCCCCCCCCACCACCACCTCGCTGGCTCTTTAACGCCTCCAGGACTTTGCTCACTCCATGCTCCCTGCCTGGAACGTTCTCCTTCCCCCCTCCACTAACCCCCTTCCGTCTAGTCTATCCCTTCCAACAGAGCTCAGAGGATACTTCTTTCTGGAAGCAGTTCAGGACATGCCCAGGCAGAGCAATCATGCCTTGTCTTTGTACCCAGAGCATTTTTTCAAACTCAATTTGCCTCCTGGGGCATCCTCTCAGAGCGGCTCAGCCTTCACCAGCATGTCTGTCTCCTGGGGATCGTGTTAAAATGCAGATTCAGGAGTGGGGTCTGAGGTTCTGCTTTGCTAACAACCAGCTCCCAGGAGATGCTTATGCTGTTGGTCCAGGGAACACACTCATGAGTCCCAAAGCCTCAGGGCACCTCCTGGGAGTCATTCGTCCTCCCTGGACAGGATACTCCTCTGGGGCAGGGGCTTCATTTTATTTTATTTTATTTATTTATTTATTTTTAAAGAAGATGTTGGGGTAGGAGTTTATTAATTAATTAATTAATTTTTGCTGTGTTGGGTCTTCCTTTCTGTGCGAGGGCTTTCTCTAGTTGTGGCAAGCGGGGGCCACTCCTCATCGCGGTGCGCGGGCCTCTCACTATCGCGGCCTCTCTTGTTGCAGAGCACAGGCTCCAGACGCGCAGGCTCAGTAGTTGTGGCTCACGGGCCTAGTTGCTCCGCGGCAGGTGGGATCCTCCCAGACCAGGCCTCGTACCTGTGTCCCCTGCATTAGCAGGCAGATTCTCAACCACTGTGCCACCAGGGAAACCCCTTCATTTTATTTTTTATTTTTATTATTTATTTTTTTTCGCGGTACGTGGGCCTCTCACTGTTGTGGCCTCTCCCATTGCGGAGCACAGGCTCCATATGCGAAGGCTCAGCGGCCATGGCTCATGGGCCCAGCCGCTCCACGGCACGTGGGATCTTCCCGGACTGGGGCCCTAACCCGTGTCCCCTGCATCGGCAGGCGGACTCTCAACCACTGCGCCACCAGGGAAGCCCCATTTTATTTTTTATTGTTTGAATTTTATTTATTTTTTATACAGCAGGTTCTTATTAGTTATCCACTTTATACATATTAGTGTATACATGTCAATCCCAATCTCCCAGTTCACCCCACCCCCACCCCCACCCCCAATTTCCCCCCCTTGGTGTCCATACGTTTGTTCTCCACATATGTGTGTCTATTTCTGCAGGGGTTTCATTTTAAAGGCCAGCACAAGGGGTGGGGGGAGGAACGGAGGGAGAGTGTTGACCCATCCGTGGAGAGATGGCCAGATTGAATACTTCAATTTGACTCACAGCTTCTCTGTTTCAGTGACACCCTCCCTCCAGATCTTCAGAAAAAGGAGGCATATCAAGTGCTCCATGACCGAGGATAGCCTGGGATTAGTTCACTGCCACCTACCCTCAGGGATGAGCACCTAGGGTCGCTAGCTTGTCCCCTAGAAAAGGATGAGATCGCTAGTGAGACAGTGAACACGATGATTTTTAATTTTAAAGATTTCTTGCATGCTTCAACTAATCATCTGCGCTTTCAGTTCTTACATTTTGTTTTACATTCTGTGATGCTGAAAAGATATAAACATGCCCTTTTTAACATTTTTATTTTATGGGGCAGAAAGCAAAATGGCTGAACTATACCATGAACTCTGGACTCCTGTTCAGCATGGGGCTACTTCCCCCAGGTCACCGGCCCTGCGACAGCTTGTTTCTTTCTTTCTTATCTGCCCCCCACCCTCCGTTTCATTGAGACATAATTGACATATAGCACTGTGTAAGTTTAAGGTGTACAATGTGATGACTGGATATATGTATATGTTGCAAAATGTTTACCATAACAAGGTTAGTTCACACAGCCTTCACCTGACACAAATACCCTTTTGTTGCTGCTGCTATTACGGGTGAGAACATTTAAGATCTACTCTTAGCAACTTTTAAGTATATAATATAATACTGCTGACTATAGTCACCATGCTGTGCATTAGATCCCCAGAACTTATTCCTCTGATAACTGGAAGTTTGTCTCCTTTGACCAAAATCTCCTCATTCTCTCGGCCCTCCCCACCTCACCACCCACCAGCCCCTGGTAACCACCATTCTCTTTGTTATTGTGAGTTTGACTTATGTTTTTAGATTCCATATGTGAGACCATATGGTATTTGTCTTCGTTTGTCTGGCTTATTTTACTTAGCATACGTCCTCCAGGTTCATCCGTGTTGTTGCAAATGGTAGGATTTCCTTCTTTTTTTTTTTTTTTTTTGCAGTACGCGGGCCTCTCACTGTTGTGGCCTCTCCCGTTGCGGAGCACAGGCTCCGGACGCGCAGGCTCAGCGGCCATGGCTCACAGGCCCAGCCGCTCCGCGGCATGTGGGATCCTCCCGGACCGGGGCAGGAACCCGCGTCCCCTGTATCGGCAGGCGGACTCTCAACCACTGCGCCACCAGGGAAGCCCTTTCCTTCTTTTTTTAATGGCTGAATAGAATTCATATATATACACATATATACATACACACACATATATACACACATACATGTGTGTGTATACACGTGTGTGTGCGCACACATATACATATATGTGTATGTATACACACGCGTATACACGCATACACACATGTGTGTATACACACATATACATATATAAACACACACACACGTGTGTGTGTGTGTATATATATACACACACACACACATATATATATATCACAACTTTTTTTTTTTTTTGGCCACACTGCTTGGCTTGCGGGATCTTAGTTTCCTGACCAGGGATTGAACCCGGGCCCTCGGCAGTGAAAGCGTGGAGTCCTAACCACTGGACTGCCAGGGAATTCCCCACAACTTCTTTATTCATCCGTTGATGGACATTTAGGTTGTTTCCATGTCTTGATTATTGCAAATAATGCTGCAATGAACGTGAGGGTGCGTATATTTTTTCGACTTACTGTTTTTATCTCCTTTGGATAAATACCCAACAGGGGAATGGCTGGATCATATGGTGGCTCTATTTTTAATTTTTGAGGAACCTCCATACTGTTTTCCATAGTAGCTCTACCTATTTACACTCCCACAGTGCATGAGAGTTCCCTTTTCTGCACATCCTTGCCAACATTTGTTATTTCTTGTATTTTGAAAATAGCAGAATATCCTGACAGGTGGAGATGATATCTCATTGGGGTTTTGATTTGCATTTCTCTGAGGATTAGTGATGTTGAGCACCTCTTCATATAACTATTGGCCATCTGAATGTCTTCTTTGGAAAAATGTCTATTCAGGTCCTTTGTCCATTTTAATATTAGATTTTTTTTTTTTTTGCTATTGATTGAGTTGTGTGAGTTCCTTATATATTTTGGATATTAACCCCTTATCAGATATGTGGTTCACAAATATTTTCTCCCGTTCTGTAGGTTGGTTGCCTTTTCCTTTTGTTCATTGTTTCCTTTGCTGTACAGAAGCTTTTTATTTATTTATTATTATTTTTTTTTTGCGGTATGCGGGCCTCTCACTGTTGTGGCCTCTCCCATTGTGGAGCACAGGCTCTGGACGCGCAGGCTCAGTGGCCATGGCTCACGGGCCCAGCCGCTCTGCGGCATGTGGGATCTTCCCGGACCGGGGCACGAACCCGTGTCCCCTGCATCAGCAGGCGGACTCTCAACCACTGCGCCACCAGGGAAGCCCTACAGAAGCTTTTTAGTTTGATGTCGTCCCACTTGTTGATTTCTGCTTCTGTTGCTTCTGTTTTGGTGTCATATCCAAAAAAACCATTGCCAAGACCAATGTCAAGAAGCTTTTTCCCTATGCTTTCTTCTAGGAGTTTTATGGTTTTATGTTTACATCCTTAATCCATTTTGAGTTAAATTTTGTGAGGGGTGTAAGAGAGGGTTCCACTTCCATTCCTTTGCATGTGAATATCCAGTTTTCCCAACACCATTTATTGAAGAGACTGTCCTTTCCCTATTGAATATTCTTGGCTCCCTTGTGAAATGTTAGTTGACCGGATACGCAAGGATTTATTTCTGAGATCTCACTTCTGTTCCATTGGTCTATGTAGCTGTGTTTCTGCATGGCTCACTTCTGAGCCTTGCTACCAGGCATGTTCCTGGTGACCTGCTCCAGTCCCAACTCTGTCAACCATGTCAAGGAATGAAAACAAGTTTTAACATCCACTTAAGCTACAAGCGATTAGGAAGGTCACCCTGCTTGGGGAAGAGAGAGTGAGAAAGAGAGAGAGAAAAAAACCAGTATACTTTGAAGGCAGTCACATCAACTGTTAAATTGTCCACTGTTCACATCCAAGTTCCACTGGGCAGTTAATGGTAAGCCGAATTCATGTGGTGTGTTAGTTTCTTATTAAACATTTGCACGAGGTATTTGCTTCATCCTTATCATTAATATTTGGTTAGCAGACCCTTGGAGGATGTTCTGGATGTGGGCCTGGGGACCTTTCTTTCTCCAATGCAGGCCCTTGGGACTGGGTTCTGTTTTGCAGGTGGCAGCAAGACAAGCCAGCAGGAGTGTTCCTACTCAAAGTGCACTTCTTGCCCCCCCCGCAGGGAACAGCTGGCTTTGGGGCTAGTGGCACCTGCAGAAGCTGCACTAATCTGGGATGGATGGAAAACAACTCCACTTGCACATGGAGAGACCTGAGCAGTGGCTTCTCCAGCAGGGAATCCGACATGCAGCACACAGGCCTGTCTGTGCTGTGACCTGAAGCGTGTGCAGACAGGTCGAATCCTGCAAGCTGATGTGCAGGTGTCACAAAGCTGCACTGACAGCAGGAATGCAGCATCGCAGTGCCGGTTATAGAGCAGCTGCCATGCAGCAGGTTTTTATATACATTTCTCTCCTCTAATCCACAACCCAAAGTAGGGCAATTCCTGTGCCCATTTTATGAATGAGGAAAATTGAGGCACATGGGGGGAAGTAACTCGCACAAGGCCACACAGCTAGGAAGTGGCTGCACTGAGGTTGGAACCTGGATCTGCCGACTCAAGACTGGGCCCCTATCAATTTTGCAGCCTAAGCAGTCCAGGTAGCTTATCACCCAGCTAACCAATCAATCAACCAGCCTAGCATAACGAGTCATTGGGTGACTACAGGGTGCCACGCACTGGAGACAGGGGGGCTTGAGACGAATTCTGCCCCAGCTGTATGACATTAAGCAGATTGCTTAACCTCCCAGGGCTTTAGTTTCCTCATCGTAAAAAGGAGCAATAACGCTGCCTCCCTCATTGGGTTAAGTGCCTTAAGTATATGCAGAGTACTCAGAACAGCATCTGCCACAGAGGAAGCACTCAATAAATGTTACCTATTCATGTGAGATTAATAGGATTGTGATTTTGTAAATTACATTTTGTCTCTGGTAGAATGTTTTAAAATTGATTTTCAAACAAAGCAACTTTTTACAAAGCCTGTACCCAGGAGTAGTGGAGGGCACGGTGCACCTGTTTTTCACAGGCCAGCAAGTAGATTCACACGTCACCCTACAGCAGCCCTATCTTTAGTCACCAAGAGACAGCCAAGCAGGTCTCAGCCTCCCGTTTTCATCCTCTCCCTGCGCATCTGGCAAACGTACTGGGGAAGAGGGGTCCTGACCTCTAGTCCCCCGAGTGCCCATGGCAAAGCCTGCCTGTCCCTGCAGCCAAAGCAGGAGCACCCCCGGGCAGGGAGAAGGGGTGCCCGCCCAGCTGCCAAGGCCCAGGGGTGCCTATCTGCAGGGCTGGGGCAAAAGGGAAATCTGTACTGGTAGCTGGTGCTCAGTGGGCTGCAGGGCCACTGAACAAAACCTGCCACTTCACAGCCTCCTTCCTGGAAAAGTATAGTTTGGATCCTGTGTTTGAGTTAACAAGGGTGCAGATGCTGTCAGCAGTTGTTCGTGGTTTCTTCTTTTTTTTCTGTTTCTTGCATCTCCTAAGCCTGGCATCCTAAGGGTTATTTATAATTTATGTGTCTACAAGGACAACGGCCTCAATGTTCTAAACCCAAAATGACGACAACAATAACAAAACCAGGACACTTTCTGCTCCAAGGGGGTCTACCTGTCCATACCCTTCATTCCCCGTGGGTGGGCCTCCCCCTCCTCTCACAGCGTTTCGACAAGGACTTTTGCTGCATTCACCTGGGCTCGATGATGCCGTTTTACCGAATGGCTGTAAAGCTGGTAAAAAGGACCTGTATTTTTCTAACTCCAGCTGCATATTAGGCTTCCTTTGGAAATAACATGGAAGATTAAAAAAAATCGCAGTTCTCAGAACTTGAGATTTTCTAGCCTATAAAGACTGTGTCCAGGGGCTTCCCTGGTGGCGCAGTGGTTGGGAGTCCGCCTGCCGGTGCAGGGGACATGGGTTCGTGCCCCGGTCTGGGGGAATCCCACATGCCGTGGGGTGGCTGGCCCCGTGAGCTATGGCCGCTGAGCCTGCGCGTCCGGAGCCTGCGCTCCGCGGCGGGAGAGGCCACAACAGTGAGAGGCCCATTACCGGAAAAAAAAAAAAAAAAAGACTGTGTCCATCAAAGCATGTCCTTGGTCCCTGTTTGCCCCCAGCATCCTTGGATAGGCAATGAGTCTAAGTGCACACACGTGACTGTTAGCACAGGCTTTCCAGGTGCTGTGAGCTTGGCTGGTCCCTGTGTCCCTATCGGGCCCAGAGAATCGGTCGCTTCTGCACGTGCATATTATATGCAACTGAGTAAATTGCCTTTATCAGTTTTATTAGCGGAAAGTGCCTGCTACCGCTGGAGACCCTCACCGTACTCTGAAGAGAGGGGACCCCAGGGTTGCCATCCCCGTAACTCCCTGTGTCACTCTCCTCTCCTCAAATATGCTGGCCCTGTCTGTTGGGAGACAGACAGGCTGAACCCATGCCACCCTAAAGAGAGGCAGCTACGGCAACACAGATTTAATAGTTCTTTGAACCTTGACCTTGGACTCTGGGCTGTGAGGGAGCTTCTCCCACTGTGGCTGTTCTCGGGGTGTGACTTGGATGGACCCACCCACCAGCGGGCCCTGTCGGCTTCCTCTCCGAATGTGTCTTGAATCCAATGGCTTCCACCCCAACCCCTGCTGCCCTGGGCTGAGCCGCTGTCCTCTCTCTCCGGGGACATTGCAATAGCTTCCTAGTGGCCCCCCCGCCTCCATCTTACTCCCAGTCTATCTGGTCTCCACCCAGAAGCCGGACTTATAACCAGTCAGACCTTGTGACCCGCCACCCCCCCCACCCCCGCCTAGAACTTTCCGCTGTCTTCTCCTTGCTCTTTGGATAAGCTCCGAAGGCCCACCAATGGCATGGAGGGCATGCTCTAACCCTGCCCCCTACCCCCACCCTCAGCTCCATCCTTTCCCACTCTGCATTTCAGTCACTGATCTCTGCTGGCTTTGTCTTGTGACTAAGCCAAGGTGCTTCCTACCTCCGGGCCTTGACACGTGTTGCACCTTCTGCCTGACTGCTCCGTCCCTGTCCTTGCCGTGCCCACGTTCCTCTCTCCGTCCAGGTCTCAGTGAGATGTCAGCCCTGCCCCCCACCACCTTACCTGGAGCAGCCCCTCCCCCCGGTCGTCACCAACTGATTACTGTGTTTTCTTTTTGTCATAGCACTTTTCCATCTCTGAGATCATTTGCTAATGATTGTCATTTGCCCATTGGTTGTCTTTCTCCACCAGACAGTGAGCAACTTGAGGACAGGGGCCATCTTTGTCTTGTCGTCACTGTATCTTGGCCCTTGGGACAGTGACCGGTATGGAGTTGATGCTCAATTATTTGTTGAATGAACACATTTATGGACAGTTTGTGCAACACACCCAAGTGGACACCGTATCCAACCTTGGAGTCACGGCGGTCTGGGTAGGAAGACTTTCTTCTCTGAACCAACCATGCCAGCATCCCCCACTTCTGGTGCCTTCCCATTTCCGGAAAACAGAAGAAGCCAGATAGACTTCAGTGGGTAGTAGCTGCACCCACTTGCTAGGGCCTTCCTGTGAACCAGACCCTGTGCCTAAGCTCTTTACAGGCATGCAGACCTCCTGATGACCCTATTGAGTAGTAACTACTGTTGTGCCCATTTTGCAGATGGTGACATGGAGTCCCTGATTGGCCTCAACTCATGCAAAGTGGCAGCACGACTGCAGAGCCAGAGCTCTTAGCCCCTCCCCAAACGCATCTGAAAAGATATCTCGCAGGGGAGCTCGAAGCCGGCCATGGGGCAGGAGTGACGATGGCTCCCTAAGAAGCAGCTCTGATTTGGAGAAGGAACACTGTCTCTGGAGTCTCTGAGGTGGCCCCCTCCTCTTGGCAGCCCCCACAGCACCACAAAACTCGAAGGTGCAGCCACCGGGGTGAGCAAACCAGAGTGAGCCCCAGGGGCACACAGGTCACCAGCCTCTGCCTCGCTGACCATCTCAGGCCTTCCTGATGAACTTGGCCTAAGTCCCACTGGCCTGATTTGAAAGCAGCCACAGGGCTGGAGCAGGGGAGGAAGAATGCGGGAAGAAAGACATTACTTTGGAGGATGGAGCGGGCGGGCAGGAAAGCAGGATCACCGGCTGGCTTTTGTTGGCAGAGGGGAGAGGGCGGTCAGAACCCGCCACTCTGAATGCCCAGGGCGGAAATCCAGGGTCACAAAGGGAGAGTGAAATGAGGACAGCGCTTCTTAAGGGGCTGCTCTCATCCCCTGAGGGAGCAGCAGGGGCTGTGGTGTCTTGGGGACATTACAGGGGCCCGGGGGAGAGATGGAGAGGGGAAGGGACGGGAGTGGGAAGGAGAAGAAGAGGAGGTGGATGAAGGCAGAGGAGAGGGGACGGGGGGAATGCGTAGGAGAAAGGAGGTTCAAATCCTGGTTTCATGATCTTGGCTAAAAAACTTCATTTCTCTCTCAGTTTTCTTGGGATGCTGATACCTACCACGTGGACAGGAAGTCACGTATGTAGTTAAAGCACCTGACCGTGACTTGGCATATCACAGGTGCTCGGTGATCACTCGGTCCCTTCCTATTTGCCTCCCAATCCCACATTTGGAAAAAGGAGATTGAGCCTGGGACCGAAAATGACTTCTTTCTTTTAAATCATTCCTCATAGCCCAGATTCAAGTTCACAGGCCTCAGCTACCCTAATACCCAGGCAGAAGGTCTTGATCTTTATCAGGTCAGAGGCTGGCAATGCCTATAGGCTCACCAGGGTAAAGGGGCTCTATAAAAGGGTCACTAGGGCTGAGAGGGGACACATTGCCAGATGTGGCCACAGCCCAAAGGTCCCAGGTGCCTTGACCCTTGGCTGGCAACTTGCCTTCCTGATCCCACCTGGGAACCTGACCTAGTGGAACATTCTGTGTTCCTTGTTGCTGGGTCCTCAAGCCCCTCATTCAGCATACACTCTTAGATGCCCCCTCTGAGGATTTTAGCCACCCACAGATGGGAGACCTGAGTCACCAAGAGGGAAGGTGAAACGCCCTAAATGACACAGTGACCTAGTATAGAGCTAGGGCTGGAAAAAGTGTCTCCTGATCTCCAGAGCAGAGTTCCTTCCACTGTCTGTGGGGGAACAGGTTCTGAGCCCCAAATCCAAATGCATTGTCAGCTACAAGCTTTGATGCCACTCTTGGGAGCAAAGGGCAGTCTGGGAGATGCAATCAGATGCTGAAGCTTTGGAAATTCTGGGACATGATGGTTCTTAGGGCCAAGGATACAGGGTCTTCCATCCAACCAATAGTTATGGAGTAGCCACTATGTGCCATGTACTAGATGCTGGGGATACAAGTTCCTACCCTCTTGGTGTCTTTTTTTTTTTTTTTTTTTTTGCGGTACGCGGGCCTCTCACTGTTGTGGCCTCTACCGTTGCGGAGCACAGGCTCTGGACGTGCAGGCCCAGCGGCCATAGCTCACGGGCCCAGCCGCTCCGCGGCATGTGGGATCTTCCTGGACCAGGGCACGAACCCATGTCCCCTGCATCGGCAGGCGGACTCTCAACCACTGCACCACCAGGGAAGCCCCCTCTTGGTGTCTTTTGAAATTGGGATCGTTCTGAAAGCTGTGCCATGTGGCCAGCCTATCACACCATTGCTGTCTCCTCTGAAAAGGACATTAAATCGGTACAAGCTTTCTGCCCAGCCCCGCACCCGTGTGTGTGTGTGTGTGTGTGTGTGTGTTCGCGCACACCCGTGGGCCGCAGCTGTTCCCTGCAAGCCAGAGGTTCTGACTTTGGCCTGAAATCTCTTGCTCCGCCTCCCAAGTCACCAAGGCCCCCTCTGCTTTCTCTTGGCCTGCTTTGACTTCCTGATGCCGTCCGTTTCTCAGCTTCCGACCCCAACCTGCTGACCGGGTGCTGACCTTGGTTGCTTTGCTTTTGGCCTCTGGACCCTGGACCGTATCTTGCTCTAACCGCACAGCCACTCCTGAGAAAGGGCCCCCATTCTGCCTTTGTGAGGGGTCATCAGCAAATCTGAGGCTCACCCTGATCCCCAGTTAGTGTCAACTCTGGCTTCTGCCTCTCATTCTGATCAGGGAAACTCAGGTGCTTGATTGGACAGCTTGGTTTGATCTTCCCCTCTGTTGAGCAACGCCGCGATTTTCCTTTCCGTGGCAATTACTGTGGTATGTCTGCTTACAGAGATGTAGCAAGACTGGCATAATGGGATGTGTGTGGGCGGAGGGACCCTGGGGAAAGGAAGGGAGAAGTCAGTTCATCTGGGTAATGGATTATCGCTTTTACCTGTGTTCACCTGAGGTCTTTCCTCTCTCCCAGACACCATTTATTGAACCCTGTGTTAAGCGATTTACATACATAATCTCCCTTAGTTCTCTCTCAGCAACCCTATGAAATAAGGGCGATTATTATCTCCGTGAATCTTGCTTAGCTTAAGCAAGCGGTTGTCAAGGCGTGTTCTGAGGACAGCTGGGTTTCCTGAGACCCATCTAGGAGGTCTGTGAGGACCTCCCCTTCCCAAGCACATATCTGCATGAGGTTGAATTTTCTTCATAAAGTACAACCAAAATAACATATTGCAACAGCCTGAGTGCAGAAACAGGTATGAGAATCCTACTGTCTTCTGTGGAGCCAGAATTTTTTTTTTTTTTTTTTTTTTTTTTTTTTTTTGCTGTACGCGGGCCTCTCACTGCTGTGGCCTCTCCCGTTGCGGAGCACAGGCTCCGGACGCGCAGGCTCAGTGGCCATGGCTCACGGGCCCAGCCGCTCCGCGGCATGTGGGATCCTCCCGGACCAGGGCACGAACCTGCGTCCCCCGCATCGGCAGGCGGATTCTCAACCACTGCGCCACCAGGAAAGCCCTGGAGCCAGATTTTAAAGAGATTTGCAGAAGTAGAAAATAATGCTGCTCTTTTCACTAACTTTTTTTGGCTTTGGAAAGTATAGTTCTTATTCATAAAATATGTTATTTATATTAACATGTATAATAGGTTTATTATTTTAAAAACAAATAAATGTTTAATCTTTTTCAGTTTTAATTTCTAAAATGGTAAACATCAGTAAATATAATCCACACGAACAAAAGCTTGTTGGAGTCCTCTCTGATTTTTGAAAATGTAACCACCAAGGTTCTGGACAAAAGTCTTGGGAACTGATGTTTTAAGCCAATGGTAATCATCTCATGTCACTTGCCAGTGATTGGTTCAGGTGTTCAGGCCTAAGCCTATCAGCATGTGGCATTCCCTTGGTGACAGCTATTGGTTGGAGAATGGGCATGTGACCTACTTTGGACCAATGAGATGGGTGGAATGTTTGCTATAAACTGCTGGGCAAGCTCTTCTTGACTGTCTGGCTTACAGGAACACCTTTCTTTCTCTGATGTTATCGTGACCAGATGTGATGTCAGAACTTCAGCAGCTGTCTCACCTCCAGCCTGAGGAGGGAGCTGATGCCCAGAGGAGGGCAGGGCCGAGAGGATCACCAGGAAAGGAGACAGAGCCACAGATCAAGTCAGACTACATCTTCAGGTGCCCCGTCAATGACGCTAATGAACATCTTTGTTTTTTATACCAGCTGGAGTTGGGTGTTCAGTAGTTATAGGTGACAGCGCTTCAACTGCTATACCCTGTTCCACATATGAAGACATGGAGGCTCAGGAGGTGAAGTGAGTGCTAGCGGATGGCAAAGCTGGAATCCAAAGCCAGGTCTCTTTGTATCCCAAGCCTCTCTGTTTCCCCTACGTGATGTAGCTTTCAAGAAAGTTAGGTTCTGGGCTTCCCTGGTGGCACAGTGGTTGAGAGTCCGCCTGCCAGTGCAGGGGACACGGGTTCGTGCCCCGGTCCGGGAAGATCCCACATGCCGTGGAGCGGCTGGGCCCGTGAGCCATGGCCGCTGAGCCTGCGCGTCCGGAGCCTGTGCTCCGCAACGGGAGAGGCTGCAACAGTGAGAGGCCCGCGTACCGCAAAAAAAAAAAAAAAAAGAAAAAACGAAAGTTAGGTTCTTGCCTTTCTCTGCCTAGAATCCAGATCACGAGGAAATGCCATCGAGTGGGGCTGCAGGTAGCTGGGCAGAGTCTCAGGTACTCAGGAGTGTTTGCCCAAGTCCCTCTCTTAGCCCCAGACATGACAGGTCCCTGTCCCTCCTCTGGGAGTTTTCAGGCTGTCCCTGGATCTGCTTGGTACAGCCCAAGTTCCCCCCCCCCGCCCCCGCCAGAGTTCCCTTCTCTAATGACCTGATGAGGCCTAATGACAGTGTGCTAATTAGAGCTGTTGGTTGCAAGCAACAGAAACCACTTCTAGGTAATTTAAGTAGAAAAGGCATGTCTGTCTGGCCAGGTCGCACATCTCCTGGAGGATGGGAGAGTCCAGCTTGGAGGGTTGAAACCAAAATTAATGCCCCAAATCAAACCACTGAACTAGTCCTATGACCAGTCCACACTGTTGGGCACAGAAACTCTGTCTTGCCTGCTGCCACTACTGACGATGGGCCGACAGGTGCTACCACCAGCATCTCTGGAAACTGAATCCGAATTTGCACGACTTGCCTCTTCTTTGGGTCATTGACTTCCAGTTTTAGGGTGAGATGTTTGCATCTAATTGGAAACTGGGTCACGTATCCATTCCTTAGCTGCAAGAGATGCTGGGAAAACAAGTAGCTGGCATTTTCAACTTGATTGAGGGAAGGGGGCTCTGCCTTAAAGCAATTGGAGCTTCTCCAAGCATAGGAAGGAGGTCTGCATGCTGTATGGCCCAAAGGAGTGACAGATGTTTACTGTAGAGAGATTCTCAGCAATCTGGAGAGCTACTCAGAGGCTCCCAACCAGTGGGTCCTGAGGATCAAATCTCCTCAGTGCCCAGAAACAAGTTTTGCCCAGGGACAAATACACGGCTTTTGGCAGGGACTTGGACTGTCAGTCATGTAGCACAGCAGGTCCCTGGGCTCCCTAACCAAGTGCAAAGGCACACTCTCACTCAGGAATAATTAGGAGCATGTATGGGCCCAATGCCTGGCTCCATCATTTACAAGGAGTGTGCCTCAGTTAACCGATGGAACCTCTCTGTGCCTCAGTCTGCTGACTGTACAATGGGTATAACTACGGTACCTCACTGCAGGGTTGTTGTGACCGTCAAAAGTTCAGGTATTATTTGGCGCCTGGCTCCCTCACGGGGACTTGTCATAAAACAGCTGGGAGTTCCATCATGCACGAGCACTGCTGCACCTGTCTGAATCTCACCTGCCACCCTCCATGGTCTCCCTCTTCTCTCTCACTGCACAAAATCTGTTCTATGACAGGGGAGCAGAAGGAAGCCTCGTGTCTTCCAGAAAGCTTCTTTGACTACCCTGGCTCCCAGTGGTCTCTCAGTGCTTTCAATTCTGACAGCATTCACTCATTCGTTTGTCCACCCGACTAGTCCTTCCTTCTTTTCTTTTCACCCAGCCCTCCTCACCCCCCTCCTCAGCTCCTTGCACACTGGCCTCCCTCCTCTTCTTTAAAGAAGCCACCTTCTTTCTCATTTGCACTCACTGTCCCTTGTCCCAGAACTCCTCTCCTCCTGATAGTTGCCTGGCCAACTTCTTCTTGTCATTCAAGTCTCAGCTAAAATGTCACCTCCTCCCAGAAGCCCTCCTGATTACCTAAACCAAAGCAGCTGCCCCTCACTTCCCCCTTCACTGGCTCTTATTCTCTGGCTTCAGGTGCTCTCAGCTGACCTAACTACACTCCCAGGGCTGACCAGTGAGGGGGGCTGTGGCAGTGGTCCAGATCATGGAGCAGGGTGGCTTGGAGAAAGGGATGGAGCTTTCTAATACTGATCGTCATGGCCTGCATCAGCATCTTTGGCAGCACTTCAGCACAGGGTCACTGCATGATGGAAGGGCGGAAAAGACTTGGGACCCGAGGCCTGCATTGAACTTTCAGAGCCCACCGCCCATAACCCCTGCCCAGCCCCAGCCCTGCCCTCCAGGAAGATGAGCCCCCGGCTAGGTTATACATCAGCAGACGACAGGGCATGGCATAGCCCTTCTTGGCTGTCACTCCCTCCATGACCCACTGAGCCCCGGCGGTCCTGGGGGAACGTTGCTGAGGGATGGACTGTGAGGGCTTCAGCAGCTGAGACACAGATCGGATCAGTGTTAATGAGAGGCCCTGCTGATCTGGCGGCTTTGCTAATTAGGCTGCGGTAGCTCTAGACCCAGCCAAGGAAAGCACGTTGCTTATACTAATCTAGGGTGGTCTGCACTTCCTGTCTGGCAGAGTTGCCAGAGCCTGGAGCATGTGCCCCGCGTGTAAGGCATGGCGGCAGAACGTCGGGGACAGTGGGAGAGACCGATGCTGGAAAAATCCAAAGACAGCCCTGTGGCTGCATCCTGGTATAGGGAGCGAGTGGCATGGAGGATGGGGGAGAGGCCACCAGGGGCGTAGGGTGAGCAAGAAGGAAACATGGCAAATGCCAGGAGGGCCCAGTTACAGACGCCCTACCCTGGAAGGTGGGGAGCTGCAGCGTGAGACTCACTTTCCAAAAGTCAGCCTCGAGTGATGGTGGGCAGGCTGCGTCACGGCCATTCGTGGGGCCTAGACTCCGCCTACTGTTCCTAACGGATAGAGCACCCTGGGGCAGAGGGCAGCCTCTGGGGCAGTTGAGTTGGAAGCCAGCCAGATAAACCTGCTTCGCCCCCAGCAGGGCCAGAGGGCTGCATTCTTCAGCCCAAGTGAAAGATGTGGAATATTCTGAGTTGATTTCCCCATCATCAATGTGTCACCAAAGGATCTCAGAACCTGAAGAAACGCATGTGGAGATTCACTCACTCAACTATTCATTCATTCATTCAGCACCTACTGTGTACCCAATTCCAGCCACGGGGAAAACAGAGATGGATGATGTCATCCCAGTCTTCAAGAAGCTTAATCTACCAAGGACCACACACCAGCAGTTGAGTGACAGTGCAATCACGTAAGCACAGGCTGCAGTGGGACACCAACCTCAGACTGGGCGGACGAGAAGGCTCCAGGAGGAGATGATGCTTGAGGTGAATTAGGAAGAAGGATGCATAAATTCAATGGCTAACGTCTACAGAGCAAGATGAAGGTGCCATGCAAAGGTCTACGCCCTTGACATCACTAACATGTCGTCTTCTCACTGACCCTACACAGAGGCGACTATTACAACGTCCCCATTTTCCAGATGAGCAAACTGAGGCACAAAGAGATCAAGAAGCTATCCTGAAGTTGCACAGTTGGCAAGAGGCAAGTCAGGGAGGAGGAGTGGGCCAAGTGCTCAAGGAGAAAGGATTCCTAAGAAGAGGGACCAGCGGCAAAAGCAACGGAGGGATGATGCAGCGGAGAGAGGGGGTGACGAGAGGCAGCGAGTTTACAATTGGATTCATGCCCTGCTGATGCTTTGTGTGGCAGCACCCTGGGCTCTGGTGGGTCAGAGACGTGTACGTGCAGAAGAGTTAGCTTGAAACCTGCAGCGAGAGGGCCCTACTACCTGATTACTTATACTCTTCATCAACTATTTAGCACCTCCCTTTGTAGCTGGGTCTTGAGCTGGGCTCTGGCTGCCCCACCAGTATTTCAGCTGTGCCTTCTTCTCAGCTAAAACTGAGCTTGTCATTGGCACAACTTTTGAGACACCTCAGTAAGCAAGGCTGTCTGTTCCTAAGCTGGGGTGAGGCTTTTACAATTCAGAGGAGGCCTCTCTTGTGAGAGGGACTTTGCAAACAACTCTTGTAACTCCCACACAGACTTAAACAGGACAGATCAATCCTGCCCCCTTTGAGCTCTTACCCTCTCTGGCTTCCAGGTACTGGGGTCTTAGGCCGAGCCTCATAAAAAGCTCCAGACACAATACAGCCAGAAAGAGTTTTTCGATTCTGTACTTTCCCAGTCACTGCTGTCTCTGCGGGGAAAGAGGAGGTGGGTGGCTCTGACCACCGGAGGGGAAGGAGCGGGACAACCAGTGAAAGTTAGGGTTAAAGTGAGGGGAAGGGTGGGCGAGGGTCTTGCTCGGTGCTTTTCCCCTTCCATCCTTCAGCGCTCAGTGAGGGCTTTGTTCCCAAAGGGAAGCCCCCAATATATCCCTCTACCAGCTCCAAGGGCCTCTACTTCTCCTGTGTAGCTCTTGTCACGAGGGCCATTTTTCTCTACATTTTAAATGATGATTTGCTTATTGTGGCGTCTTCCTGTAGACTGCCAGCCTTAGGAGGTAGGGTGCGGGTCTAATTTTGTTCATCATTATATCCTAGCATCTAGAATTGTGTCTGGCACATAGTACATGCTCGTACATATTTGTGGAAAGGTTGCACAATCCTTGCTTCCTTCTATCTCCCTCCCTCCCTCCCTTTCTTCCTTCCAGAAACGTTCTGTTTGGGTGCTGGGGATACAAGAGGAGTCAAATGATTTGGCCAGCCACATAGCACAGGGAGATCAGCTCGGTGCTTTGTGACCACCTAGAGGGGTGAGATAGGGAGGGTGGGAGGGAGGGAGACGCAAGAGGGAGGAGATATGGGGATATATGTATATGTATAGCTGATTCACTTTGTTATAAAGCAGAAACTAACACACCATTGTAAAGCAAGTATACTTCAATAAAGATGTAAAAAAAAAAAAAAAAGATTTGGCCTGGGCCTGCAGGAGGCCCTCACTGCCCAACGGCAGGAGCTTCCTGGGCTTATCTGCCCACATCTGAGGACAATGAACAAATCTAACCCTCAGCATGGACAGGGATGGTGGGCACTGATGCAGAGACAGAAGGTAATTCCAAAGCCAACTTTGGAGACACAATCTGGGGTTTCCCTGCAACCTTCCAGTGCCTTCCCTTTCACTCTGTCTCTTGCAGCCCCTGTAGGGAATGTCTGCAGGGTAGGCTCCTGGGGGCTGTCAGGGGAGGGTAGGATGCTGAGGATGTCTTGGGGAAACTAGGCTTCAAACAATCCAGGGATTGTAGGATACAAAGAGCGAAAGAGAGAGAGGCAGCTGCCTGTAAAAGACAGATGCCCCCCTTCCCATAATGAGGGTGAAGAGAGGGCATCCGGATACCGAGGCATCAGAGATGGCCCAGAGGCAAGCTGTGGGCAACTGAACTCTATTTGCCAGGAGTGTTTTCTCCCTGGAGCTCTGGGAGCATTTAGTGCTTGTGGCAGGTGCTGGGCTGGGCTTCCTGGAGACCTTGAGACTCCATTTAGGCTGGAATGAGAGCATAAATGACAGCAGGGGCCACCACCCCCCGGCTGGGCTCTGCTTGCTGCCTTGAGAGGGCATTTACTGCTGGATGTCTGCACGGCTCACAGACCCTTTAGAAGGAAGCCAGAGGCCAAAGGCAGGAGGTGGGGAAGGGGGGAGTGTCAAACTCAAGCACTAGGAGCAGATCCGTGGATCTGCTGTGGGATCTGGAAGTCTATCTACTGGAAAAGCCCCCAAGATAAGTCTGATTCACAGAATCCTGACCTCCAGGATGCCTTTAAAAATACCCTCCCCTGTATCTTTAGAAGGCAGACACAGTGAAAACAAAATTTCAATTTGATAACAGGAATTTAAAACATTTCAGCTTTTAGACTTACTGAGGATTTAGGTGTTTGGCTGCAACTTGTGCTTTACTTTGTGTCTTTATATGTTTACCTGATACTTAACGAAGTCTAACTCTTTTTAATTTTTTGATGTTGTTTATTTATGCCTTCTCTCTCTTTTTTGGCCGCGCCGTGTGGCATGCGGGATCTTTGTTCCCCGACCAGGGATCGAACCTGTGCCCCCTGCAATGGAAGTGCAAATTCTTAACCACTGGACCGCCAGGGAAGTCGGAAGCTAGCCAGATAAACCTACTTCACCCCCAGCAGGGCCAGAGGGCTGCATTCTTCAGCCCAAGTAAAAGATATGGAATATTCGAGTTGATTTCCCCATCATCAATGTGTCATCAAAGGATCTCAGAACCTGAAGAAATGCATGTGGAGATTCACTCACTCAACTATTCATTCATTCATTCAGCACCTACTGTGTACCCAATTCCAGCCATGGGGAATACAGAGATGGATGATGCCATCCCAGTCTTCAAGAAGCTTAATCTACCAAGGACCACATTTTGGATCATTGATGGTGTGGGATCTGGGTTATAGCCAAGGGGGTAACTCAGGGCAAGTGAGGAAGAGAGGATGTTTTCCATGGAAGGGATCATGTTTGGATCATGAATGGAGAAAAAAAAAAAAAGGAAAAAAATTTTCACCTTTTAGACGTCATGGGTTTGGCAGATTCAGTTTCATTATCTTCACTTTCCGTGGCACAATGTCCCATCAGTGGGGAAGTGCCATCCTTGGGCAACGGAGAGCTTCAACATTTGGAAGACAGACTTCTCCATCAGGAAAATGGGCTTTGCACACAACTGAAAGATCTTTTCCTTGGGGGTGATGCAGAAAGGACTTTTTGCTCAATCTTCCATTAAAGAGAAATTTCAGTTGCCCAGATCAGCCTGTTTCCACAGCGGAGCATTCCAGCTGACCAAGCTTGGCCCAAACCCAAACTTGCCGAATTGGAAAAGGAAAGGTGATTGGCAGGTTCTGAGAAGCCCCCAAGTGGTTCTCATGGCAAGATTCCTGAGCCTTTTCACACTGGATTCTGCCTCTAGGGTTTGGTTTTCATTGGTAGGTACTTTTTCACTGATGTTACCACCGGTTGTAGTCTGATAGTCGCTGCATTTTGTCATGTTAAGACAGAGATTGACAAACTCTTTAATAAAGGACCAGATAGTAAATATTTGGGGCTTTGCAGGTCATACAATCTATGTCCCAACCAGAGATGGGTAATCTCTGCCACTGCAGGGCCAAAGCAGACTTAGACAGTACATAAATGAATGGGTGTGGTTATGTCCCAATAAACTTTATTTATGGACACTGAAGTTTGAATTCCATATCAATTTCGCTTATGGAATATTATCCTCCTTTTGATTTTTTTCCTCAACTGTTTAAAAATCTAAAAACCATTCTTGGTTGGGGGGCTGAACATTCAGGAGAGAAGGGGTTGGATTTGGCCCATGGGCTGGAGCGGTGGGGGGCGGTGAGTGTGCAGACTCTTCCAGAATTAGAGCTACACGCCCCACCCTTCCTGAGAATTCTGTCCTGGGGGACAGTGAGTGTTAAGTCACTCTGGACCAGCACCAGGCCCAGAAGCCTTCTCAGCTTGGGTTCCCCCCACTAAGCAGACCCGGAGACAAGGACATGGGTGCAGAGAGTTTGTTAGGGATTTGGTCCTGGGAAGCAAGTGAAGGAGCGGGAAGGGAGACAGGCAGGGCAGGCTGATGGTTGGGTTAGTGCAGTGACAGCGGGGGTCAGTCCTCTGTGAGCCTCTGAGAGACTGTGTAGAACACACCCAGGACTGTCTCCATGGACGGGTGAAGAAGCTGGGGTCTTTATTCTCCAGCTCCTGGAACCCATGGCCTGACGTGGCTCCTGTGGCTTTAACTCCCTGGAACTTCTGGGCCTGCTGCAGGTGAATGTCCGGTCCTGTTCCAGGTGCGTTTCCTGTCTGTTCCTGCTGCACTGCCAGGCCTGCTCCTGGTGGGCAGGTCAAGCATGCTCTGGGGCCATAGGATATGCTCAGGCAGAGAGACCCAGGAAGCCACCGCGTGGGTGGGAACTATCTGCATGTGACCTCTGGGGAGGGTGGTGATGATAGGGCAGGCCAGGGACACAATTTACTCTCTGGGGATTCTCCTGCCAGAGGGTGGTTCACTAAAAGATCTGTCATGATTCTATTATCCTAACAGATTGGTGACCACACTGGTTCCTTTAAACCGTCCCTAGCAATGCTTTTGTATTGTTTTCTGCCTTAGTCTCGACCTGGCTTCCCTAACCCAGCCCACCCCTCGTTCCCCAGTCTGCCCCCTCTGCTCGCTTTGGACCCCAGGATTCTTCTTACATATCACTCTGGTCCCAGTTTCCCACGGAGGCACAACTTCCCTTCACCATGAGCTGGAGACCCTCTGAGGCTACCCTGCTAGTGTCTGTTCTAGCCCCCAGGGCTCTGTGCCTGCAGGCAGTACCTCAACTGTACTCTTCCACTCCCAGGGGACACAGCCAACTCAGCCTTTGCTCATTTAAGTGCTGTGAAAGGGCATGGCCTCAGGTCAATTCTATATTCAACATTTAATTAACTACCACTTAATATAATATCTTCTCCCTTTTTTAAAGCATTGACTGTATGTCTAGCGTTATGCTAAATGTTCTCTATATGTCATCTATAATCCTTCTAGCCACACTGGGAGTGAGCTTTTATCACTCCCATTTAGTAGATGGGATTAGGCGGACCCCAGGGTCCTGAGGTTAGAAAATACTAGAGCTGGGATTTGAACCCAACTCTGTCTGTTTCCAAAGCCCATGTTCTTTCTTTCAAAATAAATTCTTATGTTACATTTGATATGTAGACAATAACATATTTAGGTGGTGGCCAGGGGCAGGGGAAGGGGGAAATGGGGAGTTAGTGCTTAAAGGGTACAGAGTTTCCATTTTGCAAGATGAAAAGAGTTCTGGAGATGGATGGTTGCATAAAAATATGAATGTACTTTATACCACTGAACTGTATACTTAAAAATGGTTAATTTTATGTTATGTGTATTTGACCACAAGAAAAAAATGGAAAAAAACTATATGTAATACACATGTAAGTTATGAACTGTAATAATGAAATAAACAGCTGTGAATCCATATAATCAGATGTTACCTATTTGCCTCTCCCTTGTTTTAAATACTTGCCTCCTCCATCAGAGGGTGCTGCTATCAGAGGTTTTGGGTTTTATCAATCCCTTCTTTTAAAAATATCTTTAGGGACTTCCCTGGTGGCACAATGGTGAGGACTGCATGCTCCCAATGCAGGGGCCCCGGGTCAGGGAACTAGATCCCACATGCTGCAACTAAAAGTTCGTATGCCGCAACTAAAGAGATCCCGCATGCTGCAACTGAAAAAGATCCCGGATGCTGCAACTACAGATCCCACGTGCTACAACTAAAGATCCCACGTGCTGCAACTAAGACCCGGTGCAGCCAAATAAATAAATATTTTAAAAAATCTTATTTAATCAATATGTACTCTTAACAGCATATTGTTTAGTTCCACTTTTTTTGAGTTTTAAAAAAAACCCCACAATATACAGTCTTTTGTGACTTGCTTTTTTTTCACTCAACATTACATTCCCATGTTGTTGTCTGTAGCCATTTCACTGCTTTCTATGATTCTATTAAGTAAATATATCATTTCTAAAGTTTTTGCTTTGCTTGTTTGCTTTTGTAATTGTGAACTATAAGCCCATCACGGTAGACTGAATTATTTTTCAGAAATATTTATTGCTCCTCCTGGGGGAGGATTATACTTTCCTCCTAATGATGGCAGATTTGGCTTTGCAACTTTCTCTGGTTAATGAAATGTGAACAGAACTGATGTGTGTCACCTCCAAGCAGAAGCTTTTAGAGTCAGCACATGATTCACCTTGTTCTCTTTTCCTCACCAATGTCTTAGACGGAGGCTGTTCCATCAGCCTGGGTCCTGGAGTGAAGACGACACAGAACAGAGCCACCACTGAGCTGCACTGGACACGAGCGTAAGTGAGACATAAACCCTTGTTGATAGCTAGTGAGATTTTGGGATCCTTTGTTACTGCAGCAGGACTGATCTATGCTGATACATCATGCTCCTTCCACCACAACCCAGTGATTCCCAGTGGAGTGGGCAGGGGGAATGGCCATTTTCCTACGAGACTGAATTAACCAGTAACGCATAAAGCCATATTTAACAGGTTAAATAGGGTTAATAGCACCCCCTGTCCAGTGTGTGTATTGAGAGTAATTCATTCATTCATAACTAGAATGTGCTTCGAAGATATGGGGGGACTGATTGGCACCTCCTACCTGACTTCTGGGGCCCCTTCCTCCCTCTCCCCTTCCTGGTCTTTTTTTTTTTTTTTTTAGTTTCTGCTTTATAACAAAGTGAATCAGTTATACATATACATCTGTTCCCATATCCCTTCCCTCTTGCGTCTCCCTCCCTCCCACCCTCCCTATCCCACCCCTCCAGGCAGTCACAAAGCACCAAGCTGATCTCCCTGTGCTATGCGGCTGCTTCCCACTAGCTATCTATTTTACGTTTGGTAGTGTATATATGTCCATGCCTCTCTTTCACTTTGTCACAGCTTACCCTTCCCCCTCCCCATATCCTCATGTCCATTCTCAAGCAGGTCTGTGTCTTTATTCCTGTTTTACCCTTTCTGGTCTTTGAAGTGACTTGTGCACAGAGGGTGCAGGAGGGCGTGAGGGCCGCGCAGAGACTCTCCAGCCTTGGAGTCCAGGTACTGCAAAGACCAGCTGACACATCGGAAGAAAAGGTCTGAGCAGGGGAGGGGAGGATGTGCTCAAGCAAACAGACTCGGCCAGCAGAGAGGGGAGAAGCAAATCTGGGCTGAGGCCTCTGTGCCTGGAGCCTGTACAGTGCAGCTCAGGCGAGGTGAGCTCACCCAGGACCTCACAATGGTGCTCACAGCGCCGGAAGATGCCAGGAATGTCCCCGATGGGCTCATTTCCCTTCCTCATTAAAGCACCGGCGACGAGGA
This sequence comes from Mesoplodon bidens, assembly GCF_964165515.1. Taxonomy (NCBI): domain Eukaryota; kingdom Metazoa; phylum Chordata; class Mammalia; order Artiodactyla; family Ziphiidae; genus Mesoplodon; species Mesoplodon bidens. The sequence continues at coordinate 175,672,135 of NC_138177.1, forward strand.
GGGACAAATGGGCCATGTTGTGCTCCCCCCTCCTCCATGATCACCCGGAGAGGCTGTCAGGAAGGAGGCTCATTTGGTGCCATGTTTAGTCCTGGCCACTGTTCTTCATGTTTCTTTCTCTTGTTTCTTTCTTCCCGGTACTGTGGAGGTCCCCTTAACTATCCCCATCCACAGGGCGAGCAGACTCACGCACGCACGTACACATACCAGGATGAAACCATAATGGGAGAGAGAGAGAGAGCCGGGCACGGGAAACTAATCCATCCTAATGATAAAGATCATTATGGAGACAAAGAAGGAAGGGAAATAACACATTTCATTCCAATTAGGCCTGAAAGCTCATTACTGGGAACAGGAAAAGAAAGCGATCAAGTAGACGCATCCTGAAAAATGCCTCCTCTGGGCTCCACAGCCTGAGAAATAGGACGGTGCGGCTGATGGTTCCCAAACTGGGGCTCCTCATGGTAGTCTGGGGGGAGGGGAACTGCAGGGAAGGGCTGTGTTTTCAAAAGTGTAAAAAACTGCTAATGGAAATTATTATTCTGTTCCTGATAACCCAGAAATTATTATTTTGTTCTTGATAACCCTGATAACAAAATTATTATTTTGTTCTTCATAATGGACAAAGTAAAAATGTCAAGTTTCTTTGTTTAGGGCTGGACTTTCATCTGCTCAGTGGTAACTAGCTTGCTGATACCCATCAGAGGTCTAGTTGGTTGTTGATAACATAAGCATTTCTGGGATTGCAGTGGTGGCCCATTTACAGCTGGGATCATGGCATTCCTACTGAAAGGAACCTCAGGTTCTTCACGGGGAGGCTGATGCTGTTGCCTGGTTAACGGTGTCTGTGCCTCATGACATGGGGGAAAAATAAATGATTATTTCATCAGTTTAGGAGAAAAATCTTTCAAATCATGGGTTCATGAGGAGTAAAATAATAAAAAGAGGTCCTTGGCAAGTAGGGGAAGGGGTGAGAAAGTGGGGAAAGAGAGGAGGAAAGGAGAAATAGCGTTTATTGATCATTTACGTCAAGTGCTAATTGCACTCCATAAATAATATCATCTAATCCTCACAATCACACTGGGAGTGGTGGGGGTGGTGGTTCATTTATTCATTCATTTAACAAGTATTTCCGGGTACCTCCTAGGATCCAGGTATTGTTCTAAGTGTTGGAAACATAGCAGTGAGTGAAACAAAGACCCTGCCCTCATGGAGCTTATAATAAACAGGTAAACACAGACACATATGTTTAAGTAGACATATATATGGCTAAATATACATACATATGTGTACACTTAAACCTATATATATTTATGTGTGTATATATATGCGTGTGTACATACACATATATACACTTAAACATATTATGCTTGTGTGTGTGTGTGTGTGTGTGTGTAGTTGTCCCTCAGTATTTCAGAGGGATTGGTTCCAGTACCCCCGAGGATACCAAAATCCACAGATACTCAAGTCCCTTATATGAAATGGAATAGTATTTACATATAACCAACTCATCTTTAAATCATCTCTAGATTACTTATAATACCTAATACAAGGTAAATGCTATGGAAATAGTTGCCAGCACATGGCAAATTCAAGTTTTGCTTTTTGGAACTTCCTGGAAATTTTTTTCCTGAGTATTTTCGATCCTCTGTTGCTTGGATCTGTGGATGCTGAAGCTACAGATACAGATACGGAGGGCTGACCTTATTATCAGTGGTTCTCACGTGAGGGCGATTTTGCCCACCTAGAGGGCATTTGGAAAGTGGAGACTTCATTGTCATGACTGGGGGACGTGCTCCGGCCATCTAGTAGGTAGAAGCCAGGTTACCATTTTGATGAACGCTCTGAAGGAAAATAAAGGAAAAGAGTCTTTGGGAGACCTGACTTAGATTGGGGGAATCAGAATACTTCTCTAGGGAAGTGGGGACATTTAAGGGGGGCCCCAGATGATGGTAGGAGTCGACCAGATGGAGAGAAGGGGAAGAAGGTTCTCGGCAATGAGCTCAGCAGGTGCAAAGGTCTGAAGGCAGAAGATGCTGGGAGCTTCGGAGACCCTGGAAGGAAGCCAGCGTGGCTGGGAGAGGTGGGCAATGGCAGAACAGGAGGGGGCGCCCCTCCGCCGTCCCCAGGCTGGACTCCCGGGGTTAACACAAGCTGGAAAGCGGTCATTATCTTCTCATTTCCAGGTTAATGAAGGAGAACTTGGAGATAATGTTATTTTTGTTGATTCTTGATGTCTTATTACGATGTTTTTCCGGAGAAGACTCAATCCTGAGAGATAATAGCTCCCTCCCGGGCACTTTCACGCGGACAGTAATGCTCTCCCCTCCCTGGCGGACTCCCTGGGTGCGCGCAGCTCTATGCTACATGTCAAATGCAGCTCGGTCTCCGGGTCCACTCTCCCCCAACCCCGTCGGCGGACCTTTTCCACCGCCAATGCTCCCTTTGAGAAACACACTTCTCCTTTGGGAGCTCTTGGATAACAACACTTCCTGCTCAGTTGTGAAACACTGTTTAGGGAAAGGCCAGAGGAGGGTCTAGCCTCTGGCTACGCACAGTGTGATCTCTGGAAAAGCAGCCTCGGCCTTACTTGCAACTTGCTAGAATGTAGACTCTCCGGCCCCACTCCAGAGCTAGTGAATCGAGAATTCTGCATTTTCACAGGAGCCTCACATGATGGTCATGCACATCAAGCTGAGAAGCCCTGCTCTAAATGACCTTCAAAAATGCACTTAGCTCTAGGCTTCTATGACTCCAGCAACAATCATCCCCGATATGGAGAACTTGACAGTATATATATATATATATATATATATATATATATATATATATATATATATATATATATATATATATTTTTTTTTTATTTTATTTTTTTCCAAAGCAAAGCCAAACAGACCATACTTCTCTCACACACACAGTATTAAATGCTAATTTTATTCTTTAATTCAGTGACACATTAGAAAGGAATATTGTGGTGTTAGATGCTCTTTGGGCTTTGTTATTCACAGGCTGCGAAGTCCTGGGAGAGTGATATTATCTCTTTCAGGCTCAGTTTCTTCATCTGGGAAATGGGAAAAATAACATCTCCCTAATCAGGTTTGTGTGGGCACGAAAGAAAGCATCTACAGATGTAAAATGCCTGCACCCAACTTGCCGGCTGCCCTTTTCCGCAAAGCAGATTGGGCTGGGGGAGCCAGGTGATAAAAAAGGGCCTCCTAATCATAAACAGTAACTTCTGGGGGATGTTAACTAATGACTTAAAGAAAGCAAATGATTTTCAAGTAGGTCGTATGCAAATAAGTGGTATGCTAATTTCAGAATTATAGCTCAGAGTTAAATAGGACCCCTAACTGTCTCTATTAGCAAATAGTTTTCTGACTCTTAACTGGAATTCTTGTCTGTGTGCCTATGAGGGGGATGAGCAAGCTTGGGAGGAGGTGACTCCTTTGAAATTGTATCCAACTCTGTGCATGTATATTCTTTTAAGTGATGCCAGATTCTACCCTGGGGGTAAAAGATGGGGGCTGTGTAAACGTGCCCACTGCTTTTGGCTGTGTCTCAGAGTCTCACTTTTGGAAAGAGCACAGCCTTGGGGAAGGTGCTCCAGGCACATCCGTGCCCTGTGCTCACTGTCCTGGGGAAGGGGCCGTCACTTCCATCAGAGTCCTAAGGAGACCTGGGCCCCTCAACAGAAGAGCTTATGAACCACTGCTGGAGTTACCAACAGTGGATCAGGAGTAGCTTTGGAGAAAAATGTCTGGGTTTGAATTCCAGCTCCCCACGTAGTCCCTGGACGACCTCTGACAAATCTCCTCACCATTCTGTGCCTCAGTTTCCTCATCTGTAGATGGGGGTGATAGCAGGACCTACCTTTCAGGGTTGTTATGAGACTTAAATGAAAGAATCCATGTAAAATTCTTAAAGAAGATTCTGGAAGTTAGTAGGTGCTCGATAAATGCCAATTAATTTTTTTTAACGTTCTAAAATGGCTTTTATATTTGCAATCCTTCCGACCTGCCCTCATGAGTGCAGGGGGATGAAAGGAGGTTTCTGGGAAGAGCAAGGTTTTGATGGATGACGCTCTAAGGAGTGGATCTCCAAATGGTGCTTTGTTATCATCCTGGCGCCCCTCAGAACTGGGGTCTCCCTTTGCACAAACTCCCCTACTCCGACGTCCAAAACTCTGGACCGCTGGAAGTATTAGGTCTAGAACAGCAACCTGCATTTATCAAAAGCAGCTGTGCGCCCAACCCCAAGTCTGCTTTCCACGCATCATTTGCCATCCCAACAGCCTCCCAGACAGGCCAGTCCCCTTACTACCAACAAGGAAACCAAGGCTTAGAGAGATTCAACAACTTACCCAGGTGAGAGGCTAAAACACAGAGAGAAAGGCTTTAATTCAAATTCAGGAATGTCTCACCAAGCCACCCTGCAGAGGTTTCAAATGGGCTTCTTTTTTTTTTTCTTTTCTAGAAAGATTTGAAGTTTTGCTAAATATGCTCTAGCCATGACTATTCAAAATGACCTTCCGACTCACAGCAAAATTTAAGGTTTGGCCCTAATGACTCAGGAGGTATTTATAGCGTGCCAGTGCCAAGGGCGGCTCAAAGTGGACCCTAAGAGACAACACAGGAGGAGCAGAAGACAGTCCCTGCCCCGGAGGAGCTTATAATGTGTCTCGAAGAAGAGGAAGCTGCCGCCAGCACCACAGCCACTAGCAGCTACATCTGCAAACCTAAGTCTCATTTAAACAACCATACCCAGAAGATCCCGTTACCCAGTGTACCCCCAGTACACTGATGAAGAAACAAACTCAGAGGGAGCAAGAAAGAAGTTAAAGGACTCCTGCGAGGTCTTCCGGGTAGTACATGGTCGAGGAGGAACTCAAACCCAGGCGATCTGACTCCAGGCCCTGAGCTCACCATGCAGTGCCCTGAATCTTACAAACCACAAGACTGTTAGCTCCTAAGGACAGCGACAGTTCTGCTTTGCTCACCACCATATCCCCGGGGCTTAGGACAATGCCTAAACACCTGTGGGATGAAAGAATAAATGAACAACGGAAAACCAAGGCGAGGTGGCAAACTGTCATGGTCTTGGTGGCAAAAGGCTGGTTTACTGCCCCCTACCCCATCTTGTGCCACAAGGGCCTCACATAATTTCCATGGTCTTGAAAAAGGGGTTCTTTTTTTTTTTTGGCGGTTCGCAGGCCTCTCACTGTTGTGGCCTCTCCTGTTGCAGAGCACAGGCTCTGGATGCGCAGGCTCAGCGGCCATAGCTCATGGGCCCAGCTGCTCCGCGGCATGTGGGATCTTCCCGGACCGGGGCACGAACCCGTGTCCCCCGCATCGGCAGGTGGACTCTCAACCACTGCGCCACCAGGGAAGCCCTTTTTAACATCTTTATTGGAGTATAATTGCTTTACAATGGTGTGTTAGTTTCTGCTTTATAACAAAGTGAATCAGCTATACGTATACATACATCCTCATATCTCCTCCCTCTTGCGTCTCCCTCCCACCCTTCCTATCTCACCCCTCTAGGTGGTCACAAAGCACCGAGCTGCTCGCCCTGTGCTATGCAGCTGCTTCCCACTAGCTATCTATTTTACATTCGGTAGTGTATATAAGTCCATGCCACTCTCTCACTTCGTCCCAGCTTACCCTTCCCTCTCCCCGTGTCCTCAAGTCCATTCTCTATGTCTGCATCTTTATTCCTGTCCTGCCCCTAGGTTCTTCAGAACCATTTTTTTTTTTTTAGATTCCATATATATGTGTTAGCATGTGGCATTTATTTTTCTCTTTCTGACTTACTTCACTCTGTATGACAGACTCTAGGTCCATCCACTTCACTACAAATAACTCAGTTTCGTTTCTTTTTATGGCTGAGTAATATTCCATTGTATATATGTGCCACATCTTCTTTATCCATTCCTCTGTCGATGGACACTTAGGTTGCTTCCATGTCCTGGCTACTGTAAGTAGCGCTGCAGTGAACACTGTGGTCCATGCCTCTTCATGAATTACGGTTTGAAAAAGGGATTCTGCCTCGCTGGCTCAGAGTTTCATATGCCAGTGGTATTTTCTGCCTCCTGTTTCTGCACTGACCAGTTGTGACAAAGGTTGGGAAGTGGCTTGCTGGGAAGCTATGGGGCCAGTTGCTCTGCTGGCTTTTCCCGTACAACTGGAAACACCCTGCTTATCACGGGAGAATTTACTCTTGGGAATGTGCAGTTTAACCTGGTCATGAGTAACTCCAAGAATATAGCATTGCTGGCTAATGGGACAGAGAAATTAGGCAGTGAATGACGTTGCCACACGCTCCAAGAATGAGCTCCATGCCCACTTCCCAGAGGCCTCAGGAGCACAAGACGTGCTGCATTGGAATTCTTTTTCCACTGTTGTTTTCCCCGTGCTGCACTGGGAGCTCCTCAAGGGCAGGCCTTTGGGTCACCGTTCTCCCAATCCCCAGCATTTGCCCAGAGCCCAGGATAAGTTAGGTCCCATCCCCCTGAATCTGGGCCAGCTTGTGACTGCTCTGACCGTAAAAACACAGGAGAAGCGATGCCCGTGACTTCTAAGGCCTGCCGCTTCCCATTGGTTCTCTGGGAAAGCTCCCTCTTGGAATCCAGCTGCCGTCTCTAAGAAGCCCAGGTGACATGGAGAGACCCCGTGCAGGTGCTCTGATCACAGTCGAGCCCAGCCTTTGAGTCAGATGCGCCCACTTCTTTAGATGAGTGAAGATGCCATCTCAGAAGTGGACCCTCTGACCCAGCAGGTCCAGTTCTCGGCTCTTTGGGTCACCCCCAGCTGAGGCCCTAGACTCCATGGAGCAGAAACAAGCTACCCTAGCCCTGTTCAATTTCCTGACCCACAAAATTCAAAAGCATAATAAAATTTTTGGCTACAATTATTAACTTATAATACATCACTGAGTTTGGTCATGCAGCCATGGGAACTAGAACAGCTCTGGAACCAAACCACCTGGGTTCAAACCCTAGCTCCACCAGTTATTACAAACAATACTTTGTGTAAGCCATGAGCTCCCGCAGACCTCGGCTTTCTCATCTACAGAATGGGCGTCCACAAAGACTCTGTCTCAGGAGGTTGCTGCAAGCACTAAGTGGGAAAATGTACATAAAGCACTTAGCACGTGTCTGGTACAGCTGCCTCTGCACTTATCATGAGCATCAGCTCAGGATCTTATGGGGCACCTTACTTTTGTCATATCACCTCTCCCTTCCCCCACTTGACTCCCCTTGAGCATAGGACACAACCTCATTCTAAAGCCGGTGCAGACACGTCTGCTGTGTGGTTGCCTGCAGGGGTCACATATCTGAGAAGCCGGGGTGGAAGCCCAGGACCATGGTGACTTGTCTTCGAGTTTTGTCATGTGATTTGATCTTTCTGAGCCTCTTTCCCTCATTTATAACCAGGGCTTAGTAAGTGGTAAGGATTCATGAGATAGTGTGCGCACAATGTACACAGATTAATGTGGTGGCTCGCACGTGGGGCCTATTCGTGACGACGTGACTGAGTCTGATTGCGTCCTGAGCATGTCTACTGCATGTGGGAGTGTTTACATTCATGTATAGTCACACACATCAAATTGAATTCCAATCATCCATTCTGGAGCTCAACTGATCTTCAGGGCGGTGATTCTTAGGCACAGTTCTGTGGTATGGACTTTTCACAGCTAGCCTTTGAGTCAATTTGAGCCAATGCGTCCACTTTCTGAATGACTGTGCCAGTTAGAGATCCAGGTTGTTCCTGACCCTGAAGCCAGAGTAAGCCCTGTCTGATGCTGATGGATTGTGATACTGATGGTTCATACCTGGCTGTATTCCCTCTGGAAAGCTGGCAAGGTGATATTTCTAACATTGATGACATTTTAGTATTATTCACACTTGTAGGTAGCACTGAACAACTTACTAACCACTGGCTATAAATAATCTCATTTGACTTCTTAATCACAATATACATAATTATTGGTAAGTCATTATGTATTGAATCTTTTCTATGTTAGGAACTATGCTAAGTGCTTTACCTATATTAATTTATTTAATTCTAACAACAACCCCACAAAAAATGAGGTATTTACTCCATTATTTGTTAAATAGATGAGAAAATTGAGGCTCTGAGAACCGGTGACCTGTCCGAGGTCACCAGCCAGGTACTGACCCAGCTGGGATTTGAACCAAGACCTGACTCAGAGATCAAGTGCCAAATGCAGTGTCATGCCTCCAACAGGTCCTTCTGCTTTTGGCAGAAATGTGTGGGGATTTCAAAGGAGAGGAAAAGGCTCCTCATTTTCTTAGCAAAGTTGAGCTGCAAGATTACCTTCCAAGAAAACCAGGACAAAGTCCTTCAGAAAGATGGAGCCAGGGCTAGGAGGCCACTCTGGGGAGATGAGGCCATTTTAGGCACCAGAAACCAGATCAACATCAACCACGAATTCACCAATAAGTTCATTAATATTCAAGTGACTCCCCTATTTTCAGGGGGATGCGGGAGCTAAAAGTGTCCCCCCTTCCCCCAGCACCTGGGCAAACATGGTGGCCAACAGGAACCTTAGCCACGAAGGCCCAGAGCAAGAGAAGGGGCTGCAGAAGGGGGTCTACAGGAGCATCTGGAGGACTCCATATCTGTCCAGCTGAAGTGCCAGTGGCCTTTCTCTTCCTTGTCCAAGCCTGCCAGTGGAACTTGGCGGGATTTCACCATAAAATCTGGAGTTGGGGAAAACTCTGCCCTGGGGAAGCCTATGGTTATCCATCTTCTGGGCCAAGCCATTCATTTGACAGATGGGGAAACTGAGGCCTGGGGAGGGACATCCCAGACCAAACAGTTAATCCGAGGAATTCTTCTAGAGCAGTGGTTCTTAAGTGGGGATAGAGGCGGGTGGGTGGATTTTGCTCCCAAGGAACACCTGGCAATGTCTGGACATATTTTTGGTTGTCATGACTGGGGATAGCTAGCGGGTAGAGTCTGGGGATGCTGCTAGGCACAGGGTGGCTCCCACAACAGAGAATTATCCAGCTCCAGAATATCAATAGTGCCAAGGTTGAGAAACCCCAGTCTGGGTTCCCTGAGCCCAGGTCTGTGGGGTGATAAAGGCCTTGAGATGTTGGGCAGTTGGGATCAGAATCCACCAGAAATTCTCGTTCCATTTTCAAGAGAAGAAGGTTGAGACAGAGTAAATGATTTGTCCACAGTCACGCAGCCAAGCTGTGTCAGAGCTGGAGTTAGAAACCACATCTGTCAGTTGTTCTGACTTTATTTTTTATTTATTTATTTATTTATTTTTGGCTGTACGTGGGCCTCTCACTGTTGTGGCCTCTCCCGTTGCGGAGCACAGGCTCCAGACGCGCAGGCTCAGCGGCCATGGCTCACGGGCCCAGCCGCTCCGAGGCATGTGGGATCTTCCCGGATTGGGGCACGAACCCATGTCCCCTGCATCAGCAGGCGGACTCTCAACCACTGCGCCACCAGGGAAGACCTGTTCTGACTTTCAATGCAGCCTTCTTGTCCTTCCACTTTGCCACTTTGTACAAAAAAATCCTTCCTTCTCCCCAGTACTGTATAATCATTTGTTTAATGTCTATCTCTCCCCACGGGCTATAGGGTCCATCAAGACATCTGGGGCTTGGCATATAATAGACACTAAGATATTTGTTGAATTAATGAAAATATTTATAGGGTAGTCATGTTAACTGCACATGTCAGATAACAGCAAGAGCCTTTCTTGATTGTTTATTTCTGCCACGTGCTATTTTAGCAGTTCACATGTGTTAACTTGTTTGTCCCCAGCAGCCTCATGAAGTAGTTGCTATTATTCTCCACATGTTACAGATGAGGAAACTGAAGCACAGAGAGGAGAAATAGCTTTGTCCTAGGTGACCCAGCTGGTGAATGGAGGAGCCAGGATTTGGACCCAAGCTCTCGGAGGCTTTCAGAGCCTTTCCTCTAACCATGGACTTGTGGTGAACCTGTGTTGCGTGTCTGTCCCATGCTCTACCTTTGGAGAACAATCCTTTCCCCATCTCATGGGCTGGGCTAGGCAGAGCTGACCCCATCTGCTTACCTGTCAATCCAGGGATTGGTCCATGACTCAGGTCTATCAAGACTGATGGTGAGGAGGAGAGTGTAAGAGAGTGCAGGTGACACTGCTAAAAACTCCTGGATCCAGCCATGCCTGAAGGATCCACCCTGGTGTTTTCAAATACCCGAGCCATAGCTATTGCACTTTTTTTTTTTTTTTTTTGCTTAAGACAATTTGGGTTGAGATTTTCTCACCTGAAACTCAAGGATGTCTGACTAATATAAGTTGTTTTCAATTTGCTCGAAGACCTTTTTATTTTCCTTAGTTCTGATTTCAGTGTGAATGGCTTTGCAGTATCCTAAGTGGTAAACAGGGCTTTTCCAAATCCAGACATGCCTATCTGTAAAAAGGAGTGGAAGAGAACAACAGCTAACATTTATTAAGCCCTATGTAGCAGGCACTGTTCTAAATGTTTGACATAGATTGCTCATTAATCCTCACAAACACATGATGTTTTCTGGTACTGTCATTATTATCATCTCATTTTATGGATGGGTAGACTAAGGTATACAGAGAGGGTAAGAAATGTGCTCGAGATCACAGAGCTAGTAAGTCACAGAACAAGACTTGAACCCAAAGCAATCTACCTCCAAATGTCCCATAATTAACTACTACATAACCCCATGTCTGTTTTCCCTGCACAGACATGCATGGAAGTAATGGTCATAAGCCCTGGCTACTACCTGCACACCCAAGGTGTGTCCTCCCAACTATCTGTTCTTTGCTCTGTTGCCAAGAGCATGTTTAATCATCCACCTAGGGTCCCCTCCCCAGCCTGCATCATAATGAGCCCACAGCAGCCACTATCACTGATGCCATCCTGGTTGTTGGCTGCATTTGTGCATGTAATAAACACAACTACCACCATATCAGAAACTGGACAGGTGACCACAGAGGCAGGGACTGTGCAGATCAGAGTGGGGACAGAGAACTGGTAACACTGACAATCCCATAACGCCATCTTCTCATCTGTTGTCCTCCTGAATTTGCAGCTAGCCTTGGAGGTGCCCTAACCAGGCGACCTAACATCTGTAAAGATCACAATCCCACTCGGTTTCCTTCTTCCTCCTCTTTTCAGCCAAACAACTGCTTTTAATCTCCCCACTCCCAGGAATTACGCCACCCCCTCCCCATTACACCAGCACCTCGCAGAGACTGAGGCAGGGGATGTCAACTATGAAAGTTTAGAGGCAACACATCTTCCTGTGCACCTCTGTTTATGTGGCAGTCACACCTGAACTGAAATCTCTTCCCTCCCAAGAAAGCGGAAATCCCTGAGACTGCACTTCAGATAGATCCCAGAGGATCTCTGTCCTAGTGTTGAGGGCCACAGGCAGCTGTGGGCTGGTGAATGCTTAACCACCAGGTCTGGAGGTGGGGAGGAATGCTGATTTGTAGTGATTGCCAATTGCCTTGGTGTAAATGCTCTCATTGTCAATTTCAAGCTACCCATGGGAAGCTCACAACATTCCTGAAAAGTTAACCCTTGATTCTCATGAGCCTGGAACAGCTGACTTCAGCACACCCTGGTCTTAGAAAGACTGGTCTGAGCATCATGCCTCCAAGTTATCTGATTTTCATTATTAGAAGGGAGAGACTGCTTCACGGAACATAGGCCTTTTTATTAAAAACAAAACAAAAAACCTAATGAAAATGCGAGACAGGCTGATTGACTGAACTCCAACCTCCATGCTTGTCCAATGAATGATAACAATCAAATAAACTTATAAAAAGATAACACTTCACATAAAATCTCTAATTCTCCAGCTACAACTACAATTTAAAAGGATATTTCCTACCTTTTCTCACCTGCCCATAAAGCAAAGGAGAATCACCAGGGACTCCTCCTTGCAAAGGTACAGACTCTGCAAATCTGCTCTCCCCGAAAGGCAAGGATATTTGGCAAAGCAACAGTTTGGCAAGTGCAGGTAAAAAACCCAGTAAATCCAGAATCCCAGACCTAGCGTTTTCTCTCATTTTCTTCTGTTTCTTTCCTTTCTCAAGCTTCAAAAGAGGAAAAATTCAACTGAAAGCATTATGAATATTCAAAAGAAGAATAATCAAACCAGAAGATGTCACGATTCGAATCTTACAGTGAGCAGGGGTCACACCAACACTTCTGGGCTGGATCCAGAAAGATGGGAGAATGGAGAAGGGGGTCAGTCCTGACAGTTTTGGTTCTGGCATCCAGGGTGTCAGGCAACATCTGCTTAATTGCTGTTACAGGTGAAGAGATGCTGCAGTCAGCTGCATTAGTTAACCTTTCATCCAGCCAGCCAGCCAGCAATTCATGCCACATTCCTCTGAACAGTCCAAGGTCACCAATGACCTTCACGCTGTTAAACCCAATGGCCAATTTTCCAGCCTCCCCCTCCCTGCTTCCCTGACCTCTCTGCAGCACCTAACAGTTTGATCACTTTCTCTTCCCTGACACCCATTACTTCAGGACCTTGCTCTTTACTGGTTTTCTTCCTACCTCCCCTGCTGGTCTGTTTCAGCAGAGCTGTATTTGTTGTCTCGTCTTCCTCTTTCTGACCTCCAAATGTTGGGGGCCCCAGAGCTCCATCTTTAGGCCTTTTCTCTATCTCTATTCACTTGCTTGGTATCACGGCTTTAAGCATCATCTCTACGCTGAGGATTCCTAAACTTATATGACCAGCCCTGACCTCTCTCTTGAATTCCAAACTCTTGGGTGATTAACAGACATCTCAAAATTAACATGCCCCAAACTGAACTCCTGACTTCCCCCCGCCCCACGCCCTCGAAACTCGTTCCTGCCCTAGTCTTCTCCAGCTCAACAAATGGTAACACTTCCCCTCCAGTTACTCATGCTTCCATCCCTGGAGTCATCCTTGACCTCCCCTTGTTTCTCCTACCCCACATCCAAGCTACCAGTAAGTTCTGTTGGCTCTGTATTTAAACTAGACCCTGAATCCCACCACTCTATCCTACTTTGCACCGCCCCTTCTCTGCTCCCTGTCACCATCACCTCTTGCCTGGATTATTGCAATAGCCTCCTTAGTTGTCACCTGCTTTTCCTCCCTAGAGGTTATTTTCAACACAACGTAAACATACGTCAGATCCCATCCCTCCTCTTTTCCGAATTCACAGTTGGCTCCCTGCTTAGCCTCCCCAAGATCAGGAGTTACAGTAATCACGAGCATGGTCCTGACTTCTTCACACAGCATCTGGCCCTATCCGTGGATTTTTCTATTTAGGCATGCAATGGCTATTCCTTTACTGCACTTTACAGTTTACAAAGCAATTTCACATGCGTGACCCCACTGAATACTCATAACTGTGCTCTACAATATGGCCACTGCTAGTCCCATGTAACTGTTTAAACTTAAATTCATTAAAATTAAATAAAGTTAAAAAAATCAGTTCCTTAGTCATACTAGCCATATTTCAAGTGCTCGATACCCACATGGGGCAGTGCAGATGTCGAACACTTTTACTATCATAGAAAGTTCTTTTGGACAGTGCTGCTACATAACTCCCCTATGAAGTCACTTTTTTTTTTTTTTAATTTATTTGGTTGAGCCAAGTCTTGGTTGTGGCAGATGGGCTCCTTAGTTGTGGCACGCAAACTCTTAGTTGCAGCATGCATGTGGGATCTAGTTCCCTGACCAGGAATTGAACCTGGACCCAATGCATTGGGAGTGCAGAGTCTTAACCACTGCGCCACCTACGAAGTAACTTTTATTTCCCATTTTGTAGACAAGGAAACAAACCCAGAGAGGTCTTGTAACTAGCATGAGACAGTGGCTGGCCTTGAAGTCTGTCCTTTGGGCTCCAAGTTCCTCCCAAAGCAGGGCAGTTTAAGGGCCTGGTCCCCAAAGACTTGAACCCGAATTCGACTTCTGACACAGGAATTGAGGTGTTTATCGGCTGGTGATGGCCCCTTGCCATGTTGTCTTTGCAGTATCCATTCCCCCCTCTTCTGGCAACAGCACCTCCACTTTCCCTTGACCCCTTCTTTTTCCTGTTCTCAGTCCGTGAGCCTCAGTGGGGTTGACCCCACTCTGATTCCAGGGTCAGCAGGCGAGTCAAGTCTAGTCAACCAGAGGACTGTATCTCCTTAACTCAGCAAATGAATGAAGGCAAGAATTAGTAATGCTATACAGCGTGAGGACACACACACACACACACACACACACACACATACACTGTGTGTGTGAGCCATCATGTAGATGGCTCAGGTTCACAGCAGTGATACCTTTGGTTCAGAATGGGGGGGTGAGGGGAAGATGCCCAGAAAATGTCTTCCTTACTCCCCTGTTGCGGACCCACGGATAATAAGGGGTGGCAGCCCTACTGAAATAATTTGTGATTGATTTCAATGCTGTAAAATGCCAGACTAGAGCTATTTGTACAGTTCTCTCCAGCACCCCTTCCCTGCTTCCAGAGAAAGGGAGTCCTTCAGACCCCTTGTCTCAGGGAGGTTTGTGTGTAAAAGGAAAGCAGAACTTACCTGAAGGCACACCTCCCCCCTGACTTTTGTTCCTCAGACAGGAAGCTCATGGAGGGAATTAGGCCAGGGGAGCGGAAGAGGTAGGGCTTCCAGGGGTGGTGATATGGAACATTCTAGAAGAGAGGAGACTGGACAATTCCCCAAGCCTTGGAAGGAGAGTCTGCAGGGCTGTCGATGGTGGGGACTTGTGTCTGGTCTCTGCTAACACGGCGAGGAGGTGGCGGGACTGAAGGGGGAACGGCCGCATGTAGGCATCCCGTAGGGGTAGTGGGTCTGGATGTCACTCCTAATGTCACCAAAGGCACACCCAGGCTCAGACAAGAGTGCTGTCCACCTCTAGGGGACCAGGTGGGCCTGGATAAAGAGCATGTCAGCTGAGACCACGATGGATGGAAGACTCCAGGTCCATTCCTCATTTTCCAGACATCAGATATACTCCCTGGATTAACGTGTGACCCCAGGCAGTGGTGTAGGAACCCTTCCGTATGGTGAGTCCTCATTTCTCACCACTCTGGTAGGGCTGGGCCTGGGCAGATTCTTGCACACTTGGTTGTGGAGTAAGATTCATGTTAGTAATAATGAAAACACCAGAATCACAGCCAGCCACCACTGTAACCCCTATAGCAACTGCCCTGGGTCAAGAGCTGACTACTGACAATCACTGTGCCAAACTCAAACCTCTTTCTATACTTTATCTCATTAGACATCATAGCAACTCATGAGGGAGTCACTACCACTAGTAGTGACTAGTTGTAGTCACATTTTACAGGTGAGGAAACTGAGGACCAGAGAAGTTAAGCCATTTGATCAAAGTCACCCAGCAAGTACGGAGCAGAGTTGGAACTCGACCTTCACTCTGTCTTAACGCCAAAGCTTGTGGTCTTCTCTTTTGAGCAGAAGGGGCTTAATTTTCCCAGAGTTGAGTCCATGAACCCCACCCTCAATGAATCTGCCCAGCAGACCCCTGGGGGTCAAAGACAAGGGGTCCATGGCAGGACCAATCCTGGATGGATTCTGGGATTTTCCAAGAGATGAGACCGTGAGCCCTCAACTCAGTGGGAAACAACCTGAACTTGGGATTTTTCTGACCCTCTCTCACGCTTCCCTGGACACCCTGGGACAGTAATGGGGGGTGGGTGCTGGGTGGCTGCAGGCAGGAAATGGCCGAGGGCCGGGGACTGGCACAGCCCGGCAGACGGTGCATGGAGCGAGGCTCTTAACAACGCTGGATTTTTCCAGCAGGTTTGTTTGCTAATTAAACCTGCGTCTCACCGTCTCTGCAAAATGCAGGCACCTCACCTGGAAGCCTGTCATTTGCCAACAAGAAGGAGAACAGAAGTGAGTATTCAAACATTACCGCCAACCACGGCTCTGGGATATTGATTAGCGAGACACGGAGATGCAGGCCCACTTGCAACCCCTGGAACCCAAGCCAAATCAGTATTTCTTCCCTTGAATGGGGAGGAGATGACTATTTTAATACGGAGCTTGGAAACAGTCTGGGGGCTGTGACATGCGCCATCCCTGAAGCCATGGTTTCACTGAAAACGCCATCCTAGGTGAAGGTATAAAAATGACAGAACTCGTCAAAAGATATTATAATGCCCCAGCCACATGTCCTAATGACTCACAAAATGACTGGTCTCCAGCAGCAGCCTGTAATTAGAGCCGCACTGTGCTGAATATATATACACGCAGGCCCTGTGCGGAGGTCCCGTAACGAGTCCAGAGTCGGCCCCCGGAATTGTGCTCACACGGCGGAGGCCATGAAAGGTCGCCGGCTCACCCTGAGAGGTGAGAAGACACATCAGAGGCTGGAAAAGCTTGGACTGTCCAAAACGCAAGTGGAGGATTAAAGAAACAGATTGGAAGGGTCAAAACAGGCAGGAATTGGGTAGATGTGGGAGGGGATGGCGGAAACTGGAAAACTAAAATGATGCTTCGATCCCCAGCTGGCACAGGAGGCAGCTGCTGTGCTTCGTCAAGATGGGCGTTCCCATTTCCCAGAACGTTCCAAGATGCGAGCAGGGACTGGTGAAGGGGAGCCTGGCTTCCTGTGCGGAATTTCAGTGACACCAACTATACCACTGGGTCAAGATGGAGTGGGGTAATGGAAGAACCAGGAAGAAAAACTAAGCAGACCAGAGGCTCCCCAATTCAGATTTCACTCCTTGGCCCCCTATTTCTGGAAGGACGGGCAGAGGTGAGACTGGCAGCAGAGGAGCCCACTGGAGCCCCCAAACTCAGGGCCTGTCTGGACGATTTGGATCTACGTGACCCCCATGCTGCCCAGTTGAGAAGCGGCAGTGGTTAGGGATTTGCTTCGAGCAGTGCCCACTGGCAAGCGGTGAAGATTTTCAGCCTCTGGGGTCGGTAATCCTGGGCTCGAATCCCAGGTCTGTTCTGTGTGGCCTTGGGAGAGTGGTTTCAACTCTCGGAGCCTCGGTTTCCTCATCTATAAAATGGGTGCACTCCAGGGAAGGTGTTAGAATAGTGTCTGGCACTCAGTACGTGCCCAAGAGATGTAGCAACAATTACAGATCTTTCTCAGTTTACGATGGACTTTTGTCCCTAAAGCCTTTCATAATTTGAAAATATCCTAAGTTGAAAATGCATCTAATACACCTAAACCAACTGAACATCAAAGCTTAGCCTTTGGGCTTCCCTGGTGGCGCAGTGGTTGAGGGTCCGCCTGCCGATGCAGGGGGCGTGGGTTCGTGCCCCGGTCTGGGAGGACCCCACGTGCCGCGGAGCGGCTGGGCCGTGAGCCGTGGTCACTGAGCCTGCGCGTCCGGAGTCTGTGCTCCACAACGGGAGAGCCCGTGACAGTGAGAGGCCCGCATACCGCAAAAAAAAAAAAGAAAGAAAAAAAGTGCTTAGCCTTGCCTACCTTAAATGTGTTCAGAAAACTTACATTTGCCTACAGGGGAGTGAAATCATCTAATACAAAGACTATTTTATAATAGACTGTTGAACATCTCATGTAATTTATAGAATACTGTACTGAAAGTGAAAAACACAATAGTTGTTTGGGTACAGAATGGTTGTAAGTGTATCACTGTTTACCCTCAGGACTTCACGGCTGGCTGGGAGCTGCAGCTTGCGGCCCTGCCCAGCATCACGAGAGGTTGCACAGCATGTTGCTAGCCCTGGAACAGATCCAAATTCAAATTTGATTTATGGTTTCTGCTGAATGCATATCACTTTTGCAACATTGTAAAGTCGAAAAATCATAGTGGAAGCATCGTAAGTCAGGGACTGTCTGTAGTAGTGGCAGGGAAGCCAAATATTTCTAAGGGTGTCAGAACAGTTCCCCTCCAATGGCCTTGCAGCAGCCCTGGTTGTGCTTATGTGAAGTCGCCCCCGTTTGCTCCTGTCCTTCCTGTGATGAAATTGAGTCTCCGTCTCCCCTCTGCCTGCCTGAGCCCAGTTTGGAGCCTTCTATACATCACAGGCTCAGCACAGAAAAGCTGAGGGCACAAAGCCAGGCACAAGCCCTCCTGGACCAGGGGCCGTGCTGGCTGATCTGCCTGCTGCCCACCCCAGGCCTCTGTGCTCTTGGGGTCTCCAAGGATGCGGAGTGAAGCTGACACAGAAGGCAGAGTCCTAGCAAGGGCACTCGGCAGGGTGAATCCTGTTATCACTAACAATGCAAACAACAGCACCGGATCTCAGTGGAGTGAGGACTACGTGCTACATCATTTCATCCTCTCAGCATCCCTGTGAGATGGATGCTGCAGCTTCCCCACCTCACAAAGCAGGAACCACACACAGAGAAGAAAAAGAGCCTGCCGTACCTGTGGTCCAGGAGGTGGATAGATGCCTCTGGACCCGAGGGGCACTCGCCATCAGCGTGGTGGCTGGAGTCTGTCCCGGGAAATCAAATGCTCCAGAGTTTCTATTTTGGTCTCCTGGTCTAAGTCAAGCACAGCTTTTGCCTTCTGTTTCCCTCTCAGCCCACCTAGCCTAGGTGCAGAATAAACCTCCCCACACTCGCAGATCTCACAAAACAACAAATCTTCAAGGGAGAGGAGGGGAGGGAAGCCAAGAGTTGATTCAGAGGCAGGTTTCTGTGGTCCATGGATCAGGGCCCTGGGACATGGTGGGCTCCCCTGCTTGCGGAGGGCCCTGGCTGCCAAGGCCAAGCATGGTAGCCAAGGAGGCCTAGGAAAAACGAGCCTGAACTTGGGATTCAGGAGCAGGGCACTGCAAGGTCAGAAGTCCACCACTGTGGGGACGGGGGAGTGGCCATCCACATTCAGCTCCCAGC
The DNA here is from genome assembly GCF_964165515.1 of Mesoplodon bidens. Lineage (NCBI taxonomy): Eukaryota > Metazoa > Chordata > Mammalia > Artiodactyla > Ziphiidae > Mesoplodon > Mesoplodon bidens. The sequence goes on from NC_138177.1 coordinate 175,690,977, forward strand.
TTCCATTCTGTCTTTTCAAATTCGAGTTTATACCATGGCAACACTAGAGTTCTCCATAGACTAGGGTCTCCCATGGAGAATCTCATGCTGGGAGCCTCAGGACAGGTGCCCGGCGCTCACAGAGCCAGTCCTGAGGCCTTAAAAAGGCAGAAAGGACCTACTGACCTCTCTGGGTTTAGCAAAGTTAGGATCCAGCATTTTCTATTGTTTGCCAGGCTCCAGCCACAAAGGGGTGACAGGATGAGCATAGCTTTTACCCCCTAGGAACGTATGGGACTGAGGCAAGGGCTCTAGCTGAATCCCAAGGAAATCAGAAGTTTGATTTCTGTTTAGGCTGCCTTGCTTTAAATAAGGTAATTCATTAAATAATCATCTGTGAGTGAAGGACTCACAGAAGAGAAGTGCAGGGGGAGCTCCAGAGAGCTTACTACACAGGGACCTCACCCCACGGAGGCGACATGTGTTGTTCGCTAGGGTTTTCAACTGACCGGTGAGCTAGGTCGCAGAGCCTTTAGTGAATGGGACCACACATGCCTTTGGTGGCAAAATCAGAGCTGATGGCTGCTGTCTTTTCTCCCATGGTGGAGGTGGTGGCAGAGGCCAAGAGGACCCCACAGCATAGCTAGCAGTGGCCAGGAATATAGCTCAATTCAACTATGACCGCACAAAATCCTCCCAAGGTCCTACTAAATTCAGGGATAGTGCCAGGGCCTGGGGGACCAGCTAATGGACAGGACCCACAATGGCAGTGTCTCCATCAAATCTAAGGTCTAGGGGTGAGGACAGACATGGACACACAGTTATGATAAAGTGTGGTGAGTGCAGGGCTCTGGGGGCATCCGACAGAGGTGGCTCCCCAGCAGAGGTGGCCCCTCCAGCACTGGTGGGCTCCCTAGTCTGGAGAATCCAAGAGGGCATCGCATCTGACCTGAGATCTTAAGCAGGGGCTGGACAGGTGACATGGGGATGGGAGAGCCAAAGAACTGATGGGGGACAGGAAGCTGGAAGAGAGTCCCAGGCAGAGGGAACAGCACGTGCAGGGCATAGAGCTGGGCAAGTTTGAGAAACTGGAAGGAAAGCACTGTGGTCGTCTCCTGGGGCTGCCGTAGGTGGCTTAACACACAGAAATGTATTCTCTCACAGTTCTGGGGGCTGGAAGTATCGGTGAGCCGTGCTTCCTCCGAAGGCTCTAGGGAAGAATCCTTCCTTGCCTCTCCCAGCGTTTGGAAGCTGCTGGCAATCCTTGGTGTCCCTCGGTTTATACGGTTTATAGACGCATCACTTGAACCTCTGCCTCTGTGGTCACGTGGTTTTTCCCTGTGCATCTTCATATGGCCTTCTTATAGGGATACCAGATTTTGGGTTAGCTCCCATCCTTATCCAGTATGACCTGCCCTTAACTTGACTCGCTACACCTGCAAAAATTTTATTTCCAAATAAGGTCACATTTTGAGGTTTTGGGTGGACACAAATTTTTAGGGGACACTATTCAACCTCGGAGAGTCTGGAGGGCAAGGAGGAGGGGGGCCTGCATGGGGATGGTACATTCAAGGTTGGGGGACCAGCTGTCTCTCTGGCTTGGGAGGGGGCTCCCTGGCAAAAAGAATGGTGTTTGCTGGTTGCAACTTCAAGGCTCCTCCAGTGAGGGAAAGGCTACCTCAGAAGCAGATGGCAGAGGAGGGGGCGGCGGGAGACCAAGAGAAGCCAGTGTGCAAAGATCTTCCTTTAAAATACACCAAATCAGAAAGGTCTGTCATCCCCGCTAAGCAGTTGCCTTGTAGATTCTATTAAAAGCACAAATGAACTTTAGAAGACATGTCCTAATAAGCAATTCTAATTATCATCTTCATTAGCTACTCCAGTCCCAGGGCGATCTATTTTCATACTGGGAAGGCACTGCATCCACGTTTGTCTGGGAAAGTCTGTTCCTCTGGCATCTCCAGACATGGTGTGCGGTGTGGAGAAAGGTGTCTCTGACCTTGGCCAGGGGGTAGAGTTAGAAGGTTCCCCCATGACCCAGAATCTTCGCACTTGATGTTGACTAGTTTCCCACTGCACGCATCAATACATTTTGGAGGGGAAAAGATCCCGTTGAAGACATGGCACCTGGGGTTTGCCATTTACTCTGATCAGCAATAAGATTTGGTGTTCCTTGCACAGTGCAGGGCGACACGGATAGCCACGGACACTGAACAGTCACGTGGCAGGGTCCTGGGAGGAGCCTTTTCCATGTCTTGACTCGCGTGCATCCCAGAACATCAGGACCGCCCTGCAGGAGGGGTGTTAGAACCATCCCATTTCACACATGGGGAGACAGTGGTCCAGAGGAGGGAAGGGGGCAACCAGAGAGGGGTGCAGCTGATGCATGGCCCTGGCGATCTGAATCAGAGCCCAACCCCAACACGCAACACCAGTCAGATGCTGCCAGATGCTGTGCAGGTGAAAACTCAAGCTGTCCTCCTGCCTGGCTTCTGCCACCAATTCCGCCTCAAGCTTTAGGGCTGTGTCCCGCCCACCTTGGATTTAGTAAGTCCTGTTTGGGAACCCTTGTTGAAACAGACCCTTGACATTGTATTTGCAGCTTTCCTCACCTCTCAGTAGGAACCCATTCCTGAGGTGTAACAGCTGTCCTGTAAAGGAGGACTTCAGCTCATCTGACACTTCCTTTATCCTCGAGCTTGCTGGTGGGGGTGGCGTCCACCCCCCTCCTCTGCTGAGCATCTTGATTTGGGAAGATTCTGTTCTCACTGAGTCGAGTGACTTTTTCCTTTCCTGTCCTTTGCTTGACTCATACCAGAGACTCAGTAATGGCCGCCTAGCTGGATGAAAGAAGGAATTCGCTGAGTGGAAGAATGAATGAGTGAGTGAACCAGCTACCTTCCTGCTCTACCCCATCCCCACCCCACGTTCTAGCCCTGCAAGACTGTTTACTGTCCTCAAACACACCAGGCCCACTGAATCTCTGTGCCTTTGCCTCTTCGGTTCCCTCTGCCTGAAATGCTGTGCCCTCACTTCTACTCATGAACTCCTATTCATCACTCAAGGGCCAGTTCAAATTGACCCCTTATTGTCCTTAAATTTCCTCTGAAATGAACACCTCAGCTGAGCGAATCATTCCTTTCTTGGGTTCTCAGAGCACTCTACATGTACACACGAAAGGTACTCGTGGAACTTGGATTGTCTTATGGTTATTTACACGTCTGCCTCTCTCTTTGACAGGTGAGATCCTCGAGGTTAGGAACTGAACCCAACTCATCTCTGAGCCCCCAACCCTAGTGTTCAATAAAAGTCTTTGAAAGTTAAACAGAAAATTTGAGCTTTGCATCTCTGGGTGAGTGAAAGATAGGGAAGCACTGAGTCCACTGGGCCCTGTTGTGCGCTTCTGCTTAAAGCTGTCTCTCAAACACAGAGCCGTCTCTGTTCTGGAACATTCCAGATGAGGGCAGAGGTTTCATCCATCATATCTCCCCCTGTACCACCACCCCGAACACAGCAGAGCCCTAACATCTCATTGAAGGGTAGGCTGTCTGCGTGAGATACAATCTGCTTGCCACACAGAGGGATGAATCTCTCCCTGCCTTTTCTGGACCACTCAGCAGTGCCTAAGAGCCCTTTCTGTACATTCACTGGGTGATGTCTTTGCCTGGTCATCAGATCCTGCCACGGACAACACTCCAGGTGTTTCAAAGCTCTGTTCCAGGACAGACCTAGTTCTCAGCGCTGGCACTCATCACATGATAGTTGCAAAAAAAAGGATTCAGAGACTCAGCTACAGAAAATGTCTCATCCTGGCATAAATGGAACTACAGGGGAGACAGGTCCTACTTAAGATCAGATTCCAGCTTTGCCCCTTCCCAGCTGGGCAGATAAACTCTCTTCCATCATCTACAAAATGGGTGCAACATAGTACCTGACTCAGTGTTGCCATGAGGATGAAATGACACACTGTACGTAGGGGCTATAATACAAACAGTTGATAACAATAAAGCCCAGGCATAGGGCCAGTGATCATTAACTGGTGCAACTGGCCCTGTGTCCTGATTTGCAAAGCTGAGTGCACCCTGGACCAGATGTAAAGGGCTCAGACAGCATCCGCATACTTTGGAGCATACAACAAACGGTAGCTCCTATGATTACCATTGCTGTGTTATTACTGACCCAAAGTGCTCCAATCACTATTTGTCAAAAAGTCTGCTTGCATCTTAGGTACCCTCAGGGATGCTGTTTTTAAAAATTTGTTTAAATCATTTTCACCCTTGGCTGATTTTCACTGTTGTCAGTAGGGAAACTCCCTGACATGACTAATCTTTCTTTGTCCCTGGGCTGGGGTTTGGAAGGCACCACTGGCAAAAATCAATCCAAAGCAATTAAACCCGTACCACGTCTGACTGGAACAGGAGCTGGATTGCACTGGTATGGGAAACCCTCATGGGTCTCGGCCCCGCAGCACCCCAGAGAGCCAGGTGCCTCGGCCCAGCTTCAATACCCCAATGCAGGGGAAGCTAAACTTCTCCTTAAATGAAAGCTTAGTTACTTCCTCTCCTGGGCCCTCAGCACTTAATTCTACAGTTAGTAGAGCAATTGTCAGGGTCTGTTTTAATGATGATTTCAGATCTGTGTTACTTTCATTCTATTGTTAGATCCTTGAGAAGAGGGACCATTTCTTGTTCAATTTTTTTCTAATTGAAGTACAGTTGATTTACAATGTTGTGTTAGTTTTAGGTGTACAGCAAAGTGATTTAGTTATACATATATATATTCATATAGATATCTATCAATATATATCTATTCTTTTTTAGATTTTTTTCTCTTATAGGTTATTACAAAATATTGAGTATAGTTCCCTGTGCTATACAGTTGATCTTTGTGGGTTGTCTATTTTATATATAGTAGTGTGTGTATGTTAATCACAAACTCCTAATTTATCCCTCATCCCTTTCCCCTTTGGTAAACATAAGTTTGTTCTCTATGTCTGTGGGCCTATTTCTGTTTTGTACATCAGTTCATTTGTATCATTTTTTTAAGATTTCACATATAAGCAATACATATGACATTTTGTCTTTCTCTGTCTGACTTACTTCACTTAGTATGATAATCTCTAGGTCCATCCACGTTGCTGCAAAATGGCATTATTTCATTCTTTTTTATGGCTGAGTAGTATTCCATTGTATATATGTACCACATCTTTATCCATTCATCTGTCAATGGACATTTAGGTTGTTTCCATGTCTCGTCTATTGTAAATAGTGCTGCAGTGAACACTGGGGTGCATGTATCTTTTCGAATTACAGTTTTCTCCAGATATATGCCCAGGAGTGGGATCACTGGATCATATGGTAACTCTATTTTTAGTTTTTAAAGGACCCTCCATACTGTTCTCCATAGTGGCTGCACCAGTTTACATTCCCACGAACAGTGTAGGAGGGTTTGCTTTTCACACCCTCTCCAACATTTATTATTCGTAGACTTTTTAATGATCGCCATTCTGAACAGTGTGAGGTGATACCTCATTGTATCAATAGTTTTGATTTGCACTTCTCTACTAATTAGTGATGTTGAGCATTTTTTCAGGCGCTTGTTGGCCATCTGTATGTCTTCTTTGGAGAAATGTCTAGTTAGATCTTCTGCCCATTTTTTGATTGGTCTTGTTCAAATTTACACCCTCTTCTTTCATGTGTCCGGCATACTCTTTAGGCACTGGTGTCAGTCAAGGTTTTCAATTACAAATGACAGACAACTCAAACCAAACTGGTTTAAATAAAAAGAAAATTATTGGCTCACAGAACTGCAAAGTCCAAGGGTAGTACTACCTTCAGATATGGCTTGGCCAACGAGCTTAAGTGATACAACCATCCCGCCTTCTCTCTCAGCATTACTTGGCTCCCCTCGCTGTGTTGGTTCATGCCTCAGACGAGCTCTCTCCTCCTGGTGGCAAGATGGCTGCCAACAGCTCCAGCCTCATCTTCTCCCTTGTTCAAGTTCATTGGGTAAGCGTGTATCTCTTGTCCAAAGGTCTCAGTAAAAGCCTCATTGTGTCTCTCTAGCTCTGACTGGGTCAAATGCCCATCCTTGAACCAATCAATGTGGCCTGGGAACAGTATAATGCTCAGGACTGGAGGGAACCCCACCTGAGCTAAATGGATTGAGGTGGTGATGGGGAGGGGTGATTTTCTGGAAGGAAACCAGAGTAATGGGTGGTGAGTGAACAGAACACAGCAAAGGTCTACTTTAGCACTCAATGAAGGAACAAACATTAGGGAGGAAACCAGATCCTTTATGAGAATTCCTTATGGCTCGATGGTAATAGTACCCCATTGTTACTTCTTTCTTGCTCCTTCTATTATTCTAGGGCAAGAATTGTCTTGGGTTTCTCTCCTTCCACTCCTTCTCATAGGAAGGGCTTTTCAAATCACATGCGCTAAGAACAAGAGGACTGAGTGAAGGCAAAACAACCCTCGTGGCAACTTGAATCTGATGAGAGGTAATTGTTTTCATGAACAGCCCGAGCGCCAAAACGCAGACAGATGCTTCATTAACTACATCCAGTTTCTTCCAATAATTTATTTTAGGTCTGTTGAGAAAAGACATTACATTTTCAGCTGATAAACTTGGTTTTGCTAAGATGTATTCTGAAGCCACAGTTAACCAACTCAATATAGCATATGTGTGTGTTGAGTATGGAGTATGTGTAATGTGTACGTGTATAGTGTATATGTGTGGGTACCAAACAGAAAACACCTACTTTCTTTCAAATGCCCATGGAATATTAAAAAAATTTGACGACATACTGGACCACAAGGAAAATCTCAATAAATCCCAAAAGGAAGTCTATAGGCCTCCCTCCCTGACCACAATTCCAGAAAGAGGATGAAACATTTAAAAAGGCATGTCTGGCTACATTCACACGGTATCTGGAGACAGGATACAGGGTCTCTAGCCCAGGGAGCAGAGGTCCTGTTCCCATGTGAGATGGCTGCTGAGAATGCCATGATGTTCTCGCCACCTACCCTCGCCCAGCAGCCCCGGCTGCCCAGATTCAGGATTCTGTGCCAGGGGAGTGAAGCCTGGGGTAGGGAGCATCCAGGCGAGGTTTCAAGGCAGAACGGTCCTACCACCACATCCTAACTGTTTTTAAATAAACTGTTTTTAAATCATCCTTACTGATATTTAATGGTTGCTACAACGGTCTAAGGAAGTATAATGGGAACAGAAGGAGAAATAGTAGGAATGCTTTAGACACTCAGAAAAACCTAGAAGGACACAATAATCCCGCCCTCTTTATTAGCTCAAGCGACTGATTATAGCTGTGTTAGAGAAAAGACATTGACATATAAGGGCTTTTGATGTCAGGCTATCTTGATAGTCTTAACATACCAAAAGGACATTGTAATTAGATTCAGAGTGGGTGAGTGATAATCAGATCTGGGATCAGATCAGGGTTAAATTAAGAATGAAAGAAGTTAAAGATTAAGGAGATCTATACCTCTCCTCCACTTCTCAGAAAGGATTTAAAGTGGATTTTCAAAAATGCATACAGTCATGCAGAGAGTGGGTCAGAGTCTAGACTTTAGAATAAAAAAAGAAGTAGATTTAAATCCCAGCTCGCCCCTCCTGTCACGTGACCTTGGGCAAGTCATCCACCTCTGATTTCTCATCTGTAAAATGGGAGTCACATCATTCCTGCACCTTGAAGGCTTGTCAGAAGGAAATATGGGCTAACGCATGAAGAGTGCTTAGTACGGACCTTGCATTGGTTCCAGAACCTACTTGCACTGGCCTGGAAATTTGCCTCTGGTTATGCTAATGACAACAGAAAAGAGGGAAGCAGGATCAGCTGTAAGGTTCAGCATCCATAAGCTAAAAATAAATCAATTACTCAGAATTATAGTTATTATTACACAGACTTGAGAAAATTTTATCTCGTGGGTCTTCAAAGGATGCACAAGATGAGACAGGGGACAATCTTTGAGATGACATCTTTCCAGTAAAGTCACTGGTGAGTTCCAGAGGCCAATGGAATAAGCATGCAAAAAAAGGTACTTGGGTATCTTTCAATTTTTCTCTAAATTTGAAAGTATGTTGTCTTCAATTCTAGTTAATATTGTCAATACTTAGTTATTTCCATGGAGAGCTGTTTTTAAGGGAGAGGCAGGCTGAATTGAAAACTTGTACAGGAATGTTCACGGCAGCATTATTCACAGTGACCAAAAGGTGGGAACGATCCAAATGTCCATCAACTAATGAATGGATAAGCAAAATGTACTATATCCATATAACGCAGTATTATTCTGTCATAAAAAAGGAATGTAGTACTGATACATGCTACGACATGGATCAACCTTGAAAACATTATGCTAAGTGAAAGAAGCCAGTCATAGAAGATCAATATTGTATGATTCTGTTTATCTGTATTATATGAAATTTCCAGGATAGGCAAGTCTACAGAGATAGAGAGTAGTGGTTGCCTAGGGCTATACACTTAAAGAGGGCAGATTGTACAGCATGCGAATTATATTTCAATTAAACTCTTACAACAAGAAAAAAAGTGGGCCACCCTTGCCATCAGCCATGCTTAAGGGACTCTGAACTGAAACAGCTGGGATGGTTTTTCCCAGATGATGAGCAAAACCGCCTACGGGGAACACAAGTGACAAAACATTGCAAAAGATTTCACTGGGACAAAGTCCCCGAATTGCTAATGAATCTGTGGGCATCCTCAAGATTGCAGAAAGAACTGGCCCCCAGAGTATCTAAGGGGGCCCCTTCCAAATCACCTTTAGGCCTAGTTTTTAGAGTCTCACAGTCCCAGGTTTGGGTGGCTGCAGCTTGGTCCACAGACTTGTGAATGTCAGAAGCAGCTTCCCTGGGTCTGTTTCCCTTTTGGAGCTGTGCATGCATTCCCAGAGTGCTCACGCATTTGACATTCAGTAATGGTAATACTAACAGCAGTGACTTATAGGTCAGACACGGCGCTGAGTGCTTGACATACATTATTTCATTTTAACCTCCTAATACTCTTTGAGGGGGGTATTGTCACCCCCATCTTACAGTGGAGATAAATGTGTCTCAGAGAAGCAACGTGACTTGTGCACGGTCTTGACCCCGAGGCTGTGGGACCCCAGAACCTGCGCTCTTTACCTCACACATTCCTGGCTCTCTTTTCTCCCCAACTTCCAACCTAAATCTCTCCTGGACGTTGAAGCCCATTTTCTCCTGTTCTGAGTATGAATCGGTTTCCACTGCCAAAATCCCCATATGTGGCTGAAGACAGATTCCAAAGCATCTCTTAGCTTTCTCTTCTTAATTAAGCAACTCCAATTCACCCACTTCCCAAAGAGAAGCATTGAGTGACAAGAGAGGAAAAAAGTCTGAGTTCCTGTTAAATTGTAAAATCCCTGACTGAGCCTGCAACAGCCTGACAACAAGTACGTGCTCATATTTACCCTGGAGGAATGGACACAATGGCTGTTGTCGTTATGAGAAATAAGCTAAGATTTCAGAAACACATGAAAAGTACAGGTTCCTCAGAGACTGGGATCTATCTAACCGCGAAATATGTATTTTTCACATTTGTTTGCTAAATGCACATGGGAGTGTTATTCTTGGCCACCTCTTCCCTTCTTTGCACCCTGTCCCCAATTTCCGTAGCCGTTATCCTTACAAGAACCATAGAATCTCTGAACACCTCGGTGGTGTTTTTTATAGTGTGGGCCCCTGCAGTAACTACTACACAACTTAAACCCAGGCCCCCAAGGATGTAAATCATATTATGACCCACCTGCCATATCCCGATGGCGCATTCCAATTATTATGGGTTCCTTGTTAGTAACATAAGTAGTAAATGCACCATCATTTTGGTGGCTTATTGAAAAGTCAATCCCTCAACCGAACTGCTTTGACAATAGCAGTGGAAGCAGCCTCTCCCTCTTTTTAAAGGGGGAAGCAGGCTTCCTCTTCTCTTTCCCCTGTAAACTTCCCTTCAGATTGCAGAGCAAGCCGGTGACTCAGTGCGGTCACAAGACCTCAGAGGTAGTTTCAAATTCCAACCCTATCATTCACCCTGTGCACTTGAGTGAGCTCTGCCTGGACTTTAGTATTTCCGTGTGGAAAGCGGGATGGATCATTCCTTCTTTGCTGGGTTGTGCAAAGTACCCAGGACACAGGAGCTGTTCAGTGTGAGCTAGTCCCCTTCCAGGCTGCACGACGGCCACTGGTTTTGCGTTCTAGGCTGATGCCAAGGCCAAGGCAGACCTAGGACATTTAGCTGGGGCTTGGGCCCTGGCCTGGTTGACCAGAAGGCCACATGCTCATGCCACTGATCCATCTCAGTGCAAGACTACACCTGGTCACTTGCCCAACTGGTGGCCAATGAATCCGAAGATGAGGGGCATAGACTTCTATGGGTGAAGTCGTGTGTGTTTTGGGGGAGGTGTTCGGCAGAGCTGGGGTTGGGGTGTTGGCAAAAATCACAAAAGGCAGCCATTTAGCCTTCGGGTGAGGTGCAAATTTATTAAGAAACTCCTGATCAGCAAGGCTGGGAAAGGATAATTCCGCTCAGAACAAGAGGCAACAGATAAAAATACCTGTGGCGTAGCAGTGGGACGGATATTAAGGGAAGGAACTACAGACGGGAATCTTCTATTCTTAAAGTCACAATCAATTTAGCGGGTTGGAAACGGGCTGCTAACAGCCCTGTTAACTCAAATTCTTGAGTCACAGGACCCCTGGGAACAGGGCTAAATTAAAACCAGTCACCTTCCTACACCCCACCTCCTCTAAGCCTCAGGTCCGCAGTGCTCCCAGAATAACTGCACCTGTGCGTCTTTCCAGCCGGCTTCCAGAACGAGGTGAGTTTCAGCCCACAAAACCATCTAGTGTTCCTGTTTCTGCAAGTCTACTCCCTGAGAACATTGGCTGGACCCCAACAAGCTTGGAAACACCCGAATGACTGGGAAATAGGCCTCTCCCGCCCTGAACTGGGCCTCATGGTTTATGGAAGGGATCCTTCCCTTCCCTTTAGGAACTGGGAGAGGGGATTCAAATATGGCAAGGGAAACCCCCAAATACAAGGGTCTTCTACAGAACGTGCAGGATGCTGTCTATGTGCTTTGGTAGCCCAGAGGACTAGTCCACGTGCAGGCTCATAAAAATGTCTAAGGGTGAAGACGTTATGAAGACATAAAAATGTCTAAGGGTAAAAATGCAAGTGCCTTTTCCTCTCTGGGCCTCAGTTTCTGCATCTGTAAAATGGGGAGGGCTCACTCACAAAGGGCCAGATGGTCTCCTTGGGGGCAACTTGAGGATTCTCATGGCACTGAGACCGCTGGCCTGAGTCCTCGGGTGGCCCTCCAAGCAGGCAGGTAAGGGGCATACACACGCAGTCCACCAGAGGCCAGGTTAGTTGCCCTTGCCTGAGATTCTGCAGCTTCTCTGAGACTCCAATCCAGGCCAGCCCAACCCAGAAACACGTCTCTGCTCCCCAAAGTGTGTTGGCTTCATTCTTCCTCTGATCTTTACTCCTCTGCTAAGGGCCGTGGGCCACTGATGCTCATCAGCTGTAGTGTCTCAGCCCCAGTGGGAGCTCTTGAAGCAGGTGGAGAGCTGTGGTGGAACCCAGATGAGTCAAGTGGCCCCAGGCCAGGTTCCCCAGCTTCCTCAAGCAGCTGATTCTGGGTCAATGGCAGGATTGGATGGGGGAGGGGCCGGGAGATGCGGCTGGAGCCCAGGGTGGTGACCAAGGCTGGAGCCCAGGGCAGTCACCAAGTCGGAGCCAATGATCACTCACCAGGTAAGGAAATTCCATTCTTTTGTTCATGCTGTTCCATCTGCCTGGAACTTTCTTCCCCTGCCAGTTGGCAGGACTGTGTGGGGAGGAGAGCCAGACTGCCTGGGTTCAAATCCCTCCTCCACCACCTGCTTTAGTTCTGAGACTGTGCAGATGACCTGTGGCTCAGATGTTCACCTAAGTAATGGGGCTGCAGGCGGTCCCTACCTCACCCAGGGCAGCGAAGACTCTGAGTCGGTGCGTGCATGGTATTTGGAAGAATTCTGACACCCAGTACAAGTGCTGTGTGGCAGGTCCCGCTTGTCGTTTGGATCTCACCTGTCCCCTCCTGTTGGATGCCTTTCCTGGTCTCAGCGGCCCCTGCACCTTCTCATCATAGCAACTGCCACACTGTGTAGGGATCACTCCACGGACACTCCCACCTGCTAAACCACAGGTCCCCGAGGAAGGGTCCTCCGGACCCTCCAGAAGAGCTTGTTAAGTGCAGGAAGGATGTGCTTGGACTTTGAAGCAAAGCCAGATGAATTCACAGCTCAGCTCTGCCCCGTCCGTAGCTGTGATTTTAGGCAACTCATTTCTCCTTTCTGGCCCTCAGGGTCCTCACCTGGAGAACTAATATAAAATCTGGCTCAGTGTTTCTCAAACTTCAGTGAGCAGAGGAATCCCCTGGGGACCTGGTTAAAATGCAGATTCCGATTCAGCAGATCTGGGAGGGGCCTGGCATTCTGCATTTCTGACAGGCTCCTACGGATGCGGACGTTGCTGGTCCATGGGCCACACTGACTAGCATGAGGCTAAGCTCACTTATATAAAGATGTCTGGAGGCTGGCACACAGGGACACTCAGTAAAGGGTAGCTCACAATCTCATTACAGGGGCAGAAAAAAACGTTTCTGATCACAGAATTTGCAGTCCGTACCCTAGAGCCCCAGAGCCCCATTTCAAAGCCACTCCTCTGAAGCCCACATTTGTCATCTTCTGCCAGTGGCATGAACTCTGGGCAAATGTTCCAGTGAAACCATCTGGTCCTTTGGAAATATGCCCAGCACTGCCGATACTGGCACGGGCAGAGGCTGGAAATGCTGACCAAGCCTAGACACGGTGGCACCTTGTGTGAGGGCCAGGAGGGAGGAGGTGGGGCTTGCAGGTGGGGAGAGGGCTGGGACCTTCTGATGGGGGAACATCTGGGACCTTCTGATGGGGGAACATCACAGAGCTGCTGCCCTACAGGTAGGACCCGGGCTCTGACTCCTGCCCCGTTCGCAGGCCCTCAGGCATCATCTCACCACCATGTGACTCAGGCAGGTCGACTCCCCCTTCAAGATAAGCTAGGCTGCCGTGTGGAAAGGTGCTGTGTCCACATCCACTTGGCCCCAGCTCAGCTCCCAGGGTTGACTGGATCCGCTTCTTCCCTCAGGCCCCAGGAAAGCCAAACCCTCCAACACGGACAGCTGGAGCTCTCCAGATGCTGGCCCAGGTGGACTGCCCCATGGTGGAGGGAGATGGGAGGGATGGGGAGCTAGGGATGCAGAGAAAGGGAAGGAGAGATAGGGAGACCCCCCAAGATAGAGCCCCACAGGAAGATACGCCCACAAGACACAGTCCCACGGGAAGAGCTCCCATTTCTTGAGCATGTGGTGTATGTCGGGTTCTCTTCTCCCTGCTTTATGTGTATCGCCTCACTGAGGTCGGCCTTTACCATCCCACTTTCCAGCTGAGAACACTGAGGCCTGGAGAAGCTAAGTCAATGCCCAGGTAGTGGGGGAAGAGCCAGGATACAAGCCCAGCAAGGTGACCCCAAGGTACAGTGGTTTATCAGCAGGAGGCTGGAAGGAGAAGAACGTTGGGTAAAGGGAATTTCAAGCTTCAGTTACGACGTTGAAGTGAATTAAATAAGCTTCAAGTGGGATGTCTGCTTTGATTTTGAGTATCATCTCCCTCGCCAAAAATTTATACATACGTACATGTGTATATATATTTCTGCATATATGTACATCCTAGAGGCTTACTCCCCCTTTCAGAGTTGTTGCCAAGACTTTGTTTGTAACTTTTAGGTTTTGTAGAGCAATAATAGTTATTTTTCTAGGGATTTGATCACAAATGTATTTAAAATATAATCTTTTAAAATCCAAAGTTTCATTATTTTTTCCCCTTCTTATTTTAAGGCTACAGATGTAAAAATGTACTTAATTTCTTCTACTAGGGAAAAACATCAAGCTACATGATTAAGAGCTGTTTCTTTCCTAAATATTATGCTGTATTTTGTTTTCACTTTTGAATCATCTCTATCATAAGTGTACTGTTATTGTACTGTTAATATCCCTGGTATAAAGAGGACTTTAAACAAAATAAATCTTTAAACAAAATAAATTCAGGCAGCTAACATTGCCTGTTTACTGATTTAAAAAAAAAAAAAAAAAAAAAAGGCCCCCTGACTGGGAACCCCACATGAGCCCCTGGACCGGGTGTCTTTGTTCCTACTGTCCGCCCCCCTCGTCAGCTCCACATGCCCCCAGCACAGCTGCACAGCGTCCCTCCTTCAGGCCCCAGGGTTGGGTGAAGTTTGGCCCCTGGGAGCTGGGACAGGGTCAGAGGAGTTGGGAGATTCTGCTCCAAGGGCAGAAGATTCTGTGCCAGGAGAGGGGCCGAGGATGGCTGGCAGCAGGGGAGCGATGGGGGCCACCACCTGTCACCGACAGCCCCCTGGCTGTGGGGCAGGCAGGATCGGCCTGGTACACGCCAGCTTGAAGGATGTTATCCCGTCGGCTGGCACCCTGGGCAGCGGTCCCCTGGGCAGGCCCAGCCCAATGTGACAAGAAGGTGGCAGCAGGATCCACGCGGAGGCAGCTCCATCGTGGTGGGCTTGGGAGTGAGCGCCTCTCTAATGCACCTGCAGGACACCTCCCAGGAGGGAGGGATAAGATGGGGCCTGGAAAGGGATGCACGTCAAAGACTGACCCATGCGACAGCGGAAGGGCCAACTCGACAAAGGCCCCATTAGTCCAGAGATGTGAACATGTGTGAGGGCTGCTCTGAGCCCGGCACCGTGCAGGGCCCTGGGGACGCAGAGTGGAGAATGGCTGAGACGCTGCCCGAAAGTGCTGGAAGGCGGGCCCTTGGCACCGCAGCCCAAACTGGGAAACAGGTTTCCTTCTGAAATTTGAGCCAAGAAATCATACAAGCACACCCGTTTCATTGCACGTCGCTTTATTGCGCTTCACAGATATTGCGTTTTTTACAGATTGAAGGTTTGTGGCAACCCTGAGTTGAACAAGTCTATTGGCACCGTTTTTCCAACAGAATTTGCTCACTTTGTGTCTCTGCATCACATTTTGTAATTCTCACAATATTTCAAACTTTTTCGTTATCATTATATTTGTTATGGTGATCTGTGATCAGTGATCTTACTGAGTGAAGTCAGACAGAGAAAGACAAATATCATAGGATATCACTTGCATGTGGAATCTAAAACAAAACGGTACCAATGAACTTATTTACAAAACAGAAATAGAGTCACAGATGTAGGAAACAAACTTATGGTTACCAGGGGGGTAAAAGAGGCGGGGAGGGATAAATTGGGAGATTGGGATTGACATATGCACACTACTATATATAAAATATATAACTAATAAGGACCTACTGTATAGTACAGAGAACTCTTCTCAGCACTCTGTAATGACCTATATGGGAAGAGAATCTAAAAAAGAGTGGATATATGTATATGTATAACTGATTCATTTTGCTGTATAGCAGAAACTAACACAAAATTGTAAATCAACTATACTCCAATAAAAATTTTAAAAAAATTACTATTGTGACTGTTTTTTTTTTTTTTTGTATTTTTAAATCGAGGTATTTACATTGTTTTTTAAGACGTAATGCTATCAATACTTAATAGACTATGGTAGATTGTAAGCATAACTTTCATATGCCCTGGGAAACTAAAAAAATTCTGTGACTCACTTTATTGCGATATTCGCTTCACTGCCGTGGTCTGGAACTGAAGCCGCAGTATCGCCGAGGTCTGCCCGTATATAACTCCCAAGGTCTGGGACACGGGGAACTCAGGGAGGTACACATTGCTAGGGGATCGGTCTGATGGCTGGGGATGCAGGGCCACCTTTCCGGGCAGGTGACAGCTCTCTCTCCATCTCTGTGGGACTTTCCAGCTGAAACCTCTCCAGTGTGACAGCCTTCTAAGAAAACATTTTCTGGTTGCCTGGTCTGTGCCATGCAGCACGCTAGGTGCTGGGGCTGCAAAGAGGAGCAAGACGCAGCCTCTGTCAAGGACTTTAAAATGCCTAATACTTTTTTTTTTTTAGATTCAGCATATAAGCGACATCATATGATGTTTCTCTTTCTCTGTCTGACTTACTTCACTCAGTATGACAATCTCTAGGTCCATCCATATTGCTGCAAATGGCATTATTTCATTCTTTTCAGCAACTGAGTAATATTCCATTGTATATATGTACTACATCTTCTTTATCCATTCCTCGGTCGATGGGCATTTAGGTTGTTTCCATGTCTTGGCTATTGTAAACAGTGCTGCAATGAACACTGGGGTGCATGTATCATTTCGGACCATCTTTTTCTCCAGATATATGCCTGGGAGTGGGATTGCAGGATCATACATGTGACTGGCGTGGCAGTGAGGTGGAGGGTGGTTGGTGTCAGTGAAGTAGAGTCTTGTCCTACTTCTTAGCTGCGTAACTTAAGCAAGAGACTTAACCTCTCCTAAGCCTTGGTTTTCCCATCTGTAAAATGGAGATGATTTTAGTAGCACCTGCCTCCTTGGGTCGGGATGAGGATTTAAGGAGATATGGTCTGCTCGCCATAACTAGTTCCTATGAGGTTGGTCAAGAAGGGACTAGGATCTGAGAATGCAGACATCTTGTTGATATATGTTTTGAAGTGGTCAGGGGCAAGCTTTCTTAAAATGAAAGAGAAAGCCTTAGCAGCAGATGAAGATCTTAACCAAAAAAGCTGAAAATCTACCCAAGTGCTTTTCTTTACTGCAAACAGTGACTGCCTTAGTGGCTTCCAGAACTGTACTTGCCTGGCTCTGTGAAGCTATGGGGGAGCTGTGAGTGAGATGAAAAAGCTTGAAGATGCTTCTCTCTCTATGAAAACAATGGATGAATGATAAAGGTGACAGCCTGGATCTGATTTTTAATTTTGATGAAAATGGTCTCTATCAGAAGCGAATGCCCTCTGGGATCAACATCCCAAAAGAGAAAGCAGAAGCCTTTAAATGTGTCCCTTGGGATGCAGAGAAACGACCCCCAGGGAAGCCGGGTACAGATTCGCTGTGCTAAACCTCTCCTATGAATCTTTACCGTTTTGGGGTGCTCCAGTTACAAAGTTCCCGAGGTTTTGGAGCGGCCTCGCCAGCCCTACTCCCATAAACTGTGCAATTTTCAATGCATGATTTCACAGAAGGTGGGGTTTCTAGGAACTCACATATGACATTACAGTAGAAATACCTGTGTGAACACGTGACACAAGCTTAGCACAGTGCCTGGTACACGGTAAACACTCAGTAGACGTTAGCTGCTATTATTTTTGCTGTTATCGTGTTAACGATGACAGTGGTTAGAATTAATGTATGACAGTGGTAATACACATTCACATGAGGGGCAGGAGACCTTGGCTCTCATTCCAGGGTGGCCAGTGACCCCGAGACTCTGGTTACCATTTCATGCAAGTCAGCAAGCACGGCAGGACGCCCGCTTCAACTTGAACTGAGTGAGACCTGGCCCTGGGGCAGGGATGGGGGGCTCGGCTGCCCCAGCTTCACTTTGCTGGTCTGTAAAATGAGGGCAGGGACTGGAGGACCCCCAGGCCCCGCTGCTTCGATTCCCAGCGACCTCTCTTGACCCAGGCCCTGCTTCCTCCAGCTTCAGCATCAGCCCCTCTCAGCTGGCCCTTCTCCACGCACGTGGCCCTTCTCCACGCACGTGGCCCTTCTCCACGCACGTGGCCCTCTCGCTGCCTTTCACACGCTCACTGGCTTTTGTTTCCAAGATGCTCCCGGGACACACGGCACAGATGTCTCCCGCCAACCCTGCCTCCACGTAGCCCTTGGAAGATGCTGCGGACGCCCGGAGTTCACACAGCCCTTGATGAAGTGCCAGGCTGGCGAGATGATGTATAGTGCGCAGGATGGATGGCGACGTTTTAATCACTCATGGGGAGAGCGGGCAGCCGCCTAATGGAACTGTCGGTCTCAATGACAGCCGACATCTGTAGCTTCAGACTCTCAGAGTGGATGATCGTGCTCCCCCCTCGGGGTGCCTCTCGTGGAACTCCAAAATCAGGGCTCCTGGCACCCCAACATGCACCCAGAGAAAGCCACTGCTTTCCTCGAAAGGAGGAGTCTGGTAGACTCGAATATTTCCCCTAACATTCCTGACTCTCTCTGCATTCTCCAGCCTGCCCACCTCCTGCCCTCATGACACCTCTGCAGGATGCACAGCGGTGCACACACCCTCCCCATTTTACAGATGAGGAAACTGAGGCTCAGACAGAAAAGACTCAGGCTCAAAGCACATCAGAGGCAGAACTGGATCTGGGTCTCCTTGTCCCACACCCTTATCCTGAAGGTCTGAGCTTGGTGACATCCTCTTGCGGAGAAGAAGAAGATGGTCAGAGAAAGGCGGCAAAAAGGAGGGAACAGACAAGAAAGGGGAGGGCGGGGGAGGCAGAGAGAGGCACGGGAGGGCTTGAGGGTGGAAAAGGAGAAGGGGCAAGAGAGGAGGGACCACACCCTGTGCATGGCAGCCCCCTTGCCCACTCCTCCCACTCGTATCTGATTTCCACGTGTACGTGACACTCGTTTAGTCATCCAACAAACATCCTTTGAGCACCTGTTATGTACCAGACACTGTTCTAGGCCGGGGATACTGCACTGAATGGAACAGATAAATCCTCAGCCTCATGGAGCTGACGCTCTGGTGTGGGAGGCTGATGGGCAAACACACACAGGGCGCATCTGTTGCTGGAACAACACTCCTTTCTCACTCCCGCGCTGCACAGAAGCAGACGTACCAACTTCACTGTGAACCCAAGGCTCAGATTGGAATGTAGAGGTGGACTCAAAAGAGCAGACTCTTCCCGGGCCTGGGACCCCTCTCCTTTGGCCTCAGAAGCCAAAAATCAGCTCTAACAAGTAAACCAAGACGGCTGTCGGCAGAACGAAGGCCCTGGTCCACGCCCGCGTCTGTGTCCACGGGCTTCAGCTGGAGCCAGCGGAGGGGGCCACAGCCACCTCCTGAGCTCGTGGCCGCCTGCCATGGATTGATAATGGCAACTTCAGAAGCCCTTGGCGGGCTGGGGCGGCTGGCACCATGATGTCTGTGAGATCAGTGCGTGGCATACATCCGACAGCTCAAATTCTGGAATTGCATAAGCTTTTAAACAGATTGTCAGCGTATCTTTTATTTTATTGTGCTAGAAACACAAACAAAAACAGCAATGATGTGTCCTTCAATAAACAAAGGCAGTAAAAGAAAGGGGGAAAAAATCACTACCCACTTTACATTTCCTGAGCCTACTTCTTGCTGTGCTATAGAGCAGGTTATAAAAAGCCCACTTAGAGGAGGGCGCTGTGTGTTCCTGCTGCTGTATTGGTCAAGGAAGGGGCCAGAAGAGGCCAGAGGGGCCACGCCGCTTATTTGCTGACAGGGGCCGTGGATCAGACACAAGTGGGTTTGGATGAGGGTCTGCTGCTTGCTGGCTGTGTGACTTTGAGTCAGTCACTTAACCTCTCTGAAGTGCAGTCACCTTCCTGGGCAGGAAGAATCAAGTTGATAAAGGTGGAATTGCTTAAGTTAGCACCTGGCACTTAGCTGGTGTTCAGTGAATCCAACAGTTATTACCACCGTGGTTGGAGTCACTGCTAGCAACAAAATGAGGGCGATAACTCTTCAGCCCAGGCTTACTTACAGGGTTGGGGTGATACTCACAGGAGATGGTAAATGGGCAAGAGTCTTATAAACTATAGTGTGCTGTGCACATAGAAGGCACGATTGTTACTAAGTCCAATGAAACGACTTTTCTTTTCTGTGTCAGCCTTGACCACTGACACCTAGATTCTTTGTGTGTGTGTGTGTGTGTGTGTGTGTGTGTGTTTTATTTTTGGTATCTCATGGTCTGATGAAAACAACCAGTGACATTCTATTTCTCCCTTGACTTGTGTTTTTGTGTTCATTCTGCCTCTGTGTGCACCTATTTCTCTTTCTCATATTTTCCCCCTCTTTTTTTTTTTTTTTTTTTTTTTTTGCGGCACGTGGGCCTCTCACTGTTGTGGCCTCTCCCGTTGCAGAGCACAGGCTCCGGACGCGCATGCTCAGCAGCCATGGCTCACGGGCCTATCCGCTCCACGGCATGTGGGATCTTCCCGAACCGGGGTACGAACCCGTGTCCCCTGCATCGGCAGGCAGACTCTCAACCACTGTGCCACCAGGGAAGCCCCCTCTCTCTCTCTTTTTTTTTTTTTCTTCTCTTTCTTGGCCTGGGAACTCCTGGGCTATACTTAAGACCACTGGATCTCAAACTCGATTCCTTGAAACCATTCGATAAAAAAAGGCTCCATAGTCAAATAAACTTGGGAAATGCTGAATTCAACAGACTTCTTTATTGCAAAGTTCTTGGCCACTTTCCTATGCCAGTACATCCTGAGTCCACAAGACTGTAGAATACAGCAATCCTGAAGCTTATATGTCTATAGAACTTTCCTCCCCCATATTGGTTGTGGGACTGTGCCTTGCCTTCTTCCAAACACAGGGAGCACCATTGACCTAGGGCCCTGCTGCTGCCTTTGCACAGAGGCCACGCTTCCCCGGGGCTGCCCAGCCAGTGATGGAGCATAACAGGGATTCAAAAAGTCAGGCCCACTCCTGGGAGACAGGGGACTCCTTTGATGGCCAGCTTTGGCTTAAGGATTCCTGGACAGCTTTGCAAAACCTTTCTTAGGTGGCAGGGCAACTTAGGATGCGTCCGTCCAATGCTTCTCTCTCTATCACATGGGGATGACAGCTCACCACCCTTCTCCAGCTCCCTCCATTTTCCCTCACACAGGCATTTCCCCTAATAGAATCCTTGTATGTTTCATCCCATCTTGGTGTTTGCTTCCTGGAGGACCTGGACTAACACACACGCCTTGGACACTAGCACATTATCAACATCACAAGGAGTACAGGTTTACCACAGAGGACAAATTCAGAAACTATCAGCCTGCCCGTCAAGGACATTCAAGACTAAAGAAAGGAGTTGCAAAAAATAAAAATAAAAAATAAAAGAAAGGAGTTGCTCCCTCCTTCTTTCCCTCTACCAACCTACCCATCCATCCATCCATCCATTCATCCATCCATCCATCCATCCATCTATCCACCCAGCCACCCAGCCATCTATCCATCCACCCATCCATTTATCCAAGCATGCGCACATCCATCTGCTTATCCACTCTCCCAACCAAGCACTATGGTGGGATGTTGAACAAGTCACTGACTTCCCAAGTTTGAAGCTGCCAGCTCCTCAGGCTGCCCTGAGTGGAAGCCAAGAAGCCAAGAAGAGACCGTGGAAGAGGCTCCATTTTCCCTGTTGGAGAGGGACTCTGTCATCTGAGTTGATTCCCATTCGGATGGAACAAAAATCTATGCTACAGCTGCTCACATTTTCTCCATTGAGAACAATCGCATTTAAATCTTGGCTCTGTGCCCACAGGGATGCCTATAAGACACACTTCTTATAGCACATGTTCAGCCAGGCTGACAGCCGAGGAAGGACGCTGTTTTGTAAAGTGGAGTTGATGAAAGGTGAAGCCTCTTTTAGGAGTCACTGTCAACAATGGGAAAGGTGAGGAAGGGGATGAAAGTAACAGTTGCCAGGTACCTGCTCCATCCCAGGCCTTTCACTTGTAGCACTGGATGTTACCCACCACAGTAACCTTTAGAGGAGGTCAGTTTAGTTATTACCCCCATTTTACAGATGAGAAGACTGAGGCTCAGAGAAGCAAAGCAACCTGCCTAAAAGGTGAGTCTGGGAAAATACAGTGAGGGTGTGGGTGGGGCAAGGCTCCTATACATGCCTAAAACAGTCTCTGAGGCTGGGCCAGGGATGCTACAGATAGAAACAGGCTCAATCCAGATGAGATGTCAGAGGCTTGCTAATGAGAGCTCAGAGCATACACTTCAGAAAAGGACACTGGATCCAACTGTATGGGGAGTATCGGGGAGGGAAGGGTGGGTGAAGGGGTCCGAAGAGCGTTACATTTTCACCCACCATCACAGGACATCAAGAGATACCATCTACTGTGGATAAGCCAAGAAAGAGCAACATAGAAATTATCTCAAAATATGGAGATGAGGAGCCAAAGAAACAGCTACAGTGCAGGAAGGAGTTCGCTCTGGGAGCTGGGATAGGGAGGGAGAGGTGGGCGCGGGATTGGCATTTTTCATTATAAGCCGTTCAGTACGCTTTGATTTTTTAATTATGTGCATGTATTAGTTTAATAAAAGTAAAAAATTTAAAAAAGTAAGCAAAGCGCAAAGGAAAAAAAGAAGCCCATTGCGAATTGTACTACTCCTCTGATCCTTCCGTGTCACACGTCCTAGAACGATAGTACGGCATCAAGGCAAACAGATTTCACGTGGAAATGAGGAACAGAGGGATAATGTAAACAGATGTCAATCCCATTCAGCACAGTAATGCCTTTTAGATATTAACATTCTGGGGGGAATAGTTCACTAAATGATGCAGGACAATGAGGCATTCCTAGGGTTGCTACCTCACATGACAGGACAGAGTTGCCCTGGCCCAGACCTTCACTGTAGGGTGGGCTGCAGGCCAGACCCTCACGCCTCCCACTGTACCGCCTCGGTTTCCTCACTGAAGTCTGCTCAGCCCTGCAGGTCTACCTTGTTCTAGAAAGAAGAGACGATACCAGACCGATGGATACACTAGAAGAAAAAGAGAAAACGCAGACTGGGCCATTCATTCATGCATTCGACAGAAGATGAAGAAGCATTAACTTGTGTGCCCGCAGGGTTTAAAGTGCTGGGTATAAAACAATGAGCAAACAGACGAAAATTCCCCTTTCCTCTTGGCACTTACATTCTAGCCGGCGGTGAGGCAGAGGATAAAAAAGATAGATCAGTAAAAGATACATGAGAGAGATGATGTTGAGCGCTACACAGAGAGAGAGGGCAGGGAGGGAGACAGGAAGCGCAGGGAGCTGGGGGACCATTAGGGAAGGACTCACTGGGAAGGGACATCTCAGCACAGCCTGAGGGAGGTCAGAGAGCCAGGCCTGCAGAAAGCTGGGGAAAGAGGAACAGCAAGGACAGAAAGAAGACTGGAGGCCGGAGCACATCTGGCCTGTTACAGGATTGGCCAGGACCCTGGAGTGGCTGGAACAGGACAAGTAGGGGAGAGTGGAGGACAAGAGGTGATGCAGGTAAGTGGCAGGTCCAATCCACCACCAGGGAGGCCCTGTAATCAGAGGTGAGCTGGCAAATGTTTAAAAGCTGACTTTACAGTCCTCTCCCACTATTTGTGGCATTTGCTGATTTCTATAGTGATGTCACTGAAGGCAGAGTTGGGAAGGGATGGGAACATCCAGCTCCAGCATCTAGAATCCAGCACCCCATTGCCTGTGCCTGGCCTTTGACCCTTTAATGCTGCAGTGATTTTAAAAAGGCTGCCCCCACCCCCAGGACTCGCCACTTAAATGCTTTGAACAAGGTACGTCCCTTCCGATTTCAACCTTGTGCATTGACACACAGCCCATGTATGGCTCCATTTCTAAGTGAACTACCTGTGACAGTCTGCACAGCTCCATACCTGCCCAGCTGAGTGCACCTCAGGCCTTCACACTTGTTCTTGGCGTTTGGGATGTTCTTCCCTTGATCTTTGCATGATTGGTTCATTCTCAACATTCAGATCTCAGCTCAAATGTCCCTTTCTGAGAGTCCTTCTGGGCTCCCCTGCCCCCATTACTCTCTTCACGTTACCCTTCAAATTCTTCTTCACAGCCCTTATAACCATCTAAATTAAGTTATCTACCTACCTCTCTATGTATGTGTGTATGTACCTACCTATCTTCTACAATATGAAGTGGACCATGACCTTTGATATCTGGCATCCTGGCATAGCTATATGCATTCCAAGTGCCTAGATAATGTCTGGTGCATAGAAGGAATGCATTTAATAAATATGTATCCATGACCTTTCTGTCTGATGCCTACAATATGGGTACTTAAGTAAATTGAGCCCCCTGCATGGGTGTAAGCATTTGGGTTTAAGCATTTGCCTCCATCAGGGACTAGTGAGGGACCTGGTGGACAAAAGGTAAGTTAGCAAGAGGCAGCCTCCAGGCTAAACGACCAGGAGGACGTGGCTGTTTCTGCCTGGATGGGAGTTGGATTTTCCAGCTCCAGGGCAGCCTACGGACGAATGGCAACTCGCCTTTAACACAGTTCAGAAAATCACACCCAGAGCCTCTCTGTCACCCGCCAGGAATGGCGAGTCATTTCAGCAGGCTGTTTGCAGTGCAATTTCTTCTCAGCATCAGGAAAGCCTTCACCCTCGAGTTTGCGTTTAAGACAAATTGAACGTGCTTGCTAAATGTCTCTCCTCCCTTGCACCTGTATTCCTACAGACATGGATTCTGGAGGGTGGACAATGTGGCCAAAAGTTCAAAAAGGGAGGTGCAGCTGTGATGAGGGAGAAAAGGCCAAAAGGAGGTGATTCGCCAGCGATTCGGTGATTAGATCCCCCATCCCAGACTTTCTGTGGCCCAGCCGCCTAATCATTTCAATGGTAAGGAGGGTCAGGAAAAATAAAGGGCTGCGGGCGGGTTTGGAGGCCCAGCCTGGCATCTGCCTAGAGCTCCTGGACTGACAAGGGCAGGAGGCAGGACAGAGACCATTTGGCTCTTCCTCCCTTGGAATTACTGCAACGATGAGGAAATGAATGAATACAGGCAGGCTGGCTCCCTTTCTTGCCTCCTCTGCAAACACGTTGGGAGAGAAGGGACCCTGACGTGCCTCTAAGACCCAGTATTCTCTCAGCTTTGCTCCTTCATGTCACAAACTGAGCACCTACTCTGTGCTGGCCATCAGGGACACAGGGATGAGTAAGAGAAAAACAGGCCCTGTCCCAGAAGATATTATAAAAACAACAGCAACAAAAACCACCAACAGAGAAATAAAAACACAACCGGATAGATGGGATTGTGAGCTCTGCACGAAATGCTGTCAGAAGAGAGAGGCGGGGAAGAATATCTCAGTTGGGTCTTGAAGGATGAATAGGAGTTTTTCTAGTAATGATAACAATCATATCTATAGCTCATATTTATTAAGGACTTGCTTTGCTCAAGAGAGTTTGCTGGGTACATTTCAGCTATTATTTTACATAAAAATGATGCCTAGCATTTATTGAACGTCAGACACTGTTCTAAGCATTTATTAGCATCATTTAATCTTCATTAAATTTAATGATAAACGATGATGACTCTATGGCCCTCCTCATACCCGGCATGTGGAAACTGAGGTCAGGGAAGGTGGAGGAACTTATCCAGAGTCTCCCAGCCAGTGAAGAGATGAGGTTAGAACTTAAACCCAGACAGACCATTCCAGAGACTCCGGTCCTAACCACTACCCCATACAGCCTTCTCATGAACTTTTCTTTTATGCATCTGAGGAGTAATACAGAGGAAAAGCTAAGCATTAGCACCCTGAAGTCTTCCTCAGAAAATCACTTAAAATAGAAGAATGACCCAAACCAGCACTTTAAAACCCATCCAATCCAGACTCAGTATTATAACAATGGCCACTATTAGATCATCATTATATAATAATAATAATGATAATAATTCCACTAGGCTATAAGCTCCATCAGGGTAGGCATTTCTGGCTACTTTCCCCCCCCCACTCTTATGTTCCCAGTGCCTGGCATAAAGTACTCAATAAATTTTGTTGAATTAATGATAATAAACTTTAAATGATGATTTCTATTACATGTTCATGGATTTCAAGACATCTTCATGTATATTATTACATTCTCATAAATAATATATGTCATGGTAAAAGAGCAAGAGGAGGGCATAAGGTGCTGCTGGGAGGGACAGGAGGGGTCCTCTTGAGCACAAACAACAGAGCCGTGGCTGACAGTATCCTCGTTTCCCAGACCCCGGACTTCTGGTAAACCTGAACTCCAGGCTAGGAACTGAATGGACCGTCACCAACTTCTTGCTAAGTGCACAGCTCACCAAAGCCTTGAGGTGGGTAACAGTTGCTCTGGTGTCTCCTAGCAAGGGTTCTGGGGAGGCTGGACAAGAGAGCTTTCATTTTCAGCCTCTCAGTAGCCCCTTACTCTTTCTCCCAGATGTCCGTGCATTGAGAAGAACTTAATTAACCACACTGGATAAAGGATGGAAAAGGAAACTGCCTCATCGTCACCCAGAAAAGACAGAACCCATATGCCCGACAACCAGGGGCTGGCAGGGCTTGGAGGATGGGCCCCTGCTCCCTTGCCCCTCGTCTGGGATACTTGAGACGCGTACCCCATACCATCTCCCAGAGATACCAGCACGATGAACGCAGCTGCCCACAGTGGTAACCACTCAAGAAAGCACCCTATATTGGCCTCTTTCTCTCCCCTGCCCTCCCCTGTCTCACTCCCCAGCACCCCTACCCGTGCTCCTGGCCGCTCCCCCGCCCCCATCACATAAAAGACAAGTGCTCACATACTTGTCTCAGTGTCTGCTTCTGGGAGATCCGGGTCTAAGACTGGGGTCGGGGGCAGAGTGGGCATCGACTGTTCTGGCTACCCAGCACTCATGCCCCTTCCTCTGGCAGCCCTTTGTCGCTCTCATCCTGTGGTCTGCTGGGTTGACTCCACCCTCAGGCTCCAAGGGTGAGTACTTGACTCAAGCATCCCATGGGCTACACAGAGTGTCTAGACCAGGGGTTGGCAAACTTTTTCTATAAAGGGCCAGAGAGCACATATTTTCAGCTTTGTGAGCCATGTAGTCTGCCTCAGCTACTCAGCTCTGCCGCTGTAACACCACAGCGGCCTTAGACAATACACAGACAAATGAGCATGGTGGTGTTCCAATACATTTGAATTTCATATAATTTGAATTTAATATAATTTTGAATTTCACATAATTTTCACGTCACTACTGTTCTTCTTTTTTTTTTTTTCCAATCATTTTAAAGTGCAGAAAGCATTCTTAGTTTGTGGGCCATGCATAAACAGGTGGTGGGACTGGTGTAGATGTTAGATCCATGACAGAAGCTGACCCAATCAAAGACAATCAACCACAGGATGTCTACTGGGAAATGTGGGAAAGAGGCAACCTTTCCCTGAAAGAGGCAGCCTTTTCCTGTTGAAGCTGCTAAGCTATAAAGATGTATCTTGGAAATTCCATGGGATAGTATGGAGACATTCAGCTTAAGGACAACACATAGGACAATAGATCCCAGAGGTGGGTGGGTTGGGCTGAGGGAGGAGAAGAGGTGGGGGGAGAGAGAGAGAATCAAGTAATGATGACATCTTTTAAGCCCCAGGATCCAGCCATGCCTGAAGCCAGACACTCTTGGATTTTCACTTTCAAGAGCTAATAAATTCACTTATTTTTGCTTCTGTCTGTTTGAGTTGGGTTTCTGCCACTTGCAACCCAAAGAGTCCTGAGTAACATAGGATTTCAGAGGAGGCTTTCCCAGAGAAGGTAAAGTTGGAGGTAGTCTTAAAGGACAGGTGGGGGGCGGCCTGCATGTCTGCAAAGTTGCTTGTTATTTCCCTGTCTCAGTTTCCCATTCAGTGGGCAAAACACTCTGTTAACTCAGACTCCAGATGGGTTTCTATTCATAATGTTGTAGAACCTCGGAGGTAGGCTCAACACTTCTTGTCGATTGAGAGCGCTAACAAGCAGTGCTGCGTGTTAGGCAGAGTAAATCAATGCCTTCATGGTGGTACGTGGGCCAGGCTGCTGGGAAACTCTGCTGAACAGAAGGCAACACGCAGGGCCCATGTCCCCACGCTCTGAGATACAAGGAGACTGCGGCGTTTTCCTTTATTAAAGACAGGATTGACCAGTGATGTTGGCCAGACTCCGCCAGTTGGTGGAGGGGGGGAGGGCAGGAAGGGAGGGGTCTCATTTCCCTCAGGAGGCCATAGCAGCAGAGGCACCTGAAGCTGGGGATTATCCAGAGGGACCTGAAGCTGGGGATTATCCAGAGCGACCTGAAGCTGGGGATTATCCAGAGCGTGAGAAGCACTTCTGGCCTGGGTGGAGGAGGACCAAGGGTCAACGTGGAGTAGCTCACGTGAGTCATCAGGTTGAGGGATGGGCAGCTGGAAGGGGCACGGGAGGGCAGGAGCCTGGTGAGCCTAGGCGCGGTCCAGACAATGACAGGTGAGGTAAGAACGAGGCAGGAGGGACCACCTGGCGTTCAGTCTGCCCAGCATGATAGCACCTCAGTCTATTCCTTCTCTCTCGGCTCACTTTGCAGGCTCCTGGGGGAGGCAACTGACTCCAGCCTGACAATTAGAGCACAGCATCCCTGGGCCTCAGTGATCAGTTCAGGGATGGCCACGTCTCCCAAGATGGGCCAAGGAGAGCTCTTGCTAGAGCTGGAACTGCTACTATTTCCTTTCTGGTCCAAGACGCATAGAACATAATTCCAGAGCTTCTAATGGCCACTCACTATGATTCAGGGAGGGCCTGTCTGAGACGGAAGTCAACACAGAGGAAGAAAGAGTCTAGAAGGAGAGAGATTCATGATGACATCATTTGAGCCTCTGGATCCAGCTGTTCCGGAAGCCAACTATCCTTGGACTTTCTAATAATAGGTACCAATAACTACTCTCCCCCATCTTTTTTTTTTTTTTTTTTTTGCGTTACGCGGGCCTCTCACTGTTGTAGCCTCTCCCGTTGCGGAGCACAGGCTCCGGACGCGCAGGCTCAGCGGCCACGGCTCACGGGCCCAGCCGCTCCGCGGCATGTGGGATCCTCCCGGACCGGGGCACGAACCCGCGCCCCCTACATCGGCAGGCAGACCCCCAACCACTGCGCCACCAGGGAAGCCCTCCCCCATCTTTTTAATATTAAACTTTTCTCCCCTGCCTAACCAAAAGCATCTTGACCAATACAGCCGTGATGAAAGCTCATGTGCTGGGGGCTAGTCGTTAGTGCCACTTTTACCTGCCCCCAGTAGCAAGGACTGGGGCACACAGGATCTTTAGGATAAAGTCTAAACTCAGGTTGGCTCATAAGACCCGCTGGTATCTGATGTCTGTCCGTCTTTCCAGGCTCACTTTCTATGCTCTGGCTATACCTCCTCTCATTCCTGGAAACGGATCTGGCATCTTCCTCTGTTGAGACCCTTACACACGTCATTCTCTCTGTTCTGCAACACTCACCTCTCCTTCTGTGGGCGCCTCATGCATCCTCCTGTCCATCACCAACACACACACACACACACATGAGATAAGCTGGCAAACTTTTACTCCTTTTTTATTCTTGGCTTCAATGTCATTCTTCCCAGAAAGATTTCTGTGATGCCCTCCCTCCCTACTGTTTATTCCTAAATAATTCTGTTCTTCTCCCCCTATCCTGGCATCCACTAGGCACTGATTAAATATGTCTTAAATGAATAAATGAACAAGGAACAACAAAGTCATCTATAGCTCTACTACTGATGCCTGTCATATCTCAAAGGGACTTGGGGCATGTTCTCCTGGAGTATCTGGCACAGACACTATTAGTTGTTTACCCAAATTCCAGGCCCTCCTTCTTTCTCGATAATAGAATCCCTGTTGTTCAGAGTGACGGTAGACTCAGCTCCAGCTCATGATCAACCTGAACCAATCAGGATATCCTGTCCCCCACTCTTCGAGTCTCCCTTGCAGCAAGAGTGACCATGTAACCCTGTCTCAGCCAATGAGACACAACTAGAAGTCTCCTGAGGACTCTCCTAACAAGAAAAAGGACAAACACGGCTGTCACTGTCTCGTTTGCTTTCTTCCTGCCTTATATGTGAATATGGTGTCCGGAGCATCAGCAGCCATCTTGTGACCATGAAGTGACAAACCACCAACCTCTGGGTGGCAACTCGAAAAGATGGAAAGAGGCTGGCTCTGGGTGTTGCTGTTGAGCTGTACCAGTCCAGTTCTACTGACCTCTCAGTTTCCTATTTGGTGGAGAACAACAACAAAATAATAATAATACCACAGTTTAAGCTGCTTTTAGTCAGGGTTTCTGTAGCCTTCTGCTGAAAACGTTAGTAACAGATGTGGTATCTTCCTCTCTGTGGGTACTAGGGACTGGTGTCCCAACGTACAGTTGCCAACTTGCTGCCCTGGAGTTCAGGACTCTCTCCTCCTGGTTCTGAGACTCTGTGGGGCAGAGGAATCAATCCCAGAGCTCATGCATTCCCCTCTCAGGCCAGGAAGAATCTAATTACCCAGCAATTATAGTAATTATTCCATCCAGTTGATCACTAGTCGCTGTAATTCCTAAACATGGTTTTCCATTAATAATTTGCAATGTATTTATTGTTTACACTCAAGTAAAATAGGCTGATAATAAGACTATTGAGATGGAATCCTCAGGGTCCTGAATATGTACACAGTGCAGTGGTACATGTTTTAATTGTAATATGTATATTGTTTTCCCCCTTTTTAAAGGGACAGTGTTTGCTAATAGAAAATGCCATGATTACAAGTCTGGCCTGCAAGTTCCCTGAACTGTGACTAGTAGTTCATTCCAGGGATGGCATAGAGAGGGTGATGATCGACTGTGAATGTCTGCTGTGAGCAGGGGAGGGCTAAGTTATGGCACGCATGCTGGCATTTGTCATCTCTGGCTTAAGCACTGGTCTTCTGTTTCTAGCTTTATCAATTAACCCTAATGCTCAGACAAGAAGGGGGCACAGCCAACTTCTATGCAAACAGAGGAGGAACAAAAGGAACCCCAACCTATTTCTAATGACATTGCAACTCAAGATGGGGGCTCCTGTCCCATCTTAAGAAGGCCATCCTTAAAAGGGCTGAAGGTCTATAAATCCCATAAACATTTCCATTCATCACTGGTTCCCAACCTTCCCATAGTCAAGAGGCTTGCTTTATCCAGAAAGCTCGCCGGCAGAAAGACCCTTGTGAACGTTCTGTGAAGGATCTGGATGGGAGGCTCCTCTGGAGTTTGTTCTAAAGGACTCCTCTCTGGAACCCACTGTTTCTCAACACCCTCCTCTTGAATCCAATAGCCACTGCCTGAGAATCTTTATCATCTGAATCATCTGAAGGTGAAGCAAACAAAATCCCAAGCCCAGAACGCTCAGAGCTCATGCTTGAGTCTCCTCAAGCTGGCCACTAGCTCGGTCGGACCCCAAGGCTGCATCAGGGAAGGTTACTCGTGACAACAGGTGCCTCAGGACTGGGCCCGTAAATCCCTATCCTTTTCCCAGGTGAGGAGAAAGGCCAAGGTGTACAGAGATTTCCACGCGTGATTTTATTCAGCCCTGACAACAACTCCTCTGGGTGGGCTGAGATGGATTCCCACAGTACAAATAAAGACACTGAGACTTGGGGGGCTTGGTGGACCCAAAATCACATGGCATCTGAGCTAGGATTTGAACCCTGTTTGGTCCGACCCCAAGCCTTTATTCTTTTTCCTGCACCGACTTGTCCTCCGTGAAACTATATGTGGGTGATCAGAGCAAAATCCACCTGAACTCTTTTTAACCCTGGCTCCCAGCCAGGCACAATGGGGATAAAGCCAACAAAATTGGCAGTCATCCTTCAACAGGTGCATGTTGGCGATGTGGGCATCCCAGGTTCTACAGAAACCAAGATTATAAAGATAAACCCATCACTGCCTCAGAAGAACTTAGTGTCACTAGGGAAATAGATGTGAAAACTGACAAACCACTGATGTGGGAGAGGAGGACCAAAGTGGGTACCAAGGCTCAGGAAGCAAAGAGGAGGGGGGTGCTTCTGGGGAATAAGGCCTCCCACTCCCAGGGAGCAGCGAGGGCATTCTATAGAATTTTCTGAAGGCAGAGTAGGCTGGGATGCAACTGCCGAAGCAGATGATGACTCACCCTGTGTTTAACAGCAACTCTAGTTCACAATACAAAATTCACAAAAATAAATCCATATGGCCAGTCTCGGAGCGCCTGACAACGCGTCTGAGTTCCTGCCCGTTGCGAGCATCGACAGATCATTCGTACGTGCCCATCATCAGTTGCTGGGACATTTCCTGTTCTTTGTTTCACAACCTGGGAGGAACAATCAGAGGAGGCAACCTGGGACGTGGAAGCACAGGGCTGCCCCAAGACGTATCCACATGCTCCCAAAAGGCAGGGGGACTCGGAGGCCGGCATGGACCTGCTTTCCGAAAATTTGGGAATGAGTCCAGGGTCAGTCCCTGGCTTGCTGTGTGGCCTCGGGTGAACTATTCAACCTTTGGGAGTGTCATGACTATCCATCCATCTGTCCACTAATTCGGAACAGGCTCACTGTACACCGACCACGTGCTGGCTCTTGGGCTAAGTGCTGGGACAGCCAGGTGTCCTTCTGGAGGGCGTGGGCTGGAGAGGCAGAGCTAAACTGACAATGGCAAGTGAGAGAGGAGGGCTGTGGTCACAGGGACCTGCGAGTGGAGAGGTGGGGCAGGAAAGCCGGTGCCGAAGGGCAAAGGACACGTAGGATAAGGTCCATGGGAGGGGTGAGTGGGGCCTGGGGAGTAAGCAGAGGACCTGGGCTCCAGTCCCAGCTTTGTGGTGTACAAGCTGTGTGTCCTTGGGCAATTGACTTTGCTTTTCTGTGCCTCAGTTTGCCCCTCTGAAAAATGGGGTGAGGATAAAGTGGCTCATTGAGGTTTGGTAAGAATGACATGAGCTCTACCTGCAAAGCACTGACACCTGGATACAGAGACTATTCTATTACACACAACACTGTTGCAGAAACTACAAGGAGCAGAGGTGTCATTTTCTAGAACAGCTGAGGAGGAATGCAGCTACAAGAGACCTGCCAGGTAGAGGTGGCCACAGCTGGGTGGATGTAGGGAGTAATGTCCCCGCATCCTGGAGGGTCTCCGAGCATCCCAAGCTTCCTAAGAGCTGGGCTGTGCTCTCTGACCCAGTGCCTTGACAGCTTGTTACGGACGATGCAGGCCTTCGAGTTAACGTGAATCAAAAGGCAGTTCCTGCTTTTGCCAAAGACTCGAACGTTCCCTGTTTAGGCCTGGTGCAGCGGTGAGGGCTGGGGGAAAGCCGTGGGAGAGAAGCGTGTGCTCTGAGTGCACCTCCAAGGGCACAGAGAGCGGACAAAGCAAAAGGATCGGTGTGCTCGCAGCCAAACTGCCACAGCCTGCCTCAATACCCAGAGAGAACAGTCAGCACCTCAATAGCCACTAAGAACTTGAAAAAGAATCTTAAAAAAACCTCCTCATGGTTCATGGAGCCAAACCAAGGAATCAGTGCTGTAGAAGGTCATGAAGCTGACATACAGAGCCAGATATAAAAAGGCTGCAAGGACGAAAATGCCAGAAAGGCTTGCCCCGATGTAAGAGGAGGCAGCCCTGAGGCCTGGTGAGCTGGTAAGGGCACGAGGATGATGATGATGTTGATGACAGTTATACGACAGCCTCGGCCACCACTCCCGGGACAGCGCCCACGTTCTGGGGACCGGGGCAGGTGCCTTCTTTTCTTAACCCTCAGAACATCCTTAGGAGCAGGCAGGTGAAGGTCAGGATGCAAGCCCAGCTCCCTTGACTCTGAATCTTGTGTGATTTCCTTCCTCCTGCTCAGAGCTGCTCACACAACAGCTCTGCCCTCTACCTTGGGCTGTGTGTGCCCGACCCACCGAATTCTCCATTCCTTCAACTCAGGCTAAAGCTCTGCAAAAGGCTTTCACTGCTTTTCTTAAACACAACTGTCAGGACCAGAGTCCATCTATTTTTATTGAGAGTGTCTGCAGAGAAAGCTCATGGAAGTAATAACCCAAGTTTCCCTCTCTCCCCCCTCCCCCACTCATCCCCTTCCCCTTCCCCCCTCCCTTCAACCTCCTTCTCATCTTCCCAGAGTCACTAACAGGATCTAATCAACCCTCCCCTTGCCCTGCACCCCTTCCGGAATCAGCATCTAAAATGCTGCTTCTGACTCACAGACATAGAAAATAAACCTATGGTTACCAAAGGGGAAAGGGGGTGGGGGAGGGATAAATTAGGAGTTTGGGATCAGCAGGTACAAACTACCGTATATAAAATAGATAAACAACAAGGCCCTACTGTATAGCAGAGGGAATTATATTTGATATCCTGTAATATAGCGGTCCCCAACCGTTTGGGCATCAGGGACCAGTTTCGTGGAAGACAATTTTTCCACGGATGGGGTGGGGGGATGGGGGTGGGGGGATGGTTCAGGAAGTAATGCGAGTGATGGGGAGCGATGGGGAGTGGTGGGGGCGACGGGGAGTGGTGGGGAGCGACGGGGAGTGACACGGGGCCACAGGGAGTGGTGGGGAGCGACGGGGAGCGACA
This sequence comes from Mesoplodon bidens, assembly GCF_964165515.1. Classification (NCBI taxonomy): domain Eukaryota; kingdom Metazoa; phylum Chordata; class Mammalia; order Artiodactyla; family Ziphiidae; genus Mesoplodon; species Mesoplodon bidens. Next base: position 175,725,313 of record NC_138177.1, read on the forward strand.
GGGGGCAATGGGGAGCGGTGGGGAGTGACGGGGAGCGACAGGGAGCGACAGGGAGCAGTGGGGGACGATGGGGAGTGGTGGGGAGTGACGGGGAGCGACAGGGGACGACGGGGAGCGACGGGGAGAGGTGGGGAGAGGTGGGGAGTGGTGGGGAGCGACGGGGAGCGGTGGGGTGATGGGGAGCGACAGGGAGCGACGGGGAGCGACAGGGGGCGACAGGGGGCGACGGGGAGCAATAGGGAGCGGTGGGGTGATGGGGAACGACAGGGAGTGACGGGGAGCAATGGGGAGCGGTGGGGTGATGGGGAGCGACGGAGAGCGACGGGGAGCAGTGGCGAGCGGTGGGGAGCGGTGGGGTGATGGGGAGCGACAGGGGGCGACGGGGAGCGACAGGGGGCGACGGGGAGCGACGGGGAGCAATAGGGAGCGGTGGGGTGATGGGGAACGACAGGGAGCGACGGGGAGCAATGGGGAGCGGTGGGGAGCAATGGGGAGCGGTGGGGTGATGGGGAACGACGGGGAGCAATGGGGAGCGGTGGGGAGCGACGGGGAGCAGTGGGGTGATGGGGAACGACAGGGAGCGACAGGGGGCGACGGGGAGCGGTGGGGTGATGGGGAACGACAGGGAGCGACGGGGAGCAATGGGGAGCGGTGGGGTGATGGGGAACGACAGGGAGCGACGGGGAGCAATGGGGAGCGGTGGGGAGCGGTGGGGAGCAATGGGGAGCGGTGGGGTGATGGGGAACGACAGGGAGCGACGGGGAGCAATGGGGAGCGGTGGGGTGATGGGGAACGACAGGGAGCGACGGGGAGCAATGGGGAGCGGTGGGGGATGGGGAACGACAGGGAGCGACGGGGAGCAATGGGGAGCGGTGGGGAGCGACGGGGAGCAGTGGGGTGATGGGGAACGACAGGGAGCGACGGGGGGCGACAGGGGGTGACGGGGAGCGACGGGGTGATGGGGAACGACGGGGAGCGACGGGGAGCAATGGGGAGCGGTGGGGTGATGGGGAACGACAGGGAGCGACGGGGAGCAATGGGGAGCGGTGGGGAGCGACGGGGAGCAGTGGGGTGATGGGGAACGACAGGGAGCGACGGGGGGCGACAGGGGGTGACGGGGAGCGACGGGGTGATGGGGAACGACGGGGAGCGACGGGGAGCGACGGGGAGCGACGGGGGGCGACGGGGGGCGACGGAGAGTGATGGGGAGCGGTGGGGAGCAGTAGATGGAAGCTTCGCTCACTCGCCTGCCGCTCACCTCCTGCTCTGTGGCCCAATTCCTAACAAGTTCCCAACTCCTGGTTTGGGAACCCCTGCTGTAATAAACCGTAATGGAAAAGAATATGAAAAAGAATATCTATCTACCTATTATCTATCAATCTATCATCATCATCTACCTATCTATCAATCCCTCTAGCTTTCTATAACTGAACCACTTTGCTGTACACCAGAAACTAACAGAACATTGCAAATCAATTATACTCCAATAATAAAATGTTGCTTCTGCTTTCACCCACCCACTGGCCTCATTTTATCCCCTCTCAGGTCTTATCTTCCTGGGCTTCTTGGAGCTCTAAGAATTATTCCCATCCTCCAGCCCCCAACTCAAGTGACCTTCCCATACATGATATTATCTGTCCCCTGCTGCCAAACTTCATGAACTATTCCTTCTCGGTTGCTTAGTTTCTCCACATGGCACAACTGGCATGTTGGAGGGACAATTCTTCGTTGTGTGGGACTGTCCCCTGCATTTCAGGACCCTGGTCACTACCTTCTCAAAGCCCATAGTTACCCCAGGCTGGTGACAACCAAAGCACCCTCCCTCCTTATTTCTAAATCCTTCCTATTGGCGGAGGGGCCTGTGGATACCCACCCTGGTTGACAAGCTCTGCATCTACCCTCTTTAATGTCCATCTTGTCCAAGGCGGTGCAGGAGGTACCACTGGGGTATCTTCAAAACACCAGATAACTTCCTCCTTCTGAAAACGGCCCCCTTCTCTGCCAGAGGTGGCCCCACAGCCGTGTTTGTGGGACCTCACCGTGGTTCGCTAGGGTTGTCACCTGACTTGAGCTGGCTGCAGCAGACTCTTCTAGGAATTCGGGATTGGGAGTCAGAACCTGCCCGCGTGCGTCTGACGTGATGTGGGCTTGAGAGGTGTGGGGCCATGTGCAGAGGTGCTGCCCTGCCGAGGCGGGAGAGTGAAGCTGCTGTGCAGAGCAGCAAAGCATCCCATCCTGCTTTCCAGTGGAATCCCCATGTTGTTTGGGAAGCTTGCTGTGTCCATAGGCTGATCCCATTCATCCCACAGGCCACTGACTCAGAGATGAGCGTGTGGTCCACTTAAGGCCAGTGAGGCCTGGGGGAGGGCTGGGGGCCAGCTCCTGGGAGGCTAATACAAAGGAGATGCCCGGGAAAGAACGGTCCCCTTCTCGGGTTAGAGTCGCCCTGTCCTCATGAGGCAGCCACCTTGAGACCAGGAGAGATGGAGGTAAGGAGCTAGTGATGAAGCCAGCTACTGAGGTTGGCCGAGTGGAGAGATGGGAAAAGCCAGAGGCCTGGCAGCACCGCGCAGCCTCGGAACAAACCCCCCAGGGCCTCCCTCCTCCTAGAGTTCTTGTTAGGGGGGGAAATGCATTTTTCTTACTGCGTGGGCTGGTTCAGTCAGAGTTCTCTGTTCCGTGCACAGACATCAGAACCAACGCACGGGGACAAGAGGACCCGGGGCCCTGGAGGGAGAGACTGCTCCCCACCCTGCCTGGGGCCTGCATGCCCACTTTCTTTTTGGATTCTGTGACATTCCAGTGTCTTCCTAACAAATCATCCTCTTTGTTTAAGAATCCAGAGGTGGGCTTCCCTGGTGGCGCAGTGGTTGAGAGTCCGCCTGCCGATGCAGGGGACACGGGTTCGTGCCCCAGTCCGGGAAGATCCCAGGTGCCGTGGAGTGGCTGGGCCCGTGAGCCATGGCCGCTGAGCCTGCGCATCCGGAGCCTGTGCTCCACAACGGGAGAGGCCACAACAGTGAGAGGCCCGCGTACCGCAAAAAAAAAAAAAAAAAAAAAAAAAAAAAAAAAATGTTAAGAATCCAGAGGCAGTTTCTCTTGCTGGACCTCAAAGAGTCTTGATGAAGACACACTGCCTCCTCTTCCTCTGAGAACTCTTGCCTCTCTGATTTCACATCCTTACAATGTTTCAAACCCACATCTCCAGGCTGACAGCTCCTAAATGATAGCTCTGTTCTAATCTCTTTCCTGACTACAGTCCTGTTCTTCTGTTTGTCTCATGGAATTTTCTGTCTGAACATTCCACAGCACCTCCACCTCCAAGGGTCACAGGTGAAGCTCCTCGCCACATCACCTGAGTGGGATGAAAGCTTCGTTTTCCCGGGCTGGGCCGTCAGGACCAGGAGTGGAAGGGCTCGAGAAGGGCAGAGCAAGCGTCTGTTCCGCGCAGAACCCGAGAGCTCTGCCAGAAAATCATTACTTAAACAAACAAACAGAGGCCAGTGTGCTTTAGTGGCTGCAAACTGTTTGAACAAACTAAACTGTAGGCAGGGAGATGGTCAATATTTCATGATGGAAGAGGCAGCACGGTCCAGGGAAAAACAATCATTTGCCTGAAGTCAAGAGCCCCGTACAGAGGACTGGACTCTGTCACTTGGAGTGACACCGTTCCCTCCCCGGGCCTCAATGTGCCCAGCTGTGAAAGGAGGAGATTTCAACTGCGTGACCGTATTCGTTTTCTAGGGCTGTCATGACAAAGTGCCAGACTGGGTGGCTTAAACAGCAAAAATTTATTTTCTCATAATTCTGGAGGCTCAAGGTCCAAGATCAAGGTGTCAGAAGGGTTCGTTTCCTCTGAGGCCTCTCTCCTTGGCTTGTAGACAGCCGTCTTCTCCCTGTGTCTTCACATGGTCTTCCCTCTGTGCGTGTCTGTGTCCTAGCTGCCTCTCTTCTTTTTTTTTCCCTTACATCTTTACTGGAGTATAATTGCTTTATAATGGTGTGTTAGTTTCTGCTGTATAACAAAGTGAATCAGCTATACATACACATATATCCCCATATCTCCTCCCTCTTGCATCTCCCTCCCACCCTCCCTATCCCACCCCTCTAGGTGGTCACAAAGCACCGAGCTGATCTCCTTGTGCTATGTGGCTGCTTCCACCAGCTATCTATTTTACATTTGGTAGGGTATGTATGTCCATGTCACTCTCTCACTTCGTCCCAGCTTACCCTTCCCCCTCTCCGTGTCCTCAAGTCCATTCTCTATGTCTGCGCTAACTGCCTCTTCTTAAAAGGACAACAGCCGTACTGGATCAGGGCCCACCTTAATGACCTCATTTTACCTTAATTATCCCTTTAAAGGCTCTATCTCCAAAGATAGCACATTCAGAGGTACTGGAGGCTAGAATCTGAACATATGAATTTTGGGGGTTAACACAACTAAGCCCATAAGAGTAACTTTTTGTGTGTGTGCTGTACGCGGGCCTCTCACTGTTGTGGCCTCTCCCGTTGCAGAGCACCGGCTCCGGACACGCAGGCTCAGCGGCCATGGCTCACGGGTCCAGCCGCTCCGCGGCATGTGGGATCCTCCCGGATCGGGGCATGAACCCATGTCCCCTGCATCGGCAGGCGGACTCTCAACCACTGCGCCACCAGGGAAGCCCCGGAAGCCCCATAACAGTAACTTCTAAGGATCCTTTCAAGCTCGTGAGCCTATCATGATCACTCCCATCCATTTTTCTTCCACTCTCTACTAATTTGGTCAATGGGGCTTCCATCCTGTAGGCATCTAGACTCAGAATCAGAATCACGTTGCATTGTTTTCATCCCTCACCTGTTCCCCTTTCTCCCAAATCTCCATCATGGAATAGACCATGGTCCTACCACATATAGAACTCTCCGTCCCCGATATCATGATGCCACTGAAGCCCGTATTCATCTTATGCCCATCTTGCCTTTAGCCTTTTCCCTCTGTCCATCTCGGTGGAGCATGTCCCTGCCCTGCATCAGACCTTCAGGGGTTCTTCACTGTCCCTCATGGCCCTTCCCAGCCTGAACTCCACGGCCCCTCCATGGGAACCTTCTATTCCATTCAAACCAAACTATCACCATTCCCCAGACCCAACCTGGACCTTCTCACCTCCATCCTCTGCTCAAGCTCTGAGTGCCTCCCTTACTGGGACCCCAATCTTCTTTTTGAAATTCTATCCACCAAGGTTCAATTCAAAGACCACAGAGTCCAGTCGGCCAGGCATTGCCAACTTACTGCGGGTAAGAGTGGGAAACCCAACTTGATAATCTGTGTGGTTCATTCTATATGCTCCAGCCTAATTCAGACAGCTGTGCCGCCCAGGACCTGGGTTTGCAGCTGGGAGAAAAACCCAGTTGTGCTAATGGGGACCAGTGAAACACATCCCATTCACCACGGATGCTTCTGGGCTCTCGGGATACCCAGACGATGTGGCACTTGGCATTGGCAGATGGCTCCAAGAGCTGAGTAACCCTCAAAAGCGCTGAACCCCAAGAGGAAACAGGTGTACAGGGCTGAGTAGATTATGCAGTGTTATTCCAACCGTGGTTCTTGGTCCAGCAGCACCAGCATCCTGTATGAACTTGTGAGAATGCAAATTCATGGGCCCCACCCCCTCCTCCTGGATCTGAGTCTCTGGGGATGGAGCCCAGGAGACTGTGTTTTCACAAGTTCTTCAGGTGATTCCTGCACACGTTAAAGCTGGAAAATCCTTGAAATAGGAAATGAGGTTAGAGGAGGCAGGGAGGAGGGGGGTGGACCATGTGAGGTTTCAGAAGCCGTGGACAGGGGTTTGGCATCAACGTACATGTAATGGGAAGTTGTTGGGGTGTGTGTCAGCTGGGGTTCTGTAGAGTAACAGAGAAATTTATTCATTTCTTTTAAGGAATTGGTTCACGCAAGTCAAATTTGTAGGGCAGGCTGGAAACTCAGGCAAGATTTCTATGTTACAGTCTTGAGGCGGAATTCCTTCCTTCTTTGGGAAACCTCAGTTTTTGTTCTTAAGGCCTTCAACTGGTTGGATAAGGCCCACCTGCATTCTAGAGGGTAATCTGCTTTACTTATAGCCAACCGATTACAGATGTTAATTTCATCAACACAATACCTTCACAGCAACAGCTAGACTGGCATTTGACCAAAGAGCTGGGAACCAGAGCGTAGCCAAACTGACACATAAAATTTAACCACTAGAGACTGTTAGCTCTAGCTCTTCCTGAGGCCTGAGGATTTGGCTTTTTCTGGGCCTCTTATAGCGAACTCCCAATGACTTGAGGTAAATGGAAGGAGTCCATTATCCTGCAACCACAGTTTTGTCTGCAGATAGAGGTCCACTCTCTGAGGGCCGAGGACAGAAGTCTACTCTTAATGGGTCTCCTTTGTGCTGGATTGTCTTCAATTTGTCTCTCACCATTTCTCAAAGCTCTGGGAGGCTGCCCTGTATGGAATGCATCAGTGAGCATCTGATCTCTGGCCTCCAGTTGGGTTTCGCCAATGGGGGACACCAGGAGGAGCCGGGAGGGTGGGAGAAGAGGGGATGGGTCCCTCACTGCTGTTGGGGGTTGGCTGCATGTCTTGAACTCAAGGCTGCAGCTCCTACTGGCCTGCCCCCCACCCGTACAGGTACACTTTCCACATTCTATTAACAGCTCCCTACCCTTTGCCCCTGGAGCTGGTATCAACTCCCTGCTGTGGCACCCCTGGGGCACTGCACTGTCCCTGTGGGTTTCTCTAAATTCAAGCTGAACCCTCCCTTGTAAACTGCTCTTTAATTGAGTTTGTTATGGACTAAATGTGTTTCCCCCCAATTCATATGTTGAAGCCCTAGTTCCCACTGTGACGGTACTTGGAGGTGGGGCCTTTGGGAGGTGATTAGGTCATGAGGGTGAAGCCCTCAGGATGGGATTAGCATCCTTATAAGAACGGACACAAGAGAGATGACCTCTCTCTCTACCTGTGAGGACACAGCAAGATCTGCAAACCAAGAAGAAGGTTCTCACCAGACGCTAAATCAGCTAGCACCTACATCGTGGGACTTCCCAGCTGGCAAAACTGTAAGAAATAAATGGTTGCTGTTTGAGCCACCCAGTCTAGGAATTTTGTTATGGCTGCTTGAACTAAGACAGAACTCTTCTCAAATCACCCAGTTTGAATGCACCATCTGTTTTTGGCCATCTGACCGATAGACCTTGGCAGCCCACATAGGACTGGCCACCTGGTGATTGAATGATACCTACTGACCGAATCAAAAGAGGGAGAAAGACACAGAATCTTCCAGGAGGCTTAGGAGAAACAAACCCTCCAGCATTTTCAGCTAAGGGGCCAAGTTTTAACTCCACAAACATGTTGCTCAAAAGCTTGGCCAAGCAGTAATTAAGGTCAGGGGTCTGGGAGGGAGGAGAGATGGATGACATTGGGTATGGAAGGAGTTAAGCTTCCAACGCAGGGATGGCCAGCACAGCCCACTTTGCAATTTTCTGCCAAAATATTTTAAATGAAACAGCTGTGTATGAGCAAAACTGCTGAGAATTGTTCCAGCTCCAAGCATGAATCTGAATCACTCATGTTCGGTATTTGACGGGCTGTGTAATTGCTCTAAACCCTATTATCTTCCCTAGCAGTTGTTGAAGTGTCATTAGGACACTTCAGATGAAAGGCTAAATTCTCCTATATACACAATTTTAATAATTACAGTCTTTGTTTTTTTCTATTTTGAAATGCAAAGCTCCGTTCAAAAAGGGAGGTGCCAGGATTGTAGGATTGCATCAGAGACTTCTGAAGCCAGCCTAGAATGTTATTATGCATTTTTTTAAACTTTCTCTGGATTTTCCTGAGCAGTTTATCTTTCATGATTTTTATTTTCTGCCCTATGCAGGAGAGAAGAGATCAAGGCATGCTGGGTAATGGAACCAGCACAGTCGACAAACATTACCGGGCACCTACTATGTGCCAGTCACTGTTCTAGGCCCTGGGGACATAAGGATACGCAAACCTGAGGAGGCCACTGTAATCTTTTTACCACACCAGACTATCTCGTAGTTTATTTATTTCATGTCTCTGCTCTGCTAGAGGGTGAGGGGTTTGTGAAGGCAGAGTTGTGTCTTGGTCATCTTTGTATCCAAAGTAGGCAGCCCAGCTCCACGAGTATTGGTTGAATGACTGAATGACTGTTTACAGAATGCACACAATGGGCCAGGAGCCTCTCTGGGTACAGGGATGTGGCCACGAACAATATGGGTGCAGTCTTTGCCTTTGGGGGCACATAGTAGGGGTGCAGAGACAAGATACACACTGAACAAGTACAGTATCATCACGATGGATGCCACCACAGAGAAAGAACTCTGGCCCCATTAGTCAAAATCAGCACAGAGGTAACCACTACCACTCCGCCAGGGCAGTTAGGGAAGCGTGGTCATGATGGTGAAGAAGAAGCATCCATTGAGAGGTGGGCCAGTATGGCCTGAAATGCCAGTTTGGCCACTGGATCGCTGTTGGAGCTTGGGCAAGTTCTCTCTCTAAACCTCAGTTCCCCATCTAGAAATGAGAATGATACAATTCTCAAGGTGATGGTGATAGGCACAGTTCTAAGACGGCCCCCTTCACCTCCACACCCTGGTGTCACATCTGGTATAATCTCCTCCCCTTGAGTGTGGGCAGGACCTGTGACTTGTTTCTAATGAACAGAACATGGTAAAGGTGATAGGATGTCACGCTTATGGTTAGGTTATCTATCATCTGTCTGTCTATCTATCTATCCATCCATCTATATTTATCTGTCTTAATGTATTTGTATATATGTAGGCATCTAATCTTATCTGTCTATATCTATCTATCATCTATCCATCTATCTCTACCTAGCTGTATTTATTTATCTATATCTATATGTGTATATATCGTATCTTTTTTTAACTAATTTTTATTGGAGTATAGTTGCTTTACAATGTCGTGTTAGCTTCTACTGCACAGCAAAATGAATCAGCCATACATGTACATATATCTCCTCCATTTAGGACACTACAGTGCATTAAGTAGAGCTCCCTGTGCTATACAGTATGTTCCCGTCAGTTGTCTATTTTATACATAAGTGTCAATAGTGTATATATGTCAATCCCAATCTCCCAATTCCTCCCACCCCACCCCTTTCCCCCTTGGTAAACTTACATTTGTTCCCTACATCTGTGTCTCTATTTCTGCTTGGCAATTTCTTATCTATCATTGATCTATGTCTATCCATCTATCTGTATCTATCTACACACACACACACACACACACACACACACACACACACACACCCCTACCTATCCATCTATTTATGTCTCTATCTTGCTTGTCCACACTAGAGAGATCCTTGCTGGCTCCATGGAGTCAGCAGCTGTGCTGAGGAAGCCCACATGGCAAGGAATTGCTGGCAGCCTCTAGCACCTGAAGGTGCCTCCACCTGACAGCCAGCCAGATACCAGGGCCTCACTCACACAGCCACCAGGAAATGAGTCCTGAAAACAGCCTGACAGAGCTTGGAAGCAGATTCTTCTGCAGTCGAGCCTCCCGGTGAGAATGCAGCCTGGCTGCCACCTTGGCTGCACCTTGTGAGACCCTGGGCAGAGAACCTAACTAAGCTGTGCCTGGACTCCTGACCCCAAGGAAACATGAAATAATAAACATGTGTTGTTTTAGGTCACTAAGCTTGTGGTAACTTGCTATGCAGCAGTAGATAACTAATAGAAGCTTGGCGCATAGTAGGTCCTGAAAGTTGGAGGTGAGGGACAGCAGAGGACAGATCAGTTCAGCCTCCCTGACCTCCTCTTGCACAGCACACGCCCCCCCAACCCCTGAAACCCTAGCTGAGGCGGGCATCCTGAGAGGCTCTGGGCCTACAGCAAGGTCAGCCTTGCTAAGGTGCCTGGGTTTGGAATGAGAAGCATCACCCAAGGGCACCTCCTAGAAGAGCAGATGCTCCAAGTAGCGTGCACTCTGGGTTCACCAGCCTGAAGGCTGGCAGCTGCTGCCTTGGAGCTGAGAAGAGGCACTGGAGAAATGATGGGATTCCCAATACCTGCTCAGAACCCGGGGACAAGGAGGCCAACAATAACAGACTGCGTGCTTCCTCGTCGCGGCCTGAGGTGGACTGCGCAAAGCTCCGGCCTCGCCACCTGCTTGGAACACGCCCGTAGTTGCCCAGGTTTGTGGGCACAGAAAGGCAGAGGGATGCCTGGTTTGTTTCCAGACTCACCTGATCTCACGTCAGCACCGTTTCTGAAATGGCTCTGATTTCTCTGATTTTCAGAAAATGATTCACTCTGTTCCTCGCATGACACTAAACCCTGCCCAAGTCTGGAGTGATCAATACTGAATTTTCTGAACAAGACTCACTTCAGAAGGTTGTTGGAAGATTCTCACTAATGTTATTACCCAGAACTACTCTTAGGTTATTGTACCAGAGGCTGGCCAAGGCTTAAAGATAGCCGCTTATTTAACTCCCTGGACACCCTTGGAAATGGGGGCTCTGGATAACCCATGCTGCAGGTGAGTAAGCCAAGGCTTGGAGAGGCCAAATGACTGCAGTGTCACCACTTGAGATAACACCCAGCACCCAGAGGGGCAAATTCCTGGCTTCGCCTCCACTGACCCCCTTACACACTCTTGTAGCATTTACCTTTATCATGTGACTGCCTTCCCAGTGACCTACAGAGACCCTTATTTTGTGAACTGGTTGCTACACAGGAAGGGCCTAAGCAGGTAGCAGCTCTGTCAGCCCCCATCCCATCAGTAGACACTGATGGGGTGAGAGTGTGAGAAGGACACTGAAAGCCCAGGCCCTAATCAGAACAGGCCCCCAGGTATGTGATGCCCACTCAGCCATTCCCACCTCACCCCTCATGTCTTCCATTGCTCCTGCTGGGCTGGAGCCCTCCTGGGGTATGTTGCAGACGTAACAAGCTCCAGGAGCACCAGAAAGCCTCGGTGTGCCCCATGGGCCTGGGGCCAGGGGTGCTGACAGTTGGACACATGGTCCCTGCTGGAACATGATCAGGTGAGTGCTCGGGTGGGTTCGACAAGGAAGTCTCTGCATGACTGGGAGGGCAGTCTCCTGCTTGCCTATGGTCAGAGCACCAGGCAGAGACCTGGCAGCTGGGACCAACAGAAGATACAGCCTTCTATGTGTCATCATACTCATCATCTTTGGTGACCATGGGAAGTCATCAACTTTAAATCCAAGAAAACTTTCCTTATCGGGCATCAGGGGGGATGGACTAATGATGATTTCTGCCCAGTAGCAAATGTGCTCCCTGACAGCTGATGATGCTGGCCTTAACCATTTACAGAGATCGACGTGGGGTCCAATCAACCCTGAGTCAGGGTGATGCCCTGCCCCCCAGCTCCTCTTCCAATCAGGCTGGTCCCAGCAGGAGAGAACAACTGGTAACAAAGTGGACCCCACACTAGTTAGGGGACGGAAAGAGAACTTGGTTTCCCTGAGTGCCTCCTATGTGCCGGACAGCACACTCACTGCTTTACATATGGAATTTCCTTTAGCTCCCAACACAAGCCCTGAGTGAGCTACTACTCATACCCACAGTGCTCCATTTGTCCATTGCTCTATGACAAACCACCCCAGAACTGACTGATTTAAAATAACAACACTCATTTGTTTTGCTCACAAGTCTGCAATTTGAGCGTGGAGACAACCTGTCTCTGAGCCACATGGCATCAACTGAGGCAGCTCCACTGGGGCTGCAGGATCCACCTCTAAAATGGCTCACTCACAGGGCTGGCAAGTTGAGGCTAGCTGTCAACTGGGAGCTCAGTTGAGGCTGTCAGCTTTGGGTCTTGGTTTGTCTCCTTGAAGACCTCTCCACGGGGCTGCTTGGGTTGCCTCACAACATGGCAGCTGAGTTCCAGGAAGTCCAGGTGGAAAACACAAGGCTTCGTAGGTGACCTAGCCACATAGATGATGTCCCAGACCATCACTTCTGCCACATTCTATTGGCTGATCAAGTCATTAAGGCTAATCCAGATTTGAGGGGAGGGACATTAGATTCCACCTCTCAATGGGGCGAGTAGCAAAGTATGTGCATTTATCTTTAATGCACCTTACCCATTTTACAGATGGGGAGGCTGAAGTTTCAGAAACATTTAACACTTTCCCACAGTGAGCAGCTGGAAAGTAGCAGAGACCCAAGTCTGAACTCAGCTCTGAATAAGCTCTGAACATAAGCTCTTTCTACTCTACCACGTAGTTCTTCAGACCAGCAAGCTAATACTAATTGTTGGTTGGTTTAGCTAATAGGGTGTATCTTCAGAAATAGGCCCAGAAAGACCATAAAAATAAGACCATGTTTGAATTTCTTAAGTCTGTATGAGTTTTCCCAAGCATTAAATTTCTTTTCTGAGAGCCAAGCTTGGTCAAAGTGTTCACAGGCTAAGACTTCATCAGAACACAAAAACCAGGCTTAAACAATGAATGTGATCTGGACTAGAAAAATAATTCCTGAATTTGTCCACATCTTCCTTCTCTTTGCCAAGTATTCTTGTCCCACCATCTCACCACTGAAGACTAGTTGGAGACATGTGGGTGTACAGAAATTCTGTGTACAGTTGCTCAGGATGTGCACTGTACAAGGAGATCAGTTGAGCAGTAAATGGGTTAAAACTCAGCCTGTGTTTCTCTCTCTAAGCCTTGTGTCTGGTGTGGGACTGAGCCCAGCTGGAGTCAGGGTGCTGTTTCCTAATTTGCTCAAGTTAGCCACGGAGGGATAACCTGCAAAGCTAACTTCAAAGCAATGCTACCTAAATCATCCTGAGGAGAGGTGGAACATTTCAAGGGAAAGGTGGAGAAGTAGAATGTGACAACTCATGGTCTCCCTTCTAACATCTCAAAACAGTTCTGCTCTGGCTCCAAGCCTGTATATTTTGTTGAGATAAACAAAAGTTCTCCAGTTATTGGGACCACCTTCCGTAGAGGTGATCATGCAACCTTGGGCTATTTATATGCCCTTTAAAGGACTTGCCCTTCTTGGTTTCAAGTTCTGATTCTTCCATTTACTCACTGCATGACCTTGGGCCAAATCTGTAACATCTCAGGACTTGTCACCTTCCCGGTGAAACAGGAATCATAATAATATGAATTTCATTAAATCTAAGGCACTATCATTTATAACATGCACCATTATTTTATGGATCACTAAGGAAAGAAAGCTGCCAATTAAACCGACACGTCTTTGATTCTAAGATGTATCCTGATTTCAGAGAAAAAAATGGAAACAAAATGTGTCTTGGAATTGATGGAATTCAGTAAAATAGCTTGCCTCCCTATATAAAGAGTGTTGTGAAGGATTAAATTAAACAATGTGCAAAAAAAAAAAAGACTTTGTAAACTATAAAGCACTAAAAATACTGTCTTCTTAGACATAGGAACTTTCAAATGACTTCATCCGAAAGACTAATGTACTATTAGATCCTCCCAAGCTTTGTATAATTGTCTTAATGTACTCACTAAGCAGTTCAAAAAGCTGCATTTACAGCATTATGAGTCTGAATTGCTTTTCTCCGTTTATAACATTCCCACTCTTTTATGATTTATTTGTGTAGAATCAACTTGTGAGTTTTCCCTTGAATGGGATTCAAGATTTGGGGCTTGATTTATAGTTAGAATTGACTTACATTTGGAAACAATAAACTGTGTTGTCTAAACACATAAAGACCACAAAAGAAAGCTGAAGTGCTAATTACTGTGAGGGGAAGGGATGGGGAAGCCAACACACCACAAAATCCTGTTCAGTGTCAGGGTTTTCTCATAATTGCGGGTGGGTCGGGGGAGGGGCAGACTCCCCAGGCATATTTCCCATGCTGCTTTGCGGGAGGAAACGGTTGAGAGGTTTGGATTGTGGTTTCCCTCTGGAAAGAAAAAGAAATAGCTTGGAGGCCACCAAAGAGCAGTTGATCCATAATTCTTTCAATTTGAAAAAAACGAATTGGGGCCTTGGGCGTCCTATGTCCTCAGTAGGACAAGGTGACCTTGGCACTCTATCAGGTGTCAGGAAACAAGCTCTGTTTTCTCGGCCCTTTTAGCCTGGCCGGTCAGGGGTGGAACGGACCGGTCCAACCCCAGAAGGCCATGATCTCCTGCTCGGGATGCACCAATCACAGTGCAGGAAACAGCCCGTCCAAGCCAGCCTAGTGTCTTTGGGGAGGTGGCTTGGTGTTCCCAAACCAGCAATGCCTTGGAATCAGACAGACCCAAGTTTACATCCTGCCCTCATCATCTATCAGCTATTTGTCACTGGACTCTTCTGTGCCTCTGTTTCCTTATTTGTAAGGCATGATGAGCTCATGCAGGGGAAGTGTCCATCCAAGTGTGTGGAACAGAGTGGACACTTATTAATGATTCCTATGAGGACACCCCTCATGGAACTCTCTGAACTGATTTCAACCAATGTTTGCTGAACCCTCACCACGTGTAGACACTGTCAGGTGTTGGAGATGATGTGATGAGGAGGATAGATCTGGTTTCTGCTCCCACAGGATAAGTCCAGGGCTGGGAGCAGATAAACAAACAAACAAATAAACAAAATAAGATACACTCAGGTGATAAGGGGTATGGAGAAAATAAAGCAAGTTATGAAGCTGGAGAGAGACGGGACATGGTGGGGGAGGGGCACAGTGGTACCTTAGGAAGGGTGGTCAGGGAAGGCCAGGTTCGCTAAGGCATTTCAGCCCCCAGCCCATGATTCTCCAGCCTGGTGGTTCTCAACTAGGGGCTAGTCTACCCTCCAGGCAACATTTGGTGATGTCTAGTGATATTGCTATTACGGAGTGGGGGTGGCCACTGGCATCCAGTGGGTGGAGGCCAGGATGTTACTCAGCATCGTACAGTGCACAGGACAGCACCCTGCATCCCCTGCCCCCCAAACCCTTCAAGATTTATCTGGCCCCACATGTCAACACTGCTGAGGTTGAGAAATTCTGACCTAGTCCATTACCCTGTGTTATGTTTTTCATGACACTTCACAGAGCTGATGATTCCGGAAATCCCTTAGTGGGAGGGACCTGGCTTAACTAATAGGCCCACCATCATCACAGTCTGTAATGGGTGACATTAGAGACCCGTTCCCCAGCCCCTACATCTCCCATGATGGCGGGCATGCAGCAATGCTTACCTATGCAGAGTGCCCTGTGGAGGCTGGCTTCATGTTCCACCCCTCTTGGCCTAGGCTAACCCAATAAAGCTCATTCTGCTAACTAGATATTAAAAACAAAAAACCAAAAATCAAACAAAATAGGAATCTGGGGCTGGCTCTAGCCAGTGTTGGGGGAAATGGATTCGGGAATGCTTCTAGACCAGTGCCCCTGGAGTCCAATAACAGCCACAGTCCTAGTCCAGTAAATGCACTTCCTCGGCCCCTAAGTTCTAGACTCACATACAGTTAAAGGGAAAAAAGCAGAAGCAGGGAGCAATGCTGCCTCTAAAAGGCACAGAGGCAGGAGCAGGAAGTGACAGCTGTTAGCCTGACAGTGAAGGAGGAAGGGCAATGTCACATGGAAGGAGAAAGAAGAATTCAGAAAGCACGGCAGTTGGCAGTTGGCAGTTGGGACTTTCCGGGCACCTCTGCATTACACAGCATGGAACTGAGACACTAAGGCCAGTTGTGCTATTACTGCCTTCCCACCAATACCCACACCCCTTATTCCATGCCACCAGAACTGATTTCATTTAGGAGGCAACGTGCTCAGCCCCAAGACGGGCTGAAATCAGTGATGGCCCTCCCATCCCATCCACCCCCCCGCCTTTTTTTTAAAGATTTTTTTTTGATGTGGACCATTTTTAAAGTCTTTATTGAATTTGTTACAATACTGCTTCTGTTTTATGTTTTGGTTTTTTGGCTTCGAGGCATGTGGGATCTTAGCTCCCCGACCAGGGATCAAACCCACACCCCCTGCATTTGAAGGCGAAGTCTTAACCACTGGACCACCAGGGAAGTCCCCATTCCATCTCTTTTTGCTAGTGATTGGTTAAGAGAGGACATGTGACCTTGTTCTAGTCAATAAGGTGTAAGGGCATGTTGGCTTGAGAGCTTCTGGGAAAGATTTTCCTCTCTGATAAAGCAGAGAGCCACATGACTAGAAAGTCCTTTTTTATTAAACCATCACTTCTTTTGTGTTTGGGAAATGGGTTTGTGACAAGGGGTGTGATGCTTGGAACTGTGGCAGCCATTTTGTGATCATGAGGAAAGGCTTTCCCCAACATGCTTGAGGATGGAGGGAAGGAAACACAGAAAGAATCTGAGACCTCAATGACACCGTTGAATTTTGTTATGTAAGAATGAAATTGCATTTATTGTTTAAGCCTCCATTACCATAGCTCAAAGCATCCTAAATAATATGGTTTCTTTTTGTAATAATAGTTCTCAGGAAGATGTTCCTACCTAGAGGTTGATATTTTAAAAGGTGTCATCTCTAAAATGGACAAAGCATCAGTTATTTAGAAACTTCTTTCATCTGGAATGTTATCCCTTACCCTTGAGGGTGCCCAAAAGTACAAAATTGCACAATTTAAATGCACCCGGAGTCATACGACCTATGACACATACCGTCTCTGCTTTCACAGAGCAGTATAATGCTCCTGATCTCCATTCACAGACTCACACAATCTCCATGTTGAAAAACAGCACTTTGATCCAATTCCCTGCATAATCTCCTCATTCACTGACCATCACCTCTGTCTGCAACAGAGGTCTGGTTTATTTGCCTGGTGAGTACAGGATAAAGAACTGGGCACACAGAGCCAGTCCCTCCTTCATCCTTCCTCCTGCGAGTGAGCTGCCCAGAAGGTTTACATTCTGCTCTGCTTCCGCACAAGCTTACAGGGGCTGCCTCTGCCCTGGGGCTTGCTCCAGGCCAGTGCTTCCTGGGTCTCGGCGGGGAAATGCATCTATTTAGGGGCCCTATTCACCTGCTGATATAGGTCACATTCTCCAACGTTAGCTTTATCAGTAATGAAGATGATATTTTGGTTTAGCATTGCGTGATCAGAGTCAGTCAGTTAAGAGAACAGATTCTATTCTGGCAACTTTAAGCCTCTTTAATACTCTAAGGTATTTATTATAGGATATTAAATGGGTGATGGTATTGTAGGAAGAGCCGAAGAAACAGATCTTTCAGGACTGAAAAGCCGCACTGCCGAACTGAACCATCAACGGATCTGCTGCCTTTTCCATGCATCAGGTGCTGGCAGCCACAGAACTTTACCTCCTTGGCCACCGTCAGGAAGCTGCCCCTCCTGCTGCTTCCCCAGACCAGCGGCAGCCAAGTGGACGTGCAGTAACAGGCAGGCCTCCCACTGCACAGGGACCACTGCTAAAGTGACCATAGAAAAAGTGAGGGCCTCAGGAACATGCTTGCCCTGGAAGTGTAGAAGCACCAGCAATGTGCCTCTGACTCAGCCTCCCTTCCAGATGTCACGTGAGTTCATCTGCATGGCCAAACCTGAAGCACACGCGGAACTCTAGCTGCAAGGGAGTTCGGACACCTAGTTCCCAGCTTTCCTGCTTCTGCAGGACACATAGGCCCACAAGAACAAGGGTGGAATTATTGATGAGTTTATATTCTCCACATCTGTCTGCATGGTGGCTATGGTACAAATGCAAACCAGCCTACCCAGGTTCAAACACGGCTCTGCCACGTACTAACCCAATGGCCTTGAGCACACCACATAACTCAGTGTGCGTCAGGTTCTTCAGCCATAAAATGGGGATAATAATAGGAGCTACCTTATATAGTTCTGAGGATTAAATATTCCCTTTGTTCAAACCCTTGCTGCCTGTGATCAGAAACTCAGAGACAGAATCAATGCAGATAGAGAGGGAAGCCTGGACGTGTAAAACACACAGAACTGCAGCTGGCACATGGCAAGTGCCATGCAAGTGTCTGCTACTGTGGCTGCAGAACTTGGCCCCTCTCAAGCCCCTCCCTGATAATAGCTTAAGATTAGACATGCATGGTAGTGCTTAGGATGGGGGTGTATGTTCAGGTCTGTACAGATCAACACATAATTAAATATGTTCAAATCCCTTAATAATAGCACCGTCAAGAGGCCTGCTGTGTTTTGGGGGTGTCGATGACAGTGAAGAACATGGAAGGGGGTGCCTGGCTGCACACTCTGACTCCCAGGGTCTTTCCTGCCAATCAGACTCGTGTCTGTTTTCTCCGAGGACCCTAAGCCGAGAAGGCCCAAGTAAGAAGGTGTCTGCAGGGGATGACTGGCTTCAACCATAATTCAGTGTCCTGTCAGGAAGCTGGCCTGACAGCTGATGAGAACAAAATATAATTAAATGTCAACAAAAATGAACATGGCAGGGCATCGGCTGACATGCCAAGCTGGTCCCCAAGACCCCCTCCCAAGGGATGCCAATCATACCTAGCTGCTTCTCTGGGGTGATGGGGCCAAAAGGAACTGACATCAGATGCTGAGACAAAGGGAGCAGAGGTATCTGGAGCACCTGGGAGAAGTGAGGTCCCCCCCCTTGCAGGGCTGTGGGCTTCCCCTGCAGGCCAGAGGGCCCATGGGGAGTTCTTCCCGCAGTCTGGGGCCTGTGAGAGGAGTGGCCTTGAAGAAAGAAATCAGGGGCCATGCCCCACATCTGGGTTCTGGTCTGGCTTCCAGAACTGGAATACTGAGATGAGAGATTGTTGCCTGTTCCTCCTAAGAATTAGTCTTCCAAAAATGACAGCTACCATTCATTGAGTCTTTACTATGCACTAAGGCTGTGCTGATTGTTTTTTTTTAAATATATAAATTTATTTATTTATTTTTTGGCTGAGTTGGGTCTTTGTTGCTGAGCGCAGGTTTTCTCTAGTTGCGGCGGGCAGGGGCTACTCTTCGTGGCTGTGTGTGGGCTTCTCATTGCACTGGCTTCTCTTGTTGTGAAGCATGGGCTCTAGGCATGCAGGCTTCAGCAGTTGTGGCTCACGGGCTCTAGAGGGCAGGCTCAGTAGTTGTGGCTCACGGGCTTAGTTGCTCCACGGCATGTGGGATCTTCCTGGACCAGGGCTCGAACCCATGTCCCCGGCATTGGCAGGCGGATTCTTAACCACTGCGCCACCAGGGAGGCCCCTGATTGTTTTTTAATTGCATTTTATCTTCATGTGCAGTTATAGAATGTTCCCTCCAGCCCCTGCCCCTGTACCCCAACTCCCATAATCTAGTTGGGAACATGGGAGTCCAGAGACTCCATTTTCAAGCTTCCTTTGCAACTTAGTTCGGCCACGTGGCGTGTTCTCGTCAATGGAAGGTGATAGGTAGAGGTTCGTGACCTTGCACATCACAGCTGTTTAAAGAATCCGGCTCCACTTCTCCTTTCCCTGTCCTGAGGACTGCAAAGAGGATGGAGAGTCAGCTTCATCCAAGGGGCAAGGCCTCGGTGTCCGGCAGAGTAACAAGGTAGAAGGAACCTGGGTTCCTGGTTCATGGGGTGGAGCTACCCTGGACCACCCTCCTCCAGACCTTCACGAAAGAGAAAATGCACTTGTAGCTTGTTTGCTGCCTTTCAGGACTTTTGTTACAGTACCTTAGCCTGTTCCCCTAACATGCTAATACATCTTCAGTGTTCACAGTGGTCTTGCAAGATAGGTATGATTTTCTCCCCATTTTATCAAGGAGAACGCCAAGGTTCAGAGAAGCTGAATGACTTGCCCAAAGTCACAGGAGTATGAAATGGCAGATGTGGGACCCAGTTCCAAATCTGGCTGTGACCAAAGTGTGTGCCTGGATCCAGTGCTCAGAGCTCACGCCTCCCCCTGCAGTCTCTGTGATGACAGTTCCTTACCTACACCTGTGCATTTAAAAAAATTTACCTACATCTGTGCATATCAGGTTTAAAGAACCTGATATGTTCCCCCCAAAGAGGAAAGAAAGGAGGAGGCCTCCTTTTCTTTCATAAAGCTGAGTGTTGGGGACTTGGGGATACAGGGCATGATAAATAAGGGCAATGAGTTGACCTCTGTTATTTTTGCCTCCATCCCCCCATTCAGGTCATAGCACACAGATGTTGCTGAGGCGATCTCTCCTGTGCTCTCAATGCATGGGGCTCAGCCTGACTTGACTTACCCCACTGAGCCTGAGTCAGGCCGACAGACCCTCTGTCCCTGGTACTGGAGTTTTGGTGGAGACACACAAAGTCTTCACAGGCCCAGAGTCCATTCATCCCAACAGCAGACCCCAACAAGACCATTCATTGGTCCCTGCTACCTGCTCTTTGTCCTGACCCTTCCAAGCCTTGTGCATCAGCTCTTCCTTGGATTTGGGGAGCTCTGTCGTGTCCTTCTAATCAATTTCCCCTGTGCTTCCATTTCTTCTGAGGCTAGTCTATCTTCCTTGCAAAGGCCCTGCCTGATAGTTAGAGCTGCTCTGAGCCAAGGGCAGAGGGGGATGGCACAGATCATGTCCAAACATGACATCAAGGGTTCCAACCAGACCATCTGGGAGCCCCGGAGCTAGACTCAGAGACCAACAGCACGAGGTCAGGAGCTAGCAGGCCCAGAAATGGGACTGGAGACAGGCGAGAGGCTGGAGAGAGGATAAAGGACTGGGACTGTGTTGGGGGAGGATGTTTATCTTGCTGGGTTCTGGAGGTGCGTTCAGATAAAATGCTCCACGTTAATTAGGAAAGAGGATCTGCCTTGGGGCTCTGTATGTCCTGGCATGTGGATGAGACTCTGGAAGGCTCCTGCCTGCTGGCTGTGCCCAGTGGCCCTGAGGCAACACAGTGAAGCGTTGGCCCATCCTGGAGCAGAGGGCGGCGGAGTGAGGAGTCCCAGTGAGAACAGCACGTGGAAAGTAGAGTCGTAAAGCACTTGAGTGACTCCCCAGATGGAGCTGGATTTACGGGGCCCCGTTATGGCTCTACCTCATGTTGGATGCAGAGACCCAGTCGGGGCGTTATTCATGGGGGACAGCCCGAGCCACGGGCCCCTGGGGCAGAGGTTGTGTTCGAGGAGGGACAGCGCAGTGTGTGACAGCTTCAGCAGCTCACTCCCTGGTCCTGCTTGGAGGGACCTCCATTGCATGGACTTTCTGATCCTGAGTATCCGGGCCATCAAGCACACGGGAGGCTGGGGTGACAGTCATGTCTGGTGCTGGCCAGAAGGTGGGATTGTTCCTCAGGCATGGAGACAGCAGGGGACAGCAGTGAAGAGTCAGTGGATCTGAATCCTCCCTCTGCTAATTCCCAGCTAGGTGACCTAGGACAACTTCACTTCTCCAAGCCTCAGTTTCCTCATCTGTAAAATGGGGACGACAAAACTTTCCTCTTCCAGACATTGTGTGGACGAAGGGAGGCCTTTAGCACAGCACTCGCTGTATAATTAGCCCTCAGTAAGTAGTAGCCATGACAGAGTATTAAGCATAATAACGAAAAGATCTCACTTTTCTTGTAAATCACTTTTGCATTCATGATCGAGTCCTGTCTTCATGACCACCCTGGGAAGAGGACAGGTTAGAGGATGGCAATGTTTCCAGGTTAGTGATGAGGGAACAAGGCCCCGAGAGGTCAAGGGGCCCTCCTGAGTCCCCATGTGGGCTGGGAACAGAGCCAGGACTTACGTCAATGGCTTTCACTCCTGGGTCACATCTCATTCTGAATCTTGATGAGACCCTGCCTTCCAGAGAGAATGGCGATGAGAATAACAGGCGCCATTACTGGAGCTTACTGGGTGCCAGGCTCCTTGCCCTATTAGTGATCTTCTTTAACCCTGAAAAGAAGCCAGCTGCCCAAACAGGATCAATGTCCATAAAGAAGTCTTCAACGTAAACCATACGTCAACAACGACACAGGGAAATGCAGGGAGGCTGCTCAGCCTCGGCACCGCTGCCATCAGGGGCCAGACACTTCCGTGTGGGGCATCCTGTGCACTGTGGATGGTTATCGGAACCCCTGATCTCTACTCACTGCACACACCCCAGTTAACCAAGAAGGTCTGCAGGTTCTGCCCCGTGTTCCCCAAATGCCCCCGGTTGAGAACCACTGCAGGGAGAGAACCAAGGAAAGCTTCCTGGAAGAGATCATTTTAAAAAGCAGGGTGTGGCAGAGGGAGGTTCTGGAAGGGTCAAGAGGAGAGCCCTCTTGAGTGCAGAGAAGGGGGAATTTCGGGGAGACCTTGCAGCAAATGTGAGGGCAGGCTGTCACAACCTACCCGGTGAAGCCCAGGACCTGTCGAGTGGCTACATCCCGAGAGGCCTGTTCTCCTCCTCCTGGGAAATGAAGGGTGGCCAGTCCTAAATCACATCCCTTCTCTTCCAGTCCCAGGAGCGCCCAGAGGCCCTCAAGCTAAGGGCTTAGCTGCCTCGTGAGCTGTGGATGGGGTGGACGCCACCTGCAACTTCACCTGCATCTGCACGGCTTCTGGCAACACTGACAAGTAAGGTTTGTCCCAATCATGTGAATTTGCTCCTGGCCTTGACTCCCTGGACCCAGGAAAGCAGAAAATTCCCCAAGGAGCCTGTTGAGAGAGAATCACAGGGATGTCGACGCACCCTGCGATGCTCTGTGTGGCTTTGGTGGACTGGCTGCCAAGACGTTCTGGAATCATCACAGGGCTCTGCTGGCTGCATGATAGAATGGTTCATCTCACCACTGCGGTCCTTTTTTTTTTTTGAGACATAATTCTTATAGCATAAAATTCACCTTTTACAAGTATACAATTCAGTGGTTTTTAGTATATTCACAAAGCTGTACAACCATCACCACTATCTAATTCCATAATATTTTCATCACCAGAAAGGAAATCCCTACCCCTTAGCAGTCACTCCCCATTTCCCCTCCCCCCAGTCCCAGCAACCACTAATCTGCTTTCTGTCTCAATGGATTTGCCTATTCTGTACATCTCCTATGAATGAAATCATACCACACTAGTCTTTTGTGACTGCCTTCTCTCACTTAGCACCATGTTTTCAAGGTTCATCCATGGTATAGCACGTGTCAGTATTTCATTCCTTTTTATGGCTGGAAAGATATTCCACTGTATTGACATACCACAGTTTGTTTCCTCACTCATCAGTGGATAGACATTTGGGGTTCCAACTTTTGGCTATTGTGAGTAATGCTGCTGTGAACATTCATGTTTATATAGACATAGGTTTTCATTTCCCTTGGATATATACCTAGTAGTGGAATTGCTGGGTCATATGTAGCTCTTGGCTTCAAGATGATAAAAACCTTGAGATCACAGATTGGGGTATACTTCCGGGTTGGAATTCTGGGCCCCGCTAAGTCCCTGCTTTCTCCCCGCGTGGCTCATCATGGAACTGTCATTCCACCTTCAACACAGCCAAGTCTTTTAGAGGCTATTTATACCCCAGTTTGAGTTACTTCCCATGACACTGGTTCTCCAGGTACATAGGTATTCTGACAATGTCCCCATAATTCAGTAGAAGAAACATGTCAGGTACTTATAACTTCAATATGGCTTTGGGGACATCTATTATCTAATGCTGTTTTATTAGTTGAATGAAGATATGAAAATAAAGTAAGGGAAAGGGACTCTGATTAGGGTCTCTGAGGCTTCCTGTAAGGTATCGTGTAAGATTCCAGAAATGAAACTAAATTTTACATAATTTTTTAAATTTAGTTAAAGCCTACTTTCCAAAAAAAAAAAATTCCTAAGGGGCTTCCGGATAAAAGTCAAATTTGCTTGTTAATTACATCTTGAGCCCCACCCATGACATGAGAAGTTTTGTTTTCTTGACATCGACTTGATCTGATTAAGTTAATGGTCTGGGAGGTAATAAAATCCCCTCTTTGCAGAGCTAGCTCTGGCCAGGCCCATTTCTGATCATTTTAGCAACTCAACTGGGTCCTCTAAAAATTAAATGGAAGTTAGCCTCAGACCTGGAGGTGCTTTTCCATTCCTTTACTGCTGGACCACGTCAATATTCTAAAGAGGTTTCGGGTGTTACTCTTTTTTGAATAACTTAATCATAGCTAATGAAAGCTTCAAAAATCGGCTAACATCAAAGCAAAGCAAAACAGACATTCCCACATGTGTCTCAAAGGAAGCCTTTCTGGGCAGAAGAGGTGAAAATACCTATTTCTGCTTCTGCAGCCCTCAAGTAAACGGGTGGATGGAGTTCATCTCCATCTAACAAGTAATCATGGCACACCTACTGTGAAAGAATTAGATACAAAGTAGTATTAAGAGAGTGTAGTGGGCAGGATAGGATAGGTTATACTGCAGTGACAAACAACCTCGCCAATGTCAGGGGTTTAAAAGAAGGAGCATTTCTTTCTGCATCTCTGTTCATCTAACCCTGAAAAAGAAAGCAAAGCTCACCTACAGGGACTGTTGATTTCTGTTTGAAGAGGAGGATGTTTGCTGATGGACTTTGCAAAGTTGTCCGATGCTACACTACATACTTATTTTCTATGTTATAAGCGAAGGACTTCATGAGACAGTGAGCTCTCTAATAAGAGTGCAAGCCAGGTAAAGATAGGACTGTGTTTTCTACTCCTTTTCCATCAGCTTTGGTGTCTTACCAAAGGGCCAAGCATGCTGCAGGTGAGCCAAAACTGTGTGAAAGGGCTTCCCTGGTGACGCAGTGGTTAAGAATCCTCCTGCTAGTGCAGGGGACACGGGTTTGAGCCCTGGTCTGGGAAGATCCCACATGCCATGGAGCAATCAAGCCCGTGCGCCACAACTACTGAGCCCACGTGCCACAACTACTGAAGCCCGTGCTCTGCAACAAGAGAAGCCACTGCAATGAGACGCCCGAGCACAGCAACAAAGAGTAGCCCCCGCTTGCCCCAACTAGAGAAAGCCCGTGTGCAGCAACGAAGACCCAACACAGCCAAAAAAAAACAATTTTGTGAAAGGCAGCAGAGCACAGAGACCAAGGTTACACTCGTGGGTTTGAACCCTGCTTCCAGCACTCCTGAGCTGTGTGACTCAGTTTTCTCAACCTCTCTGTGCTTGTCCTCATCTGTGAATTAGGGGAAATAATAGTCCCTCCTTCCTGGTGGACAGTGAAAAGTAACTGCATTAATTAATGCCCGTCAAGCACCTAGAAAGGTCCCTGGTACATTGTGGGCACCATATTAGTATTTGAAAAGTAAATCATAAGAGTTAGCATCTTCTGAGTGTTGATTTAGGAACTGAACTAGGGATTATTTTATTGAATCCTCATAGCAATTCAATGAAGTAGGCATATTATGATGACCATTTTTCAGATGAGGAAACTGAGGCTTGGAGAGGTAACCTTCCTGGGGTCCGATAACTTAGTAGAAGGTGGAGACAGAATTTCCACCCAGGTCTTCCTGACTCCAGGGCTGACAGCCCTTGCCTCGAAGCTATAGAACTTCTATTTGCAGAACGAAATAAAAAAGGCTAAGGTGAGTAATGCAGTGCCCGTTTTTTCTGATCTGATGCCTTGTCAACTCTGTACTTTGTCTTCATTTAGTCCCTTAACATTCTTGGTTCCAAAATACTTTCTAATCCTCTCCCATCGATCCATTTTTATAGACTTTTGTCTCCTCGAATGGATTCTAGAATTCCACTGCCCTGTCCTCCCGTTAGCACTTCTTGGACAAAACATAAATTAAAAACAGGGGGCTTCCCTGGTGGTGCAGTGGTTGAGAGTCCGCCCGCCGATGCAGGGGACACGGGTTCGTGCCCCGGTCCGGGAAGATCCCACATGCCGCGGAGCGGCTGGGCCCGTGAGCCATGGCCACTGAGCTTGTGCGAGCAAAACAAAACAAAACAAACAAACAAAAAAAACCAGGGGGCTTCCCTGGTGGCGCAGTGGTTGAGAATCTGCCTGCTAATTCAGGGGACACGGGTTTGAGCCCTGGTCTGGGAAGATCCCACATGCCGTGGAGCGGCTAGGGCCCATGAGCCACAACTACTGAGCCTGTGCGTCTGGAGCCTGTGCTCTGTAACAAAAGAGGCCGCGATAGTGAGAGGCCCGCGCACCGCGCTGAAGAGTGGCCCCCGCTTGCCACAACTAGAGAAAGCCCTCGCACAGAAACGAAGACCCAACACAGCAAAAATGAATAAATTAATTAATAAACTCCTACCCCCAATCTCTTTTTTTTTTTTTTTGCGGTACGCGGGCCTCTCACTGTTGTGGCCTCTCCTGCTGCGGAGCACAGGCTCCAGACGCACAGGCTCAGCGGCCATGGCTCACGGGCCCAGCTGCTCCGCAGCATGTGGGATCTTCCCGAACCAGGGCACGAACCCGCGTCTCCTGCATCGGCAGGCGGACTCTCAACCACTGCGCCACCAGGGAAGCCCCCCCAACATCTTCTTTAAAAAAAACAACACAGACCTACTAGAGAATGGACTTGAGGATGTGGGGAGGGGGAAGGGTAAGCTGTGACAAAGCGAAAGAGGCATGGACATATATACACTACCAAACGTAAGGTAGATAGCTAGTGGGAAGCAGCCGCATAGCACAGGGAGATCAGCTCGGTGCTTTGTGACCGCCTGGAGGGGTGGGATAGGGAGGGTGGGAGGGAGGGAGACGCAAGAGGGAAGGGATATGGGAACAGATGTATATGTATAACTGATTCACTTTGTTATAAAGCAGAAACTAACAACAACAACAACAACAAAATAGCACCACCCTCTCCCTTTCTATCTTCATGTGCGTTACTCAACTGGCCACCAAATTATACATCCACACAGTTTAATTTACAGCTTTGGAAACCCCTAAGGCCATGGTCACCATTTTCCACACACAGTGGATCTGGGAGCTGCTTTCTCCCACTGAGCTTCCTGAAGTCTTGCTTCTCTGCTGCAGATGCAGAAAGGGGCAGGTCACACCATCTGTTCAAGCCTCTTTTTTCCTTCCGTCAAGTTTGTGTCTTTCTTAAGTTCCCTCCTTCCTTTCTCACTCCTTCAGGTGACAGAGGGTGAGGACTGTTAATATTATGCAAAAGGCAGTTCTTTGAAGAAACATCTAATGAACAGAGTTTCATGGTGTCCCACTTGCTAACGGTGGGACAGTTATCTTCCTAAACATGGCCACCCACCGAGCTGAGCTGAACTCAGCTCTTTTGTGCTCCTTTGCAACAGAAACGCACCCAGAACTCTCCAGCAGGTTCAGGGCTGTTGGAAGAACTGTCGGCTTCCCCAGTCTGTCTCACACACCCACAATGTGCCATCACTGCTCTAGGGACTGGGGATGAGAGCTGCACAGGACGAGGTCGCTGCACCCACGGGGCTCGCATCCAGGTGGGCAGGCGGACATGTGGTTGTCATGGCTGATCTGAATGCAGGAGAGAGGCAGGCAGCCTCACTGAGATGTGGGCCTTGAGGGGCCTGAGCTCTGGCTGGGGAAAGCCCAGGTTCAGGTGGGGAGAGGGGTGCCGGACAGGCCCACGCACAGGTCAGGGCCGTCCTGGATGGAGGCATATGGTGCTTGTGTGCAGGAACGATACCCCGAGGCTTGTGTCCATGGGATTACAGAGCCCTGAGGGAGAGAAGGGGCCAGAATCAGAAACCGGAGGCTGGAAAGTAGCTGATTTGGCATTTCTGATCGGAGAAAGACGAAGTGTTGACGGGAACAGAGAAGAGGCGGGGACTCCAGACAGAGGAATAGATTTCCTTCCATAAGGAGCTCCCCACTAGTGGAGGCGGTGGGGAAGGACAGGCAATAAACAAACAAGCAAACCTATAATATATAAGGTAGAAAGAAATACAAGGCAGGCTGTGGGGATGAAGAACGAAGTGTGAGAGAGGGGCTCCTATTTCAGACAAGGCTTTGTTAAAGGTGACATCTGAGCAGAGACCAGAGTGAGGGGGGATAAGGAGAGGAGCAGACAGCATGTGCAAAGGCCCTGTGGGAGGAGAATGCTGGACCCATCACAGGAATAGCACGGAGACCAGAGGCTGGTGCAGAATGAGCAGGGATGCTGGCAGGAGAAGAGGGCAGAGAAGTAGATGGGAACCAGATCCCTTGGGCAGTGGGCGGGGGAGGGGTTGGGCAGATGTAGGTTTCATTTCGGAGGTTCTGATGGATGGGAGAGACCATGAACTTCGAGGGTTGCCATGAAGCCTGATTTTGCAAATAAACTGCGGGGAGAAAAGCAAATCTGTGAATCAAAAGTATAAAGGGCTTTCGAATCAATCTCCACGAGCCAGACGAGCACCTGCTACGGACCTTGCACGTAGTAGAAAAGTTTGCATCTGGGCTTATGCACATTCCCACCGGCTGTAAGAGCTGGGTTCCTGCTCTCCCGGTGGTCCGTTTGCACACTGCTCTCAGTGTAGCGTGTGCTTGCTTGTGCTGCCTCTCACGCCATCCTGAGTGTGAGGCGGGTGCTGTGTCACCCAGTGGTGTGCTGGAGCCGGCTGCCCGGCCTCCTCAGGGCTGTGTGCATCCCTTCCCAGCTCTGCCACTGGGGACGTCAAGTGAGTAACCTACGTATTTACCCTGTGGAAATTGATGAATGCCACAACCAGCTGTTCCCTCTGCCACCCTGGAGACAGCTGGTTGTTAAACACTTACCAGCACACCACTGGCTATACCCATTTGGTAGAGGAGGCAACCAAGGCTCAGGAGGGCAAAGGCCCACGGCACTGGGATGCTCCACGTCCAGAGATCTGCTGCCTTTTGACAGCTTGTGGGTGATTCTGGTAGCAGACACTCCAGCGACGGTGCATTATTTTGGATGCCATGGGAATTTTTAGGGATTTCCACAGCCCTTTGGTTCTTAACTGCGTCTGGTTTAGATTAAGGCCAGAAATCCCCGTTGAGCTTTCCATGAAGTGGGTGACCCCTGTGCTAACCCCTGATGGCTACAATCACAAGAGGGCACCTAGAAAACCCTGTTGGAGGGTAGGTGGGGGCAGCCACCTCCAAACCAGGATGTGTCCTTAGGAGCCAGGGGAGCAAAGCAGGGAAGCAGAGGTTCAAGGTGAGACTTCAGCAAATGCCACTTCTATAGCTGCTTGTGAACAAAAGGTCAGGCCCTGTGGTATTACTTGTGATTACGCTGAAAAAAAACCAATCCAGTTTTTAATTTCCTCAGGTGGAGGCTATAGGCTATGTGGGTTCACAGGGCACTGAGAGAGGAGGGGGCAGCCTGAGATGGGGAGGCTTGTTTTCCCGAGAGACCACCTAGAGGGCACTCTTTGGGGCTGCTCAGGGGTCCTGTCTACCCCAAGTTCTCACTGGCTTCAGATACAAACTGGGCCCTGTTCTGACCTGTCTTACGCCACAGAAGTAAGGAAGGCTCCACTACAGGAAGAATAAGAGCAAGCATTGATTGAGCACTTACTGTGTGCCATGTACTTTATATACATATTTACACACCGACGCACGCCTATTACTCGTGTCACCCTCACACGCCCTGTGACTAGAAACTCCCTCTATCCTCATCCCCACGTTATAGCAGGGCGATCAGATGCAGAGAGAGGTTAAGTAATTTGTCTGAGGTCACACAGCTAATAGGTAGGAGAGCTGGGTTTGAACCTAGCTAGTCTGGCTCCAGATTCCCAGCCCCGAAACCACTAAACTGCATGGGATAGGGGGAGGCAGAGATTAGCCACGATGCCTTAGGAAATGCTCTGAATGTGTACAACATCTCCTGAAAGGAAACTGGGAAGATGCTGTGGGTGCCCGGGGCTCCTCCAAACCCCCAGCTCCTCTGTCCGACAAAGCCAGGCTACCCCCAGAGACACCAGCGAGGAGGCCCGATTTGCTGCCCTCAGGGTTTCTTGACGGGGCCACCGCCGTAGCCTCCTGGGGGTCCCTGCCTCCAGTCTTGCCTCATCCACATCACTGCAGAGGGGTGTCCATCTCCATCATCCCCCTGTAGAGAACACTCAACAGCTGCCCTGCCTGAACACGGCACACGGCCTCGCTGGCCTGACTGTCATCTTCCTCTGCTGCTTCCCCAGCACTGTCCCACCAACCATGTCCACATGCCCACTGCTCTCCCTGCCTCCGTGCCTTTGCACATGCTGCTCCCTGTTTGGAGCACCCCTCCCATTTTCTGCACCACTAGTTCCTCATGATGCTACTGAAGGTTCTGCTCCTTCCTGGAGCCACCCTGACTTCTAGGTTGAAATAAGGGACCCTCGGGGCTCCCACTGCACCCTGGAGATAGGCACAGAACTCTTGCACCCCTGTGTGGTCACTGATATTCTTGTCTGCCTGCCTCCTGTGCTGTGAGGGTCTTTGGGGACAGGGATCGTGTCTCGTGCATGTTTGTTTCCTTAGCGCCCAGCACAGTATCTGACACTCAGTAGGTGCTTAAGAAACATTGAATAAATGAATGAATGGATGGATGAGTGAGTGGCTGGCCACCTTTGGATGATCTGCCTTTTCAACCAGGTAGCAATTCTGATTCATGTCCTGTATCTGACAGCCAAAGGCAAACCTGTGCTTTGACGGTGAGTGAGGGTGAGAAAGGGTGTTTGAAGGGGAGGGTGAGGAATAACATGAAAGGGGCCAGAGCAGGCATTTTGAAAGTACGGTCACAGTCATGACAGTCGAAGTCCCCGCAGACAGAGGTCACAGGGGCGAATGCAGCTGCTCCTCTGAAAAGGCGCACCCCACTCACACACTGGGAGATCACACGGCAACCACAGGAATCCCCCCAGCCACTGCCCCAGGATCAAGCGCAGGGCCCACGGGGCTGTGCGTGCAGAGATTAAAGGCTGGCGGTGCTCCTTCCGCCCGGGAGGCCCAGGAGCCGCCGCTCTCCCACGGGCGACAGGATGGGTTAAGGCCTCGGATGTTCCGGAAGCTTTGCCCAGCTCCGTAACACCGCCTGCTTTTGCATTTTCCCCGGGCTGAGTCCTTGCTCACGTCCTTGTGGAGCCCTGGGTGTTTTCAGTGCTGGGTTATTGGGAACTTTTTGGCCAATTGGAAGGAGGTGACAGGGAGATGGAAGGCATGTCCAGCAAACCGGGTGACATTCCTCCACCAGGTCTCGAGACTCGGGGTTTGGAAGTCACGAGGATGCTCACAGGTACAGCATGCTGGTCCCTTAGCCTAAGACAGCTGCCGAGGAGTATTTTGAATAGGGTCACCTACCAGCTAATACGTTTAGAAAGAGTTGTTCAAGGATGAGGCCCATAGTGACATTTCGGGATGGAAAAAGGAGCAAGGTGAGTGGTTTCCGACACGGACGTGTCCCTGTGAGGTCTTCCCAGAAAAGCCCCTGCCAATGCCGCTCGTCTGGCCTCCGGGCGTCTGGAGGATTTCCCCACCCTTCGGTCCTTCATGACGCTCGGCAGCGTTCAGGACATGAGCGCTGGTCCCTGGGTAATGTAATCTTTTTTTTTTTAAATTTATTTATTTACTTTTGGCTGTGTTGGGTCTTCGTTTCTGCGCGAGGGCTTTCTCTAGTTGTGGCAAGCAGGGGCCACTCTTCATCGCGGTGCACGGGCCTCTCACTATCGCGGCCTCTCGTTGCGGAGCACAGGCTCCAGACGCGCAGGTTCAGTAGTTGTAGCTCATGGGCCTAGTTGCTCCGCGGCATGTGGGATCTTCCCAGACCAGGGCTCGAACCCATGTCCCCTAGCATTAGCAGGCAGATTCTCAACCACTGCGCCACCAGGGAAGCCCCTGGGTAATGTCATCTTAATAAACCGCGCCAGGAGCACGGCTGTCCAAACAGATGAACAGCGATGGGACAGAGTTTGAAGAGGGACGGCTTGTGATGACTGAGAGCATCTCAAGGCCGTTCAGTGAGGCACACCGTGAGCGAGAAAGGAAATGGAGGTGGAATAGGACGAGACTCAGAAGCTGAAGAAGCAGGGGCTTCCCTGGTGGCGCAGTGGTTGAGAGTCCGCCTGCCGATGCAGGGGACACGGGTTCGTGCCCCGGCCTGGGAAGATGCCACATGCCGCGGAGCGGCTGGGCCCGTGAGCCATGGCCGCTGAGCCTGCGTGTCCGGAGCCTGTGCTCCGCAACGGGAGAGGCCACAGCAGTGAGAGGCCCACGCACCACAAAAAAAAAAAAAAGAAGCTGAAGAAGCAGGACCCATAAAATGCCAGCCTGCCTCCCCCAGAAAACATCTGTCCTTCCAGCTCTGGGAAAGCTGGCCGGCGGGACTTGGACAATGACACCAATGATTTCTAAACAAAAGAACCGTCACACACTTTAAGTTAACAGGAGCCCTTCACTTTTCAAGGTGCTGTAAACATTCTGGAATCAGATAGCGGTGATGGTTACACAACCTTGTGACTAGACTAAAAACCACTGAATCGTACACTTTAAAATGGCGAGTTTTATGGTATGTGAATTACATCACAATAATAAAAAAGTGGGAAAAGCCCCCTTGTTCCATATCCCACCATGGGTCAGGAAGTGCAAAGTACAGCAAGATATGGTGACTTGGTTATAGGAAACCATATTGCAGCAAGAATGGAAACAAATAAAAGAACCCTTTCAAAAATTGTGAAAAATTGGGCACCTGCAGCGCGTTCAGCCAGGGGACATCCTTCAATTACAACAATGTATTTACTGTGCGCCAGATACCTTCTAGACTTTGGGATTAAAGGAAGATGAAGAGACCAGGAACCTAGGCCTCAGAGAAAGAATGGGGAAAGAGACAGGAAAACAAATCACTAGGTAGGAGGCAGAACATGTCATGGGCAGTGAGAAGCTCTGGGGGCTTAGTCCTAAGGACACGCATAGGAAGGTGAAGTCCCAACAGGTCACGGGGACCAGGGAACGAGATGCAGAGAACCACAGGGTTTGGGATGGACCTTGAAGGACAGTGGGCATCCTAGAGGGGGAAATGCCTCAAGAGGGTGGTCCAGATGGAAGGAACAGCAGCAGCAAAGGCTCAGCAGCTGGAAAATACAAGGCGTTTTAATTCGCCTGCAAAGCAGGGTGTGTGTAGGGCAGCAGAGGAAGGTAGGTCTGGAAAGGAGTAGGACTGTGTGTACAAGCTGACGGGAATGCGGTGGATTTGCTCTGTTTCAGGTGTGTCCTTCCCTGCCTCTGGGGTGCTTCTGGGTTTAAATAGTTAGGTGGACAAGGTTTGCTTTGAGGTGCCCTCCGGCATCCTCCTGCCCTCAAGGTCCTCAGCTTTGGCCAGCATTCCCCCCGGAAGAGGTTCAGTGATATTAGATGAGAGAAAGAATGAGTGAAGCGGTGAACAAATGAATGAGTGCTGCTGACAGGTAAGACTCTCATGCCCATATCCAAACTAACCTGTCTATGTCCCATCCCTTCAAGACTCTGCTAGAAAAGAGCCAGATAATCTAGCCGAGTGCTCCCGGGAAGGCATTGCAGGAAGTTAATGGTAAACCTCTTGGTAAGAGGACAGCATTTGTAAACCCAGGGGATTCTGATGGCAGCGCCTTAGGCACAGGGTGTGCTGGGCAGAGGTGTCTGTCTACACGCCTCACATCACACTGCCTCTCTTCTTAGGCCTGACCTGCTTAAGCATCTTAAAGATGATGCAGGGCTTCGCTGGTGGCGCAGTGGTTGAGAGTCCGCCTGCCGATGCAGGGGACGCGGGTTCGTGCCCCGGTCTGGGAGGATCCCACATGCCGCGGAGCGGCTGGGCCCGTGAGCCATGGCCGCTGAGCCTGCGCGTCCGGAGCCTGTGCTCCGCAACGGGATAGGCCGCAGCAGTGAGAGGCCCGCGTACCGCAAAAAAAAAAAAAAAAAAAAAAAAGATGATGCAGTTGTGGAAGGAAAGCCATCTCTGGCTTGCAGGTGAGAGTTGGCAGCAGACTGACGGTGGCCTGGCCCCTGCGTTGCAGGCTTTAACGGGGCCCTTCCGTACCTGGTGCTCTCAGCACTTACCGGGTCTCCGTGCATGTTTTACTCATGCAGACAGGTGACTGCAGCTCACGCCTCACGCTAACAGCCTGATGTAGGGAAAAGAAAACCTTACGCGCATTTGTGCTGCATCGATCTTCTTGGCCAGAGACTGTTCCTGAAGGAACGGGAACAGCTGCCACCTCAAGAATTCCATGTACCCACCGTGCCTTCCCTGGAGCACCCCTTAGTATCTGTGGTTAATCACAATTCATTTGGGCTAAACATTTCTCTTCCGTGCCCCACTCCTGTTGGAGTCCAAACCACATTTTTCTATCTGCCACATACTTGTCTTTCGGCTGTGCTCCTCCTGGAGAGAGAAATCTGGGCCTAACCAAGCAGGTGAGCTGATGAGGTTGGAAGCCTGGGAGCCACTGCTGGCCCATCTCTAGTTCCTGGGGTTGGGGGTGGGAGTGAGGACGGTGACACAGAGGCAGGGCTGGCTTCCTGAGCATGAGACCTGTGCAGCTGCACAGGACCCCACGCTTAGAAGCACTTCGTGCTTGGTTTAATGCTCTGCTGTTGCTGTCTTGAAATTCTTAATACTTTCTGAACACAGGGTACCGTGTTTTCGTTTTTCATGGACGAGCAAACTACATAGAGGGTCCTGCACGGAGGCCAGGCTTTCACCTCTGATTGGCTTGGTTTTCTTCTGGGGCCACTGACATGGTCCTTACTCTGGCTGATCCTTCAAAAACGTTTAATCATTGATACGGATGCTTCTACTGAATTAGTTCCCTTCATGTTTCCCACGTCCATTGCCCCGGTCAGGTCTCACCATCTCTTTCCCGGGCTACTGTGGATTCCTGACTGTGTTTCCTTCCTCCAGCCTCTACCCACTCTGAGCCATTCAGGATGACGCCGGTCAACAGGGCTGTGATGAGGCATAGCTGTAGGGGTGCCAGCATCTAGGACCCACAGTGGAAGGTCCCCAGAGCACCCCTGGAGTTCAAGGCAGAGGCCCCACATAATAGCTGTTAATTGCAGAACAGCCCACATTAATTGTGCCCATATTCCAGGTACTGCACTAAGCACTTTACCTGCTTGGACTCAAAACATTTAATCATTACAACAATCCCAGAAGCAGGTATTAGTACTCCTGTCATTTTATGGGTGGGAAAGATGACGCTCAAAGAGATTAAGCCAAACACACCAGGTAAGAACAGGGATTCCAGAGACAAGATCTCTGGTTCAAATGCCAGCTTGGTTATGACTACATCTTGACTTTGGGCAAGTTATTCAGCTATGCCTTGGTTTTCTACTTATAATATGGGAAATATAAGAAAAACACCTACTTCGTAGAGTTGTAAATCTCAGGATTAAAAGAGTCAATATAGGTAAAGTACATAAAACATTCCTTAGTACTGGCCAAGTATAATATATGTGTTAACACACATATCGATAATAACAACCCAAGGTCCCACGGGTAGAAAGTGGCAACAGTAGCAAAGAACCCAGAGGATCAGAGCTCCAAGTCTGTGGGTTTAATCACTGGGCAATACTGCCTTCCAGGAAGGGAACCCAGCATGCCATGATGAAGGACGTCCGCAAAGCACGCCTGATTCAGTCTAAATCTAGAGATGGCTGAAGTCAAGAGCCGGAAATTAAAAAGGAGAAGAATGTGATCCCAAACGTTGACTCTTCTCCCTAAATGTATGCTGTACCTTTAGCTCAGAACTGGGTAATTTCACAGCACTTCTAATGGCACTTCACTGTTTACTAGAAAATTCACCATATGGCATATTCCTGTAGACTGACAACATCTTACAATATGAGATGTCAGCACAATATCCTTCTATTCAATGTCTTGCAGGAGAGCCGGGGAGAGTGCCAGGGTTATGTGAGAATTACAGGGTGTGCAAATTGTTCAGGCACCGCCGTATACAAAGGTATATCTTTTCTTTATCCTGATTTAGTGAGTCAGGAAAGAGAGCGAGTGAGCGCATTTTAAAGACAGGCATCAGGTTATTTAGATGCAGGGCAGTGGCCTTTTTCCATTAAACGCAGATGAAAATGAAATGTGCTTACAGTGGCTCCTTATTTGAGCTCAATTTTCTTGCCATCTATTCAAGGTGCCAAATTGCCATGACTGGTTTGGCCCAGCGTGGGGTTTCAGCTCTGTGCTCCCAGAGGATGTGCAATTGAGAAAGTGCGTGCCCCAAATTAACTCCAATCCCGGTGAAGAACGGATCGCTTCAGTGCCATATGCAAAAATCACACTGCCATTCGCCAAACTACAGATGTCCTTGAAGCCAGTGACAGCACTGCCCAGCTCAGAAAATCTTCTCTATAGAGTCACCAATGGGAGAAGGCATATGAGCCAGAATTGTTAATAATCATCAGCCAGTACTGCAGGTGGCCAAGATATGAATGACATCAGATTTAGAAGGGACATCAGATTGAGACTGTTGTAAGATGAAGCTGGGGAGTCATGCTACATAGGAACTTATTTGACTAAGTAAGTGGTTTCATAATAAGAATTATACTTATAATAATGATAAGAATTCCCGGACTTCCCTGATGGCGCAGTGGTTAAGAATCCGCCTGCCAATGCAGGGGACACAGGTTCAAGCCCTGGTCCAGGAAGATTCCACATGCCGCAGAGCAACTAAGCCCGCGAGCCATAACTACTGAGCCTGTGTACCACAACTACGGAAGCCCCGTGCACCTACAGCCTGTGCTCCGCAATAAGAGAAGCCACCGCAATGAGAAGTCCACACACTGCAATGAAGAGTAGTCCCCACTCGCCACAACTAGAGAAAGCCCGCACACAGCAATGAAGACCCAATGCAGCCAAAAATAAATAATAAAAAGAAATTCCCTTTTATTGAGCACCTACTACATACTAGGCATTTTGCTAAGTGCACTATGCATAGGGATGTCATTTAATCCTTACAAGGATCCTGCAAGATGTTATTACTAGTCTCATTTTGCAAATGAAGAAACAAGTTCAGAGATGTTGAGTAACTTGTTCCATAGACACGAAGTGGCAGGGTGAGGCTGCAATCCAGATAGAGCTGGCTGTAAAGTCCATGTCTTATGTCTTTTCACAGCGCTCTATGCTATTACTATTTTTTCCTAAGCTCAGCTAGGCAGCAAGAAACATTGCCACTACTATACTAATAACAATTAAAGAACAACAGTGAAAGCAATAACAACCACTTTAAGAGCTAAGAGCTCGATGTATATTATTTAATCTTCACAACATTTGTATATGATAGGTATTACTTTCATCTCCATTTTAGAGATGAGGAGACTGAGGCTTACAGAGGGTAAATAATTTGTCCTGGGCTATATAGACAGAGCGTTGACCCTAAGGTCTGCAGTGGGGCAGATGGAGAAAAGATGAGAAGGTGTTGGTCAAAGTCAATGCAAGATGGTCACTGGGGATAGGGAGCACCATGAAGCTTCCACGGAGCTTCCATAATGCCAGAAGAATGGACTTCTCCTGAGGTGTCCCCGTGTCCAACAGGGTAAGACCTGGCAGCCATATCTGTTCTCTCTGACACCACCCTCAGGCCATAGCTGATTGGATCCTGGGTGAACATCTGACCCAAGCCATCCAGTGAGGTTCTTTCTCTCAAGAATTTGAACTGAGAGGCACTGAGCCTGGTGCCTGTTGAGTTCCAAGTCTGGTCAATGGCAGGAGTGTCCAAGGGACGGTCAAAAAAGTCTAGTTATGGAGGTCCATGGGGCTGCCTTGCTTCCCAATGTTCTTGAGGCGTGGCTGTCAACTTTTTTTGGACTCCAAGAGACACACTAATATTCCTCCCATGAATTCCTCTTCTACTTAATTTAGCTTGCACTGGTCCCTGTTACTTGTAGCCAAATGAATCTTAGTTAAAGACCACCACCTCTTCTTAAGCACTGTCTAGAAGCTTGACTAATATTTGCATCTTAATCTCCTAATATACCTCTAAGGTATTATCTCATTTTATAGATGTTTTAAAAATATAGCAACATGGATGGACCTAGAGAGTATCACACTAAGTGAAGCAAGTCAGAGAAAGACAAACATCATATGATCTCACTTATATGTGGAATCTAAAAAAATGATACAAATTAACTTGTTTACAAAACAGAAATTGACTCAAAGACATAGAAAACAAACTTATGGTTACCAAAGGGGATGGGGTGGGGGGAGGGATAAATTAGGAGCTTGGGATTAACAGATACCTACTACTTTATATAATATAGATAAACAACAAGATTCTACTGTATAGCGCAGGGAACTATATTCAATATCTTGTAATAATCTATAATGGAAAAGAATCTGTAAAAGAATATATATATATATATATATATATATCTACACACATATATATTATACATGCGTAACTGAGTCACTTTGCTGTACACCTGAAACTAACACAACATTGTAAATCAACTATACTTCAATTTGAAAAAAAAAGGTAAGTAGTCAAGCTGAGCTTGAAATCAAGATGTATTAGATTTCTAGAACTATGTCTTTTTAGTTGTCTGAAGGGGCTGTCCTTGGGCTTGGTGATATCACTCCAGCACAGCAGCTACATTTATTCCCGCCAGTCCCAGAACTGCCCTTGTTTAATTTCCAGGTTTCTCTGATGCAGGAGCAGTCACTTGAGTTGTTGTGCCTCACCTTTAATCCAGGGAGAGAGGAGGAGGTGCTGCAGAAAGCGTGTGCCTCCCCAGAGCCCCTCTGTGATGGTCAGTGTCATATGCCCACTTGGCTAGTCTCCAGTCTCCAGTTATACAAACAAACACTCACCTAGGTGTTGCTGTGAAATTATTTTATAGGTGTGATTACAGTCCATAATCAGTTGGCTTTAAGTAAAAGAGATTATCCTAGATAATCTGGGTTGGCCTGATTTGATCAGTTGAAAGGCTTTAAGAGCAGAGCCAACGCTTCCCTGATGAAATTCTGCTGTGGCAACAGCTTCACCCTGTACTCAAGAATTCCAGCCTGCCCTTAAGATTTCAGACTTGCCTTGCAATAAATGGATTGCCTTCTGATAAATCTCTTAATAAATATTTCTTCCTGGTTCTGTTTCTCGAAGTGAACCCTGACTGGTACACCCTCCTTAGGGACCCCCTGCTGTCCACAGGTGAGGACCCACCTTTGGACATGTCCTCTACCCACCTCTCTAGTTTGGTCTTTAAGATCCTGATGTATCACACTCTCCCTGCCTCCAGACTCAGACTCATGCCCCTTCACCCCTATAACACTCCCCACCAGGCCAGGTCTCTCATGCTTCTAAGCATTTCCTTCTGCCAGGAATCCCACACCATGCTTACTTGCCAGAAAATGCTTACCCTTCAGCCAGGACTCAGCTCAGGCCCACCTCCTCCATGAAGCCTTCCCTGAATTCTTTAGGCAAGCCATGGTGCTTTTCCCAGTATACTCAGACTGACAGCAGTGGGATAATTTCTTAGCATTTTTCTTTTTCCTTGGCTTGGCAATTCTCTCTTCCAGGACAAAGAGTGTGCCTTTCATGTCTTATCTGTAGCTTATCTGGTTCAGGACCTGGCACACAGACAAATGTTTGTTCAATAAATGCATGAAGGCAGGCATCTGTGCCTAGGGTCTGGTTTTTGCAGAAGGTATGTTCTGGGGCAGAAAGAGATCCAACCACACATGGCTTCTCAGGGTCACCTTAAAAAGGCCAGTGGTCTTTATCAGTTCTCTGCACATGGGCTCTTCCTCTTTGCAGGGGCTCAATCTGACAGAGGAGCTACTGTTGGTGAGATTTCCCTGGCCTCTCCGCCTGGCATGGGGCTCCATTATTAGGGTGAATTCCTGCATGACCTTTAAGATTAAAACTAAATGTTCTGATCTTTCCCCAGACAGGTATTAGGTGCTGGAAATGGCATTTTGCAGGGACTATGTTCAGGAGCAAATTCCAAATATCAGCCTCATCACATTCTGACATGTTACAGCCCATCTGAGCTGGGGTTACTCTGTGCATTTCAAGGCTGGGCACTGTAAGGGCAGCAATTTTCTCTCTTACACGCTGGCTCCAGTGGGCACTGCTCCTGAGTCCTTGGAGAAGCTGCCGTCAAGTGAAATGAGACCCTTTGGTGTTGCCTCTCTCTGCTGGGACTGCCAGAGGGAAGAGGGTCATCAGCAAACAAGTTTAGCAGGGCTGTCGGGAAAAATTAGCCCTTCTGAAGATGCTACCAGGCCTTCTGCCACCATCTGTGGTGAAAACACTTGTGATGAGGTTGGGGGGAATGCCTCCACTCTGGGGTCCCTCCAGCAACTCAGGGAAACCACACATGCCCTTAATCAGGAAACACATGAAGAGTTCCTAAATTTGGACTCCTTTGATTAAAGGAAAGACCTAATTAGATAATTGTCTCCATGGAAACCTAGGTATATTTATTATTGCTTTTATAAGCCTCTTCAGTTACTCCCAGGAGGGAACACACTTTCACCGTTGTCCAAGTTCGCAAGGGAGCCGCGTCTCAATGAGCTGCTAAGAACCATGAATAAGCAGCCGCTCACTTTAGGTAAATATATTTGCCTAAAGAGGGTGGAAGTCTCATTCTCAGCATTGCAAACAACTCCTGGCTCCAACCAATAATACTTGATGCTAATAATAGCAAATGTGTATAGAGCATTCTTTATATGTGCCAGGCAGCTGTAACCCTTTACAACAGGTCTGTGTAGCTGGCTCCATTCTTACACCCACTTTACAGATGAGGACACCGAGGCTCAGGGAGGTGAAGAGACTTGCTCAGACATAGAACTAGAAATGGTAGAACCACGGCTGGAAGGCACACAGCACGGCCCTAGGGGCTCAGACCACGTGTGAACTAACAATTATTGATGATTTTTATTACTGAGGACTGACTTCGTATTATTGTATTAAAAAAATTCAAGATTGCCACTTGCTCTCTTAATCAGTCTTAAGGGGACAAATGATCATTGGATGAAATGAATAGCCTCATCATTACCATTCGACCTTGAATTTGTTTGAAGACTGAGGAGCCCACCTCCTGGTTGCACACCAGCCCCCCCACCCCAGTTTTCAACATCTTCATATGCTGTTATAAATTAGGCCAGTTTATAGCTGTTCAATTTGCATTCAGATCCTGCATTTGTAAAGGCCACCTAGGCACAGATGTTCATAGTTGTAAATATTCTCTTCTGACGTTGACCCTGTGCTTAGAAAATGCAATGATTCATTTTAAAATTTGGGAGTCAAAAAGTCTTTAAAATGGGGGTATGATTTCTAAGCACTTGAAACTGATGTTTATGGCTTTTAATGTGCGTTTTTCACTCCCGGGCTCCTTCAGTTCCTTCTCTCCCTCCACCTGGCATCCTCTGGGTTCTCCTAACTCTGCTGCAGGCCTGCAGGAGACGTTTTGCTTTTCCAAGAGCACCGGATCCTCTGAGCTTTCCTCCTCTTCTCTGTTTCTAAGTCAAGATAAAGATTACTTCTTAACTTTAGAGTTTTACCTATTTCTCCCCCAGTCAATAGTAGAGATCAGGATTCAATCTACTCCTGGCTGGTGATCACATCATTGTCCCTAAAAATGTCAGAAGGAAAGTCTGCACATGCACAACAATCACTTTTCAGTGTTCACAGTGTGCCAGGCGCTGTGCTAAATATATTGAAAATTTTCATTTTGCTCATGTATCCTTAGTATCTAGTATAGTACTTTGCTTTAATTGCTAAATGCCTATGTCCCACGAAAGACCTAAGACGTTTATTTATAGTATCTTGCTTAATTCTCACACCAGGATTGGTTCAAGATGGCGGAGTGGGAGGACGTGCCCTCATTCCCTCTTGTGAGAGCACCAGAATCACAACTAACTGCTGAACAATCATCGATAGGAAGACACTGGAACTCACCAAAAAAGATACCCCACGTCCAGAGAAAAAGGAGAAGACACAATGACACGGTAGGAGGGGCGCAATCCCAATAAAATCAAATCCCATAACTGCTGGTTGGGTGACTCACACACTGGAGAACACTTATACCACCGAAGTCCACCCACTGGAGTGAAGGTTCTGAGCCCCATGTCAGGCTTCCCAACCCGGGGGTCTGGTAATGGGAGGAGGAATTCCTAGAGAATCAGACTTTGAAGGCTAGAGGGATTTCATTGCAGGACTTCGACAGGACTAGGGAAAACAGAGACTCCACTCTTGGAGGGAACACACAAAGTAATGTGCACATCAGGACCCAGAGGAAGGAGCAGTGACCCCATAGGAGACTGAACCAGACCTAACTGCTAGTGTTGGAGGGTCTCCTGCAGAGGCGGGGGATGGCTGTGTCTCACTGTGAGGACAAGGACACTGGCAGCAGAAGTTTTGGGAAGTACTCCTTGGTGTGAGCCCTCCCTGAGTCCACCATTAGCCCCACCAAACAGCCCCATAGGCTCCAGTGTTGGGGTGCCTCAGGCCAAACAACCAACAGGGAGGGAACCCAGCCCCACCCATCAGCAGACAAGCAGATTAAAGTTTTACTGAGCTCTGCCCACCACCAGTTGCTCCCATCAGAAAACCTGCACAAGCCTCTTAGATAGACTCAGCCAGCAGAGGGCAGACAGGAGAAGCAAGAAGAGCTATAATCCTGCAGCCTGTGGAACAAAAACCACATTCACAGAAAGACAGACAAGATGAAAAGGCAGAGGGCTAGGTACCAGATGAAGGAACAAGATAAAACCCCAGAAAAACAACTATATGAAGTGGAGATAGGCAACCTTCCAGAAAAAGAATTCAGAATAATGATAGTGAAGATGATCCAGGACCTCGGAGAAAGAATGGAGGCAAAGATTGAGAAGATGCAAGAAATGTTTAACAGAGATGTAGAAGAATTAAAGAACAAACAAACAGAGATGAACAATACAATAACTGAAATGAAAAATACACTAGAAGGAATCAATAGCAGAATAACTGAGGCAGAAGAACAGATAAGTGACCTGGAAGACAGAATGGTGGAATTCACTGCTGCAGAACAGAATAAAGAAAAAAGAATGAAAAGAAATGAAGGCAGCCTAAGAGACCTCTGGGACAACATTAAACACAACAAAATTCACATTATAGGGGTGCCAAAAGGAGAAGAGAGAGAGAGAGGACTTGAGAAAAAATTTGAAGAGATTTTAGTCAAAAACTTCCCTGGTGGTGCAATGGTTAAGAATCCACCTGCCAATGCGGGGGACACAGGTTTGAGCCCTGGTCTGGGAAGATCCCGCATGCCATGGAGCAACTAAGCCCATGCACCACAGCTACTAAGCCTGGGCTCTAGAGCCCGTGAGCCACAACAACTGCAGCCTAATATGGGAAAGGAAATAGCCACCCAAGTCCAGGAAGCACAGAGAGAACCATACAGGATAAACCCAAGGAGAAACTCGCCGAGACACATAGTAATCAAATTGGCAAAAATTAAAGACAAAGAAAAATTATTGAGAGCAGCAAGGGAAAAATGACAAATAACATACAAGGGAACTCCCAGAAGGTTAACAGCTGATTTCTCAGCAGAAAGTCTACAAGCCAGAAGGGAGTGGCATGATATACTTAAAGTGATGAAAGGGAAGAACCTACAACCAAGATTACTCTACCCAGCAAGGATCTCATTCAGATTCAATGGAGAAATCAAAAGCTTTACAGACGAGCAAAAGCTAAGAGAATTCAGCACCACCAAATCAGCTCTACATCAAATGCTAAAGGAACTTCTCTAAGTGGGAAACACAATAGAAGAAAAGGACCTACAAAAACAAACC
Source organism: Mesoplodon bidens (assembly GCF_964165515.1). Taxonomy (NCBI): domain Eukaryota; kingdom Metazoa; phylum Chordata; class Mammalia; order Artiodactyla; family Ziphiidae; genus Mesoplodon; species Mesoplodon bidens. Next base: position 175,768,825 of record NC_138177.1, read on the forward strand.
CAAAAGAATTAAGAAAATGGTCATAGGAACACACATATTGATAATTACCTTAAACGGGAATGGATTAAATGCTCCAACCAAAAGACACAGGCTCACTGAATGGATACAAAAACAAGACCCATATATATGCTGTCTACAAGAGACCCACTTCAGATGTAGGGACACATACAGACTGAAAGTGATGGGATGGAAAAAGATATTCCATGCAAATGGAAATCAAAAGAAGGCTGGAGTAGCAATTCTCATATCAGACAAAATAGACTTTAAAATAAAGACTATTACAAGAGACAAAGAAGGACCCTACATCATGATCAAGGGATCAATCTAAGAAGAAAAAAGACATAACAACTGTAAATATTTATGCACCCACCATAGGAGCACCTCAATACATAAGGCAACTGCTAACAGCTATAAAAGAGGAAACTGGCAATAACACAATAATAGTAGGGGACTTTAACACCTCACTTACACCAATGGACAGATCATCCAAACAGAAAATTAATAAGGGAACACAAGCTTTAAATGACACAATAGACCAGATAGATTTAATTGATATCTATAGGACATTCCACCCAAAAACAGCAGATTACACTTTCTTCTCAAGTGCACATGGAACATCTCCAGGATAGATCACATCTTGGGCCACAAATCAAGCCTCAGTAAATTTAAGAAAACTGAAATCATATCAGGCATCTTTTCTGGCCACAATGCTATGGGATTAGAAATCAATTACAGGGTAAAAAACATAAAAAACACAAACACATGGAGGCTAAACAATACGTTACTAAATAACCAAGAGATCACTGAAGAATTCAAAGAGGAAATCAGAAAATACCTAGAGACAAATGACAATGAAAACATGATGATCCAAAACCTATGGGATGCAGCAAAAGCAGTTCTAAGAGGGCAGTTTACAGCAATACAAGTCTACCTCAAGAAAGAAGAAAAATCTCAAATAAACAATCTAACCTTACATCTAAAGGAACGAGAGAAAGAAGAACAAACAAAACCCAAAGTTAGCAGAAGGAAAGAAATCATAAAGATCAGAGCAGAAATAAATGAAATAGAAACAAAGAAAACAATAGCAAGCATCAATAAAACTAAAAGCTGGTTCTTTGAGAAGATAAACAAATTGATAAACCATTAGCCAGACTCACGAAGAAAAAGAGGGAGAGGACTCAAATCAATAAAATTAGAAAGGAAAAAGGAGAAGTTACAACAGACACTGCAGAAGTACAAAGCATCCTAAGAGACTACTACAAGCGACTCTATGCCAATAAAATGGACAACCTGGAAAAGATGGACAAATACTTAGAAAGGTATAACCTTCCAAGCCTGAACCAGGAAGAAAGAGAAAATATGAACAGACCAATCACAAGTAATGAAATTGAAATTGTGATTAAAAATCTTCCAACAAACAAAAGTCCAGGACCATATGGCTTCACAGGTGAATTCTAAGAAGAGCTAACACCCATCCTGCAAAAACTCTTCCAACAAATTGCAGAGGAAGGAACACTCCCAAACTCATTCTCTGAGGCCACCATCACCCTGATACCAAAACCAGACAAAGACACTAAAAAAAAAAGAAAATTACAGACCAATATCACTGATGAATATAGATGAAAAAATCCTCAACAAAATACTAGCAAACAGAATCCAACAACACATTAAAAGGATCATACACCATGATCAAGTGGGATTTATCCCAGGGAGGCAAGGATTCTTCAATATATGCAAATCAATCAATGTGGTACACCATATTAACAAATTGAAGGAGAAAAACCATATGATCATCTCAATAGATGCAGAGAAAGCTTTCGACAAAATTCAACACCCATTTATGATAAAAACTCTCCACAAAGTGGGCATAGAGGGAACCTACCTCAACATAATAAAGGCCATATATGACAAACCCACAGCAAACATCATTCTCAATGGTGAAAAACTGAAAGCATTTCCTCTAAGATCAGGAACAAGATGAGGATGTCCACTCTCACCACTATTATACAACATAGTTTTGGAAGTCCTAGCCACGGCAATCAGAGAAGAAAAAGAAATAAAAGGAATACAAACTGGAAAAGAAATAGTGAAACTGTCACTGTTTGCAGATGACATGGTGCTATACATAGAGAATTCTAAAGATGCCACCAGAAAACTACGAGAGCTACTCAATGAACTTGGTAAAGTTGCAGGATACAAAATGAATGCACAGAAATCTCTTGCATTCCTATACACTAATGATGAAAAATCTGAAAGAGAAATTAAGGAAACACTCCCATTTACCACTGCAAGAAAAAGAATAAAATACCTAGGAATAAACCTACCTAGGGAGACAAAAGACCTGTATGCAGAAAACTATAAGACAGTGATGAAAGAAATTAAAGATGACATAAACAGATGGAGAGATATACCATGATCTTAGATTGGAAGGAGCAATATTGTGAAAACGACTATACCACCCAAAGCAATCTACAGATTCAATGCAATCTCTATCAAATTACCAATGGCATTTTTTACAGAACTAGAGCAGAAAATCTTAGAATTTGTGTGGAGACACAAAAGACCCCGAATAGCCAAAGCAGTCTTGAGGGAAAAAAACAGAGCTGGAGGAATCAGACTCCCTGACTTCAGACTATACTACAAAGCTACAGAAATCAAGACAATATGGTACTGGCAGAAAAACAGAAATAGAGATCAATGGAACAGGAGAGAAAGCCCAGAGATAAACCCACGCACCTATAGTCAACTAATCTATGACAAAGGAGGCAAGGATATACCATGGAGAAAAGACAGTCTCTTCAATAAGTGGTGCTGGGAAAACTAGACAGCTACATATTAAAGAATGAAATTAGAACAGTCCCTAACACCATACACAGAAATAAACTCAAAATGGATTCGAGACCTAAATGTAAGTCCAGACACTACAAAACTGTTAGAGGAAAACATAGGAAGAACATTCTTTGACAGAAATCAGAGCAAGATCTTTTTTGATCCACCTCCTAGAGTAATGGAAATAAAAACAAAAATAAACAAATGGGACCTAATGAAACTTCAAAGTTTTTGCACAGCAAAGGAAACCATAAACAAGACCAAAAGACAACCCTCAGAATGGGAGAAAATATTTGCAAACAAATCATTGGACAAAGGATTAATTTCCAAAATATATAAACAGCTCATGTAGCTCAATATTAAAAAAACAAACAACCCAATCCAAAAATGGGCAGAAGACCTAAATAGACGTTTCTCCAAAGAAGACATATGGATGGCCAAGAAGCACATGAAAAGCTGCTCAACATCACTAATTATCAGAGACATGCAGATCAAAACTACAATTAGGTATCACCTCACACCAGTTAGAATGGGCATCATGAGAAAATCCACAAACAACAAATGCTGGAGAGGGTGTGGAGAAAAGGGAACCCTCTTGCACTGTTGGTGGGAATGTAAATTGATACAGCCACTATGGAGAACAGTATGGAGGTTCCTTAAAAAACTAAAAATAGAATTACCATATGACCCAGCAATCCCACTACTGGGCATATACCCAGAGAAAGCCATAATTCAAAAAGACCTATGCACCCCAATGTTCATTGCAGCACTATTTACGATAGCCAGGCCATGGAAGCAACCTAAATACCCATCGACAGATGAATGGATAAAGAAGATGTGGTACATATATACAATGGAATATTACTCAGCCATAAAAAGGAATGAAATTGGGTCGTTTATAGAGCCGTGGATGAACCTAGAGACTGTCATACAGAGTGAAGTAAGTCAGAAAGAGAAAAACAAATGTCATATATTAATGCATATATGTGGAACCTAGAAAAATGGTACAGACAAACCAGTTTGCAGGGCAGAAATTGAGACACAGATGTAGAGAACAAACGTATAGACACCAAGAGCGGAAAGTGGCGGGGGAGTGGGGGTGGTGGTGGGATGAATTGGGAGGTTGGGATTGACATGTATACACTGATGTGTATAAAATTGATAACTAATAAGAACCCACTGTATAAAAATATAAGTCAAATAAAATTCTAAAATTCAAAAAAAAATTCTCACACCAACCCTAGCAGGTAGGTTTCTAATTGCTATCCCCATCTGACATATGGGGCTCCTGAGGCTCCGACGTATTCAGTAACTTGCCAAGGTCATGCAGGTAGTGAGTGAGAGAGTGGGAGGACGTGGGTTCACCCATTCACTCTACAAAGAGTTTTTGAGCCAACGAAGAAATGAACCCACAAACTGGCTTCTCGTGTATTCCAGAATGGAGGAGAGACACTGTAAACCTCCAAATACAAGAAGTATCTACTGGTGCGAGAGATGTGCCAGGAATAAAATAAAACAGGGTGATGTGAGGGAAGGGAGGCTGGGGAGGCAGAAGCCTCTCTGAAGACGTGACATCTGAGCAGAGACCCAAAGGATGAGATGGAGGGACCGTGCAAAGAGCAGCAATCAGGCTAGGGCTTTGAGGCAGAGGCAATATCAAGTTCAAAAGCCCTAAAGAGGGAACATGCTTGGCTTAAAAACCAAAAACATTGGCTCTGATGCCCCCCAAACCTTTGCATATTCTATCTAAAACTCTCCTTCTGGACATCTACGACACCTGGAATAGTATCAGGGACTACCTCATGGGTTTGTTGGGAGGAATTAATCAGATTAAGCTCGTCCAACACTGAGCAGTGAGCCTGACACAAACTAAATGTTACCTGTTATTGCAAAATCACCATTAACGCCAGGTACACTGCAAATAGCATCAGCAAAGGAGGAGATGATTTATATCCCATCACTAGCATTCTTGCAGCGTTTCTTAAGGATGAGTAAGTAAACTTCCTGAATGATGTTTGCCTGTCACTTCACTTCGGGAGAGGTCACTGGCAAATCGGTGGCTCTCTGGTGAATGATCGGGTTGTTTAGAATACACAGTGCCTTAATCCCAGGAAAGAATAACAAAACCAAGCCCTTCCCAGGAACTGTCCCGAGAAGAGAGCCTGTCAAAAGGAAATTAACAAAGTGCACAGCAGATAATCCATAGTAATCAGCCCAGGAAATCAAAAAGAAAGCAATTGCCCTGAAGACCTACATCTTGTTTGTTCAATATTTCTGCAAGGTCAGGAGCCAACGCCAATCCATTCTTAAATTCTTAAATTCAGAGGTAAATATATGCATGAGCTTCCCGCAGCAAGTGGGGAGATCTGTTTGTCATCCAAGAGGGCAGCATGTGCAAAGACCCAGGAACCCCTGGGAGTGCTCCTTGGAACTGTCTGGCTCTACCTTCCAATGTTAGGGGCTAGGAGCCTGAAGGCACCAGGAAAAGCCCCAAAGGGAAGCCGGAGGAGCCCACACTGCCTCTTAGCAGCGGGACACGCAAAATAAGCGATACATTCTGTGGTCTGAGAGGTTAACCTAGAAATTGGGCATGGAGGATTGTGTTTCCAAAGGGGACTGCAGTATTTCCCATCCCACGTGTTCTTTGGTGACATGATCCTCTCAAGAGGTGGAGACTGTTTCCCCTGACTTTGGATCTGGGTGGTCCCCGTCCCTTGTCTTGGCCAGTATAACTCAAGGGAAGTGACATTGGATAACTCCCCAGTCTGGGTCTTAAGAGAGCTGCAGCTTCCACTTTTGTCACTGGAACACTTACTCTTGGGATTCGCCACCCGGACGAAGGAGGCTAAGCTAGTCACGTGACGAGAGGCACACGGAGAAGGAGGTCTTAGGCTCCCAGGTGCCCCCACCCACGTGCCAGACACATGAGTGAAGCCACCTTGGGCATTTCAGTCCAGCTGCCATCTGAACACAAGCTCATGAGAGACCCTGCCAACTCCACGTGGAGCAGGGCCGCGGAGTTCAGCCTAGCTGCATCCCTTACCCACAGAACTGTGAGCAAATAAAATGGTTATTTTAAGCCACTAAGTTTCAGGGTTGTTTGTTATGCAGCAAAAGAGAACTGAAACATGGGGTCACCAGCACCGGGGATGCGTGTGTGCCTTGGGGGTCTTCTGACTCTGATAAGTTACCACCCTAGACTCATTCCCCAACCAAAAGGGATTCATTTGAGAAAAATGCAGGATGAGAAGGAAAATAGTCAAAGACCCAGAGAAAGGCTGACATAGGTCATCAGGACTGGATCATGGTCTTGTGTCCTCTACCACAGTAAATATTTCTGTCATCTTAGAAAGAGCAATGATTCCCTCCCTCCCTTCCCCCTTAGCATCTCAGAGATGCTGTCTGCTTTCATGGCATCTTTGCTTTCAAGACCAGAATGATTTTATATCTTTGGTCTCATCTGTCCTCAGAGCTTTCTTTTAAGGAGTTTGGGGCAGTATTTCTGTCCCTTTATTAGGCCTTTAAAACAGTCTCTCTTCCTTCTCTGTAAGAACATATTGTGTTCATATGGCAATGATCACAGCGGGTCATACTTGGCAGGATGTGGGCTCATCCTGCACCCTCTTCCCACAGTGGGGACAGTAGGAAGGGCAAGGTCACGTGGGTGAGAGCCCAGGATTTGGGGATTTCCAGTCATTTATGGACTTATTTGGACACTGAGCTGATATGAATCTTAAGATGTCTAACGGGACTTCTTACTCGACTTTTCCCAGTTCTTCGGAATGCTCTCGTCTCAAAGGCAATTCCTGCTTCTATTTGAGGGAGGGGAGGAGGACTGTTTCCCATTAGTAATTTCTGAAAGATTGAAAATGCATGTTTCTTTCTCAGAAACATCGAGGGCCTGGTTCTTTTTAAGGCCTAACTACTTTGAAAATTCAATTTCCTAACTTTGACCACTTTGGGTCAGATGATAAGGGAAAATTACAACTGGGGCTTTGGAGATGTTTTGCTAGATTCTTTGTTAAACTCCAAACGAAATCAATCCTTTCCTCCTAATCCTCCTAACCCGCAGGACTGCTGTGCTGTATAGCTCCAGGGAAGACACTGACACTGTAGTCTAAGTGATGGCAGCTCAGAAAATGATGCACCCATAGCACCCACCAGTGTTCCCAGTCTCACCAACGGTACCACCTCCTTACAGGTCCTTAAGGCGGTCACCCTCATCCCCCACAGCCAATCAACAACCAAGTCACGTTGATTCTACCTGTTAAATAGTTCATATGTCCCTGGCATTCTCCTTGACTCTCACTACATCCTAGTCTAAGTTAGTTTCCTACCTCTTGCCTGGACACACACATTAACTCCCATTATAGCTCCTACATTCATTCTTGACCTTCTCTAATCAGTTCTCCACGCTTCAGGGAGAAAGATCTTTTTTTTTTTTTTTTTTTGTGGTACGCGGGCCTCTCACTGTAGTGGCCTCTCCCGTTGCGGCCTCTCCCGTTGCGGAGCACAGGCTCCGGACGCGCAGGCTCAGCGGCCATGGCTCACGGGCCCAGCCGCTCCACGGCATGTGGGATCTTCCCAGACCGGGGCACGAACCCGAGACCCCTGCATCGTAAGGCAGACTCTCAACCACTGTGCCACCAGGGAAGCCCTAGGGAGAAAGATCTTTTAGGATGCAAATCATCATGCCCCTTCCTGTTTAAGCCCTTCTGCTGCTTTCTCTTACTCTTAGGCTGAAGTCCAAACTCTCACCATGGCTTCCTGCATGATCTGGCCCAGTCCATCTCTGCCACCCTCTACTTTTCTCTGCGCTCCTGGCTCCCTCTGCATCAGGACATTTGCACATCCTGCCCGCTCTGGCTCCCCCTACCACAGTTCCCTTGAGTGTATCCCTGTTCAGCCTCCATCCTTCAGTTATACATCACCTCCTCAGAGGGACCTCTTCTGACCACCGAGCTGAGTTACGCCCACTGCAACACTTGACATCCTATAGCCCTGTCCCAAACCCGGCACGCTCCCAGTTACTTCTTCAGCATCTACCTATCCCATCAGACCATTAGCCTTGAGCAAGTCTATCATTTACCACTGGAATCCCATTGCCAGCACACAGTAATGGTCAAAACACATCTGGTGAGGCTTCCCTGGTGGCGCAGTGGCTGGGAGTCCGCTTGCCGATTCAGGGGACACGGGTTCTCGCCCCGGTCCGGGAAGATCCCACACGCCGCAGAGCAGCTAGGCCCGTGAGCCACGGCCGCTGAGCCTGCATGTCCGGAGCCTGTGCTCCGCAACGGGAGAGGCCACAACAGTGAGAGGCCCGCGTGCCGCAAAAAAAAAAACAAAAAACAAAAAAACCCAAAAACAACATATCCAGTGAATGAATGAACAAATGAAGGATCAGTTTTGATTTCACTCATTCACTGAAACGCTAAGACCCTCCCATTGGTCAGACATTCTGCTGGGGGCCTGGAAGGGTAAACATCTGACCAAGATACAGTTTCCACACTCAGCAGACTTTCCAAACCTCCTGACGTCAACCGCCTGGTTCTAGAATTCAGATGGAGGTGATACTGATGCTTCCAGTCCAAGCAAAACTCAATTGCCACTAGCAAGCCACACTTAACAGGGTCAAGGATTGTTGACAACAGGGCCCGACTCGGGCTGCTTTTCCTCTTGCTGCTGGTGGCGATGTGGCGGGCTCATTCTACCACTAACCAGCAACAGAAGCAGGTCCAAAGGGCTGGGCCTTGAAATGAACTCTTTTGCCTAGTCCTTCCTTCATTCATTAACTCAAAAGCTTTTGTTGAAAGTCAGCTGTGAAGAGTGCTGCAATGCTCTGGGTAAGAGGTGGCTGCACGAGGGCCAAATTCAACCCTTGGCTATTATTAGCAAATCGCTCTAATCTTTCCCCTCAACCTTCTCCACACTAAGGATGCTTACAAGGTGTTTAACTATTAAAGGACATACAAGATGGAAATGAAGAAAAGTGCACCCGTTTCTGGCTTCTCAGGATCCATGATTCCTTCTCATCTTTAGCACGGAGGCAAATCTTCAGTGAAGCCTTTGCTGATCACCCCTCATCCCACACACCAACTGATTTAGCCCAAGTACTGGTAGTACTTGGCTAACATTTTGAATGAGCTGCCAGTGATTGAAAAATTGGGAAATTTCGCAGATCTGGACTCCCCAGCTTCTCCTGAAAAAGCAAACCATTTGGCCGCACTGGGCCTGCAGTCCCACAAGCTTACAACCAGCTGGAGCTGAGTGGAAACGTCTTCCTTTGGATGCGGCCAGCTCTCTCTGTTGAATCATTGTTCCCAACCAGCTTTACTGGGCTTCGTCACCTGCCAGGCTTCCATGGGCGTTGGAGTTGGTGTTCCATGCTGCTCTAGGATTACTGACAGGTCAACAAGCAATGGTAGTTATCCTTGAGCATCTCAGAGGGAACCTTCAAACTGTGCCCCTCAGTCCAGGTGGGACACATGAAAAACAGGGAGAGCAGGAGACCTTGGAGAGTGACCGCTTGAAATCCTATGTTTGTTTGAATCTCCTATGTTTTGCATTTTATGGCAGGGACCCAGTCTTAGGCAACTCCTCCATAGACTGGCAGCACCGATGCAAGCACAAGGTCTTGCTGCTGAAGTTCTCTGAGCCTCTGTTTCCATGTGCATAAAGTGGGGTGTCACAAAGACACCTCCATAAGAGTGTCACAAAGTTATTGCAAAAATTCTTTTAATTCTGGGGACTTCCCTGGTGGCACAGTGGTTAAGAATCCGTCTGCCAATGCAGGGGACATGGGCTCAAGTCCTGGTCCGGGAAGGTCCCACAGCTGTGCACCACAACTACTGAGCCCATGAGCCGCATCTACTGAAGCCCAGGTGCTCTAGAGCCCATGCTCCGCAAGAAGAGAAGCCACCGCAATGAGAAGGCCACGCACCGCGCCAAAGAGTAGCCCCTGCTCGCCGCAACTAGAGAAAGCCCGCGCACAGCAATGAAGACCCAACGCAGCCAAAAAGAAAAAAAAAAATTCTATTAATCCTGCCCGTAAAGCGCCAGGTTCATAAGAAGTGCTGCATACATGCTAGTCTTATTGACATCTTCACAAATTCATTAAGAACAAATAATTAGGTCTCAAAATAGCAGTATACATCGAAGCCTCATATCCAGATCATTTTTCATCGTTATTTATTCATCTTTTATTATAATAGGAGTCCATGCTCCTTATAAAAAGGCTCAGAGAAATTCATATCACAGAGAGAGTGGATCCTTGGACTTTCTAATTGCTCTGGTTCTCCCTTCATTCATGAACATTTACATCTCCACGGTGACATACATATACATGCATTAGGACCAAATCAAGGCTATGGCATATAGCTGGTCCCTCTCTGCTCGAACTTAGCCCTTAGGTTGAATAAAAGGCTTGGCAAGGAAAATTGGACTTTGCAGCCACCTTGGTAATATTCTCTGGAATGAACGTGATATTTATTTCCCTCTGGGTTATCACTCCAGCACTGCCTTCCACATCCTGGCAGTTCAATTAAAATCCTGGAGTCCTGGCCAGGAGGTCCTGTTTTCAGGTGGTCACCCTCGGACATCAATTGCTGAGGTTTTTTCAATGTCAGCTGAGTGGTGCCTGCTCCTGTCACCTGGTGTGCAATGACCCACCCATGGACCAAGTTAGGAGAGGCCCATGGGTGGGACTCCCACTCAGAACAGGACCATCCAAAAGGCATTTTCCCTGCAGTGGGCGTCTGGCTGCTCTGAGACACTCTTCCGGGCTGGTTTTCTCAGGAAGGACATGCTGCCGGGTCCAGATCTTTGACCCTTGACAGTTATTTTGGCCCTGCAGTGAGTCAACTACGTAAAAACTGGAGATCTTGCAACAGGGGTAGCACCAAGTTCCCAGGCTCTGTCTATCAGCAAAACGAAATCTGCAGGAAAATAAAGGCTCAGGGCTTTCTTGTCCTGTAGGATTCCAAGTTCTCTCTTCTCTGGGTTTTGGCTTTACAGAGAGAGTTGTCCTTGGCTGTGGGTTTTCCGTAGGTGTTCCTCCCATTCAGAGTCATCAGTTCAGATGGAAAACAGAACAGACCCCAAAATGTGGTGGGAAATTGCCAACAATGGGGAGATAAGAATTTGGCTATTATTAGCAAATTGCTGTAATCTTTCCCCTCAACCTTCCCTATACTAAGGATGCTTACAAGGTGTTTAACTATTAAAGGACATGCAAGATGGAAATGAAGAAAAGTGCACCCGTTTCTGGCTTCTCAGGATCCATGATTCCTTTTCGTCTTTAGCACGGAGGCAAATCTTCAGTGAAGCCTTTGCTGATTACCCCTCATCCCACACACCAATTGATTTAGTCCCTCCAGCCTTTATTTTCCTCTAGACCTTGTGTATTTCTCCCTTAGAGCAGCGACACCTAGAATAATAGCTAGTTTAATGAGGGCTAATTGTATGTGAACACAGGGGGCATAAACACTTACAGATATCATCTCATCTGATCCTCTCAGTGATTCTATGGGCAACCATAGGTATCTCCAGTCTACAGATGAGGAGACCAAGGTGCAGAGTGGTTAACGGCAGCAACGCACCACCCACTGTGCTATGTGGCCTCCCATCGTAAGGTACTTACTGATGCCTCTGGACTGTGAGCTCTAGCAGTGGGGGGGGAGTCATCCTCAGCATGTTTGTCTTCCCAGATAACTGCCTGGTGCACACTGGGCGCTCAGTAAACGTACTGAAATGGACCAGTTCTAAAAAGTGCAGCTTTTTAGAATTACTTCCTCTAGCTTCGCAAAGCCTCTCTCTGTGATCCCAGGGCACTAGGCAATATGCTTTTATTATAGGTTCTATAATATACCAAGATGATGGTATCTTTCTTTTCTTTCCCTCCTCCCTCCCTCCCTTCCTTCCTTTTCTTCTCTTCTCTTTTCCTTTCCTTTTTCTTTTTTGTCTCTATTTCCCTGAGACTGTGAGCCTCTCAAAGCCCTTCCCTTGTCCTTTCATCTTCTATGTCAAGTGCCTGGCACTGGGGGAGGGAGAGGACAGCTAAACATCTCATCTCACAGGTAGTGGCTTCTTGGAGCCTCTTTGGGAAGATTTGTGAGACCCCAGATGGCTCATGAGGAAGGCAGGCCCCTATCATATACCAGTATCTGTTGTGGGTGCTGGCAGGGCCCCATGTCACACAACTCTGGCCATCAGGGTACAGGGCTGGGAGAGCTCACTCGGCCAGGACAGGGTCTAGAGAACAGCCATTCTCGGTCACAGGGGTGCAGAAACGGAAGATGGCAGGGACGGCACCCCAGCCCAAGAAGACCCTCGTTCATGCAGGTGGCCAGCAGCTCAAAACGGCTTGGTCTGAAGACCCAGGAGGAGGATGGGCAAGGATGGACATACGTGAAGGCAGAGGGAGGCTTCATCAATTCATTTATTCAATAAATATTTGCCGAGAGTCTACCAAGGGCCAGGCGCTGTCTCGTGTGAGGGGATATAGCTATGAGCCAGATAAATGAGGTCCAGACTCTCAAGCAGCTTGCAGGCTGGCGGACTGGGTTAGGAAGGGTGAATCTAAATATACAACCACAGATCAGGAAGATGCTTTTTACAAACAACTTCTGTCTGCTTTAGTTGGCTCTCTACCTTTGTTGATGGATGCAACCGATGATTACTGAGTGCTCAGTCTGTGACTCAAGTAGAGCTGGGTTCTGTTCACCAGCAATAGTCAGCGATATGGGAGGAAAGGAGCCTGAAAGCGAACGTGGGGAGGGATCAGAGGATCTTCCTTTGGGAAGCCTTCGACCATCATTTCTGGGGTGGGTAGGGATGCATCTGGGAGGGGAAAGGCTCATCCCAGATGCCCCCACTCCAAGGAGAGAGAAGAAGAATCTGTTAAATGTTGGTATCTATGGAAACACAACGTCTCTGGATCAGAGAACAGACCAATCGTTACTCACAGATCATCTTAGCAGGTCTGGTTCTCTCTGCCCCTCCTCCTCCTGGGTGACGACGCACAGGCCGAGGTCACCTGCATGTGCAGTGGTTGCACCACAGGAGAGGAACCCCGACATTACGACACTCAGAGCTTATAGAGGGTGGCCTGGGTATCTGCCTCTTCTCCTCTCTGGACAGAGATGGAGAGAGAAGCCTGACCCTCTAATGTAAACACATCCTCTCTGGGGAGAGGAAGGGAAGGTCCGTTGCTTTTTATTGCCCTTAGAAAGTAAACAAGTGTCTCCAGGGAAAAGAAATCTTTAAATTCCTCCAGAGCAATACACAATCTCTGGCTTCCAAGGCATGTTTGCCATTTAGCCATCTTTTTTGTGTGTGTGTGTGGTATGCGGGCCTCTCATTGTCATGGCCTCTCCTGTTGCAGAGCACAGGCTCCGGACGCGCAGGCTCAGCGGCCATGGCTCACGGGCCCAGCCGCTCCGTGGCACGTGGGATCTTCCCGGACTGGGGCACGAACCCACGTCCCCTGCATCAGCAGGCGGACTCTCAACCACTGCGCCACCAGGGAAGCCCCATTTAGCCATCTTTTGATTCAGCTTGCCAGTAGAAAGCCTGAACCTTGCAGAAGTATGAAAATATTCATAGCCCAACAAAATCATCATTGCGGTGCTTCCTAAATGCCTAGGGCTGTTCTGAGCTGCACACATACACACACACGTATAGACTCATTTCAGCTTCTCAACAACCCCATGAAGTAGGCATTACCATTATCCCCCTTTTACAGATGAGATAGTAAGGCCTAGAGGAATTTATAAACCTCATCGAAAGCCACACAACAACGGACTTCGAACCCAGGATGTTAGAGCCCTTGCTTGTCACCACTGCACTGGCTTCCTCTGTCACAGGAGACAAAGTCTGGGGGTTCTGGATGGGAAGGGAAGTTAGTTCCCGCCTCAGAGAAGGCTCACACGACTTCCATACAGATCCCACCAGTGAATGTCACTCAGGACCCTCGGGAAAATGCCGCTGCTTTTCCCATCTCTGCACAAAAGGAGTAAGAGCTGCTATCTCTGTGGCTTTTAAAATATTTTTCTGAAGAGAATTAGGCCATAAAACCTAGTGCCTTGGCACCAAGAAATCTGGAAACTAGGGGCTTGTCCTGTGGCAGAATGAATTTGTACAAGGATGAATCAGATGGAGACATCAGACACGTGTATCAGGTGCATCACAACTTCTGCTTCCTTTCCAAAGCTGAGGAAAACAAAAAACAAAACCTGCCACCCAGATGTTAAGTAACTCCTAAATCCTCTTTAATTAACTGGGTATACTCAATGCCACATTGAGAGAATGCCTTCCTCTTGGTGTTTTCAGCCTTGAGAATGGAGGTCTGTAGTCCTAGGCTTGAGGGGATTGAGAAAAGAAAAGCAAGGATTTGTTCAGGCAAATCCTCCTATGAGATGCTCTGTTTAACGGGATAATTGACAGGGAGACAGGAGGCGAGGAAGATTATCTGGGATTTTGTAGGTTGGCCTTACAACCAAGATAACCACCTGACATTCCAGTGTTCCTCATGCTTCACGACCTTCCTAAAATGGGGAGGGCGGGCATGTCCCAGAGACCATTTAACCACTAAATTTTTATTGAGCACCTCCAGGTGCCAGGCCCTGTAAAGGGGGCTGAAGATGCTGCAGGGAACAATCAGAGCAGGTTGAAGCTTGCCTTCTGGAGGGAGAGACAGCTACCAAACTAGGAACTAGGGGAGTCAATTAATCACTGGGGTGATGCAGAACCGTGGGGGCAGAGGGGGGAGGCCTACTGAGATCTGCAGGCATGTGAACATCTTCCTGAGGTGACACTGGACCTGACACTCGCATGACCAGCAGGAGCCAGACATGCGCAGGGCTCCAGGAAGAGGGTCCCGGGCCCAGAGAGCAGACCAGTTAGCACAAACGCCTGATGCAGGAAAGTGCTAGCGTTCTCCAGGAGACCAGTGTGGTAGGGGCCAATGAAGGGGAGGAGAGTGGGTCAGAGTGAGGCCAATGGCTGGTAGGGGAGGCAGGGTCTCCACCATTCAGCTGCCTTGTAGAGCCGGGGCCAGCAAGTCACAGTCTGTGGGCCAAATCTGGCCTCCTTCCTGCTTTTATGAATAAAGTTTTATTGGAAGCAGCCAGGCCCATTTGCTGACAGCGTCTGTGGTTGCTTTGAGGCTGCCACCACAACTTTCTGTCCCAAGTTGAGCAGCTGCAAGAGAGACCATATGGTCCACAAAAGTCTAAAATATTTACTACCCGGCCTTTGGTAGAAAAAGTTTGCCAATCCCATTATAGGTCATGTAGGACGTTTGGATTTTACTACATGACCCTGTGTAATGAAGTAGCCACTAGAGGGTCTTACACGTTGGACTGATATGTTTTAAAAGACTATTCTGGCAGTTGTGTGGAGGAGGACTGGGAAGAGGCAGAAAGGGCCAGGAGAGCAGTGAGGGGGATTTTGTATTTCCCTCCCACCCACATTGCAGACCAACCATATTCAGACTGCGCCAGCGTGGCCAAGTTCCTGCTATGTGTCAGTCATTGTGCAAAGTGCTTCCAGAGACCTTGTTTCTTTATTACAACGTTAAAAGACATAATGCATTTAGAGTGCTTAATTCCACGCCTGGCGCACAAAAGTGTTGAATAAAAGTTAATCAAATAATTTGGAAAAAATTGGCAAGGAGCATCAGTCTGCTGTCAAAGGTGGGATTCTTCAGAAGCAGATCCTGAGACAAGGACTGGGCACAGGTGATGTATGAAAGATGTCTTCCAGTAGGAGCGCGAGGAAGAGGGTGGGGAAGGAAAGGCAGGCAAGTGAGGGTTCATTTCAGGCAAACGTGTGCCTGGGGGAACCTCAGCCTGAACCCGCTGGGGCGGGGGGTCCTGAGTGTAAGTTACGCCTCAGAGTGTGTCCTGCTGTGATTGAGGGGGCTGGGCTTCCATACTCCCACACCGGTCAGTCACTGGCTGAGGGCTGTCTTGAACGGACATCAACTCCCAGGCACTTCCAGCTCTGTGAGCACGTCGGCAAAGCAACTCCAGAGGCCAAGGGCCATTTTCAGAAGAGGTCTCAGGTACAGGACATGGGAAGCAAAAGCACGCAGAAGCAGGCAGGGTGAGGGTTGTGGTGGTGCACAAGAAAAGGCTTAAGGGGATGTAAGGGGATGTGGGTGGAGTGTTGTCGGCTACACGTACCCATTGCTCAGATGCAGAGACCAAGGCTCGTGGACCAAGGCTTCTTGACTTGCTCTCCAGTGGGAGTCAGGGTTGCAGTCTCAGTCTGACTCCAAATCCCACCCGCTGCCCTCTTTCCTAGCAGACCCCTCCTTCCTCCCTCCAGTGCTCATGAAAAATTAAAGCCCTCTGATGCTTCCTACTTCATGAAACAATCCTGCAGGTATGCTGGCTGCACTCTCCTGCAGATTGACTTTCAATGCCTGTAATTACTTAATCAGAAAAAAATGATGGTCGTAAAAATTGGGAGTGTTCAATGTCCTCTGAATAGCCAAGGAAGGTTATCAAAATACCAAAGTTTGGACAAACATAACTTCTTTTATAGAGTCTCTCTAACAGCAGACTGTAAAACAGTCCTCTGCAAGAGGGGCTGGGAGATAAAGAAGTTCTTCTTCCAGCAGTAATAAATCAAACAACACTCCACGGACAGTGGAAATTGATTTTTCTCCCTCTTCACACAGCCATAGCACTACCAAAGCCACAGCACGATGCTCCCACAGTGACAGGCTTCAACTTGGCCACATCAATTACCAAAATAAGAAATGTCAGGCCTTGGCATGGTCAACGGTCCTACATATGCCCCCTCCCCAAGGCCTTTTATTTAAAGTTTAACAAGACTCAACCAGGCCAAAGCCCAGAGTTAATCTCCAAGAGAATCCTGTCTCCCTTCTGAAAATTCCCTTCAGTCGCTCAGGGGATCCTAAGTTAGCGCAGGACTAATTCCAGGTCCAGGTGATCTGGTCAAATTAAAGTCTGTGTGGATCTCTCTCCCTCTCTCTCTTTCACTTGCTCTCATGATCACATTCTTACAGTCTTTTTCATTCATTTCTGGGTTCACATGACCCTGCTTAAGAAAGGTTGTTTTACAGAATAATACAAATAGCCAGTACAAGGCTACACCTTTTCATCAACTGAAAAACAAAACAGATCCTCAAAGTCCCAATCTCCCCAGAGGTTCTGATTCCTCCCACTGTTTCCCACCCCATCCCAAGAATGGACGCATGAGGACTGTGGGAGGAGAGACTGTACAGCTGGCCCTCCATATCCGAGGGCTCTGCATCCGCACATACGGAGGGCTGACTGTACTGTACCATTCTATATACTTGAGCATCCACGGATTTTGGTACCCGAGGGGGTCCTGGAGCAAATCCCCCACAGATACCAGAGGATGACTGTATACCAAAGTAGATTCAACAGCCCAAGCTCATTTCCAGCTTCTGCCTGTCTCACATTGACTAACATCTCATCGGCCAGAGCAAGTCACATGGTCAGGTCTAAAGTCAGGGGGCAGGAAGTCTACTCGGCCCACCACGTGGCCATGGCAACAGTGTGGGTAAGAAACATCACTCCAGGAAGCAAACACTTGGGACCAGAAATTCCGCCTACCACGTGCTCCAGTCAAGGCGATGTGGTCACTGTCGTCTAAGTGCTTCCTTCCTTTCCTTCTAAAACAGAAGGCAAATCACGATGACAAGGGATTATATTGTTCATATAAACAATTAGACCGGACATGCTAAAACATGAATTCTTAATCCATACTCAAGATGTAGAGGGTACTCGTAAGAGATGACATCAGAAGAGACCCCTGAGCCTGTAGGAGAAATTCTGATTCCCCCAATATGACATCAGAGTGATATGGAACTATTACAAACTTTCATCTTAGTCCAAAAGCAATGATTTGCTTTCTAGACTGTCCTCCGTGTAATAAAACTACTAACAGTAAATCAGCTATACTGCAATAAAATAAAAATTTAAGAAGATAAAACTACGAATAGCATGTAATATTTGTTTAACAAGTTACTATGCACTTTCCACAAACTTTATCTGTTTTTCCCCATAAAACGCTATGGATTTGTTGTTGCCATTTCACTGATGAGGAAACAGGCTCAGAGAGGTTGGTTAATTTACCGAAGGTCATTATTGGAATGACCTAGCTATTATGTGGAAGAGCGATAGGACTCAAACCCAGACTTCAGATTATAATTCCTTTGTTCATTCTCGTATATTTCAATCCTTCCTTCCAGCTTCAGTAGCCAGCTTTATCTTTTCTCTGTCATCACTCAGAAATGGGACACTGCAGAGAAAGCAGGAGCAGACAGGTGTTGAAGTTAGCTATGGGCTGTGGTAACACATAATTCTGTGTCCCCTATAGAGTATGGTTTGTGAACACTGAAAAAAAACAAACAAACATGCATCGTAAGGATTCATTTCCCGTGGGCCCTTGGGAGCGGAAGAACAAGGCTAGGTGATGTTTAAGCTGTAAGTCATCCAGAGCAGCATCCTCAGCCTTGAAATCCTTTCTCTGTAGATTTCTGAGCTTCTGCAAGGGGGATTCAAAAGTGAGTTTCACAACCCTCTGGCAGACAGGCAAGGTGCAACAATTTTTCCCTCTTGCAACAGAATACCCGAAACCTCAAATGCACAGATTAAAAGGTAAAAGGACACTTAACCAAAAATGTCTGCAAAATGACAAGCTTATCCCTTGTCCCTCCGCTGGCAGAAATACAAAGGGTTTTGTTCTGTTTTTTTCTTTTCAGTATTGAAATGTGGCCAAGCCAGTTATGATAAAGAGATTAATCGTTCTTTCAGCAAACTCCTTAGTAAGAAGACATTCAAAACGCATGATTTCCCCTCATATTCTCAATGCACAGATCTGGCGAGGTAGAAGAGAGGAAATGGGGCTGATCTGGTTTCACTTCAGACCCTGGTGGTGCACGAGGCTGCCTTGTGAAGGAAGAGGTTTGTTCCCGCTCTCAGCTCATGGTTGACTTTGACTGCAGTGTATTTTAATGAGAAATTAGTGAGTAAGGAAGGCACTACTGGGGTGACAGCCTAGTCTGATACCAGAAGGGTCATCTCTAAAATGACCCTTTCTAAAACCTCACCTCCAAATATGCTGTATTAATAATCACACTGACCGGAACCCCCTGGGGCCAGGCAGAGGCTTTTCTGAAGCTGGGCCAACAGAAGACAGAGCTGGCTTTCCTAACTCTTGTGCAAACCTGCCTCCCTTGGAACGAGGACTCAATCAGGCAGAAGCCAGCCTGAGGTGGAGGGCGAATAAAGATGCCTAACTGGCGAGAAGAGCTTCCAATGGGCTCTTCTGAGGGCAGGATGTCCACTCAGGGGCTGAAGACCACGGGCTCTAGAGTCAGGAAGACCTGGGTTCAAGTTCCGACACTGATCTGGGACAGGCTGGCTTCTGTCACTGAGCTTCCCTGCCACGTGTGCTTCACAAGGGCTTGCTCTGAGGACAAGGAGCCGTGTCTTAGTCTGTTTAGGCTGCTATAACAAATCACCGCAGACTGGTCATTTTATTTTATTTTATTTTTTAAATGTATTTATTTATTTATTTATGGCTGTGTTGGGTCTTCGTTTCTGTGCATGGGCTTTCTCTAGTTGTGGCAAGCGGGGGCCACTTTTCATCGCGGTGCGCAGGCCTCTCACTATCGTGGCCTCTCTTATTGCGGAGCACAGGCTCCAGACGCGCAGGCTCAGTAATTGTGGCTCACGGGCCCAGTTACTCCGCGGCATGTGGGATCTTCCCAGACCAGGGCTCGAACCCGTGTCCCCCTGCATCGGCAGGCAGATTCTCAACCACTGCGCCACCAGGGAAGCCCTAGACTGGTCATTTTAAATCATAGACATTTACTTCTCACAGTTCTGGAGCCTGGAAGTCTGAGATCAGGGGGTCCACGTGATCAGGTTCTGGTGAGGACCCTCTTCCTAGTTTCCTCACATGGTGGAGAGAGGGGGAGGGAGAGGGAGGGAGGGAGGGAAGGAGAGGGGGCTCTCAGGTCTCCTCATCTGCTCATAAGGACGCCAATCCCATCACGGGGGTCCCACCCTCACAGCCTCATCCAAACTCAATCACCTCCCAAAGGCCCACCTCCAAATACCATCACATTGCAGATTACAGCTTCAACATGTGCATCCTGGCGAGACACGAACATTCAGACTACATGCAGCACGAGGTACTAGCAGAAACCAGGAGGCACCGAGCCCGGCAGAGATGCAGTGGACATGGCCTCCCAAGTTCAGGTGGAGAGTCCTTGGTATACTTCTAGAGACAAGTTGGCCATGTAGCCAACTTCCTCTCCAGCCAGTGGGGTGTGTGGAAGCCTTCGAGGCCTTTTCTCCAGCCAAGAGGTAGCTTTGTGTGCCCGCTAATTCCCTGGGTTTCTCCTAAGTGGGGGCAAAGTCTCCAGAACGTGCACCCCACTTGGCCACTGCTTTCCTCCTTGCTCTTGATTGGAAGCTAAACGCCACTTGAGTGATCATTAAAGTACCATTGCCAGGGGCACCTCACAGAGCGTGGGCACAGAGGGCCTCCAGGCCAGCAAGGGGCTGCCCTCCACCCCGCGCCCCTGCAAAGCAGCAAAAGAGCAGCAAACCTCAGTGATTATGCAAATCTGGAGTCTGCGTCTCATTTCCTCCTTTGAAACTTGTGGGAATCTGCTCTGAGACCTCCTTCTTAATGAATGTTAGTTACTTCTGGAGATCACAACTTCCCAGGAGTGCTTTTTTCGCTCCTTCTTTAAACAACAACAACAAAAACCCCAAAACCTACAATAATGTAATGTACAAGTTGACTTTTAAATTTTATATATACATGTATTTTTTTTTTTACAGAAAAGTTTTCAAAATATTTTCCTCACCTGGGATTAGAACTGTACCTGATATCAAAATCCCCTGGATGGAGGGGTGGGGGATGAGGGGGAGGTGAAAGGGAATTTAGGGACAAGCACAACAGTGGCATTTTGCAAGGCTTGATTAACTTAATTTTTTCAGCTGAGGAAATCCATGTCATTGTTCCCAGTTCGTAAGTGGAGGCAGGAGCAGAAGTTCAGAGAGGTTGTGTAATCTGTATTAGGTCACACAGCTGGCAGGCAGTGCAGATGGGATTTGAAAGAGCATCTACCTGGCTTCAAAGCCCCTTCCCTTTCTCCTGAGCACACCTTTCCCTCTCCCTGCACGAGAACATTTCCCAACCGTCATGAAGTGTGAGCTTCAGCCACGGACTTCATCCACCCCAGTATGAACTGATATAAAAACCTGGATCGGGCTTCCCTGGTGGCGCAGTGGTTGAGAGTCTGCCTGCCGATGCAGGAGACGCGGGTTCGTGCCCCGGTCCGGGAAGATCCCACATGCCGCGGAGCGGCTGGGCCCGTGAGCCATGGCGGCTGAGCCTGCGCGTCCGGAGCCCGTGCTCCGCAACGGGAGAGGCCACAGCAGTGAGAGACCCGTGTAGTGTACCGCAAAAAAAAAAAAAAAAAAAAAAAAAAATCTGGATCATGGATTTGAATTTTGTGGACCTGCTTAATGTACAAGGTTTGAAAGGCTGCGTTTTATATCTGATGATGCTCAGCACGACCCTTCCTCTGGCCTCCTCACTGTCCCACGTAAATCATCATCCTTCCTTGTCTGCATCCAAGCCCAGGGAGCTGTCCCCGCATCCTGTCCACCCAAACCCACCTTGACTCTCAGGCCCAGGTCAGGGGCCCTGCGCCAAGGACTCTTCCCAGTGGCTGAAGGTGACATCCGTCTCCCTCTCTGAATCCCCCAGGCCTGTGCCAACTTATCACAGGCTGGTTAGAGAGGAGCCCCCAAGTTCTGGCCAAGTGTCCCCGTAGAGGGAGCCCCAGTCACCCATACTTGGGTCCTCCGCTCTGCCCCTCACTCACTCCTTCTGGCTGGTCAGTCTGCGGGAAGGAAAAGGGTCTGCCCGGAGCCTGTCTGCTCACAGGACATATGCATCCCGGTCTGTTCTCTGCCGAAGTTACTGAGAAAGACTATGGCTGGAGAGCTGGGGGCCTGTGGTCCTTCAGCCCAGCCTGCCACTGGGGTGGAGAATTGGCCAAAACCCAAGTCTGATTTCCCAGTCAATCAGCTCTGTTGGTAACGACTGTGATCTCCATTTGTCTTCCTCCCGTGTCTTTAATTCTCAGTTGAAATCAAACTGGGGATGGAAGGAAGAGTGTCCTCTTCAAACACAGCCCCACCAATACTGTCTGGTATTACCTGTGATTGGTTCATGTGTGTAAGCCCAGTTTCTGAGCATAAACAGGAGGTGCTCAATACATGCTTGCTGAGTGAGTGAAGAGACCACTTGAAGGCATGCTTCCTGGATCTCCCTCAGTGCCCTCCAATCGCGGACACTTTCAGTAAAGTCTTGGCAATTGACAATAACCAAAGTTTGCTGCTCTCTGAGCTGTGGTTATTGTATAAATTAAAAGTGTTGATATCGCTAATGCACTCTACTTGGCAACATCTTCTATAAAGCGAACTGTGACCCACCCTCTCTAGTTAACTCGGAATTGTCCAAATGCACAGTTAGGCTGCAACAAAACTCTGTTGAGGATGTGTCCCCAAAGGTAGTCACTGTTTATTTTGTTAGATTTGGGGAAACCATGGCATCTAACAACGATCCTCAGGGAGAAAGGTGCTGTGATCTATTAGTGACGTCTGCATGGAGACCAGAATGAGGAATGGTGTTCTGTGTGTCAAGCGTTTGCCATCCCAGGACCAGAGGAGTTCAATGATGCCTGGATTCAGGATTGCGCAGCAGTGTAGCCCAGCAGTTAACAGCATAGATTCTAGCAGCAGACTGCTGGATTCAGGTCCCTGCCCTGGATGTGTGACCTTGGGCAAGTCTCATACCTTCTCTTTGTTGCAGTATTCTCTGCTAAAAATGGAGACAGCAATAGTACCAATTTTATAGGGATGTTATGAGGATTAAATGAAATGATCTGAGAAGTTCTGGTAATAGTGCCTAGCACTGAGTAAGTGCTACATTGTGTCAGCTATAAGTAAGAGGGTGATGAAATAAAAAGGTTAGAATTCAGTGATAATAAAGAAAAGAACGGCCAGGTCTCTAACAACGCAAATTAAAAAGGTAGGTTTCAGAATGGCATGCAGGTATTCATTAAACCCATATGTATACATTATATCCACATGCATATACAATATCCAAATGTGTCTAAAGGCCTGGAAAGACCCAGAGGTAAATTCATTATAGCAGGGTGGGAATTTGGAGTTAACTTACAATGAGCATGTATCATTTCCCTGAGGCAATAAAGCTATTAAAAAATCCAAACCAACAAGCAAACACACAAAGCATCACATCTCTTCTCTGAAGGAAAGAGGCTAAGAGTCTGGATCACATTATAAATGAAGTCACCACCTGACATTTGAGCCCTAAGTGTGATCATGCCTGGGAACAAAAATGGTACTTCCAGGGTTAAGGTGCGCCTGGCCATTAACCCAACAGACTCTGTTGCTTGTTTCCAGTTATAGTCTCATGATGTGAGAACCTACTGACAAAATCTCTAAAATCGTGTGTTTTCTAAAGTGCAGACACCCTGCTGGCCACCTGACCCAGCAGCTTGGGCTCAGATGTAAGCCATCTTCAGGAGATAAGAGTAGGTTTAGAGGTTTCCTGAATACAAGAGTAATTAACAAGTCTTTGAATTAATCAATCCTTCCCAGGCCTTGGGCTCCTCAAGGCTATGCAGAAGGAATGGAAGATAAATGGGTTTTGAAGGTTTTTTTTTTTTTTTTTTAAAAGAAAAAAATCTTGTCATGTGCAGAAATCCAAGAAGCAATTGTTTTTTAAAATAGAAATCTGGGGCTTCCCTGGTGGCGCAGTGGTTAAGAATCTGCCTGCCAATTCAGGGGACATGGGTTCGAGCCCTGGTCCGGGAAGATCCCACATGCCACGGGGCAACTAAGCCCATGAGCCACAACTATTAAGCTTGTGCTCTAGAGCCCACGAGCCACAACTACTGAGACAGTGTGTCACAACTACTGAAGCCCACGTGCCTAGAGCCTGTGCTCCACAACAAGAGAAGCCACCGCAATGAGAAGACCACGCACCGCAACGAAGAGCCACAACTAGGAAAAAGCCCGTGTGCAGCAACGAAGACCCAACGCAGTCAAAAATAAATAAAAAATTTAAAAACTAAAATAAAATAGAAAGCTACTAAGCATCCCAGATTATGAGTTTGAAAAGAAAAAAATGCCCAGTGAAGAACTTTTCCAGGTACACGGCGTTGCTTTGGCTGAGGCCTCAGTGTTCACATCTGGAATATGGAGCACCTAGAACTTTGTTCCTCCTGTGAATGCAGGTAAACAACTGGCCTAAAAAATGTGCTGAGATATTCAGCCTCTGGTGCTGGAAATGCAGAGGTTGTGACGGCTCTTCTTTAACAATACCCTGAACTGGGAACCAGGCAGAGAAGATGCAATCTGTGGCTACAGCCCACGGGTACTGTCTTGAGATCGTTCCATGCATTTTCTAGGATCTCATTTCTAAAAACCTTTTATTATGAAATTGTGACATACTCACACAAAGTTGCAAAAGTAGTACAGAGAGGTCCCCTGTATTCATAATAAGGCTTCTGCCATCTTCATAGCCATAAAACAGTATCAAAACCAGGAAATTGATATTGGTGCAATGTTGCAGATTTCGCAAGTTTTTACACACACTCTTTCTTTTCTTTTTTTGGTGGTGGGTATGTTGGTGTTCTGTGACATTTTATCATATTTATGGTCCCTGAGGACTGGCCAAAGAAAGCTCTCAGGGCAGAAAATGGAGAAGCCAGAGCTGTCTGTTAGCCTTCAACATGAAGCGGGGCTGGTGGCCTCTGTGGGAAGGCACAGGCCTTGAGCACCAAGGCAGAAGGGCCTTTCCCAGAAAATCCAACTTCAGGGGAAATACTCCCCCTTCCCCACCAGAAACTGTAGGGACCCCTCCCCTGCAGCCTGTTCCCCTCCATTAACTATGGCAGAGCCTGAAGGTCCAGGCTGCACCAGGAGTGGCTGCCTCTTCTGATCAGTCTGTTACTTCCCCTTAGGACTAATTCCTTGATTCAAGTCAGCCTCCTTGTGCCAAGCCGAAGCCCTCTCCTGGAGGAGGAGTAGGAGTGGCTTAAGAGCACTTTCTCCATCGAGGGTGTTCTCAGGCAACTGGCCTAGTGGAAACCTTCAGTGGCTATATCTGATGAGACGTTTTTAAAAGAAACCTTAGCATGTCTGCCCATGTTTAGGGCGGTGCCGGATAAGAACTTACGAAAGGAATTGGGATTTCCACTTAGAACATCAAATAGGTTTCAGCTCATTAACTAATTGCAGTTGATTGTTAGTGGTTGCCTGTAGCACTGTGTTGAGAAGGATTCTGAGGCTCAGAGTAGTCTCAGTGGAAAGGAATGCTGGGATCAGTTAGTAATGTCTGCCATGGGGAGTGATGGCTCGGGGGCCATGTTTATTTATCATCTTTGATAGAGTCCTTTAATAGCAGGAAACTGAGGCTTAGAGATTAGAGTGACTTGCCTGTGGCCAAACAGAAAATTGGAGACAGACCAGAGAAGAGAACACGTATCTTTTGACTAATTAGTGTTCTTTTTCCTACACAGTTCAGGAGACCATTCTGATGCTAAGCTTTCTCCTCAGCAGCTATGGCTCACTCAACTGAGGTTGGATATCATCCTTTGAGCTAAGGATAAACATCTGCCTGTCCCAGGGCCCTGGAGGCAGCCTCAGCAATCCTGGGCGTGACAACACGCCTTAAGCTTATTGAGCAGTTACTTGCACCAGGTCTGTGACAAGAGCTTTACATGCACTGGCTCCATTAGTCTACCCGGAAGACCTTCGAAACATAAACTCATATTAGCCCCATTTTACAGAAGAAGAGGTTGAGGCTAAGAGACACCAACCTCAACAAAATTAACATAAGTTAACAGATAGGGAACATTCATTCTATGCCAGCCACTTACAGGTGACTTACAGGCAACCCCCCACTGAATCCTCCCAACAACCATACGAGGTGGACCAATTATTATCCCCATTTTACAGATGAGGTAACTGAGGCCCAAAGAGATTAAAGAAAAAAGAAGTTAACAACTCCCCTCACCAACCTCCCCCCCCACCAAAAAAAAAAAGAGATCAACTTGCCCAAAGTCACAAAGCCAAGTAAGTTGTTGGACCCAGGTCTGTGGACTCCCAACCATGTGACATGACAATATTTTCTGCTTTTTCCAGAGGGGGGCTCATTCCTGAGCTGAGTTCTTCCCACATTCCTGTAAGCTGAAAACTGTCAGAAGGATGAGAAACGTGTTTTTTATTGTTATTGCCCGTGTATCCTTGAGGGCTCATTTAGATTCATTTCTTAAAAGATGATTTTCTGGGAGAAAACCCAGTGGATTCTGAAGAAATCTGCCTTTCTTGGTTCAAAAGAACTGGGTGGAATCTGATACACTGTGTCCAAGTCACAGGCAAGAGGGACTAGAGGATGGGCCGGTCTCCAAGCCAGCACTGGATGACCGAAAGCTGAGCTTCTCGAGGCACCTCCCTGGTGATCTCACCACCATTTTGTTCAAGGGAGGAAAGAACAAAAGTTGAAATCTGTGAAAACCAGGAACACGATCCAGCTGAAAACCTTGAGAGCGGTGCTCAGACCAAAGGAGTTGTTACTGGGGCAAAGATCAACCTAATGCCACCTCATGTCCATTAGGAAGGCTGTTACCCAAAAGATGGAAAATAGCAAGTACTGGTGAGATAGGGGAGAAACTAGAAGAACCCTTGGGCACTGCCGGTGGGAGTGTGAAATGGTGCGGCTGCTGTGGAAAACAGTTCGGCAGTTCCTCGAAAAGTTAAACCTAAAATGATCATATGACCCAGCAATGCCACTTCTCGGTATATCACATCATGACATTGTTCACTTGAAATATATTCAATAATATTTGTCAGTTAGTCCCCAATAAAGTAAATTTTGAAAAAGAAGAGAACTCTATTCAATATCCTGTGAAAAACCATAATGGAAAAGAATATGAAAAAGAATGTGTATATATATATATGGGTGTGTATAACTGAATCACTTTGCTGTACAGCAGTAACACAACATTGCAAATCAACTATACGGCAATAAAAAAAAAAGAGAAAATCACCTATTTTTACTGAGCTTAAAAATGGCGATTGTAACAGAGACACAGATGTAGAGAACAAATGTGTGGATACCAAGGGGGAAACGGGAGGGGTGGGAGGAACTGGGAGACGGGGATTGGCATATATACACTACTGATATTATGTATAAAATACACAACTGATGGGAACATACTGTATAGCACAGGGAACCCTACCTAATGCATTGTGGTGACCTAAATGGGAGCAAAGTCCAAAAGGGAGGGGATATCTGTATGTGCATGACTGATTCATTTTGTTGTACAGTGGAGACCAGCACATTGTAAAACAACCATACTCTGATAAAAATTAATAAAATAAATAAATTAATTTAATAAAATGATGATTGTGTCATGAATTAGTCACAACATACCTGCACTCACACCTGCACACAGGCCCACCAGGGACTCTGGGGGTGATTCTGAACTTTGACGGTCTAGTTTGGGGTGTGTGCAAACAGCATTTCAAAACCGAGCCAGTTCATGACAAGTCATACTGCACAGCTAAGACAAGATTCTTCCTTCACAGCCAAGCCCGGTTATATTTCATTTCTGCTGGATTATAGCTCCATGAGGGCAGAGACCCCTGATGTCCCCAGGGATACACAGAGCAGGCTCTTAAAGGTGGACTGGTGACAAATGAAAACGGTCCACCTCCAATGCAAAGGCCAGCTGTGCCAGGTGAGAACGGTGGCAACAGAAGCCCAGAAAACAGTGTCTGAGGCAACATTTGTCTTAATGAAGCTCCAGCGGATGAGCTGCTGGTCTCAGTATCAGTGGTGACGACTCTGGTGATGACGAGGACCCCTCCTCCACTCCTTCACTGCATTTAACCACTGTTTTCCCCCATCCAACCTAAGGACATTACAGAGATGAACCCTTGCCAAGTTTCTGACCCTGAGAAGCAGTGGAGGCCTGTGCGGAGTGCTGTGCAATTCCAAGCAGTCACTCAATGGTGAGATGAAAAAAGCCTCCTTTCGGTTTTATTATGACATTAGTGACTGTTAATTAGAGTGCTGTTGCAGCAGCAATCATTTGCCCCCATTCTCACAGTGCTAATTTCTCTTGGCTTTGCTACCAGCAGAGAAAAAAAGAAGCCCCACTATTGTTCTGGGGGATTCTTTATTTACCTTATTGTACTATCATTCCTATCTATTTTGAGCTGCTTATCATCTCAAAACAGTTGTGGAGAAGCACTGTTGTTAAAGGAAGAATGTGATTTTCTTCTTTCATGATAGAAGCCCATTTGGCTGTCGGGCTAGTCCTGGCACTAGGCGCTCGGGTCCGCAGGGCACTGGCCAGTTCTGACTGGTCTTTTGGCCAAAGCTTTTGGTTAGAACACGAGGCAATTCGATGGCCTCATCAATACCTCCTTTCATCTGCATCATCTCCTGAGGCTTGAACGATGTGATTAGTCTGTGATAATGTAACACTGCCCACAGGTGGCCAGGAACCCAGCTCTGGGCCAGACCGCCCGGACAGCTGCCGCTCTACTGGTGCTAGAAGTCAGGACTGTGGCTACCCTGGGGACAGGTAAGTGACTGGGAGGGGCTGCTCGATTTACGAGGGTCTGGCCACAGTGAAAAACCTTCTATCTGTTTATTTATGAACTAACCACTCTGGGCCTTGGTCTCCTTATCTGTAAAATGGGGCCAACAGTTCCTACCTTATAGGGTTGTGATTAAGACTACCTAAGATGGGACTTCCCTGGTGGCACAGTGGTTAACACTCCACCTGCCAATGCAGGAGACACGGGTTTGATCCCTGGTCCGGGAAGATCCCACATGCCACGGAGCAACTAAGCCCGCGTGCCACAACTACTGAGCCTGTGCTCTAGAGCCCGCGGGCCACAACTACTGAGCCCACATGCTGCAACTACAAGAGCCCGTGCTCCACAACTACTGAAGCCCACGCACCTAGAGCCCGTGCTCCACAACAAGAGAAACCACTGCAATGAGAAGCCCGCGCACTGCAATAAAGAGTAGCCCCCGCTCGCCGAAACTAGAGAAAGCCTGCGCGCAGCAACGAAGACCCAATGCAGCCATAAATAAGTAAGTAAGTAAGTAAGTAAGTAAGTAAATAAATAAATAAATTTGCCCCATAAACTACATGACAGCCTCTCCATTAAGCAGGTCCCCAGGATTCGCTCCAATAAGACAACATTGCTCATGGGTTGGGGCCCAGGCCCCGGGGGAGGTGCTCAGAGCATCTTATTTGCTTCTCGCCAGAACTCTGCACAGTGACCAGGAGAGGTATTTGGGTGTCCAGCTTCATTTTCCACTCCTTCTGGTACTAGCACCTTGACTTTGCTGCAGGGAACTACCCTGACCCCATGCTTAGTCCCTGTATTTGGGTTAAAATGGGCCCCGCCCTTCCTCCCCGGGGCGGGCACCTGACCCAGGCCGGCAATCAGCGTATTCCAACATCTTAGCCATAAGGGACCTGGGATCACCCCCCAGGACTCTTGGAGCTACTGGGAAAGTAGCTCCCTCTTCCCACCACTGATGCTAAACTGGCCTAAGAAAGCCAGGAGCAGCAAAGGGTAGACAGAAGCCCAGAGGACATGAAACCAAAGCAGCAGGATGGAGCGCTGAGGAGACAGACAGCTGATCCTAGTGACAGCCTACGACTCCTCTGGTCTGGGAACGAAGTACGGTTTTGTTCTGTTCTGTTTTGGTTGAGCAAGCTCAGAAAGCATTTGGGCTGTGATCAAAGTTCTCACTCTCCCCACTGCAATGACCTGTCACTACCTATGAGGGCACCTCTTGGTGGAGATTATTTACGTCCGTGTGACCCTGACCCCGGCTCCTTCCTCTAGCCACAGTCTCCTGTGAGTCCCCGCCTGAGAAGCACAGCTCTGGCCCAGCCACAGTGCAGCTCAGCTTGCCCCTCCTCCTCCCACATTTCACAACCACCAAACCGAAGACCTCAAAGGCTGCACACCTCACGTGTGCATTCACTGCGTGAGTGCAGGGGCATCTGTTTGACCAGACTCAGTGCTGGGTGCTCTGTGAGCATTTGTTGAATTAACTAGTTCATTCAAGCATGCATGGTTGAATGGATGAAGGAAAAAATGAATGAAAAAAACAATGAGCCGATGCGTCCACCAGCCAGGAACCAATTTCATTTCCTTTTGTTCAAATTCTGGAAGCATAAGCCTTGAGATTTCTCTCCCTGTACCTTTCCTCCCTTGCTTTGCTCTCCTTAATGAGCCTTCCCCATCTCTGCCCACCAAAGCCCCCATGAAGTGTCAGCTCAGATGACACCTCTTTGGGGCTTCCCTGGTGGCGCAGTGGTTGAGAGTCCGCCTGCCGATGCAGGGGACACGGGTTCGTGCCCCGGTCCGGGAAGATCCCACATGCCGCGGAGCGGCTGGGCCCGTGAGCCATGGCCACTGAGCCTGCGCGTCCGGAGCCTGTGCTCTGCAACGGGAGAAGCCACAACAGTGAGAGGCCCGCGTACCGCAAAAAAAAAAAAAAAAAAAAAAAAAAAGATAGGATCTCCATCCTGAAGTAGGTCACAGAGCAGGAAAGGCCATCCATCCATCCACCCTTCATCGACCCCACACATCCATCCATCCATTCATCGATTCAAAAATCAAGCACCAATTAAATATGGGCTCCGGACACAGTAGGGGCAGATAAACCACCAGTTCCAGCAACTTGGGACAAGTGCTCAGCCAGCACACAGGAGCCCACAGGCACATAAAGAAGGAAGTGAGGGGCATGATTCTGCTCCAGCTGCTTGGGAGCAGGCATCCCTCAGAGAAGACTTCCCTAACACCAAAATCTTCATCCACAGAGCCCTCCCTCCCTCACCTCCAGGCCTGTGAACAGAGGGCGGGACCACCAGGAAATGACAAAACTGAACTCTCAAAGGCTCCACTAGTCCTAGATTTAGTAACTGGAACCCCCAGAGCCCAGTAAAGGTGGACTCTTTCACTCTTCTGGGGGCTGGAAGGAAGGTGAGCTAAGGGAATTCCAGGCAAAGGCAGGAGAAAGAGCAAAGAAAAGCCTGGTATGTGGCTCCGAATGACAGCACATAACACCTAAGGTGGGGGCACCGGCAGCCAAGGTGGGAAGGTCTTCAGAGCCCAGACCAAGCTATCGAGGGGTTTAAAGATGTAGAGTGATGTGGTCGGGTTCATATTTTTTTCAGGTAAAGGGTAGAACGGAGACTTCTGGCGAGGAGACAGTCGGTGGTACCAATCTAGAGTAGAGAAGCACGCCTCTGCAACTGTGGAGAGAAGGCAAGGGTGACGAGGAACTGGAGGAAAGTCGCTGAAGGAGTCTGCATGGCTCCGGATGACAGCGGGCCCATCAACCCCCCCTCCCTCTCCCAGCAATTCTCTGTGTGTCAGCTTGGAGGCCTCTGGCCTAGCAATACGGTCTGTGTGCCTAGGGTTGCAGCTCTGCACAGCACAGCATCTTTGGTGCTATTACCCACCATCCCACTGGTTAGTCCCCGAAGCTGCAAGGATTTCTGAAGCCATAGCTCCCTGGGGAGGGACCAATTTGGGGGCTGCTGGGTATTCACCAGAGCTCCGGCGTGCCCAGCTTGGTTCTGACCAACAAAAACCCAGCCTTGCGGGGCAGATGGTCTCCTGCTCACTGCAGATGTGTTTAGGTGCCTCCTCCAGGAAAAGGCTGGTTTCCTTCCCCATTCTCACGGCACAGCAAACTGCCCAATAAAACAGCATCCCCCCTCCCCCTCCCTCGACCAAAAGGGCTCAGGGTCACACTGCATCCAGCAGGACTCTACAGGCTCACTTGGAACCATAAGCCCCCTGTCTGCTTGTAAAAGCCCCAAAGCAGATGTAAGCCTTCCAAAAGTGTGCACAGGGATCCCTCCAGGGCTCTGTACATGTTCTGAGGCTAAGCTGGGGACACTGTAGTTTTTCTGCTCCTTTGAACGCCCTATGCCTTTTGCTCAGCTGGTTCGCTCCTTAATCCTTTAACCTAACCTCTTGATTTGAACTTCCAACAATAGCAAAAAAAAAAGAGGGAGCTGAGATGTGAAGATGGTCCAACATCTGGAAGGTCTTTGGAGCCTCCCCAAATGAGAAAACTACATCTTCTACTTTGTGAGTCACGTCTGAGAGTTTCCCCACCCATCCAAAGGGGAGGGAACACTCTGGCTTATGGAATAGTTTTGGGAGCTCAAGAACTTTGAAGAGGTGGTCAGTTATCATAGGACTATGAGAATGTTCTTCCAGGGAGTGTAAATCCACCAGAGAATGCTCCCTCTCTCCCACATTCACTTCTGACATCAGCACCCAAAAAGGTTAAGCTATAGGCGTTGGCAGTGGAGGACAGCCATTCAAATATTTTCTCACTTTGCACAATCCTGGACTTCAAATTTGGCTCAACAGTTGAAACTATTTCTTATTTTATCTACATTTCTGGCACAGCGTAGAGTGAAAAGAACATTGCTCTTAAAGCTAGATAAGCCTAGTTTTGAACCCAGATTCTGCCCTCTACTTGCTGTGTGACCTTTGGCAACTTGCTTAACCTCTCTTGGGCTTGATTTCCTTCTCTGCAAAATGTGGATCATAATCTCTACTTCACAAGGATGTTTTCGCAAATGAAATTTGGTCCATAAACCTCTTTGGGGGGAAGAATAAGATCTCATATAGAAAGTACACAGTTCCTCGGGCTTCAGTAAATGCTCTAGAAGTCACCTGCCCCACATTCATTCTCTTCCTCTAAAGCTCATTAGATGTACATAAAAGTCGAACTAGACTCAATCCACTCCAGTGGTCACGAAGCCAGGGAGAAGCCTCTTTGCCTCTCTGAGTGAATGGCCACAGGTTTATGATTTATTTGTTGATTAATTGGATGCTTGGAGACAATTCCACTTCAATTACCTTACTGGCACGACAAGATAGACAAGGGCTGCCAACGTCAATATATTAAGACTGAGTGTGCTGGGGCAGGCGGCCAGGGTTCACGGCAGCGTTGTGTCATCTGTGCCATGGCCCACAGGTGGCTTTTGTATGATTGCTTCCTTCCCTCTGTTCTTGGGGAGAGAAGGTTCCTGCACTCCACGGGCAAGTGAGGCTGAAATTGAGGGGGTGCCTTTGGGATACCCATCCTATCCCAGTCTCAGCCACGGTTCTCTAACAGAGGCCCACTGGGGCCAGCTGAAGTGAAAGTGGTCATTAATCACACTGAGCTGGGTACATCTTGTGGGGCCCAGGGGAGAGAAGGCTAGCTCCTGTAATTTGAGCAACAGGAACCAGAAATCATGCTGGAACCGAGGGTGGTGGGCAGAATTGGAAGATGGCCCCGAGAGCCCCCTCCCTGGTGTGCACACCCTGTATAATCCACTCCCCTTGAACCTGTGCACGTGATGGGACTTCACTCCCATGATTAGGGTACAGTCAGTTGACTTTGAGTTCATTGAAAGGGAGAGCATCCAGGTGGGCCTCACCTGATCAGGTAAGCCCTTAAAAGGGCCTGGGTCCTTCCTAAGTGCCTGGAAGCCTGAGAAGGCCCAGAGAGGGGGCCACAAGGCAAGGAACTGCAGGCAGCATCTAGCAGCTGAGAGCAGCCCCCAGCAAGCAGCCATCAAAAGAACAGGGGCTCATTCCTACAACTGCAAAGAACAGAATTCTGCCAGTAACTACATGAGCCTGAAAGAGGACCTGGAGTTCCAGAAAGGCACACACCCCAGTGAATCCCTGGTTTCAGTCTTAGGAGACCTGGAGCAGAGAACCCAGTTCAGCCGTGCCCATACTTCTGACCCTCAGAAGCTGTGAGATTATAAATGTCTGTCTTTTAAGCCACGAAGTTGGTGGCAATTTCTTATGCAGCAGCAGGTAACAAACCCCCAAGGCTTTCCCAATGCAGCTGCTCTCACAGCCCTTCTCCCTTCAGAGCATGCTGGCATCTGTGTCTGCTTGTCCTGCACATCTGCTGCTTTGTTCTGTTCCTATAGACCAGATCTCTTTAGTTCCTTCTGAGCTCTGCAGATGAGGCACACCCCACATCCCCCAGAAGGATTCACCCATTTGAAAGATATCTGCTGAGTGGCAACTCTGTATCAAGGCTTATTCTCCATTCTGGCCACAAGCCCTCTTTGAAACCCAGTTCCAAAATCCGAGAGAGAGTCGGCCTGGCCCAGCTTGAGTCATTCAATGGCCAGGGTAGCAGGGTCATACCGAGCCAGGTGTGGCTGCTGTGGCCTTACCTGTGGATGGTGCAGCAGCTCTGAAAGGATGGGATCGTCGTCGTGGAGGTCATCAAGGGGTAGGTGTGGTGGTTAATAATCCCCAAAGGGCAAGGATCAGCAAACATTTTCTGTAAAGGGCTAGATAGTAAATATTTTTGGCTTTGAGGACCACATGGTGTTTGTCTAATTACTCAACTCTGCTGTTACAGAGTGAAGGTTGCCTTAGACAATATGTAAACAAATGAGCATGGCTGTGTGCCAATAAATAAAACTTTATTTACAAAAACAGGCAGTGGGCCATAGTTTATTGACCTCTATCCAAGAGTTACAGTAAAAGAGAAGTCCTTTTTCCAAAGCCCCTGGTTTCTAAGGACAGGAGGCAGAAAGCTAGAGGTAGAGGTGGCTACTTCGTAAAGCCCTGGGCCACTTAGTTCCTACTCTTGCTGTAGCAAATCACCATAAACTTAGTGGCTTAAAACAATACCACCTTATTGTTCTTTTTTTTTAAAAAATAAATTTAGTTTATTTTTTATTTATTTTTGGCTGTGTTGGGTCTTCGTTGCTGCACACGGGCTTTCTCTAGTTGCGGCGAGCGGGGACTACTCTTCGTTGCGGTGTTCAGGCTTCTCATTGTGGTGGCTTCTCTTGTTCCGGAGCACGGGCTCTAGGTGCGTGGGCTTCAGTAGTTGTGGCACGTGGGCTCAGAAGTTGTGGCTCACAGGCTCAGTAGTTGTGGCTCGCGGGCTCTAGGGCGCAGGCTCGGTAGTTGTGGCACACGGGCTTAGTTGCTCCGTGGCATGTGGGATCTTCCCGGACCAGGGATCAAACCCATGTCCCCTGCATTGGCAGGCGGATTCTTATCCACTGCGCCACCAGGGAAGTCCCCATCTTATTGTTCTGTAGGTCAGATGTCCGGATGGTATTTTTTATGAGCTAAACTCAAGGTGTCGGCAAAGCTGTGATCCTTCTGGAGGTTCTAGGGGAAGAATCTGTTTCCTTGCTCTTTCCAACTTCCAGAGGCTGCCTGCATTCCTTGGCTTGTGCCCCCTTACTCCATCTTCAAAGCATGTGACTCCAACCTCTGCTTCTCCTCTCTGACACTGACTCTCCTGCCTCCCCCTTGAAAGGCCTCTCGTGACGACATCAGGCCCACCTGTATAATCCAGGATAATCTTCTCGTCTCAAGATCCTAATCACCTCTGCAAAGTCTATTGTACCACATAAGGTAACATATTCTCAGGTTCCAGGAATCAGGACAGGGTCATCTTTGGGGGGCCATTATTCTGTCCACCACACCAGTGGGCCACCTGGGGTGTTACAGCTACCTGCTAAGTGTTCGCCTTTTTTCTACCTTGGCTTCCCTACAGCCTGTTCTCAATTTAGCAGCCAGACAGAGCCTTTTATAATCTAATGAAATCACATCAACCCCTGCTCAACCCTCTAAGGATTTCTTACCTCCCGCAGAGTCCAAGTCCTTACAGTAGCCTCTAAACAGGTAAACAGATAATAACTTTTATTGTCCAGACTGGGAACTTTTGAGAGTAAAGTGGGGACCCATTAATCTGGTATTTTGAGCTTAGGCTGGGACGGTCTTGGGCAAACTGGACGTGCCGTCACCCTGCCGTACTCCCCACTCTTTCTGTGACCACGTGCCCTGCCATGTTCGCCCCTCACTCCACCACTCACCTCCTTCCATCTTGAGGTGCCCTGAGGTCTCAGGGTCTCTGTGCTTTACCCCAGACAGCCACACAGCCGCCCCCCCCCACCTCCTTCAAGTCTCTGCTTAAATGTAACCTCCGCTATGAGGCTGTCCCAGAACCTCCCAATTTCAAGTTGCAATGTTTGCTCCCGTCACCCTCCCTGCCTGCAAGGTTCCCTCTCCATAGCACTTGCCACCTTCTCGCCTACTCTCCAATGTGCTCAATGCACTCATGTCCTTACTTATCTTCCGGGTGTTTTTTTTTTTTGCGGTACGCGGGCCTCTCACCACTGTGGCCTCTCCCATTGCGGAGCACAGGATCCGGATGCACAGGCTCAGCGGCCATGGCTCACGGGCCCAGCCACTCCACGGCATATGGGATCTTCCCGGACCGGGGCACGAACCTGCGTCCCCTGCATCGGCAGGCGGACTCTCAACCACTGCGCCACCAGGGAAGCCCTATCTTCTGGGTTTTTGAGCTCTTCCGTAGGAACATCAGCAATTGGAAGTCAAAGATTTTGTTCTGCCTTGTTCACTACATCCTCAGCACTTCGAATAGCTGCTGGCACACAGGTGGTGTTGGAGAGATATTTGTGGAGTGAATGAATGAATGACATGGAGCTACAGCCATGTCTCCTCCAATTCTGCAGCCTAAATCTGTTCTGGAAAATGTATTTCAGACCAAGGGAGTGAATATATCGCTCTTCTTCCTTGACCATCCTGAGCTGAACACCAGAGTCAGCACCAGAACCATGTGCGGAAGCTTGTTAAAAATACACGCCCCTGAGCCCCACCCCAGCCCCAATAGGACAGGGGCCCGGGAACACACACACATTTTTTCTTTGGCTGTGCCGCATGGCTTACAGGATCTTAGTTCCCTGACCAGGGATCAAACCCATGCCCCCTGCAGTGGAAACACAGAGTCTTAACCACTGGACCACCAGGGAAGTCCCAAGGAATCTATATCTTTAATTTTTAACAAGTACCTCCCCTGTCCCAGTTTTAGGCACATGGAAGTCTGAGAATCCTGACTTAACAGGAATCACATACCCTTCACCCCATTCCTTCTCTCCTGAGCCTGTGGACAATTTCCCAGTGTAGCCTGGCCTCATCTATCTTTCGGAAGTAAGGCAGCCAACAACGGCTGCTTGTAAATGAGCAGGTGGGCATGGGATTTCAGCTGGCCCATCCCATCTCCAGATGGCATTCCCGCCGGATAGTCCACAGCTTTTATTCTCTGGAACTGACTCATTTACCTGCAGTGGCTCCACATTCCGCCCACCCCCCCAGGGCTTTTCTTCTTCCAAGGTCGCAGGTGATTGTCGCCAACCTCAGGCTCAAGCTCAAGGCTTACAAATCACAAAATGCCTGGGACAGCAAGTGGTTATTTCAGAGCGAGCCCCTTTTACAACGTATAAAACCAGAAGCGAGAGAAGAAGCTTGCCCTTAAAATCGTTGGTGTTTCTCCTTTTTGGTGCAGGAGTGGCTATTACCCCGTGTGTTGCTTTGGAAATCCGGAACAGGTGGTGGGGATAATGGAAAACGTCTGATAAGTAGCTTGCGCATCTCCCGCTGGTTCTCCCTGCGGCAGCCGGCTGATGTTTGGGTATTTGGATCTCAATCTGGGGGACTGCCATGCGAAAATGGGTCATGAGGTGTGCTGGGGTTTGGCGTGTTATCTCGAAGCCCGGCTGTTTGGAAAGCTGTAATACCTGGGCCTTGTGGACAGTGGGTGGTCTTGGGGTTCAGCCCAAGCACCCAAGGTGGGTGAAAAGCAGGGTGAGGCTGAGTGGAAGAAGGAAATCCTACTCCTCTCCTGTGGTCCCTTCAAAAATAAGTGCCTCTCTGCACACAACAGCATGACCTGTTCCACATGGTAAAAGCTGAGATGTACGTCTTCACACCTACCACTTCTTTGATGTTTCAGGCCTCAGGAACTTTATGACCTACGTGGAGATAGGGGAGCCCAACCGAACTGCAGGGAGTTGCAGCTAGAAAAGGGAGGAGTTAGTGGTGCATCTAACCTCAGACAGGGAGATGCTCTGGACACACAGCCAGGTCAAGGTGCCCAGAAGGAGGGCAGGCGTGCCCTAGAAGCGTCATATCACACACAACAAGAGCTACCACTGGCGGGTATGCATCAGGCCTGTCCTCATCACCTGCCATGCCCCATCGCATGTACTGCAATGAGATAGGCCTTTGCTATTCAAAGTGTGGTCCCTGGACCAGCCGTCTCAGCATCACCTGGGAGTCCATTAGAAATGCAGCATCTCAGGCTCCTCCCCAGACCAGCTGAGCCCTAATCTGTGGCTTAACAAGATCCCTGAGTGGTTCTGGTGCACCTAACAGAAGCACTGAGTTAAGTGCTATTTTATCCTCATTCTAGAGGTGAGGAAGCTGAGGGCGGCCCAAGGGATTAGTAAGGGGTGAGGTTTTGACTTGAGCTCACATATTCTGACCATGATTCTAAAGTGCTCCCCCTAGAGGAGGGAATGCTTGAGTTGAGGCTCCAAAGGGCAGGTGTTCAGAGGAAGTGCATTCTAGGCAGGGGGAATGGCTGAGCCAAAGCAGGAGCTGCATGCGACCCTCCACGTGCAGGGGACAGAAAGCATTCTGGACCAGCAGGGCTTGGGCTGCAAAGTGAGCAAGGACAAGGTTCCATCTGGAGAGGCCTGCAGGGGCCAGACCCCCAGAGAGGTTGTTAAACCCAGCTCCGATGTCTCAGGCTACTATTTCCCCTGAGACCCCCACCCCCACCCCGCCTTGAACATCGAACAGGCCCCGGAAGAACATGGGACCCCCTCCCCAACCCTTGGAGAAGTGTTGCTTGTGCTGAACCTTCCAGAATGCCTGTGCGCTCCTGCAGGAAGGGCCATTTGGACATCTCACAAGGAGTACCTAGCTGACTTGGAAGGCTGCTAGGTTCCACCCTCTGACATGTGGCTGCTTCTCTGTGGTCGTTAAAGCAACAGTGGATACGGTGCTGCAGAGGCGGCTGGAATATTTGCAAATCAACCTGGCGTAGGGGTAGAGTGGGAAAGACCTCTGTCTCCATTTCACCGAGTTCAAACTCAGGGTTATGTATCTGAAACAAACACCATTTTCTCTGCATCAGCTAAGCTTCTCTGGGGCATGTCTTGTCTTGCTTTCATCTTAACTCCAAAGCCGGGTTGCCAGGAACATGCATCAGCCATTCCGCACTCACTCCAAATGCTTAGTTACCCACACCCAGTGCGGCGGGGTGGAAAGTCCCTTGGACAGAAAGTCTGGGGCTGAAATCAGAGCTAATGGTTTTGTGGCAACGGATCTCGAGAAACAGTCTTAAGGGCAAGTGTTAAACACTCAGCCGCTCACTCGACTGTGTGAAAAAGTGGTTTTTTAAGTCTGAACCCCCCGTGGGGCTGTGTGGAGCCACACGTTGGAAGAGAGGGCTGCAGCCCTTTCCCCAAATCTCGTGCACTCTTCCACGCGCTCACTGAACATGGGGTAAGGAAAGAAGGTATGCTTCCATTTCTCTGCTCATTCAGAAAATATTTACCGAGAAAATTCGTTTGCAAAGGACACTGGGAAGTCAACTGGATGTGCCTTAGGGCAGAGTTGCCAAATTTTCTGTTCCTGCCACTCTTAGAGTCTTGGTAATTTTTTCATGGCACCCGTAGGCCAAAAGAGATCCCTAAAAGTTTTGTTTATTTGGTAGTCAGAACCAGAAACTTAATAAGTATTTATTAAGTTCTAACAAGTTAATGGTCAGATGAAAAAAATAATACATATACCTTGAAGACAAAAACAATAGTTTTATATTGTTTTTAAATAATCACAAGTACTCACCAATGGAACATGTGTGCCTGTTGGGCAGTGCCCAACTCCTCCAACCTTGAACTCAAGACTGGACTCCACCAGTCAGGTTCCATGCCACGCTGATTTTGTTGGTATTTGCTTTTGATCAAAGTAACTACCCAAAACCCTGCTTCACAAAGAGATGACGCCATCAAAAGGAATGTAGCAGAGGGCTTCCCTGGTGGTGCAGTGGTCGGGAGTCCGCCTGCTGATGCAG
The DNA here is from genome assembly GCF_964165515.1 of Mesoplodon bidens. Taxonomy (NCBI): domain Eukaryota; kingdom Metazoa; phylum Chordata; class Mammalia; order Artiodactyla; family Ziphiidae; genus Mesoplodon; species Mesoplodon bidens. The sequence goes on from NC_138177.1 coordinate 175,808,758, forward strand.
GGGACACGGGTTCGTGTCCCGGTCTGGGAGGATCCCACGTGCCGCGGAGCGGCTGGGCCCGTGAGCCATGGCCGCTGAGCCTGCGCATCCGGAGCCTGTGTTCCGCAACGGGAGAGGCCACAACGGTGAGAGGCCCGCGTACCGCCAAAAAAAAAAAAAAAAGGAATGTAGCAGAATCTGTCACTAGTGACTACCTTGAGCTGGCAGCTCACTCAGTGTCCGACAGATGTTTTCTTTGAAAATTGGGAATATCCCACAGCACCTCAGAGACTTCACTTTGGCACCCCCAGGTTGCCTCGGTGCACTGTTTGGGAACCATGACCTGCCAAAGTCTGCCACTTAGTAAGGACTTACCACGTGTTTTGTATAGACAATTTCAATGAATGCTCATAACCACCCATGAGGTAAGTACTATTGCCATCCCCTTTTACAGATGAGGAAACTGATATTCAGCAAGATTAAAGCACTTGCCCACGATCACCAGGCAGAGCTGGGACTCACCTTCAGGCCCAAGAGGAGCCAGAGCCCCACCCCCAGCCCAGGCCAAGGATGTGGCTTCAAGTCCAGGCTCTGCTATTCACCAGCTGTGTATCTCTCTGCAAGTTTCTCAACCTCTCTGGTCCTTGAGTGCATAACTGCTGTTTGTACATCTCAGGCAGCTATTTTGCAAATGGATGATCTTTAGGACAGGGGATAAAGGATATATGGAGAAGGCTCACACTAACCCAGAAGCACAACCTCTTAGGAAGAGAAAGGGAAAGGAGGAGAAGAAGAGAGAGGAGGGGAGAGGAAAGACCTGCCAAGGGCTGACTCTGGAGCAAGACTTTCGGGCCCATGAAGAAGTCACACGACTTGGGACTGGGCACCTTCAGCCTGTTGCTTAGCCAAGCTGCCTTGGGCATCTTGACCATCGGCCTGCAGCTGACAATACCAAGGATGATGTGTTTTTTCAAATAATCAAGTTGAAAATGGATAGGAAAATGAGTGCTGCTTGATTAGGACTTTTAGTCATAATTGCTCAAAAAAAATAATAAAAACTCACCGGCCTATTTAATTACTAGGCAGCTTTTCTTTTCATTAGGCATTTCCATTTGCTCTGGATGGTGTTGTAAAGTGTCTATGAGTGCTAATGACGCAGTCCTCCAGAGCCCCATTTTGCCAACAGGGCTGTAAGTGAAGTTGTTCAGAAATGAATTTCCTATGCAACAATACATCACAAAGGAAAGCAAACAGAACAATAGCCAGGGCCTTCTCCCCAGCTAATGGGATGTCACGTGCTGGGGTCTTCAGATCCGCTAGGCCTGAGCATACGGGTTCCCTGCTGTGCCCACACTGGCATCAGAGCGCCCACGCACATGTGGAAGAGGCCGCCATCTTGGAGGGAATGAAGATGAAATCGGAGACACCCGAGTCCCAGGCCCAGCTCCGCCACTTATTATCAAATCAGGAGGGAACGTTCTCCCCCAGGTCTGAGAAAGCATCAGTCCCTCTGGGCCCTAATTCTCAGGAAGAGATGTGGGCAATTGCATGGGAACATCTAAGGATCTCACCTCCTGGATGCTTTTCTCTATAAGGATAAAATTTTGCAGGAGCTGGTCATGAGAGGTAGTGTGATGTAGCAGTCAAGAGCGTGTACTTTGCTCCTGACTGCCCGGGTTTGAGTCCCAGTTTTGCCCTTTTCTAGCTAGTAATCTAAGGCAGATCCCAGGGGACTCTCTGGCTCTGTTTCCCCACTGGGAAAATGGGTTTTATGAGAGTACATGTCCGGAACTCTACTTAATACTCTGTAATGACCTATATGGGAATAGAATCTAAAAACGAGTGGATATATGTATTATGTATAACTGATTTACTTCACTATACAGCTGAAACTAACACATCATAAATCAACTCTACTTCAATAAAAATTAGTTTAAAAAAAAGTACATGTCCCAGGGTTGTTATAAGGATTAAACAAATTAAAACATGGGGAAAAATATGTAGTCAGAACCCAATACTTCACTGAATAAATGCAAACTATCATGATAAAATGATAATTTAGGAGAGGGGTCAGCAAACTTTTTCTATAAACCAGATGGTAAATATTTGGGGCTTTGCAGTCACACACAGTCTCTGTCACAAGTGCTATACAGAAACAAACGAGGGTGACCACGTTCCAATACAGCTTTATTTATGGACACTGAAGTTTGATTTTCACATGTCATGAAATATTCAAACGTTCTTCTTTTGTTTTTTCTCAACTATTTCAAAATGTAACCACCATTCGTGGCACACAGACCATCCAAAAAACAGGCAGCAGGTAGTCTCCCAACCTTGCTTTAGGATCTTAATAGTATTTATTTGCAGTCAGTTAAATCTCTTGTCTGAAACAAGTTCCTTTTCCTCTTGTTCTTCACTTAGAGACAGTGACACGTGCAAAGGAAAATATATGGGGACATAAATGGAGCAGGCCCTGATTCTAAGGGTGAGATCTTCAACAGAGTTCAGTTCCCGAGCCAACATAAAGGTCTGAATTCACGCATGTTCCAATTCTGGAATTCCCGGTTCTTCCTCCAAAGCTCTTGATAGTGTTGGGGAGGGTTGTTCTATAGGCCACATGCTTAATACAACATCTCACAAACCCCATTAGGATCTCGGATAAAAGCATTTAGTGGAACCAATTAGCGAGGGAGAGAAAAAGGCACCTTGCTGTGCTGGGTCCGGGAACAGCCAGGGGCTTTGCGGGGCTGTTTGCTCCGTGGTGTAGGGTCTTGGTTACGTCCCCAATTTCCTTATGGACACTCAGCTGGTCAGTTATATTGGAAGAAATGTGGCCAGATGGGTCACTGTGGGGACGAAGAAAGCCTGGTCTCTCCCCCATCTCCTTGCTGCCCTGTGTGGCCTTCAAAGGCCCTAGACATGTCCACGGGCCCCAGAACCTGCAGTGATAGTGTCTCTCCCCCACTCTGACCCTACATAGGGCAGAGGATGGGCAGGAAAACTTGTGGGCAGTGTTGGGGTTCATGTGGGGAGCCACTCTTCATCTGTCACATAGAAGGAACATCAGAAACGGTCTTCCCAGTCATTGTCTAAGGATATCTTAATAAGTGACCTTTGGAAGGTTCTAAAATTGCCTATTGGTAATCCAAAAGAAGATTTTATTGAGTGCTTAAATGTAGGCCAAATGCACATGTTTGTTCATTCAATTGTCACTAGGACCTTACGAGACAAGGACTATCACCATGCTCATTTTACAGATGAGGACACTGAGGTTTAGAGAGGTTAAGGAATTTGTTCAGGGCCATAAAATTTGTAAGTCCCAGAAGCAGGATTTGAACCTGTGATTCTCTGAGCCCCAACACTGTGTCCTAAAGCATCAGGCTAGGTTTGCCACACTCCCGTGGGGGCTCAAGACCTCTGCAAATGCAATGCTACCACAAGGGAAAAGGCTTTGAACGCAAAAGCTAAGCATCTTGAAATTTGGTAGTTATAGGAACTGGGTGCATTAGAATCATCTGGGGAACAATTTGCTAAAATGCAGTTTCCTGGGCCCCATCCTCGATGCCCTGAGTCGGCATCTCCGGAATCTGAATTTTAGCAAGCAACCGGATGATTCTGAGAATCGCTGAGCTAAGCCAGTCAGCTTTTACCAACTTAGTTCCTAATATTCATCCAAATAATTCATCAAGAGGGCCCTGGAGCGCTGGAGAGCACACTGACTCCGGAAGCCCTGGGTTCATGTCTAAGGCTTATATTTTTTCTCCTCTACATTTGCATCCCTCTGCCCAGTGCTGGATTATCCCACTGGCAGGTTGAGCATGAAAAAGAGAAAAGAACATTTTGGGGAAAACACAATGGCAACAAGTGTTTTTTTCTTTTTTTTGAAGACTGCCTTAGTTTATTGATCCCTTGTCTCAGTTCTTAAGAGCCTCAAACACTTGTTGCCATGTTATATATATATATATTTTAAAATATCTTAATTTTTAAAAGACATCGCAGGAAAAAAAAACCCACATCATTTTGTTTGATGTCCTCACATGTTTTGTGGTTTACACCCAGTGCCAGTTTTGTGGGAATAACACTTGTCGATGTGCAAACTGTGGCTCAGAGCACAGCCTCTGGAGGCGGGGGCCCAAGTCTGAGTATTGGTGCCACCACTTACCAGTGGGGTGACCTTGGACAGGTACCTCTGGCAATTTGTACTTAACAGGGTTGCTTTCAGGGTTGAAGGAGTTAAACTAGGTCTGAGGTTCTCAAACCTGAGCGTGCATCAAAATCACCTGGAGGGCCGATGTGTCAGGTCTGGGGCAGGGCCTGAACATCTGCATTTCCCAAAGTTCCCTGGTGATGCTGCTGCTGCGGATCTGGGGACCAAATGTTGAGAACTACAAATAGAGGTAAATAGTTAAAGTGGTGTCTGATCCATAGGCATCACAGTAATTGTTACTTAAGTGTTTATTTTTTTCGCTTTGTTCTACGTAGGGGTGTGCCATAATCTTTGCAGGGCTCACTGATGCTTTTCTTTTCTTTTTTCTTTTTGTCATACTTTTCCAAGGAGTATTTATTATTAGTTAAGTCATAATTCAGGATCCCAGGGCAGCACCCTGGGAGAAGGATGGGGGACAGGAGATGTGGGGCGAGGCTCGTTCAGATCTTCCCAGAAGCGTGCCTTCTGTCTGGCGGTGGTCCAGGCTGACACCCAGGTAGTTCCGCCAGCAGTCCTGGGTTTCATTCTGGATGTGTAAGTAGCTGCCAAAGTGAAAATCTGGTAGGTCTTGATTCTGGTCTTGATGTCTTCATCCACGGTGCTGACTCCTCTAGATGCCCCTGAAGTAGATCCAGCTCAGCGTCGTGAGGCTCACAGCTTCTAAATGTCCTTGTGCAGCACGGCCCGGCCCGGCCCGGCCCGGCGCAGCCTCTGTCCACCAGACAGACACTCGTGGAAAGGCGACTGTGGACAGCGCTCTTCCTCTGATGGCTCAGGAAGAGAGGTCAAGACTGAGGAAGGTGCCAGAGGATCCCAGGGGCAGCACACACATCCGCTGAGATGCTGGGAACACATCTCCCAGGGGACACAACTCCCAGGGGACACCTCCTCCTGGCAGGAAGAGGGGACCCCTGGTGACGGGAGTCTCCACCAGCCTGCTTGGACCACACACGTGCTCTGGCTCTCCTGGTCGTTTTGCAGGGTCGCAGTCCATCGGCTACTGCCAAGCACCTGCTGTCTGTGCTCCGCTGGGAGCTGCCTCCTCAGCAAGAGCTCAGGTACCTCCACAGCAAGGGCTTGTCACAGGCCTTTCTAGTCCCCGTGGGTGGCCTCACCCGGGAAACCAAACCATCGGGAACCTCAGTCACCAAGCCGGTGGCAGGTGAAGTGAATACGCTGGCCTTCAGAACCTCCTCCTGCCCAGCCCCCACCTGTTTGAATGTTTAGACGGTCACCACACAAGGATGCTCACAATGCTTGGTGCAGCCTGGATGCTCCTATGAATCTGTTCATCGGCTTTGAATCTGTCCAATTCCCTCGCTTAATGAGCAGATAATACCTAGGGCCTCAATACTCAAAGAGTGGTCCAGGGACCAGCAGCATTAGCATCACGAGGAGTGTGTTAGAAATGTAGATTCTCGGCCACCCCAGACCTGCTGAATCAGAATCTGCATTTTATCAAGATCCCCAGGTGGTGTGCATGGCCATTCCAGTCTGAGAAGTGTTGAGCTAAGCCATACATTGGGGAAGGCAGCCATGAAAAACTGGGACTTGAATCTTGGCTCCCCAACTTGGTAACTGGGTAATTAATGTGAGTAATCACCTTACGTTCTCTGAGCCTCAGTCTCCTCATCTGTAAAATGGGAACAATAATGACACAGCTATTCTGATGCTTAATTCATTCCTGTACCAAATATTTGCTTGCCCACTATGTGCCAGGAACCATGAGAGGTACTGGAGATATAATAGGCAGGAAAAAAAGACAGCTTCCTCCCTCATGGAACTTAAGCTTAATTAGGGGAAATACTGAAGCATTACACAAGCAAATGACAACTTACATTTTTGGCAACTGTCACACAGGACAGGTACAGAGTGCCATGGAGAGCCTGGGGAAGGGAGTCCTGATGGACTGATGTCTGCACTGACACATAATGATGAGTAGGTGACGGTGAGGAAGCAGAAGAATGTTCCAGACTGGTAAATAAAAGCACGTGGCACAACATGGCTCTCAATGGTGAAAAACTGAAACCATTTCCACTAAGTTCAGGAACAAGACAAGGTTGCCCACTCTCACCACTATTATGCAACATAGTTTTGGAAGTTCTAGCCATGGCAACCAGAGAAGAAACAGAAATAAAAGGAATCCAAATTGGAAAAGAAGAAGTAAAACTGTCACTGCTTGCAGATGACACGGTACTATACACAGAGAATCCTAAAGACTCTACCAGAAAACTACTAGAGCTAATCAATGAATTTGGTAAAGTAGCAGGATACAAAATTAATGCTCAGAAATCTCTTGCCTTCCTATACACTAATGATGAAAAATCTGAAAGAGAAATTAAGGAAATACTCCCATTAACCACTGCAACAAAAAGAATAAAATGACTAGGAATAAACCTACGTAAGGAGACAAAAGACCTGTATGCAGAAAACTATAAGACACTGGTGAAAGAAATTAAAGATGATACAAACATATGGAGAGATATACCATGTTCTTGGATTGGAAGAATCAATACTGTGAAAATGACTATACTACCCAAAGCAATCTACAGATTCAGTGCAATCCCTATCAAATTACCAATGGCATTTTTCACAGAAGTAGATCAAAAAAATCTTAAAATTTATATGGAGACACAAAAGACCCCGAATAGCCAAAGCAATCTTGAGGGAAAAAAACAGAGCTGGAAGAGTCAGGCTCCCTGACTTCAGACTATACTACAAAGCTACAGTAATCAAGACAATATGGTACTGGCATAAAAACAGAAATATAGATCAATGGAACAGGATAGAAAGCCCAGAGATAAACACACGCACCTATGGTCAACTAATCTACGACAAAGGAAGCAAGGATATACCATGGAGAAAAGACAGCCTCTTTAATAAGTGGTGCTGGAACAACTGGACAGCTACATGTAAAAGAATGAAATTAGAACACTCCCTAACACCATACACAAAAATAAACTCAAAATGGACTAAAGACCTAAATGTAAGGCCAGACACTATAAAACTCTCAGAGGAAAACATAGGCAGAACACTCTATGACATAAATCACAGCAGGATCCTTTTTGACCCACCTCCTAAAGAAATGGAAATAAAACCAAAAATGAACAAATGGGACCTAATGAAACTTAAAAGCTTTTGCATAGCAAAGGAAGCCATAAACAAGACCAAAAGACAACCCTCAGAATGGGAGAAAATATTTGCAAAGGAAGCAACTGACAAAGGATTAATCTCCAAAATATACAAGCAGCTCATGCAGCTCAGTATCAAAAAACCAAACAACCCAATCCAAAAATGGGCAGAAGACCTAAATAGGCATTTCTTGATAGAAGATATACAGATTGCCAACGAACACATGAAAGGATGCTCAACATCACTAATCATTAGAGAAATGCAAATCAAAACTGCAGTGAGGTATCTCCTCACACTGGTCAGAATAGCCATCATCAAAAAATCTACAAACCATAATTCAAAAAGAGACATGTACCAAAATGTTCATTGCAGCTCTATTCACAATAGCCCGGAGCTGGAAACAACCTAAGTGTCCATCATCGGATGAATGGATAAAGAAGATGTGGCACATATATACAATGGAATATTACTCAGCCATAAAAAGAAACGAAACTGAGCTATTTGTAATGAGGTGGATAGACCTAGAGTCTGTCATACAGAGTGAAGTTAGTCAGAAAGAGAAAGACAAATACCGTATGCTAACACATATATACGGAATTAAAAAAAAAAAAGTCATGAAGAACCTAGGGGCAAAACGGGAATAAAGACACAGACCTACTTGAGAATGGACTTGAGGATATGGGGAGGGGGAAGGGTAAGCTGTGACAAAGCGAAAGAGAGGCATGGACATATATACACTACCAAACGTAAGGTAGATAGATAGTGGGAAGCAGCCGCAGAGCACAGGGAGATCAGCTCGGTGCTTTGTGACCGCCTGGAGGGGTGGGATGGGGAGGGTGGGAGGGAGATGCATGAGGGAAGGGATGTGGGAACAGATGTATATGTATGACTGATTCACTTTGTTATAAAGCAGAAACTAATTTAAAAAAAAAAAAAAAAACAGACACACAAACTCATAGGAAAAGAGATTAGATTTGTGGTTACCAGAGGCAGGGCATGAGGGGAGGGGGGATTGGATGAAGGCAGTCAGAAGGTACAAATTTCCAGTTTAAGGTAAATAAGTACTTGGGATATAATGTACAACATAAATATAATTAACACTGCTGTATGTTATATACGAAAATTGTTAAGAAGAGTTCTCATCTCAAGGAAAAAACTTTTTTCTATTTATTTGATTTTGTATCTATATGAGATGATGGGTGTTCACTAAACTTACTGTGATCATCATTTCGTGATGTACGTAAGTTGAATCATTATGCTGTACATACATAATAATACATACAGTATTGTGTGTCAACTATATCTCAATAAAACTGGAAGAGAAAAAAAAAATCTACAAACAATAAATGCTGGAGAGGGTGTGGAGAAAAGGGAACCCTCTTGCACTGTTGGTGGGAATGTAAATTAATACAGCCACTATGGAGAACAGTACGGAGGTTTTTAAAAAAACTAAAAATAGAACTACCATATGACCCAGCAATCCCACTACTGGGCATATACCCTGAGAAAACTATAATTCAAAAAGAGTCATGGGGGCTTCCCTGGTGGCGCAGTGGTTGAGAATCTGCCTGCCAATGCAGGGGACACGGGTTCGAGCCCTGGTCTGGGAAGATCCCACATGCTGCGGAGCAACTAGGCCCGTGAGCCACAACTACTGAGCCTGCGCGTCTGGAGCTTGTGCTCCACAACGGGAGAGGCCACGATAGTGAGAGGCCCGCTCACCGCGATGAAGAGTGGTCCCCGCTTGCCACAACCAGAGGAAGCCCTCGCACAGAAATGAAGACCCAACACAGCAAAAATAAATAAATTAATTAATAAACTCCTACCCCCAACATCTTCTTAAAAAAAAAAAAAAGAGTCGTACCACAATGTTCACTGCAGCATTATTTACAATAGCCAGGTCATGGAAGCAACCTAAGTGTCCACTGACAGATGAATAGGTAAAGAAGATGTGGCACATATATACAATGGAATATTACTCAGCCATAAAAAGAAACAAAACTGAGTTATCTGTAGTGAGGTGGATGGACCTAGAGTCTGCCATACAGAGTGAAGTAAGTCAGAAAGAAAAAAACAAATACCATATACTAATACATATATATGGAATCTGAAAAAAAAAAAAAGGTTCTGAAGAACCTAGGGGCAGGACAGGAATAAAGACGCAGACGTAGAGAATGGATCTGAGGACACGGGGAGGGGGAAGGGTAAGCTGGGACAAAGTGAGAGAGTGGCGTGGACATATATACACTACCACATGTAAAATAGATAGCTAGTGGGAAGCAGCCGCATAGCACAGGGAGATCAGCTGGGTGCTTTGTGACCACCTAGGGGGGTGGGATAGGGAGGGTGGGAGGGAGGCCCAAAAGGGAGGGGATATGGGGATATATGTATACGTATAGCTGATTCACTTTGTTATACAGCAGAAACTAACACAGCAATGTAAAGCAATTATACTCCAATAAAGATGTTTAAAAGAAAACAAAAAGCACCTGGCATATAGTAAGTGCCTAGCAAGGACGGGAGAACGTGTGTATTAGTTATCTATATCTCTGTAAGAAATCCCACCCCCTGCCAACTGCTCTGTATTTAGAGTTAAAATTGGGTATGCAGTTATCTTCTATCCTTTGGTAAATTTTATAAGCTCAGAGAGGGAAGAAGCCTTGTTTGGACTTTTTTTTTTTTTTTTTTTGCAACCATCTCCTATGTACCTTGTACTAATAGGGACTCAATAAGTACTTTTGAATTGGCTTCTTTTTTTTTTTTTTTTTTTGGTATTCCCAGGCTTCTCAGTCATTTCCTCATCCCTCCTGAAGACCTAGGATGCTGGAGAGAAGGAGCAGCAGCACTGGCTTCTTCCCAGCTTGACAGGGAGGTGAAAATTGATGAAGCAAAGTGAGGAAGGAGAGAGGGAGTTTTCAAAGTAATTGGGAAAACCAGACAGACCATGGGAGAATTATAAGCAGAAAGCCCAATCAACGTTAAAGGGACAGCACGTGGAAGGGATGAGGAGAGAAACCCAAAAGACCTGGGTTGGAAACAAATTAGTTTTAACGGGACATTTCTGTTCTGGAGAAAAATGGGAAGAGCACGTAGAAATAACAGCTCAGGTGATAAATATGTGGAAGTATCATCTGGGCACAAAACAGGGCAGAAGGAACCAGAAAAGCAATTGGTTTAATTTTGTAGATTAATTGTGAGCAGTCAATAATGCGACTCATCCGGGGACCCGGAGGCGTCTAACCTATGCTGAGTAATCTACTTAGGTTGGTAATTATCGTTTACATTCATGGAATTAAGGCCACAAAACGGTGGTTTGGAGAAAGCCCCACAGAGCTGGGGGACCGTAATCTCAGCTTCCCACAGTACATCTGCGCCCTGGAGTGAGGCATCGATACTGTGGTTACTGTGCACCTACGAGGAGAAAAAAAATCTTTCTTTCGTCTCTTGCTTTGTGGCTGATTTACTGCCAATTCCCGAGAATTTACCTTTTCCCCGATCTCATTTTATTAAAATTCAAAATTGGTTGGGAGATTAAAAAAGTATGAAAACGAACAAATAAGAAACTAATAGTGCATCTTCTAACCATCCAGAATGAATCTGTTAATTTCTTGCCCTGTGTGCTTTCTTTGTTTGCGGTTTTTAAGAAAAATTACAGTTTTTTTTTTTTTGGTAAACGTGAAACACGCTCCTTTTAAAGAAATCAACAAGTGCAGAAAATTGCAGACACGGAAGTGCAAAGATTACACCCCATTCTACCATACTCGGTGGACGTCATTGCAAACATCTTTCTACGCTCATACGTGTGTGGAAACCTCATGAGAGCAGGGGTTTGGTCTGTTTCCATCACTTCTGGATTCCCACTGCCTAGAACACTGTCTGGCAAATAGGAGGCGCCCAATAAGGTATGTGTTGACAGACTGGCTGAGTGAACACACTGTCAAATCAGTCATGGCAATATTACAGGAAAACCTCCATTCAGGAATATGCACCGCACTCGGCCTGTGGTTCTGATTCGCCATCTACCTCCCCGGCCCCACCCTGCTGGTGTCCACCCCTGGGGGCACATGGGTCTCAGTGGGAAAGCAGGAATGGGTGCAGAGGCGTGAGGGTGAGATTGACAAAGACAGGTTGGGGGCTGTTTATGAGGCCTTTTTGTAGCAGGCAGTAGAGTTTGAATGTTCCAGCTCTTTCCCCGACATGGCGTATAGACATATGGTAATATTTGTACAGCTCACTGGCATCAAACTGATGAGGCTCTACGAGGCCACAGGCCATGTCAGGCAGCTCGGGCCCCCTCTGCCTGCTGCCCGCTGAGGACACTGATAGCTCGGTGTACCTGCGACCCCGTCACGGTCCTCTGTCATAGCCGGGCAGCTCTGATGGATGCATTTTAAGGCAGGGCTCAGGTTACGGTGTAAGAAGGTCACTCCGGGGACAGTGTGGAGGCAACCAGCAGGGAGGGGGGCTTCAGGTCCAGATTAGGGTCTCGTTGCCATAGCTCAGCATCAGAGGAGGCAACCCTCATCGAGGGCAGGGCAGCAAGGTCGGGAGGAGGAAATCAAGATGTTTGAACGATGCCTGGGATTTGCTTCAGCCTCACACAGGGCTGGGAGCTGGGGAAGGGGAACCAGGTTTGGATGGAGCAGGCCTGGCCACGGGTTAACGGTTGGGTGATGGGCACGTGAATGTTCCACTAGGTTGTGTACTTCTCTGCATGTTCAAAATCCTCTTCAATCAAAAGTTAAAGAGCCAGAGAGACACAAAGTCAAAGATAAGTAAAATCGTTTTCCCCATATATATTTTTTTATTATAGAAAAAAGATATGCTCATTGGGAAAAGAGCTTCGGCAACCTAGACTTGCAGGTTGTAAAAAGTATCAGTTACAATGTACAAATATCTGGATGTATAATTTTTTGAAGGTAACATGTTTATTGAAAATGAAACAAAACAAAGTTGAGATGAATGAGTATGTCTTCTCATCCAACCAAACCTGGACCATGAATGATGTTCTTCTGAGTTTTAAACTTGCTTTTATGTTAATTTGATAGACTATTATAACCATATAATGACCTGAGAATGCTACAATGTTTAAGATTTGTGAAGCACCTAATTTCTTTTCTTTTCTTTTTTTGTACCTAATTTTTAAAAACACCATCCCACTTGCTCTGAAGTGGCTATGCGATTTTATTTTACAAAAATGGATCAACGACCTCACACTACTCCCTAGTATATGTACTATACTATATTTAACCATTGCAAAACCTGCTGATGGATTGATAGACAAGTAGGATTTCAATTTACTCTTACAATAAACACTGCTGCGGTAGGCAGTCTGGTACACAATCTGCAAAACCTGCTTAGCATTTTTGAAATCCTAGAAACGTGCTGAAAATCTGAAGAGACATCCCCAAGATGCCTTTCAAAAAACACTGTACTGATGTGTACTCCTGCTGTCAGACTCGTAATGTCAACTTTGAGGTAAATATCCAACCACAACTGGATCTCAGAGATGGGCGAGGCTGCATTCAGGGCTCTTGTCTGGCCAATTCGCAGCAGCGCAGAGCTCTGTGCATCTCCATCAGAGGTACCATCCAAACTACCTCCCCGTCCTGGTTTCCTAGGAAAGCTAAACAGTGCTCTGTGCAATAAGACGTGCCTGCCTCTATGCAAATAAAGGCAGAGGCTGGCCCAGCACTGCGAAGGTCACCCGACTGTAAACAGGTCGGGGGTCTCCAAGGTCATCCACCAAGAAGGCAGCGGAAAAACACCTTCAAAAGTGAAGATGAAGCAGCCAGAGAAAACAGGAAAGATTCCCAAAGGGAGTGAAGGCTAGTCCATAAAAGGGATAAGAAAAGCAAAGACAGGAAATGGAAAAGGAGATCGCAGAGGGAAATGTTTCCGGAATGGGAGGTAGGAAAGGTCAGGGAAGGAAGATGGTATTGTCAGAGCAAATGAGCAGAAGTAATTTCCTGACTGTGCACGTAGGTGCCCTAAATTAAACGTATTCCTGGCCTCAGTGATGACGAGGCTGGCTCCAGAAGGAGACGAGAACACTTGGGGGCAAGAAAGAAAAACGTGGGGAGGAATCAGAGTCCCTGTGGCACCGGACAACTGCCAAAGACACGCTAGGGACGCTGGAGGCCGTGGGGATCTAGCTGGGAGCTCGGAGGACAGCTCAGGCTGAACCAGTGGGGCCACCAAGACTTGTCCCACAGCCGAAGAGGCTCCCGGGAGCCAGGAAGGGCAATTCAATCATTCTTCTCTCCAAGTTACAGCTGCAGCAGGCCGGCACGGAGGGTCCCAAGTCACAGAAGTGCCATCTTCTGGGGCACCCTCTAGTCGTGTTGAGATGTGGCACAGGATCCAACCCAGAACCCAACCCTGGGCTCCGGCCTGCCACTAGCTGGTGGCTCAAGGCATGTACCTTAAGTTCCCTGGGTTTTCGTTGCCACATCGACCACGGCGGGGAGGGTGGCCCTTTAACTCACTGAACTCTTCTCCCTGCTCTCCCTCCCGCTCACTCCAGGGCCTCTGAGTTCCTTGTTGCTTTTCAAACACACCAGAGGACCTTTGCACCGGCCTGGCTCTCTCCCCTCTTTCTCATCTTTCCTTATATATCACCATCTCAGAGAGGCCTCCCCTGAACACCTGCTCCCCTCAAAACTGCACCCCCTCCTTCCTTTCATGTTTTTTCTCCATAGTTCTTATCACTTTCTTTTTTTCTTCTCACATCTTTATTGGAGCGTAAATGCTTTACAATGTTGTGTTAGTTTCTGCTGTACAACAAAGTGAATCAGCTATGTATATACATATATCCCCGTATCCCCTCCCTCCCTCCCACCCTCCCTATCCCACCCCTCTAGGTCGTCACAAAGCACCGAGTTGATCTCCTTGCAGCTCTCCAAAGAAGACATACAGCCGGACAACAAATACATGAAAAGATGCTCAACATCACAAATCATTAGAGAAATGCAAATCAAAACCCTACTGAGGTATCACCTCACACCAGTCAGAATGGCCATCATCAAAAAATCTACAAACAATAAATACTGGTGAGGGTGTGGAGAAAAGGGAACCCTCCTGCACTGTTGGTGGGAATGTAAATTGATACAGCCACTGTGGAGAATAGTATGGAGGTTCCTTAAAAAACTGAAAATAGAACTGCTTATCACTTTCTAACAGACCACTGAAGACAATCTACTTATTTATTTTATTGCATGAATTCTCCTTCCAGAATCTCAGCTCCATGAGGGTCAGGGGGTTTGTCTGCTGTGTTCTGCCCTGTGTCCCCAGCATCCAGCACAGGGGCCTGGCCCATAGCATGCACTCCACATATATTTGTTGACTAAGACAATGGAGCTATAAATTCATAATAATAGGAATTATTTCATTAATTCAACCAATATTTCTTCATCACCTACTATGTTTGACGCTGGACATAAAACCCTGAGACCAGCAAGCAGACAGATGTAATAGCACTTGTGCAAAGTTGAGCCTGATTTAGTCACATGATGATTGTGTAGACTGTGGCCACAGTCCCAGGTTCCCACATTCCTGGGAACCTTGGCTTCATTCTTAGAGATACAGACAATCCTAGGTCTAAACCCAAAGTTGAAAAATGTTGACCTCGGGCTTCCCTGGTGGCGCAGTGGTTGAGAGTCCACCTGCTGATGCAGGGGATGTGGGTTCGTGCCCCGGTCCGGGAGGATCCCACGTGCCGCGGAGAGGCTGGGCCCGTGAGCCATGGCCGCTGAGCCTGCGCGTCCGGAGCCTGTGCTCCGCAACGGGAGAGGCCACAGCAGTGAGAGGCCCGCGAACCGCAAAAAAAAAAAAAAAAAAAAGAAAAAGAAAAATGTTGACCTCAAACTCCCTGCCTTCTCTTTCTATACCCTGCCGACCAAGCCCTCCCAGCAGGTGCACCTGGGGAATCCCCTTGCCTCCATCACACCCTCCAAGGACCCCCGGCTCCTCTCCATCCTAAGATTTAGGCAGAAAGGAAAGGGTAGAGGCTCGGCAAGTGAGGAGTTAATTAATCTCCTAATCTGGGGCCTCGTCCACTGCTTCTGGAGCGTGTGGATCAGGAAGGCCGGCGGCATTCGCCTCGGGTAAGTAGTCCTGCGCTTCCGGCTTAGCCTGAACTCCCACAGCTTGAGAACCAAGTGGCAGAAGAGATCAAATATTTAAGAGCTTAGAGGCAGCAAGACAAGCAAATGAAATGTTAGGGCTACGTAGAAAGGGAGAATCACTTATAATTCAGAGAACAGTATTCTTTCCAGAGCCCATATTTGTGAAAATCGTCAGCAATTCTCCCCGTTGTATTACAAAAAGGAGACTGTGATCTAGTGAAACTCTCTGAAACAGAAAAGTCCCCACAAGGATACCAGCACGTCGGGTTGGGGGAAATCCAGGATGGACTAGTTGAAAAGCAGATGACGAAGGGGCCACTCCGGCACCAGCTGGAGTTGAGAGGGAGCTCTGCTCACCACCGTCTGAAAGCAGGACAAGTGACAGCACACGCCACGAGGGACGGCACTTCGGGGAAATGAGCGACATCGTCTTTACAGAGAAACAGAATCACCCATTAGTACTAGTGCCGTCAGCATCTGGGAGATAAGAGCGTAAACACATCGAAAATGAGACTGGACAGAAACCAGCCTCCCTGGGGTATCTGCCTCTTTGTGCTCAGCCCACGGGTGGTGGCCAGCAGCTAACGCCATTGGTCTTTGGCGTGGTTCCCCGAGTTACCACAGTGATGGGGCCCAGGCCAAGCAGAGGGACTCCTCGTCTCAATGGCTGCAGCCTGGCCTCTGACCGATGGTCTGGGAGGCCCCGTTTGCTCTTGTATTCTGATCCCAGCAGCAGGCTGAGAGCAGGAGGCACGGCGACCGCGGCCAGACTGGCTTTCTAGTGGAGGTGGGCTGTGTGTGCGTAGCGGAAGAGCCTCCACATTGGAGTTGAGAGGCTTGGCTGGAGCCCTTGATGTGCCCAGTTCAGCTGCGAGTCCTGGGCCTCTCTGGGCCTGCGTTTCCATGTCAACCCACATGGATGCTCTGCGGGGCACTGTAGTGGGTTGAGTAGCGCCCACTCTCCCCGGCCAACCCCAATTCACATCCAACCAGAACCTTGAAATCTCATTTGGAATAAGGATCTCTGCAGATATTATTAAGGTAAGGATAGAGGTGAGATCCTGCTGTATGAGACTGTCCTAAATCCAATGACAGAAAAGAAGACATTGAGAGACAGGGAAGAAGGCCATGGGAGGTCGGAGTGATGTTGCCACAAGCCAAGGAACGCCCGGAGCTGGAAGAGGCCAGGAAGGATCCTCCCCCAGAGCCCTCAGAGGGAGCCTGGCCCTGCTGCAGCCTTGATTTTGTACGCCTGGCCTCCAGAACTGGGAGAGAATCAATGTTGTTTTGGGCCACTCAGTTTGTGGCAGTTTGTTATGGTAGCCACAGGGAATTATCACGGCCACAGGTAAAAGATGCCTGTGGCCCCGTATAGCATGGGGCCTGATATATAGCAGGTGCTCTTCTCACTTTTCCCTTTTAAACTGTCACTGCAAAGAGCACCTCCGTTCGCAATAAGATTTGCCCACACTTACCCACTGCTCAGTCTGAGGAGTCGTAGAGCCACCGAGGTCCTACCCTAGCTCTCAGTCACCTGGCAACAGGTGCAAACCCCACTGTGCGTCAGGCCCGGGAGGCTTCCTGATGCTTTAGGACAAGCCCACGGGCCCTGCCTCTACCTGCATCCCCTTCCCCTCCCCCCTCACTGGGTTGCTGCCACGCTGACCTTGCAGGTCCTGGGGCCTTCAGAGGACTTCCCACTTCAAGGTCTCCTGCATGCGGATCCAGGGACGGGCATGCTTTCCCCATCTCCCCAACCCAGGTCCCTCCCCTGGCTCGTGCCCACTCCTCTTCTCTGTCTCAGCCCCAATGGCATGTCCTCCGGGGAGCTCCACGGCCCCTGACCAGTATCCTCTACTTTGTAAGAAGGACTCTCCCACTTCTTATAAAGTTTTGTCTCTGTATTTCTTTTTAAAACTTTCTCCGGCTAGAATGTCCACGAGGATAGACACGTGTCTTTCTGATTTGTCTCACATCCCTAATGCATTGTACAGGAAAGTTCTTGTGCTGCAGGTAAATGTTTACTGAATGAATGAATGAATGAATGAGAGATGGATTAAAGAGATGGATGAGACACGCTTGTGCTCAGAGTCCGTATCCAGGGAGCGGAGGAGGAACGGAGGCTAGGACACAGCAATGCTGTAAGGCTGTGTGTGTGTGCCCCCAGGGGGACCAAGATACATCACAGATGCTGGGGGAGAGAGGGCTGGCGCCCGGTGGGTGGGTCATCAAGGAAGGTGCCTCTCGCTCCATGGGCAAGGGGCCTCCCAGCTGGATCCTGACGGACGGGGCTGGGGCGGAAGGCATTCCAGAGGAAGGGAGCGGTGTGCGTCAAGGCATAGAGAACAGACAACGCAAATGCCTGAAGGGAGCTGAGGTGAGAACATTCCCCTCCGCCCTCTGTGGCAGAAGCTATTCTTTGGAGAAAGCTGGCAGGGAAGCTTCACCCAGTACAACAGATTTACAAGCTGAGATGGGCTGCAGCCGACAGAGCCGTGTTTGAGGCTGGAGGGGCTCTCCCTTCAGTCCCCCAGCCTCCTCGCCCCCTCCCCAGGTCCGGCCTCCAGCCCAGGGGACCCGACGAGACGGTCTGGTTTAACCAGGGGCAGCAGAGAAGGCAGAAAGGAAGGCTGCAGGCCAAGCACTGAAAGGCCAGCCTGCAGGGCTGTGACCGAGGCCGGGCCGCGGGCTTTGATGACAGGAAAGACCTGCTCACAGGCGGAGAATTAATCCAGTGCTAAACCCAGGGTGGATGTGAGGCAAGACTGCAGCAGGGGGTTCCCGCAAAGGTCCAGAGGGAGGGTTAGCAGGTCCTGACTGCTGGGCAGCAAGATTGGAAAGGGGGAAAAATCTGCTCAGCTGACTGCGTGTCCTTGAGAGGAAGCAGCTGGAGATGACTTGAAGGGTTCATGTTTAGGCAACAGGGGCTTCAAGAGATCGCAGCACTGCCCAGCGAGAAATGTCTGGATAAACCTGGTCTCGTTAACTTAAACGTGTCACAACCACTACCCACACTTTGTGCTTTGTGAACAGAGAACACTGGGTGGGAAGTGAAGAAGCCCCTCTGGCACACCACACACAGACACACATAGACACACACAGACACAGCACACCACACACACACCACCTTCACACACACACCACACACAGACACACATAGACACAGCACACACGCACATACACACACACAGACACAGCACACACACACACACCGCATTCACACACATGACACACACAGGCACACATGTACCACATGCATACACACACCACACACACATACGGATACACACCCCCCACACACATAGACACACACAGACACGGCACACACACACCACCTTCACACACACACCACACACAGACACACATAGACACACAGACACAGCACACACACACACACATTCACACACAACACACACAGGCACACATGTACCACATGCATACACACACCACACACACACACACACATTTTCTCTGGGCTTAAGGAAAAGTAGTGGATCTTGGCAAAACCCTGGTCTGCTCTTTTTAAAGCTCTCCTGATGAAGAAATCTGAACCTTTTCAGTGACTCAAGGGAAACGTCCCTCCCTTTTATTTGCTGACCACAGCGCGATTAAAAAGACCTTCAGGGGAGCGCTCTCATCCCAGGCCTCAGAACATGCGCCAGCGTCCAGAGAAGGGAGCAGTGGGCTGACATGTTTGGGAACAAGAATCCAGGACCTTGTCACCCACCATGGCCTGGGCCTCCGTGATGGAGATTCAGAGACTTTTAAATGAGAAAAATCTTCATTCCTCAGAAAGGCCTCTTAAATACGGCTTACCCCAAATGGAAAGGAAAATGAAACTGCGATCCTCTTAGTTCAATCAGAAATATGGTTCCGACTACACATTGCTGCAGAGCCTGTCTGAGTAAAGGAAAAATATCAACCTGAATTAGGCCCTACAAGGTGATTTGGTCTTCGAAGAAAAATGTGCTCTCGAGATGGGAACCATCTATTACTGATCTACCGCCAACTCTGAACATGGAGCAGCACACACAGCCTCGGTTCTCTGCACGCCGTGGCTTCAAACAAGGCCCTTCCAAGGATAACGCCTGCAGTGCTTGCTTCTGACAGCTCTGCCCTGAGTACAGGGCAGCATCTTCACCTGTGTCATTCTCTGCATGAAGTGTCGCCTCATCTGGTAAACATGGCCAACCTCCCTTTGGAGGTAAAGCACTGGAGGCAAAGACCACATCTCTCCATCAGCCTGAGAGCTCTTGGGAGGCTGGGATAGGTTCGCCCGGACATGGGCCTCAGGGACTGAGGCCCTCGTTGGGCCTCAGTTTCCTCATCTGTAATATGGGGGGAAAAGTTCTTCAGAGGGGAAATTGTGAGGATTAAATGAGATAATGCAATAAAGTAACTGCCATCATGCTTGGCACATTACAGGCACTTCATAAACATCTGTGATTACTGTCATTATTGTTCATATTTTATTTATCTCTGAATCCCTGGTTGCCAGCGGTCACCAGCGTTTGCAAGGGACTCAAGAAGTGTAGCTGAAAAAAAAACACCATGATTTAATGAAGATCTTTTTTTTTTTTTTTTTTGCGGTACGCAGGCCTCTCACTGTTGTGGCCTCTCCTGTTGCGGAGCATAGGCTCCGGATGCGCAGGCTTAGCGGCCATGGCTCACGGGCCCACCTGCTCCGTGGCATGTGGCATCTTCCCGGACCGGGGCACGAACCCGTGTCCCCTGCATCGTCAGGCGGACTCTCAACCACTGCGCCACCAGGGAAGCCCTAATGAAGATCTTAATACATTTAAACTAAGAGGTGGCTGGAAGGACGAGTAATCATTTTCTCAAATTTAACCCCAAACCCCTTCCCAGTTTTCAGCGCCTTGCATCTGGGCAGCATGTTCACTCTTAACCAGTCTGCTGGCTCTGAAATTTAAATCTGTGTCTCTAAGGCCAAAGCACACAGAACTTGCTTCCAGAAAGCACGCGAAGCAGTAACTTGGTAGACACACCAAACACAAATGCCCTTAAAACCATATTTGGGGATAAAACACCCCTCAAAGAACCTATTTTTGTTCCCTCCTCACTCACGAGGGAAAGAACAATCATCTCTCTGGCGAATGTCGTCCTGTGCATCACCACACAGCTGTGAGCCAGGCAGTCTCGGCACATAAGTGAGTGATCCGCATGCGGAAATGAAGCCGCTGGCTCCGAGGGGCTCTCTCCTCTTTGCTTAATTAAGGATGGGTGTGGGCAGTGTGCAGAGCTCCCTGGGGTGTGGGGTGAACTTCCTGATTTGTTCAAGTTCCAGTTCCGGCTCTGACAAGCTGAGAGCCTGTGGGCATTCACTCAAACTCTGTGAGCCTCCGTTTCCACGTCTGTACAATGGGGATTTCAACATCTTAAGCTTAAGCTCCGCCTGCTCCTCTCCTCGGTATTTCCCTCCCTCACCTCACTGTAGCTGCATCGTTCTGAGACATCATTTCAGTCCTCAGTGCTGTATCACATACCTGTCATACCAGGTACCCCTCCCACCACCTCATCCTAGTAACTCCTACCTCGCCTCCTCTGGGAAGCCTTCCCTCACCACCCTCAAGCTGGGTGTGGCCTCCTCTCTGCTCCTCTTACACTCTGCTCTTACATGCCTCTTCTTGTATGGTAGGCAGAATTCTAGAATGGCCAGTAAGATTCCCACCCCCACTAGTGTACACAACTGTATAATCTCTGTCTTTGAGTATCAGTAGGACTTACAATTGGTGTTTCACTCCTGTGATGAGATTACGTTACATGGCAAAGATAAAGGGATTTTGAAGATGTAATTAACGTCCCTAATCAGTTGACTTTGAGTTAATCAAGAGGAGATTATTATAGGTGGGCCTGGACTAATCAGGTGAGCCCTTTAAACAAGAGTCTAGAGGGGAGAGACAAGAAGTCACAATATACGATCTCCTTAAATTGGAGCAAAGCAATTGGCGTTAAAGGAGCAAAGTGCCATGCCACAGAGAGGGCCACGTGGCAGGGAATGGCCTCTAGGAGCAGAGGGAGGGCCTTGGTTCTACAACCACAAGGAACTGAATTCTTCCAACAACTACATGAACTTTGAAGAGGAACTCAGGCTCCATAAGAGAACACAGCCTGGCCAGCATCTTGATTCTAGCCTTGTGAGAATGTGAGCAGACAACGTAGTTCAGACCTGCCTGGACTCCTGACCTACAGACCCTGTGAGATAATAAACAGGCATTGTGGCAAGTTTGTGGGAATTTGTTAGGCAGCAACAGAAAACTAATATGCCCTCCAAGCTCCAAATCATACCTACTGAGGGTAGAAACCATGTCTTATTTGACCTGTCTTAGCAATTGGCATATAGTTCTACGAATGAATAAACGAATGAATGAGCAATCTTTTATTATTTTATTATTTTTTTTAAGTTTAATTTTATTTTTTTCTGCTTTATAACAAATTAAATCAGTTATACATATACATATGTTCCCATATCCCCTCCCTTTTGCGTCTCCCTCCCACCCTCCCTATCCCACCCCTCCAGGCAGTCACAAAGCACCGAGCTGATCTCCCTGTGCTCTGCGGCTGCTTCCCACTAGCTATCTACCTTACGTTTGGTAGTGTATATATGTCCATGCCACTCTTTCGCTTTGTCACAGCTTACCCTTCCCCCTCTGAGCAATATTTTAGAAAGGCAATAGAATGAAGTGGTTAGGTGCATGATTCTATATGACCTGACTGTCACTAGCTGTGTGACCTTGGGCAAGCTGCTTGACTTCTGTGGGCCTTGGTTTCCCGATCTGTAAAATGGGGATACTAATAGTACATACATACCTTATAGGTTTGCTGTGACGATTAAAGAGCTAATTTATATAAAAGCACTTAGATTGTGCCTATTGTGAGCCAGGAGTTCTAAGAGTTAAGTGTAATTACTGTTTTATGATGAGGAAAAAGGAAGCCTGGTGGGAGTGGGCAGAGGGTATAGCAGCAGTGTGCCAAAGGAAGACAGGGCAGGACTGGGCGATGGGTGGCCAGGTTCAATGCTCAGCCGTGTCACCTGATCATGGGCAAGCCATGCACCTCTCAAAGCCTCAGTTTTCTCATCTCCAAAATGGGAGTGATGATCCTGCCCACCTGTCTGGTTGGGAGGTTCTCGTGGGTGAAGGTCCCTGAAGGCACTTTGCAAATTATGAAACTGTGCTTATTAGCTATTGGGAAGGGTGAGAAGATGCTAAGAACATGGGGGGTGGGGGGTGTCTGTAGGCAAAGCAGAAGAGGTGACAGTGGGCTGAGGTTGGAGGAGAAGGTTTGGGGTAGAGCCCCCCGGATCACAGCCGGAGGACCTGCTGGAAGCTGTGAGGGTCTGTTCTGAGATGGTGAGAGAATTAAGGTGAGGACAGTCCTTTGCACATTGCAGGCGTTTAATAACTGCTTTAGGAACCAAACATTGAAAAGGACCAAGAGAAACAAATTGTTAACTGACACGGCCAAGCAAGTAAAAACAATCATGGATGCTGGAACCTCTGTTTTCCTTGAAACTTCCTTTAAATGCAGAATCTCGATGTGAGAAGCAGGTGGATCTTTGGCTGGATGTCTTGGTTATTGCGGTAAAAAGGTTCTGAGAGGAAATGCATGTCTGAGCCTGTCCTCAACTCAACAGCGTCATCGAATATTAAAGCTGGGAGGGACAATGAGAACCTCTCTCTAACCCATTCTTACAGACGGGGACACTGAAGGCCAGAGAGTCTTGGCACTGTGTTACCAACTGCCCCAGATGCCACCTAATAACCACTCCCTGGATGACCTTCTGCACAAAGGGGATAACGGAGCAGAAGCACCCAGTGCTGGGCCTGGGCGGCAGTAGGTTCTCAGTACCCCCACCCCATTCCCTCCCCATGCTGGGTCCCATGGTGTGCCTTTTCAGAGGTGCACGAGACCTCCACTCATCAGGAAAACACTCAATGAGCAACTGCTCCGCACCAAACACTTGGGGGCCAGGGACGTACAAGACAAGGCTCCTCGGGCTGCAGAGGTGCAGCACCACGTCCTGGCGAAACGAGGTTTTGGAGCCAGACGGCACGGCTCTGACTCCCGGCTTCCCTAGCTGTGCAACTTGAACAGTAGCTTCCTGTGCCTCAGTTTCTGCACCCACGAAATGGGGATAACAACAGAGCCCAGGTGCAAGGACTGTGTTCAGGAATAAAGGATGAGATGCATGCCAAGTGCTAACTCCGGGCTGGCCGGGCCCAGGTGCTGGCGACTCGTTGTTATTCCTCAAGGGGCCTCCAGGGGGCAGGGCATAGCATTCTCATGCAAGATGAATCAAACTTCAGAATTGTGAGTAAATTCTCTTCTGCATCCATCGGGCAGCCAGTGGACAGCTTCCATACTGTCTTTCTAACCACGGAACAAGAAAACCAAGACATACCCACACCTCTCTCTTCCTCACAGGAAGAGCACAGAGCAGGCACGGCACCCAAGCCTGGAATTGGCAGCTGTTCTTACACACAGTGCCCCCTCCTCAAAGACCTTCAAGAACTCCATGTGCAGCTCACGAGTGGATGGAAATGACATGAAATGAGAGGAAAGAGCACGCGGAGTGGACTGCAGCGGTGCCTGCAGTCACCACCAACATCCCCAGCCCCGGGCCGCTCACTGCTGTGCACCTGAATTATGCTACACACCTGACAAGAGGTTCTGGAGGCAGACTAACATGCCGCTGCTTAGAACTGTTTTCCCTTTCCTCTGAATTCCTTTAATAATGCCTCTCCAACACCAGCAGTGAGCAATTCAGTGCGGAGCCAATTACCCGGCTAATTGAGAACAAGGATGCTTCAACACTCTTCACCTGCTCTGAAGATGGTATCGCCAGATGCCTCTGGAGAAGGGATTTGTCCATCAAGTGTCCAAGCAGAGGACAGTGCCAGTACCTACTTGGGAGTAGGTACTAAATGGTAGGAACAAAGTAGAACTGGTAGAGGGTGACCAGATCGCCATAGATCTGGACCCCTATCATGGGCAGCCCGCCTCAGTCAGTCCCAGAGGTCAAGATAGGAAGCATAGGTAAGAAAGGAAGAAAGATGTAAAAATGGATCCAGTAAAGCTTACTCCATAGGATGAGTGTCAGAATGCATCAAATTAATGCAGGATTTCTCAACTATGGCACTTATCAGCATTTGGCACTTATCAGATAATCCTTTGCTGTGGGGACTGTAATATGCACCTGCAGGATGTTTAGCAGCATTCCTGGCCTCTACCCAGTAGATTCCAGAGCACCCTCCCCCTCAGGAGTGACAACCAAAAATGTCCCCAGATATTGCCAGATGTCCACTGGGGGATGAAATAACCCCTAGTTGAGAGCCACTGAGTTAATACAAAATAACCATAATGCCAGCTCCATAAATGACAGTGATGAGCACTGAAACCATGATAATCAGGTGCATTTGTCTATTAGGGAAGATTGCAAAATGCCCCCAATTCTCAACCCTCGACTTGGCCATATGACTTGCTTTGGCCAATGGGATGCCAACAAACATGGAACAGAGGCTTGAAAAACACCTGTACAATTAACCTTGTCCCCTCTGCACCTCCCCTATTACCATGAGAACAAGCCCGAGCTAGCCCAGAGAAGAATGAGTGGAACAGAGCTTAGCAACCCCAGTCAACCCAGCAGACAGCCCAATGACCCACAGTATCGAGCATGCTCAGTCAAGATCAGAATGATCTAGCTGACCATCCCAGACATGTGAGCAGTATATGCTTATTGTTATTTATATTTTGTGGTTGTTTGTTACACAGCATTAGTCTATAAAAGCTAACAGATACACGAGCATCTGTGAGGGAGGTGTCCTCTTGTATCACATTCAGACACTAAAGCCCCAGTACCACCAGGGCTGGGAATACCTGGGTGCTCTTTATCATGGTATATGAGGGAGCATGGGAAGAGGGCAGGGGTAGGGAGGAAGTATTCATTCTGCTGCTGCTGCAGGGTGAGTTTTAGCTGTGGATTGCACTAGGGGAATGTTCCAGCCTGCCAACGTCTGGGCTATTTCTGCCTCGGACTTCTGACTTTCATCGTTCCTTTCCTCACTAAGTTGCAGTGTTGATTCCCTGGGTAATAACAGATGATTGAGCACCTGTCAGGCACTGGGTCCAGTGAGAACCTGGGGTGACCTGTCATGAAATAAAGAGCAGCTCCCAGTGCACATTGATCTCAGACAGGTCCTGGGGGTCCTGCAGAGCCCAGATGATTGCAAAATGCTCCATTGCCCAGGGCCTGTTTTCCCTCTTGTCCAACAGGGTTAGAACTCCACTTCAACCTGCTTTCTGGAAAGCATCAGAAACTTCTGCAATGAGAATGGTTTAATTCCAGCATTGCTGGCATCAACCTGAATCATGGAAGCATCTCAGTGGCCTGCAGTTTAGGCCAAACACAGAGACGAGGACTGTTGAAACCTGCAGGTCGGCCTTGTAATGTCTCCTTCTCCTTGACCACTGCCCTAGGCCCAGCCTATGAATTCCCAGGTCCCATGGGATCTTCTCTAAATGGTGTTAGAACCCACCTTCTCCATACTCACCGCCAAGCACCCAGAGCCAAGCCATCAACATCTCGGACACAGAGGACTCTCAGAGCCTCTGAATGGGTCTCCCCACACCCACTCCTGCTCCCCCAATCTCTTCTCTATGCTTCGGCCAAGGAAATCTTTTCAATGGAAACTGGATAATATCTTTCCCGGGATCCAACCCTTCAATGGCTTATATTAACCTTTAGGTTAAAACTCAAACCTGGAGCCTGGCCCCTGTGCCCTTTCTCACCTCATCCTGTATTCTTCTTTCCCGCATTCATGGAGCTCTAGCCCTCTGGCTTCTTTTCACCTTGAATTCTCTGCATCACGCTCCTTCTAGACTCAGGATGCTGCTCCCATACCCTGTACCTCCCCTGTATTAGTTATTTAAGATCTGCTGTGTAACAAGTCGCTTTAAACTTAGTGGCACGGTTTCTGAGCCTCATGAATCTGGCCACAGTTTCCTACATCCTCTGCATCTCTGTTTCAACGTCTCCCATAGGTTGCAAGGTCTCAGCTGTGGCTGCAGGCATCTCAAGGCTCAACTGGGGAGGGATCTGCATGCAAGCTCACTCACATGGTGGTTGTGGTTGTTGGTGGATTCAGTTCCTTGTGGGCTGGTGGGCTGAGGGTCCCAGTTTCTCACTGGCTGTCAATCAGAGGCCACCCCCAGTTCCTTGCCATGCTCTCCTCTCCATCACTCACAACTCAGCAGGCTGCTTCATCAAAGGGAGCAAATGAGAGAGTGCCAGCAAGACAGCAGTCATGGTCCTCTGTAACCTCATCCTGGAGGTGACTTTCCATCACCTTCGCCACATTCTATGGGTTAGAAGCAAGTCTCAGGGCCCAACCACACTCAAGGGAAGGGGATTGCACAAGGGCGTGAACACCAGGAGGTGGGTATGATGGGAAACAATATTAGAAGCTGCCCGCAACATCTCCCCACCCCCAATTAACTCTGACCTTCAAACCAAAATGTGGCCCTTAGTTGCGTTTATCGCATCAGTAATTATTTATTAAAGATTTACTGTGTGCCAGGCACTGTTCTCAGTCCTGAGCATATAGCAGGATAGACAGCACACCAAAGCCTTGGCCTTACGGGACTCATCCCACTGGGGAAGACAAACAATAATAAATAAACAAAGAGAAAAGTGTCTGGCACAGCATTTCTATGCTGGGAATGCTAATCTAGCGTGTTAGGTGCAAGACTTCTGCACGCAGCCTCTACAGACAAGTGAAGCTAGACTAAGCACAAAAGAAGGTAGACCTTATCACCTAGATTCCATCATATTTTTCCCAGGGACCCCAGTGGGCTTGGCTGGCGACACCATGGATGCTACGGACTTTCCTCTTTCTCACTGCCCTTGACTCAGCAGAGGGGAGCTTGAACACCATAATGACATCTACTGTCACACCATCTTCCTCTGGACTATGACACACAAGAGAAAGCTGTGTGGCTGACACAGTATTGGTGCTCTGGCTGGGTGTCAGGCCTGAGCCTCTGAGGTAGGAGAGCCGAGTTCAGGACACTGGTCAACGAGAGACCTCCTAGCCCCACGTAATATCAAACAGCGAAAGCTCACCCAGAGATCTCCATCTCAACGCTAAGACCCAGCTCCACTCAACAACCAGCAAGCTACAGTGCTGAACACCCTATGCCAAACAACTAGCAAGACAGGAACACAACCCCATCCATTAGCAGAGAGAGGCTGCCTAAAATCATAAGGTCACAGACACCCCAAAACACACCACTGGATGTGGTCCTACCCACCAGAAAGACAAGATCCAGCCTCATCCACCAGAACACAGTCGCTAGACTCCTCCGCCAGGAAGCCTACACAACCCACTGAACCAACCTTAGCCACTGGGGGAAGACACCAAAAACAAAGGGAACTACAAACCTGCAGGCTGCGAAAAGGACACCCCAAACACAGTAAATTAAGCAAAATGAGAAGACAGAGAAACACACAGCAGATGAAGGAGCAAGATAAAAACCCACCAGACCTAACAAATGAAGAGGAAATAGGCAGTCTACCTGAAAAAGAATTCAGAATAATGATGACCCATATTTGGGTCATAGAGAGGACCCAAAATCTTGGAAATAGAATGGAGAAAATACAAGAAATGTTTAACAAGGAGCTAGAAGAACTAAAGAACAAACAAACAATGATGAACAACACAATAAATGAAATTAAAAGTTCTCTAGAAGGAATCAATAGCAGAATAACTGAGGTAGAAGAACGGATAAGTGACCTGCAAGATAAAATAGTGGAAATAACTACTGCAGAACAGAATAAAGAAAAAAGAATGAAAAGAATTGAGGACAGTTTTAGAGACCTCTGGGACAACATTAAACACACCAACATTCAAATTATAGGGGTCCCAGAAGAAGAGAAAAAGAAAGGGACTGAGAATATATTTGAAGAGATTTTAGTTGAAAACTTCTCTAATATGGGAAAGGAAATAGTTAATCAAGTCCAGGAAGTGCAGAGAGTCCCATACAGGATAAACCCAAGGAGAAACTTGCCGAGACACATAGTAATCAAATTGGCAAAAATTAACGACAAAGAAAAATTATTGAGAGCAGCAAGGGAAAAATGACAAATAACATACAAGGGAATTCCCATAAGGTTAACAGCTGATTTCTCAGCAGAAAATCTGCAAGCTAGAAGGGAGTGGCATGACATATTTAAAGTGATGAAAGGGAAGAAACTACAACCAAGATTACTCTACCCGGCAAGGATCTCATTCAGATTCAATGGAGAAATCAAAAGCTTTACAGACAAGCAGAAGCTAAGAGAATTCAGCACCACCAAACCAGCTCTACAACAAATGCTAAAGGAACTTCTCTCCATGGGAAACACAATAGAAGAAAAGGACCTACAAAAACAGACCCAAAACAATTAAGAAAATGGTCATAGGAACATACATATTGATAATTACCTTAAATGTGAATGGATTAAATGCTCCAACCAAAAGACACAGGCTCACTGAATGGATACAGAAACAAGACCCATATATATGCTGTCTACAAGAGACCCACTTCAGAGCTAGGGACACATACAGACTGAAAGTGAGGGGATGGAAAAAGATATTCCATGAAAATGCAAATCAAAAGAAAGCTGGAGTAGCAATTCTCATATCAGACAAAATAGACTTTAAGATAAAGACTATTACAAGAGACAAAGAAGGACCCTACATCATGATCAAGGGATCAATCTAAGAAGAAAAAAGACATAACAACTGTAAATATTTATGCACCCAACATAGGAGCACCTCAGTACATAAGGCAAATGCTAACAGCCATAAAAGGGGAAATAGACAGTAACACAATCATAGTAGGGGACTTTAACACCCCACTTTCACCAATGGACAGATCATCCAAAATGAAAATAAATAAGGAAACACAAGCTTTAAATGATACATTAAATAAGATGGACTTAATTGATATTTATAGGACATTCCATCCAAAACAACAGAATACATATTCTTCTCAAGTGCTCATGGAACATTCTCCAGGACAGATCATATCTTTGGTCACAAACCAAGCCTTGGTAAATTTAAGAAAATTGAAATCGTATCAAGTATCTTTTCTGACCACAATGCTATGAGACTAGATATCAATTACAGGAAAAAATCGGTGAAAAATACAAACACATGGAGGCTAAACAATACACTACTAAATAACCAAGAGATCACTGAAGAAATCAAAGAGGAAATCAAAAAATACCTAGAAACAAATGACAATGAAAACATGACAACCCAAAGCCTATGGGATGCAGCAAAAGCAGCTCTAAGAGGGAAGTTTATATCAAAACAATTTTACCTCAGGAAGCAAGAAACGTCTCAAATAAACAACCTAACCTTACACCTAAAGCAATTAGCAAAAGAAGAACAAAAAAAACCCAAAGTTAGCAGAAGGAAAGAAATCACAAAGATCAGTTCAAAAATAAATGAAAAATAAATGAAGGAAATGATAGCAAAGATCAATAAAACTAAAAGGTGGTTCTTTGAAAAGATAAACAAAATTGATTCATCAAGAAAAAAAGGGAGAAGACTCAAATCAATAGAATTAGAAATGAAACAGGAGAAGTAACAACTGACACTGCAGAAATACAAAGGATCATGAGAGATTACTACAAGCAACTCTATGCCAATAAAATGGACAACCTGGAAGATACAGACAAATTCTTAGAAAAGCACAACCTTCCAAGACTGAACCAGGAAGAAAGAGAAAATAGAAACAGACCAATCACAAGCACTGAAATTGAGACTGTAATTAAAAATCTTCCAAGAAACAAAAGCTCAGGACCAGATGGCTTCACAGGTGAATTCCATCAAACATTTAGAGAAGAGCTAACACTTATCCTTCGCAAACTCTTCCAAAATATAGCAGCGGGAGGAACACTCCCAAACTCATTCTATGAGGCCACCATCACCCTGATACCAAAACCAAAGATGTCACAAAGAAAGAAGACTACAGGCCAATATCACTGATGAACATAGATGCAAAAATCCTCAACAAAATACTAGCAAACAGAATCCAACCATAATAAAAGGATCATACACCATGATCAAGTGGGGTTTATCCAAGGAATACAAGGATTCTTCAATATACACAAATCAATCGATGTGATACACCATATTAACAAGTTGAAGGAGAAAAACCATATGATCATCTCAATAGATGCACAGAAAGCTTTAGACAAAATTCAACACCCATTTATGATACAAACCCTCCAGAGGGTAGGCATAGAGGGAACTTACCTCAACATAATAACAGCCATATATGACAAACTCACAGCTAACATCATTCTCCATGGTGAAAAACTGAAACCATTTCCACTAAGATCATGAACAAGTCAAAGTTGTCCACTCTCACCACCATTATTCAACATAGTTTTGGAAGTTTTAGCCACAGCAATCAGAGAAGAAAAAGAAATAAAAGGAATCCAAATCAGAAGAGAAAAAGTAAAGCTGTCACTGTTTGCAGGTGACATGATACTATACATAGAGAATCCTAAAGATGCCACCAGAAAACTACTAGAGCTAGTCAACGAATTTGGTAAAGTAGCAGGATACAAAATTAATGCACAGAAATCTCTTGCATTCCTACACACTAATGATGAAAAATCTGAAAGAGAAATTAAGGAAACACTCCCATTTACCACTGCAACAAAAAGAAAAAAATACCTAGGAATAAACCTACCTAAGGAGAAAAAAGAACTGTATGCAGAAAACTATAAGACACTGATGAAAGAAATTAAAGATGATACAAACAGATGGAGAGGTATACCATGTTCTTGGATTGGAAGAATCAACATTGGGAAAATGACTATACTATCCAAAGCAATCTACAGATTCAGTGCAATCCCTATCCAGCTACCAGTGGCATGTTTCACAGAACTAGAACAAAAAATTTCACAATTTGTATGGAAACACAAAAGACCCCGAAGAGCCAAAGCAATCTTGAGAAAGAAAAATGGAGCTGGAGGAATCAGGTTCCCAGACTTCAGACTATATTACAAAGCTACAGTAACCAAGACAGTATGGTGCTGGCACAAAAACAAAAATATAGATCAGTGGAACAGGATAGAAAGCCCAGAGATAAACCCATGCACATATGGTCACCTTACTTTTGACAAAGAAGGCAAGAATATATAATGGAGAAAAGACAGCCTCTTCAATAAGTGGTGCTGGGAGAACTGGACAGCTACATGTAAAAGAATGAAATTAGAACACTCACTAACACCATATACAAAAAGAAACTCAAAATGGACTAAAGACTTAAATGTAAGGCCAGACACCATAAAAGAGGAAAACATAGGCAGAACATTCTATGACATAAACTACAGCAAGATCCTTTTCGACCCACCTCCTAGAGAAATGGAAATAAAAACAAAAATAAACAAACGGGACCTAATGAAACTTGAAAGCTTTTGCATAGCAAAGGAAACCATAAACAAGATGAAAAGACAACCCTCAGAATGGGAGAAAATATTTGCAAATGAAGCAACTGACAAAGGATTAATCTCCAAAATATACAAGCAGCTCATGCAGCTCAGTGTCAAAAAAACAAACAATCCAATCCAAAAATGGGCAGAAGACTTAAATAGACATTTCTCTAAAGAAGATATACAGATTGACAACAAACGCATGAAAGAATGCTTAACATCACTAATCATTAGAGAAATGCAAATCAAAATTACAATGAGGTATCACCTCACACCAGTCAGAATGGCCATCATCAAAAAATCTACAAACAATAAATACGGGAGAGGGTGTGGAGAAAAGGGAACCCTCTTGCACTGTTGGTGGGAATGTAAATTGATACAGCCACTATGGAGAACAGTATGGAGGTTCCTTAAAAAACTAAAAATAGAACTACCATACGACCCAGCAATCCCACTACTGGGCATATACCCTGAGCAAACCATAATTCAAAAAGAGTCATGTACATAATGTTCATTGCAGCTCTATTTACAATAGCCAGGACATGGAAGCAACCTAAGTGTCCATCGATAGATGGATGGATAAAGAAGATGTGGCACATATATACAATGGAATATTACTCAGCCATAAAAAGAAACAAAATTGAGTTACTTGTAGCGAGGTGGTTGGACCTAGAGACTGTCATACAGAGTGAAGCATGTCAGAAAGAGAAAAATATATACTGTATGCTAACACATATATATGGAATATAAAAAAAGAAAGAAAGAAAAGGTTCTGAAGAACCTAGGGCATGACAGGAATAAAGATGCAGATGCAGAGTATGGACTTGAGGACATGGGGAGGGGGAAGGGTAAGCTGGGATGAAGTGAGAGAGTGGCATGGACATATATACACTACCAACTGTAAAATAGCTAGTGGGAAGCAGCCACAGAGCACAGAGAGATCAGCTGTGTGCTTTGTGACCACCTAGAGGGGTGGGATAGGGAGGGTGGGAGGGAGACGCAAGAGGGAGGAGATATGGGGATATATGTATATGTATAGCTGATTCACTTTGTTATAAAGCAGAAACTAACACACCATTGTAAAGCAATTATACTCCAATAAAGATGTTAAAAAAATAAACAAAGAATTCTAAATGGTAATAACTGCTATGGGGAAAAAGCAGCAGGGTAAAGGTGACAGGGAGAGCAGGGGCAATCATAATAGGACTCTGTGCTTCAGAGCCCTGAAGAAAGTGAGGATCAATCCATGCTGATACCAGGGGAAAGGGCTTCCTGGCAGATTGAACAGCCAACACAAAGGCCCTGAGGTGGAACCAGCTTAGGGTATGCAGGAACTAGCCAATAGGAGGTAGTGTGGTTAAGCTCTAGCACAGCAGGTAAGAAGGAGAAAGACAAGGAAGAGGAGTGAGGTCGGCCCTGTGGGTCATGGAAGGACTTTGACCTCTTCTCTGAGTGAGCTGGCAGCCTCTGGAGGTTTTGAGCAGAGCAGTGATTGATGACATTTAACAGTTTAAGAGATCCCTTTGATTGGCCAGAGTAGAAGCAGAGACCTGTTCAGAGACAGCTGTAGAATCCAGGAGAGAGATACGATGGCTGAGACCAGGGTACCAGCAACAGAGATGAGGAGAAGTGGGTAAATTCTGAACATACTCTCAGACATCTGGCCTTCTCTCTTTTATTTATTTATTTATTTTTTGTTTTTGTGTTTTTGCGGTACGCGGGCCTCTCACTGTTGTGGCCTCTCCCGTTGCGGAGCACAGGCTCTGGACGCGCAAGCTCAGCAGCCATGGCTCACGGGCCCAGCTGCTCCGTGGCATGTGGGATCCTCCCGGACCGGGGCACGAACCCGTGTCCCCTGCATCGGTAGGTGGACTCTCAACCACTGCGCCACCAGGGAAGCCCTGGCCTTCTCTTTGGTGGCACCTTACTGCAGTTGTAAATAAGTAGTTGACTGTGCAATGTGTCATTATTTACTGCCTGTTTCTCTTTTCAGTATTAATTCCACAAGGGCAGAGGCCATGTCTGGCATGTTCTCTGTCTTTAGAGACTGGGACATGGTATGAATTGATGGAGGGGATGATTTTACAGTGCACCACACGTGATACGTGATCTCTGACACCGTAGGCCTGCACGTGCCATGCAGGTAGAGTGGAGAGTGACGCAACGTCCAGACACTTCCCCTGGATTGAATCCTCATTCCACCTCTTACTCCCAGTTCTGCTTTGGGCATGTGTCTTCATCTCTCTGAGCCCTATTTTCCTCATGTATAAACTGCAGTGCAGAAAACCTATCTCAGTTAATAAGAAACATTGATAAGAAATTGAAGGGACCTCCCTGGTGGTGCAGTGGGTAAGACTCCACGCTCCCAATGCAGGGGGCCTGGGTTCGATGCCTGGTCAGGGAAACAGATCCCACATGCATGTCACAATTAAGAGTTCACATGTCACAACTAAGGAGCTCGCCTGCTGCAACTAAGACCTGGTGCAACCAAATAAATATATATTAAAAAAAAAAAAAGAAAGAAATTGCATGTGACAGTGACTAGCACCTGGATGACACTAATACACATGAGCTCATTTTCCGGCTGACCTTCCATCTAATTTGACCCTATTAGATGGGAAGGACTGGAACAGCATTCCTCAACTCTGTCCCCTCTTCATGACTGTGTCCTAGAAGCAGTGGCCTCTCGGATACTGGCCGGTGTGAAGATGATCACCTCCCTGTAGGAAGGTCCAGCCCCTAATTCTTCTCTTTGATGAGCCAACTGAATGCCTTTCCTTGGTGGGTCGTTTGGTACAACTTCTGCTTTCTTAAGAAGCACTGGGTCCTTCTCAGGGGGCACTTGGGCCCTTGCAGGACTTGGTCACTGGCAGGCCAAGAATCACCTCTTCAGAGCTGTCTCACTGGACTTTTCAGTCTAAGTTTTCAGGCTCTGAGTCAGGAGTTCAATGCCTACGGTGGCTCATAAAGGTCAGTTTCTTCACATCCTCCCTCACAAATGCCCTTGGATGTGGAAGAAACAGAACTGGAAGGACAAACATTTTGCATGTTAGGAATCTGGTCTTTCATTCTAGAATTCAAGGCTAGAATTTGGGCTCTGGAGTGAGATCCACATGGGTTTGAATCTCAGCTCTCCATACACCGGCGTGTGCCCTGGGGAAGGTCATGTAGCCTCTGTGCATCTGATTCCTCATCTGTGCAATAAGGTGGCGATGGACCCTCACCTCCTCGGGTGGTTGTGAGGATTCAGTGAAAAGAGGTAGGTGGGTCACCTGCCACAGTGCCTGGTGCAATGCTAAACCCTCAAAAAAACTGGTGTCTGCCTTCTTCATTGTCACCATCACCATCATCACAGTTGCCACCCAGCATGTCCCACTGCCCACTATAAGCCAAGTCAGGGTGTCTGGATACAGAGGGAATAAAACACAGTCTTGGCCAATGAGACACTCATAGGCTTGCTTATTTCAACGTTCCAAAAGTAGCTCTAAACTTAAGGATCTGGTGAGGTTAAATGAAATGAAAAAACAAAAACAAGCCAACACAAAATCTGATGACAGTCTACAAATGTGTAACTGAGCAGGACACAAACCACCTCTCCCCCCCTCAAAAAAAACTCCTTGAAATGATTCAGCCACCAGCTGAATGCTCCTGGGGCAAAGGGAGATAGCGCGGGGTGAGAGCCAGCTACTTTCGACCGGACGGTGCCCCTCATGAATGTGCTGTTGGAGCCACGCAGGCTGCTGTGGGTGAGCAGAGCTGCAGGCACCCTCTACTCTGCTGACCAGGGTCTTTAAAAAGACCTTTATGTGGCTTGGATCGGAGACCGTGTGAAAACCCTCTGATGTCAACCTTATACAATTCTTAACCAGACACTTGGCACAGTTAGGAAGAAAAGCCAAGTCTGTGGGAATTACTTAGGAAAACAAGATCTTAATATCCCCCATGTGGTCATTAAAGGAAGAAAGTTTTTGTGCTTTGATGAAATTAACAGGGAGACCCAGGAGGGTAGGATCTAACTCAGCTCCTTGGTCAGGATCAGACTCTGAGGCTGTGAAACAGAATCGGCAAAGCAGGATGTCACTTGTTCCCGCTAACTACTCTTCGAGTTCTCCTCCCTGGAACTTCAGAATCCGAAGTCCTAAATCTGACCGCACCATGGGCATCCATGCAAACTTGGGCACTTCGCTTTTCACATCGACGGAAAGATACAGCCAGGTCTTTGGTGGGGGTGGGGAGGGTGAAAAGCCTTCAGATAGAGTGAATCAAGCCTTTCTGGATGCATTGCTAAAGTGCCTCCAACTGGGAGGGAGAAAATCCAAAAGCCTGAGCTGGTAAGGAGAAAGAAAATGCCACGGTGGCTGGATCTGGAAATGGCTCACACACACAGATCTGGAGCTTCAAAATGAACACTTAGCATCCCGATTCAAGTTCATCAACTCTTGGCAGGGTGATCGATGCTGCAAGCTCCATGAAAGAAGGGTCTGTGTTTTAATCTTTCCTGCACCTCCAGTGTCTAGTGCGGTGCTCGGCATGCAGCGCCCCGAAGTGTTGGATGAACTGTATTTAACTAAAGAGGAACACAGACTAGAGACATAAATCCTTTTCGGACTGCAAATAACTACTCAAAACACTGATGACTTTGGTGTCAATGAATCAGAAACATATGGTCTAGGTTTCCTGATAATTTACAAGACAGACAAACAAATAGAAAAGAACAGGGAGCCTGGGAACAAAATCTCAGAGTTTGCAAAGCATCCAAAATGGCAGTTGAGGACTCCAGAACGCTAAAAAAAATGCTCGGGCTCGTCAACAGCATAATAGGGTGAACTGGGGAGTTAGGTTTGGGAATGAAAAGAAATAGACTTCAAAGGAAGAGCCATACCACCATCAAATGGACTTGCAGAATTCTCGGAAAGAGACCTGCAAACACCAGGATGCCAATGGAATGGCCTGGCCTAGATCTCAGGATGGACAGTGCTTCTCAACACGTTAGAAGGCAGTACGTTGCCTCCATGATTTTTTTTTTTTTTTTTTTTTTTTTTTTGCTGTACGAGGGCCTCTCACTGTTGCGGCCTCTCCCGCCGCGGAGCACAGACTCCGGACGCGCAGGCTCAGCGGCCATGGCCCACGGACCCAGCCGCTCCGCGGCATGTGGGACCTTCCCGGACCGGGGCACGAACCCGTGTCCCCTGCATTGGCAGGCGGACTCTCAACCACTGCGCCACCAGGGAAGCCCATCCTCAGCTGCTGTGGTTGAAGCAGAATCATAAGGACTTCCTATCTTCGTTACCTCCAAATGCAAAGTTTTCACCTGGTCCCGTGAAGCCAGGTTCTCCCCTTTCACCCACAGGGAGCTGTGTCTTGTGCTCCCCATTACTCAACAGACCTCACCATCACAGGCTGCATCTTCAACTGTCATAAGAATACATTTCACACACCCATCACAGCTTGGTGACACCCAGGCAAAGGGTCTCTAATGTCAGTGCACACTGGCTGAGAACCATTTGTGGTGGGCAGGGGTGGGGGGCATGAAGTTACAACACACCACGTAATCTGTGGCTTTGGAAATAGCCAAGACAGAAGAGCATGGTCCCAGGGAGAGGCCAAGGGCGGGGGCTTGGTCTGAGCAGGGATTTGCTGGCTCCATGCACAACTCGGCCCCAGTTTATGCACCATCCTTCCAATTGCTGGCGTATACAGGGGAGACAAGTGGTGATTTGGTACAAATCTCTACAAGAAACAGCCCAAAGTGCATTCCTTTATCAATCAGGAAACGGGTGGCACATTCAGACTAGGACAATCGGCTTAATAAAGGGTGCTGGCGGCTGTGATGGGCTGAATTGTCCCCCCAAATTCCTATGTTAAAGTCCCAACCCCCAGTACCTGTGAATGTGACCACATTTGGAGATAGGGTCTTTAAAGAGGTGATCAAGTTAAAATAAGGCCACTGGGCGGGGCCCCGATCCAATACGATTGGTGTCCTTATAAGGAAGGGGACAGGCACCAGGGCCATGTACACACAGAGGGATGGCCAGCTGCAGGCCAAGGAGAGAGGCCTCAGAGGAAACCAACCTGCTGGACTTCCAGGCTCCAGGACTGTGAGACAATAGAGTGCTATGGTTTAAGCCCCCAGTCTGTGATACTTTGTTAAGGCAGCCTGAGCAAACCAATACGGGAACCACACGGGACAGAGCAGTAACTGGGGCTATAGACAGTGGAGCTGTAACCGCCTGTGGGCCCAGACCAATGACAAGTGGAGAGGGCTACGGTGCAGTGACCTTTGCTGGAGGGATACGGCCCATAGCCCCAGGGCGACAGCCCAGGGAGGGAGCCAGGCTAGTGAATACCCTGACCTCACTCTCCTCCTCCCTCTGAGGTCCTGCTGAGACTCCCTGTAGGTGGAACTCACTGATGCCATCTGTACAGGTCCCCTCTGTGGCAGAGAGCAGGGGACAAGGGTAGAGAGGGCCCTGGAGGGATAAATGGAAAATATCTACAATCTCTACAGAGACTTCCTACCCCAAGAAAGGCACATGAAGCCATGACCATAGGGCCTGTCCTGAAGAGCATGAAGCCTTAGGTCTCACCTTGCTTCCCGTGAAGTGTGGTCAGTCACTCTCTTTGGCCCCATGGACATACCTCTCAGCTTTGCAGAGGACTAACTAGAATTTTCAAATGCACATGGTGGGTCTGTGATGATGCCAGGACTTGGTGACACCAATGGCATGCCAAGTTGGCCTGGCTCACTTTGTCCATCCAAAGATGTGGTGCTTGCCTTCGTGGTACAATGGAAGCTCTAGAACTTGGTCCACAGGGACCCTGTGCTGTGGAACTGTGGGTATTACAGGTGCTTATGGTAGTTGGGATGGGGAACACTTCTTCCCTACTCTAGATATTTCCTTCCATGTGAAGGGTCAGCAGATGATACAATCCCCTAGGCCTCTCTCCCACTTTTTCACACTCCCCCAGGGGGGGATCCATCTGATGGATACATTTGGAAGGAGACGCACATGCAGAGCCCAGCTCCTCCTTTTTTTTTTTTTTTCTTTTTTTTTTTGCGGTACGTGGGCCTCTCACTGTTATGGCCTCTCCCGCCGCGGAGCACAGGCTCCAGACGCGCAGGCTCAGCGGCCATGGCTCACGGGCCCAGCCGCTCCGTGGCATGTGGGATCTTCCCGGACCGGGGCACGAACCCGTGTCCCCTGCATCGGCAGGCGGACTCTCAACCATTGAGCCACCAGGGAAGCCCCCTCCTCCTTTCTTTTTGGAGGTTGAACTGCCCTCATGCTCCTCCAAGACCTGACGCTGGATGGAGGAGTCTGCCTCATCCTGGGATTGTGTATGAAGAGGCCAGCTTGGTTCTCATATACAAACTACCCTCTCCCAGCCTCTTGTCTTCCCCTTTTCAGGAGAACTGGTCAACCTACTCCGGACCAACTTCCTTCATGATGTATGCTGAGTAAGGAGCCTGTAGTTTTCAGGTATAACCTCAAAGGCCTCAACATATACCAAAGTTCAAATACCTGCCCTTCTATCTACACACTAGATGGCCTTGGGAAAATATCTTCACCTCTCAAAGCCTCAGTTTCCTCATCTGTAAAATGCGAATTGTAATAGTCCTTACCTGATAGGATTATCTTTAAATAGGATTATTTGCTTAGCACAGTCAGTATCTAGAACATAGTAAGCAAAAAACTGCCAAACAAAATTTCAAGTGTGTGTGTGTGAGGGATCCATGGGTTAAGGATTTTAGGTGTAAATTCCTGTTTTTCTCATTCTTGGGTGAAGAAAGATGAAACAGCAAGAAATGAAAGTGATGCCAGGAGGAGGGTACAGACCAAAAGCACAGGTTTAAACACCTCCGCGGAGCCCATCAAAAAAGGCCAGTTTACATTTTAATTAAAAAGGTTTGTTGCCAGGGGACCCTCAAAAAGCAAAGAGTACCAGACAGAAGACTGGGAGGTAAGAGGTGGGGCCTCACCCACCATACACGTCTTCCCAACTCCAGCCCTGAAAGAAACACACTGGGGGTTGGGGATGGGATTTCATGGGGGGGTGTATGAAGCCCCTGAAATTGTGTGTAAAATTTTGTGTGTTTTCATCTTGTTTGGTCAGCTGGGGGGCATCCACACTTTTTGATTTTTTATTCTTAACATTTTGGGCGTCATAAAACCATAAAACCCCTTGAGAATGTGATAAAAACTTCCAACCTTTTTGATTAAAAAATCAACACTCTAAATTTTGCCAACAATTTCAGAGCATTCTGGAAACCTGTCAGCCCCCCACAAATTTTCTAAGTTCAGACCCGCTAGAAGTAGGTTTCTTCTCCAACCTCCTGAGCTGCCCAGGCCTCAGAGTCTTTTAAAAACACCAAATTGAGGACCCAAAGAGAAATGCCAAGTAAACAAAGGACACAGCCACCCCCCCCATGCTTCTCCTCCTCCTCAGTCTTGTACTGTGAGCACCGGGAATGAATAACCAGACAGTGGACCCATCTGTTCATATGGGAAAATCGACCAGAGGCCAGGATGTGCTGCAGCATAAAAACGAGAGGGGTGGGGGGCCCGCAGTCCAGCGAGAACAGCGGGGAGACACACCCAGGGGAACAGACATCGGGAGGCAGGGATGCTGAGAGGCGGTGGGGGAGGGGCGGGATGGGCACAGATGCTCGCGTGGAGGTGGAGGGACAGCGAAGAAGGAACCAGAACGGTCCTGAGATGAATGAGCAAGGGGAAGGCAAGGAAGCCACCTTCTTTCTACAGCCTCTCTCGTCTGAGTGTGGATCCTGGCAGAGAGTGCCTGGAGGATACTTCCCCGCTTTTTAAAAATTATACTAATGATACACGTTTTAAATTATATACCGAGGCCCAGAAGGCACAGGGCGGGGGGGGGCAGGTCTTTTGAAAAGTCCGATAAATAAATCAGCAGCCTTAATTGAAACCTCCTCTGGCTTCTCCACTGGAACAGACTTCCCTTTGAAGCCCGCTTGTGTTGCCCGGCCCCTCTGAGCGGGCGAAGGTTTCCTGTGGAGAGCAGGGACCGGAGACAGAACCGTCGAGAAGGCGGCCCCAACACAGATCTGCATCCACTTCTTAGAGGCGCTGATGCCTTGCTAAGAGCCAATTACTGCTCATTCCCTTCTCGCTAGTCCCTTCCTGGCCCCTTGACGGGGGCTCTTAAAATAGGGGATAGGTGCCAGGAAGCCGCCTTGTCACAGTCTGTCCTGCGTTCTCGCTGTCCCTGCTGAGTTGCTTTTTCAGATACGAGGCAGACGCACATGCTCAACTTCTGTCCCAGTGACATTTGCAAGCGGAGGGTGGTTGTGTGGACACATTAGTCACGACAATATTTTTTTTTCAGCTGAAACAGTCGATCCTCTTAAGTAGTATACAAACGCCTCCATCAGACACTGGGAGGAGAGGAAGTGAACTGGGGCCGTAAGCACGGTCTCTATTTTATCAAGAATGACCCGGGCAAGTCTTTCCAGTCCTCATCATGATGTCTTGCTGCTGTTGCCATTGTCAGTGACACTGCTGGCAGCACCACCCCAGGAACTGGCATTGCCAGGTATGGTTTTCAAAGACTTTTCACAACCATAATTCCTTCCTGTGGCCCACAAGACCCTATGTGATCTGGTCTCCTTCCAGCATAACCCTGCCTACCCCTTGCTCCCTATGACCAGGCCCCGCTGACCTTTCTGTTCCGTGAACACACTGTTCTTATTCCTGCCTCAGGGCCTTTGCACTGGCTGTTTCCTCTGCCTGGACTGCTCATTCTCCAGATCTTTGCCTGGCTCACACCAGCTCACAAGAGCAGACTGTGCCCATCTCTTCATGACATCAGCTTGAAATCAGCCATGGTGGGAGTAATTATACCACGGAAATTGGCAAATGACAAATCAGTGCTTTTTTTTTTTTTTTTTAAGACAGGATCGTTAAGCATTTACCAGCACGCTGCTGATGGGCTTCCCCTTTGGTACCGCTTCAAAGAAGCCTTTTTCTACCACCCAGTGTAAACAAGCTTTTCCGTCCATCACCCCTCTTCCTCACGTGGCCTGTTTTTATCATTGTCGTAGCTTTTACAACCTACAACTGGGTTATTTACTTGCTGCTAAGTTTTGGATGGCACAGGCCTTCCCCACTAGGCTCTAGAGAGCAGCCACCAGCCTGGTTTTTCCTCCGTTGTATTCCCCTGGCCTAGCATAGGGCCAGGTACAGTGCTCAATGCATATTTGTTGAAATGGACACAGGCCTGACACTAAGCCCTTTCAAGCCTCGAATTAATTGGGGAGGGCTTGGGAGGGGCAAGTGTTCACCCCCCAAAAAAGTGAGCCTTCAAGGCATGGGATCCAAGAGTGATCCAGGGTCCAAGCTGAGATCTGCAAGGATGTCCCTGCCTTTTAAGTTCACCACCAAGGACAGCTCTCCCAGGGGTCAGCTAAACTGTCCTCTCCTTTGGTCTGTCAAGGATTTCATGACCTAGATCTTCGGTCAGGGACTTCCATGGGGTTGGAGTTCCACCTCTGTCCTACTGGGGGACATCCAAGAGCCACCTGCCGGGGCTTTCTCTCCGGGTATGTGCTGCGGCCAGAGGACGGCAGAGCAGAGATGAACGGCGCTGATCTCCTGCAGCTCTGGCCATCTTGGCTGTCAAGTCCTCACATCCTCGGCACCCGTTTTCATTTTCTCAAGGACTCATGGGGAGACAAATGGACGTGTTTCCTATCTCCTATCAGGATTGGGGTTTGCCAGCTCCAGGTGTGTGAACATTCTTTGCATTTTAGTTTAGCCAACACTGCCTGCCTGCTCTTTCACCAGGCCTCACGCTGTGTTCTGGGAACAGGCTGGTGCTGGCCGCAGGAGGTGACGTTTTAGCGGCAGAGGCAGATACGTTGAACAGATTCTGACAGGGGACAGCTCATGCTAGGTGCTATCGCTAATAGAAGTCCTGCCAAGTACTAAAGAATAATGCCCAAGGGGGAGCCCCGGACCACTCTGTGGAGAAGATGGCATTTGGGCAGGGCCCCGGGAGATGAACTTGCTGCAGCCCCAGCGGGACTACCTCCAAACGCAGCGGGAGAGCCTCGGCGCAGCAAGCTGCCCGCCCCAAGCCACCGTGCCCGGCCGAAGGCCAGCTGGGACGACGAAGGGCTCGGCATGTGTCTGGGCGCACCGATGACATCAGCAGCAGATGCCCCTGCCACGAACCCCACCCCGGCTCCCACCTCTGGGTACTTTAAATGCCTCCCACCCCCACCTGAATGGACGGATGGCACATTTCCACCGCTTTGGCTAAATGGGGCTTGAAGCTGAAACTGGAGCTGAATGTGCTACAGGAAAATCTTTAAAATGTGTCCAAGAAACAGACCTGATTTTGCTGACTGAGATTCACAGCTGTTCCATAGGTATCAGGTATCAGGCATGGGAGCCTCTCAACAGTCTTTGGGGAGGATCTTGGAGGAGCAAAGACACAGGCAAAAACCTCACCTCCCACTCCAGGGAAGGGGGGCTGGGATTCTCTGGCAGCTCTGCCTTGTGGACCCCCATTTTTCTACTTTTTCCAATGGCTCTGGGCTCTGGGAGGCAGCCTCTCTGCTGGGTGGGTCTTTTGGTGAGAACCACAATAGAATGAGGTATGAAAGGAGACAGGGGTGACCCAGCCCAGAGGGCACCATCTGGGGGCAGTGTTGCCGGGTCTCCAAGACGACGGTCTCAACATAAGAGAACGTGACGTTTCGGAGTTTGGAGCAGGGCTTCCCTTTATCAAGTAAGAGCTTTGTCTCTGGGCTCCTGCACAGCAACACCTTCCATTGAGTGGAAATGTTGGATGAATCGTTAACTTTGGGGGTGGGAGGCAGGACTAGGGAGGGGGATTCGGGCTGTGACTACTGGGTTAGGATGATGCGTCCTAAGGTGACCAGAAAGCCGTGAGAGACTGTACATCAGTGAGAAAACAGGCTTCAAGGTGTGCTGCTTACTTTCCAAGAGAACAGAGATGATCCGAAAGACAAAGGAAAGTGGTTATGTTTCCAGATGCATCAAAGTTATATGCAGTTATGAAAAGGAGGTGATTCTCTCCTTAACGTAACTGTCTCCAAGGCGAGCTTAATGAATCCCGGGAATTATCACCTGGGACCGAGAGTGTGAGCCCAAGGATGGACACCCCATCTGTGGGTATAGCTGCATTTACCTGGCCCCTGACCTCTTCCTTCTCCCCTGCTGGTTTCAGGGCACGCTGCTTCCCCTGGTTGACCTCGTGAAGCTGTGGTTCTCAAAGTATGGCCCCTGGGCCAGCAGGGTCAGTCTCGCTTGGGAGCTTGTTAGAGACAGATCCTCAGTCCCCGCCCGCCCCACACCTGCGGAATCAGAAACTCTGGGCGTGGGACCCAGCCACCTGGGCTTTATCAGACCCTCCAGATGATTCTGAAGCGCCATCAAAGTTGAGAACCACTAGCAAAGCAAATGGCAAAACCAACCCCAAGAGGATGCCATGGGAGGAAGCACTGCTTTGTTG
Organism: Mesoplodon bidens; assembly: GCF_964165515.1. Classification (NCBI taxonomy): domain Eukaryota; kingdom Metazoa; phylum Chordata; class Mammalia; order Artiodactyla; family Ziphiidae; genus Mesoplodon; species Mesoplodon bidens. Next base: position 175,853,228 of record NC_138177.1, read on the forward strand.
CTCAGACTCCTCACCTGCCCAGCTCTGTTCGTGGCATCTTCCCGCCCATCTCCCTAGCATGATGTGTAAGACCCTCCACGACCTGGCTCGGCCACACCATCCCTGCTTATTACCCCTTTAAACTCAGCAGCATGAACGCAGTTATAGCACACGGTTTCCCACCTTCTCATCAGGCTCAGGCTGTCTCCTCTCTCTAGAACGCCGATATCCTTTTCCCGATGTCCCAAGGCTGGTGATCCCACAGATTCCCTACACAAATCCTTCAGCACACTGTATAATAATTCCCTATTCATGACCGTGAACTACCCGGAGACAAATGCTGCTTTATTCTCGTTCTTCCTGCTTTCACGAGCGCAGGATTCGGCACACAGGGCAGTGCTCATCAGTACTTCTGGAAGGAATAAAGGGCTCAGACACTAATACTAGGAGGAAGGAGGTGAGAGAATGGTCCTCAGTCCCTTCTGAGGTCTCAGGTTCCCATGGTAGGAGCTACCCCGGCAATGGGTGGCAATTAAAAATGCTGTGCATGCAAAATTAATTTAATAGCTAAAGGAAAACTGAATTATGTATAACATGTTGTGTATTAACATGTCTTTTGGAAGTTTTTTTTTTTTTTTTTTTGCGGTACGCGGGCCTCTCACTGTTGTGGCTTCTCCCGTTGCGGAGCACAGGCTCTGGACGCGCAGGCTCAGCGGCCACGGCTCACGGGCCCAGCCGCTCCACGGCATGTGGGATCTTCCCGGACCGGGGCACGAACCTGTGTCCCCTGCATCGGCAGGTGGACTCTCAACCACTGCGCCACCAGGGAAGCCCCCTGCAAGGTTTTTTTAAACAGTATTCACCAAAACAAGCAAGATTTATAAACAAAATTTCAGGCTCACACCTCTCGTGTCAGTCAAGGTACATGCATGCTAGCTGTGGTGGGGAGTTACAGCACCCCTAAAAGCTCTGGCCTGTGGAGTGAATGGTGCATGGAAGCAGGCAGAGGCCAGGGAATGAGGTGGCATTCCACAGATGCCCCGGCTCCCTGCTCCTGCATTCCTCTCCTGTAATTCCTTAACCTCCTGGGCAGAGGGCAGCCTGTGGGGACTGGCCTTCCTGCTGACAGTACAAAAGGATGTTCTGTCCATTGGTGCCTCACTGGATAATGCTAAAGCGGTGTCACGAGGGGACCCTTGCACATCTGCGAGGCGAGCTGGAGCTGTCCCCAAGGCCACGGTGTAACAGACTCAAATCTTCAAATCTTCTTCCGGCATCTGTATGTGGGTACAAAGCAGTCATTCACTTATCTGGCTGTTCAATGAAGGGCAAACAACACGATATGTTCATTGTGGTAGAAAGTGCTAGAAAGATGTACAAGGCACACTCCCTGCCCACAGGGACCTTCTCGTCTAAGCAGAGAGAAGACAGGGATCCAATAAAGCCCAGAGTTGGCCGACTGTGAACACTCCTGTGAGTGGTAAACTCTCAGAGGCAGAAAACAGGTGGGGTTACTTCCAACTCTCTGCTTAAATGCCCTATCATCTCTGACCTCCTAGATCAAGCAAATTTCGCTATAATATGTTCCCCTCGCACCTCATGCTTGCCTCTTTATAATACAATTTACAATAGAATCGCCGTTACGAAACAACAATTTCTGCTTCCAAAGTGTGTTATTTGCAGTGTCTTATTTAGACCTTTCAACGATCCTATGGTAGGTACCACTATCAGCCCCATTTTACAGATGCTTAAGGAGGTGAAGAGACTTCCCCCTGATTTGTACAGCCTACAAGGGGCAGAGTCAGGCTACAGGGCCCAGACAATCGACCTCCAAATCCTGCACTCTCAACACTTCCCAAATCCCTTCTGGCCAATGTCCATCCCACTTGTAGGTGGTCGGTCAACCAGCGCATGGGCCTCATCTGCTGTGTTCATCCTTGTATCTTGTGGCACCCAGCACAGTGCACTTGGGAGATGCTCAAGAGATGTTTGATGAAAGACTAAACAAATGAATGAACATTCCAGCTGACTAAACAAATGAATCAGAACAGGAAGGGCGAAGGAATGGAGATCGTCACAGTTGGAATTCTGGATCCTTCAGCACGCCTGACCACCTCCCCTTCCCTTTCTTTCTACTTTCCCGATGCGCTTTTTCTTCCTTCTTTTCTCAACATTCCAACTAAAGGGCACCGGGCCCACTGACCCCTTGCTTGGTCAGTGACAGATGGAGGAGAGGAGGCAGCTGGGCGCTGCCGGAGTTTATTTCAGAGCTGTTGAGGTAGAGGGGGTCAGCTTGCAGGCTGAAGCCAAATGACGTCTTAAAGGCACAGAGCGGGGCAGTGATTTGCAGCTTCAGCACAACAGAGGTCCTGCTTTTGGAGGGAGACCGATAAACAACGGCCCCACAGCTTAACAGGATTGAAATATGATGCTATTCAAAGGGGATGTCAAAAGGATGAATAGCCCATCTCCTGCTAGCTTGGTGCTAGGAGTTAAAATCAAGTCACGCTTAGCCTGCATGCTCCATGTTAAATCTCCATCAAGTGCAGACCATCACCATCACAGCAAGGGGCAGGCTCTCCGGGCCTCTCTGCACATTAGTACAATTCTCCAGTTGGGTCTTTTTTAGTGTCCAGCTGAGTGCCTGGACAGCAAACACAACTCCGTACGTTGAATCTAGAAATAAATATCTGGTCCCTTTCTTGGAACACACTTCTGGACTTGTCTCTAAACACTCAAGAAAAACAAGGTGCCTCCGAAAAGAAAGCGACAGTTACTGACTCCGTTGAATGCCAAGTGACAAGTATGGCAGAACTGAATCCTGCCACACAAACAGATTTATGGGGGAAGATGGAAAGTCAAGGTTAAGGGTGATGGAGCAGGTTGTTTAAACAAAGTCAGTCTAAGCTTCTACGCCAGCAGTGGTTGGGCTCCACATTCAGGCAGGCACACCCGGTGAGTCTGCTTTGCTGTCCAAGTTCAGATTAAAATAATACAAGACAACGAGTCTAGCACCTATAGATTCAAGAGTTTCATTCTCTAACTAGGATACTCCTTCTCGGAGTGGTGGTTCTCAACATGCAGATGGGACCCAGAGATGATGATCCTCCATGTGGTCTGCTGAATGAATAGCAGCTTGCAATCCTGACTTTTAGACTGAGAACAAGGTGGCTTCCTGGTTTCCTGGTGGGAAGGAATGATTAATTCTGTCCTTCCCATTGCCAGGAGAAACAACGGCCTCCCTCCCTTAGAAGGTGGGCTTTTCCCCTGCTTTAGACAAATAAAAATTGTAGATAGTTAAGAGATTTAAATTGTGATGTTTTCATATACATCCTTTAGAAATGATTACCACAATCAAGCTAACTAACAAATCCTTCACCTCATACAGTTACTTTTTTTCTGTAATGGTGAAGACACTTGAGGTCTACTCTCTTAGCACTTTCAAGTACACAGCGCAGTATTATTAACTCTGGTCGCCATGCTGTACATTAGCACTTATCATCTTACGGCTGAAAGTTTGTACCCTTTGAGCAACATCTTCCCATTCCCTCCCGCCCTCAGTCCCTGGTCACCACCGTTCTACTCTCTGTTACTGTAAATTCCACTTTTCCCCCCATATATACATGATACCATATGGCATTTGTCTTCCTCTGTGTCATTTGTCTGGCTTACTTCACTTAGCATAATGTCCTCCAGGTTCATCCATGTTGTCAGAAATGGCAGGATTTCCTTCCTTTTTTTTTTAAAATATGAGATATAATTGACATATTGTAGCAGTTTTAGGTGTGCAACATAATGATTTGATACATGTATATATATATATATATTTTTTTGCTTTATAACAAATTTAATCAGTTATACATATACATATGTTCCCATATCCCCTCCCTTTTGCGTCTCCCTCCCACCCTCCCTATCCCACCCTTCCAGGCGGTCACAAAGCACCGAGCTGATCTCCCTGTGCTATGCGGCTGCTTCCCACTAGCTATCTACCTTACGTTTGGTAGTGTATATATGTCCATGCCGCTCTTTCACTTTGTCACAGCTTACCCTTCCCCCTCCCCATATCCTCAAGTCCATTCTCAAGTAGGTCTGTGTCTTTATTCCCGTCTTGCCCCTAGGTTCTTCATGACATTTTTTTTTCTTAAATTCCATATATATGTGTCAGCATACAGTATCTGTCTTTCTCTTTCTGACTTACTTCACTCTGTATGACAGACTCTAGGTCCATCCACCTCATTACAAATAGCTCAATTTCATTTCTTTTTATGGCTGAGTAATATTCCATTGTATATATGTGCCACATCTTCTTGATCCATTCATCCGATGATGGACACTTAGGTTGTTTCCATCTCCGGGCTATTGTAAATAGGGCTGCTATGAACATTTTGGTACATGTCTCTTTTTGAATTATGGTTTTCTCAGGGTATATGCCCAGTAGTGGGATTGCTGGGTCATATGGTAGCTCTATCTGTAGTTTTTTAAGGAACCTCCATACCGTTCTCCATAGTGGCTGTACCAATTCACATTCCCACCAGCAGTGCAAGAGTGTTCCCTTTTTTCCACACCCTCTCCAGCATTTATTGTTTCTAGATTTTTTGATGATGGCCATTCTGACTGGTGTGAGATGATATCTCATTGTAGTTTTGATTTGCATTTCTCTAATGAGCAAAGATGTTGAGCATCCTTTCATGTGTTTGTTGGCAGTCTGTATATCTTCTGTGGAGAAATGTCTATTTAGGTCTTCTGCCCATTTTTGGATTGGGTTGTTTGTTTTTTTGTTATTGAGCTGCATGAGCTGCTTATAAATTTTGGAGATTAATCCTTTGTCAGTTGCTTCATTTGCAAATATTTTCTCCCATTCTGAGGGTTGTCTTTTGGTCTTGTTTATGGTTTCCTTTGCTGTGCAAAAGCTTTTAAGTTTCATTAGGTCCCATGTGTTTATTTTTGTCTTTATTTCCATTTCTCTAGGAGGTGGGTCAAAAAGGATCTTGCTGTGATTTATGTCATAGAGTGTTCTGCCTATGTTTTCCTCTAAGAGTTTGATAGTGTCTGGCCTTACATTTAGGTCTTTAATCCATTTTGAGCTTATTTTTGTGTATGGTGTTAGGGAGTGATCTAATCTCATACTTTTACATGACCCTGTCCAGTTTTCCCAGCACCACTTATTGAAGAGACTGTCCTTTCTGCACTGTACATTTCTGCCTCCTTTATCAAAGATAAGGTGACCATATGTCCGTGGGTTTATCTCTGGGCTTTCTATCCTGTTCCATTGATCTATCTTTCTGTTTTTGTGCCAGTACCATACTGTTTTGATTACTGTAGCTTTGTAGTATAGTCTGAAGTCAGGGAGCCTGATTCCTCCAGCTCCATTTTTCGTTCTCAAGATTGCTTTGGCTATTCGGGGTCTTTTGTGTTTCCATACAAATTGTGAAATTTTTTGCTCTAGTTCTGTGAAAAATGCCAGGGTAGTTTGATAGGGATTGCACTGAATCTGTAGATTGCTTTGGGTAGTAGAGTCATTTTCACAATGTTGATTCTTCCAATCCAAGAACATGGTACATCTCTCCATCTATTTGTATCATCTTTAATTTCTTTCATCAGTGTCTTATAATTTTCTGCGTAAAGGTCTTTTGTCTCCTTAGGTAGGTTTATTCCTAGATATTTTATTCTTTTTGTTGCAATGGTAAATGGGAGTGTTTTCTTGATTTCACTTTCAGATTTTTCATCATTAGTATATAGGAATGCCAGAGATTTCTGTGCATTAATTTTGTATCCTGCAACTTTACCAAATTCATTGATTAGCTCTATTAGTTTTCTGGTAGCATCTTTAGGATTCTCTATGTATAGTATCATGTCATCTGCAAACAGTGACAGCTTTACTTCTTCTTTTCCGATTTGGATTCCTTTTATTTCCTTTTCTTCTCTGATTGCTGTGGCTAAAACTTCCAAAACTAGGTTGAATAAGAGTGGTGAGAGTGGGCAACCTTGTCTTGTTCCTGATCTTAGTGGAAATGGTTTCAGTTTTTCACCATTGAGGACGATGCTGGCTGTGGGTTTGTCATATATGGCCTTTATTATGTTGAGGAAAGTTCCCTCTATGCCTACTTTCTGCAGGGTTTTTATCATAAACGGGTGTTGAATTTTGTCGAAAGCTTTCTCTGCATCTATTGAGATGATCATATGGTTTTTCTCCTTCAATTTGTTAATATGGTGTATCACGTTGATTGATTTGCGTATATTGAAGAATCCTTGCATTCCTGGAATAAACCCCACTTGATCATGGTGTATGATCCTTTTAATGTGCTGTTGGATTCTGTTTGCTAGTATTTTGTTGAGGATTTTTGCATCTATGTTCATCAGTGATATTGGCCTGTAGTTTTCTTTCTTTGTGACATCCTTGTCTGGTTTTGGTATCAAGGTGATGGTGGCCTCGTAGAAAGAGTTTGGGAGTGTTCCTCCCTCTGCTATATTTTGGAAGAGTTTGAGGAGGGTAGGTGTTAGCTCTTCTCTAAATGCTTGATAGAATTCACCTGTGAAGCCATCTGGTCCTGGGCTTTTGTTTGTTGGGAGATTTTTTATCACAGTTTCAATTTCAGTGCTTGTGATTGGTCTGTTCATATTTTCTATTTCTTCCTGATTCAGTCTTGGCAGGTTGTGCATTTCTAAGAATTTGTCCATTTCTTACAGGTTGTCCATTTTATTGGCATAGAGTTGCTTGTGGTAATCTCTCATGATCTTTTGTATTTCTGCAGTGTCAGTTGTTACTTCTCCTTTTTCATTTCTAATTCTATTGATTTGAGTCTTCTCCCTTTTTTTCTTGATGAGTCTGGCTAATGGTTTATCAATTTTGTTTATCTTCTCAAAGAACCAGCTTTTAGTTTTATTGATCTTTGCTATCGTTTCCTTCATTTCTTTTTCATTTATTTCTGATCTGATTTTTATGATTTCTTTCCTTCTGCTAACTTTGGGATGTTTTTGTTCTTCTTTCTCTAATTGCTTTAGGTGCAAGGTTAGGTTGTTTATTCGAGATGTTTCCTGTTTCTTAAGGTGGGATTGTATTGCTATAAACTTCCCTCTTAGAACTGCTTTTGCTGCATCCCATAGGTTTTGGGTCATCGTGTCTCCATTGTCATTTGTTTCTAGGTATTTTTTAATTTCGCCTTTGATTTCTTCAGTGATCACTTTGTTATTAAGTAGTGTATTGTTTAGCCTCCATGTGTTTGCATTTTTTACAGCTCTTTTCCTGTAATTGATATCTAGTCTCATAGCATTGTGGTCGGAAAAGATACTTGATACAATTTCAATTTTCTTAAATTTACCAAGGCTTGATTTGTGACCCAAGATATGATCTATCCTGGAGAATGTTCCATGAGCACTTGAGAAAAATGTGTATTCTGTTGTTTTTGGATGGAATGTCCTATAAATATCGATTAAGTCCATCTTGTTTAATGTATCATTTAAAGCTTGTGTTTCCTTATTTATTTTCATTTTGGATGATCTGTCCATTGGTGAAAGTGGGGTGTTAAAGTCCCCTACTATGATTGTGTTACTGTCGATTTCTCCTTTTATGGCTGTTAGTATTTGCCTTATGTATTGAGGTGCTCCTATGTTGGGGGCATAAATATTTACAATTGTTATATCTTCTTCTTGGATCGATCCCTTGATCATTATGTAGTGTCCTTCTTTGTCTCTTCTAGTAGTCTTTATTTTAAAGTCTATTTTGTCTGATATGAGAATTGCTACTCCAGCTTTCTTTTGGTTTCCATTTGCATGGAATATCTTTTTCCATCCCCTTACTTTCAGTCTGTATGTGTCTCTAGGTCTGAAGTGGGTCTCTTGTAGACAGCATATATATGGGTCTTGTTTTTGTATCCATTCAGCCAATCTGTGTCTTTTGGTGGGAGCATTTAGTCCATTTACATTTAAGGTAATTATCGATATGTATGTGCCTATTCCCATTTTCTTAATTGTTTTGGGTTCGTTATTGTAGGTCTTTTCCTTCTGTTGTGTTTCTTGCCTAGAGAAGTTCCTTTAGCATTTGTTGTAAAGCTGGTTTGGTGGTGCTGAACTCTCTCAGCTTTTGCTTGTCTGTAAACGTTTTAATTTCTCCATCAAATCTGAATGAGATCCTTGCTGGGTAGAGTAATCTTGGTTGCAGGTTTTTCTCCTTCATCACTTTAATTATGTCCTGCCACTCCCTTCTGGCTTATAGAGTTTCTGCTGAGAGATCAGCTGTTATCCTGATGGGGATTCCCTTGTGTGTTATTTGTTGTTTTTGCCTTGCTGCTTTTAATATGATTTCTGTGTGTTTAATTTTTGACAGTTTGATTAATATGTGTCTTGGCGTATTTCTCCTTGGATTTATTCTGTATGGGACTCTCTGTGCCTCCTGGACTTGATTAACTATTTCCTTTCCCATATTAGGGAAGTTTTCAACTATAATCTCTTCAAATATTTTCTCAGTCCCTTTCTTTTTCTCTTCTTCTTCTGGAACCCCTATAATTCGAATGTTGGTGCGTTTAATGTTGTCCCAGAGGTCTCTGAGACTGTCCTCTGTTCTTTTCATTCTTTTTTCTTTATTTTGCTCTGCAGCAGTTATTTCCACTATTTTATCTTCCACCTCACTTATCCGTTCTTCTGCCTCAGTTATTCTGCTATTGATCCCATCTAGAGTATTTTTTATTTCATTTATTGTGTTTTTAATCAATGCTTGATTCATCTTTAGTTCTTCTAGGTCCTTGTTAACTGTTTCTTGCATTTTGTCTATTCTATTTCCAAGATTTTGGATCTGGGAAATAGAATCTTGGATCATCTTTACCATCATTATTCTGAATTCTTTTTCAGGTAGACTGCCTATTACCTCTTCATTTGTTAGGTCTGGTGGGTTTTTATCTTGCTCCTTCTCCTGCTGTGTGTTTTTCTGTCTTCTCATTTTGCTTATGTTACTGTGATTGGGGTCTCCTTTTTGCAGGCTGCAGGTTCGTAGTTCCCGTTGTTTTTGGTGTCTGTCCCCAGTGGCTAAGGTTGGTTTAGTGGGTTGTGTAGGCTTCCTGGTGGAGGTGACTAGTGCCTGTGTTCTGGTGGGTGAGGCTGGATCTTGTCTTTCTGGTGGGCAGGTCCACGTCTGGTGGTGTGTTTTGGGGTGTCTGCGGACTTTTTATGATTTTAGGCCACCTCTCTGCTAATGGGTGGCGTTGTGTTCCTGTCTTGCTAGTTGTTTGGCATAGGGTGTCCAGCACTGTAGCTTGCTGGTCGTTGAGTGAAGCTGGGTGCTGGTGTTGAGATGGAGATCCCTGGAAGATTTTCGCCGTTTGATATTATGTGGAGCTGGGAGGTCTCTTGTGGACCGGCGTCCTGAAGTTGGCTCTCCCACCTCAGAGGCACAGCACTGACTCCTGGCTCCTCAATTTGGGATGATTTGTTGTCCATTCATGTATTCCACAGATGCAGGGTACATCATGTTGATTGTGGAGCTTTAATCCGCTGCTTCTGAGGCTGCTGGGAGAGGTTTCCCTTTCTCTTCTTTGTTCTCACAGTTCCTGGGTCTCAGCTTTGGATTGGGCCCTGCCTCTGCGTGTAGGTCGCCGGAGGGCGTCTGTTCTTCGCTCAGACAGGACAGGGTTAAAGGAGCAGCCTCTTCGGGGACTCTGGCTCACTCAGGCCGGGCGGGAGGGAGGGGCACGGAGTGCGGGGCGAGCCTGCAGCGGCAGAGGTCGGCGTGACGTTGCACCAGCCCGAGGCGCGCCGTGCGTTCTCCCAGGGAAGCCGCCCCTGGATCCCGGGACCCCGGCAGTGGCGGGCTGCACAGGCTCCCGGAAGGGCGGTGTGGACAGTGACCTGTGCTCGCACACAGGCTCCTTGGCGGCGGCAGCCGCAGCCCCAGCATCCCACGCCCGTCACTGGGCTCCGCGCTTTCAGTCGTGAGTCGCGCCCGTCTGTGGAGCCCCTTTAAGCAGCGCTCTTAATCCCCTCTCCTCGCGCACCAGGAAATCAAGAGGGAAGAAAAAGTCTCTTGCCTCTTTGGCAGCTCCAGAGTTTTCCCGGACTCCCTGCCGGCTAGCTGTGGCTCATTAGCCCCCTTCCGGCCGAGTTCTCGCCGCCAGCCCCAGTCCTCTCCCTGAGCTCTGACCGAAGCCCGAGCCTCAGCTTCCAGCGCTGCCGGGGCGAGCAGACAAGCCTCTCGGCCTGGTGAGTGCCGCTCGGCACCGATCCTCTGTGCGGGAATCTCTCCGCTTTGCCCTACCCAGGTATGTGGGGAGTTTCTTGCCTTTTGGGAGGTCTGGGGTCTTCTGCCAGCGTTCAGTAGGTGTTCTGTAGGAGTTGTTCCACGTGTAGCTGTATTTCTGGTGTATCCGTGGGGAGGACGGTGATCTCCGCGTCTTACTCTTCCGCCATCTTACCCGGAAGTCTCGATATATGTATATATTATGAAGTGATTACCACAATAAGTTTAGTTAACATCCATCACCCCACAGAGTTACAATTTTTTTTCTTGTAATGAAAACTTTTGAGATTTACTCTCTTAGCAAATTTCAAATATACACGTATGTTATTTTTAGCTATAGTCACTTCCTTCCTTTTTAAGGCTGAATAATATTCCATTGTATATATATGCCACATTTTCTTTATCCATCTGTTGACAGACATTTAGGTTGTTTTCATATCTTGGCTACTGTGAAAGATGCTGGGATGAACCTGAGGGTGCAAATATCTTTTCCAGATAGTGATTTATTTCCATTGGGTGTATACCCAGAAGTGGGATGGCTGGATCATATGGTAGTTCTATTTTTAATTTTTTGAGGAACCTCTATATTGGTTTCCATAGTGGCTGTACCAATTTATATTTCCCACAGCAATGTATACAAGTGTTCCATTTTCTTCACATCCTTGACAACACTTATCTTTTGACTTTTTGATAATAGTCGTCCTAATAGGTATAAGGTTTTGATTTGCAGTTCCCTGATTAGTGGTATTGAGCATCTTTTCATGTACCTGTCGGCCATTTTTATGTCTTCCTTGGAAAAATGTCTATTCAAGCACTTTGCCCAATTTTTAATAGGGTTATTTGAGTTTTTATTATTGAGTTGCATAAGTTCCTTATATAGTTTGAATATTAACCCCTTATCAGATATACGGTTTGCAATTTTCTCCCATTCTGTAGGCTGCCTTTTCATTCTGTTGATTGTTTCCTTTGCCGTGAAGAAACTTTTTAGTTTGATGTAGTCCCACTTGTTTATTTGTTCTTTTGTTGCCTGGGCTTTGGGTGTCAATTCTAGACAATCATCACCATGACTGACGTCAAGCTTACCTCCTATGTTTTCCTCCTGGAGTTGTTTTATTAGGAGTGGCAAATAGGAAGGAGGTGATAGGGAGGTAGATAGTTCTCTTGTCCTGTCCAAGGGCCAAAACAACCTGAGGATCTCTGCCCTTTGGGGCGGGGAGGCGTGATCATCCCCACGTAACCTCCATGGTCAACATAGAGCTTTCCGACACCAAAGTCAAAGCCAAGGGTTGTTACTTAGTGACCTAAGCACATGCATCTCTCCATTCCGTTTTAAGATCCAAACTGGTCACACTGATGCCAATACCTGAATAAGGAACTGACAGACAAAGATAAACTGTGATGGGCTCTACTACCTCATCAGGTGGTCTGGATAAGTGCTTTCTCCCCACCTGGCTCATCTCATGATGAGCTCTCCATGAAGAGAAAAAATAATTATGCATAAACAGGAAGACAGCAAACCCCCATAAACCCAGAGTTAACTTCTGTCAATATTTTGTTACTTATTCCTCTACACATGCATTGAAAGATGTCTGGAAGAATGAATACACACACACACACACACACACACACACACAATGTACATAACTGTACTATATATATAAAATACAATACCCATAAACTATACAGATATATATATATATATTATGTGTATGTCTACATATATTTGTATAGTTTGTATGTCTTTGTATACTCACATATATATATGTGATCATAGTATATACTTATATACATATACTTACATATACTTATATGCACTTATAAGTATACTTATATATATAAGTATATACATAATATAATACATAGTATATCTTATATGCTTACATAGTATATATATCTTATAGACTTACATCTTGCTTGGTGCACTTATTGATACACTGTGAGTGTATTTAATGAACTGGCCACATATTTCTGAGACACCTAGATGTAAAGTGTAAAATCAGGGGAGTTTCTTTTCCTGAAACTTGAAAGTACCCAGCCATCCATCAATAGTCAAAAATCTCCAAAGCTCTAAAAAATTTAACGTTCCATTATATTTCGACGTCAGCGCTTGCTCTGTCAGCAAAGTCATCCCTGGTCATAACTAAAAATTATATATCGGCCTTTAATTGCCACATCATTATCCCTATAGACCTGAGATATAAATGTAAATTCAATATTAGCTATTAAAATATGCATTTGTTTTCTAAATGGCCTTATCCAGCAAATGACTCTGCAAAATCAGGAAGCATAATAATGGATCAGGAGTGAGGAATAATAAGCAGGTATCCCAACACCTCTGTAAATCACCGTGCACACCCTGTGGGGGGTGAGTGTAATTATACACAAATAAGATGAACCGCAGGGCAGCCTCCGGAGTCTGCCATCTTGAATGAATTACGGATATTCAAGTCCTATCTAAGAAAGGTTATTAAGGAGGTTTTATGGCTGGCCTACAACAGGAGTCTGAATGAAAGCCAACTGTCCTGCTAAGAAAGGGCTTTGGGTTTGCTTGGGAAGCAGCATTCCTTTTTGGTGAATGGCTTTGGCTTAACCCAGTGCAACTTTCCTGTCTTTGATGAACTGGAAAAGGAGAAAGTGTGAAGGAAAACTCTCTGACATCTGCAGGGGTTGCTGTCATCCCAAGTCAGTCACGAGCCGTGAATGGCTTTGGTGACATGGAGGGGCCTGTCGTGATGCTCCATTGCAGACTGACCTTGGGGAATTCCCCCTCGGTCTCCAACATGAATACATAAATGGGGGGCAGCCCCTCTCTCCCTGATGTCTACTTCTGCTTTGTGGCCTCTTTAAATCCTGGGTTTCCAAGTAAAAACATCAGACGGCCAGCCGTCTCAGGTTCACTGCCGTGCAGGATTGCACCAAGTATATGTTTTTAATACTACAGGCACTTGAGAAAGGGAGGGCAAGGAGAAAACCCAGCAGGCCCAAGATGCGTAATTCATGACGAAGGCTGAAAGCGCCGAGTGTGCAGGCCATCTTCATTGCTCACAGACGGCAGCCAGTTACCTGCGGCAGGAAGGGACAGTGTCAAGGCAGCAGGTTGCTTTGGCCACAAAGGGAGGTTCCTGCCACCCCACGGAGCAGTGTCTCCGGAATCCCAGAATCCTGTCCGGCTTTGAAAACGGACTTTGTCAACAGCTCTGACAGAGAAGTCTCCACCATCCAGGGAGGCTGTTTCCCAGAGAGAAGTCGAAAGCCCTGTAGGCACTTTGATGCTGTTTCACTCAGTTTAATGAGAATAACCCCGTGAAATAGTGTTCTTTTGCTCAGTGACACATGTGCCTGGCTTCACATGGAGCATTTGTTTCGCACTAGGTAGTCTGGGCAGGTCCCCTGACGCCTAAGGGTCTCGCCATACCGTCCGGCCCTGGACAAGGTGGACGCTGTGAACCAAAGCTTTAGCGCATCCCTGCTGGGGTCTACGCAGCCCCGAAGGAGAGGGCCCTTCCGGATCCCCTGCTCCTTGCCATCTGACGAGGCAGACTCGCATGATGCTCTGGGCTCTGGGCTACTGGGAGGGCACTGCACAGGTTTCTTTTTCCTCTTGGCCATTTTAGGTTTTCACTGGGAAAATAACTCCTGATTCTTCCAGCAGGGTCAACAGGGTCCTGGCACATGGTGTGTTCTTTACACGTTCTTTACACGTTCATTCTATAGTTCATACCAAGCACCTACTCTGTGCCTGGCACTGACGAGCACAGTGGTAAACAGGACATGCAGCCTCTGAAAGAACTTGAGAGTCTGTCTAATTCAACACTCTTTTTTTTTTTTTTTTTTTTTTTTTGTGGTATGTGGGCCTCTCACTGTTGTGGCCTCTCCCACTGTGGAGCACAGCCTCCGGACGCGCAGGCTCAGTGGCCATGGCTCACGGGCCCAGCCGCTCCGCGGCATGTGGGATCTTCCCGGACTAGGGCACGAACCCGTGTCCCCTGCATCGGCAGGCAGACTCCCAACCACCGCACCACCAGGGAAGCCCCAACACTCTTTTAATACATGATGAAACAGGCCCAGGGAGGGAAAGTGCCCAGGATGCCACAGCCAGAACCAGACCCAGTCTAGCACCCTCCCCCGGCTGGACCAACTAGAACGGTGCTTGACAAATAGGCAGCATGTCTATGAGTTTGTCTATTTGGTGCCAGAGGCTGGATATGAAGACCAGTAAAAGCAGGAGGGAGGGAGGGACATAGTAACAGCAAAGGATTTGGGGAGAAGAGACATGAATGGGGGTAGAAGCAGGTCAGGTTGGTATACTCCAACATCAGTGGCAGGACGTCAAGTCCCTGCCCCCCAGGCAGCAGGGGCGCTGAAGAACTCCAGCACTAGCTGTTGGTACAGGGCCAGGTCACAGACTCCGGTCTCCACATTGAAAATGAAGAGAATAATGCTTGCCTCTTGGGTTTGCATAATAAAAACTGAAGAACAGAATTTGCTTATCAACTTAAGCTCCGTGAAAATGCGCAGAAAACTTCTAAAATATGACCCATTATTACACAGATAAATCACACAGGTCCCTTGCCTCCTACTTGCAGCTTAGTTTTATGCCGTAAAAAAAGCAGATACAGCTAGTGACGACTTCCAGGCTCAAAACCCAGCTCCTTGGCAAGACCCAAAGGCCCCACTGGCCGGAATTTGTCTGCATCTCCAGACTGACCTTCCCCCACTTCAGTCCTACATCCTGGCCACAGCAAACTCCCTGAAGTTCTTCTCCTGCATCATTTTGTTCTTGCCCCTCTGCTTTTGCCCAGGCTGCCCAGAGCATCCTTTTTGTCTTCTCCGTGGTCCATGCCTGCCCCAATCCAGCCTCGTAAAAGGCTGCCATTTTGACACTGAAGGAATTACCATAGCCAACTGAGATTTCCTTTAAAAACCAGCAAATCAAACCACAGTGAAAGTACGCTAGGCTACTTTGGATGCTGATAACCACAGTGTAAGTTGATCAATTTTCCATTTGGAAGAGAGCAGAGACTGCCTTATTAGAGCAGCATGACACACACTCCATGTTAGTCTATTGATAGGTCTCCGGGTACCTCTCATTGAACTAGCTCTCTTGGGGGGAATTCTGCTCCTGAGCCACCTCTGCCAGGAGTTCCACATAAAATGGAAGAAGAAACCCAGCCAGCCACGGCTGTTGATAGCCTGGTTAATAAGCTCTGCTTCAGTGAAGGCTTTTTCCTCTTCCCCACAAGCAGAATCCCAGATGGAGCCCAGGCTCAGGCACTCATGACCAAGATGGCAGTCCTGGGCCCTGCAGACCCTGGGACTGAGGGTCTGCATTGAGGTTCATTGCTGTTGCCGTCAGAGTCGCAGACCTAGAGGTCTCTATAAAAGCCAAGGCCAGAGCCAGGGCCTTTCCTGCGGGCCTCCTGCTGCACCCTGATATCAGGCAACGCAGAGAAAGGGACCACCCAGAATTGCTGCTAGGTCTTTTTTTTTTCAGTACGTGGGCCTCTCACCGTTGCAGGCCCTCCCGTTGCAGAGCACAGGCTCCGGACGCGCAGGCCCAGCGGCCATGGCTCATGGGCCCAGCCGCTCCGGAGCAGGTGGGATCTTCCCAGACCAGGGCACGAACCTGTGTCCCCTGCATCGGCAGGCAGACTCCCAACCACTGCGCCACCAGGGAAGCCCTGCTAGGTCATTTCTGATGGAAAGAAGGTGAGGGTGAGGCTGACTTTGCTATGATTTGGGGGGTGTTCCCACAGTCTATTAAGAAGCAGTGGAAGTTCATTAATATGAAAAGAAGTTAAGAAAAGGTGGAATAAAGAGATCATTCCTCTTTGCCCGTGAAGGAAGCTCCCAGGTTGGCGTGGGGGAGGATTGGGGAGAGAAGGACGGGAAGGGAGGGAAAGGGTCACATATGTCTGCCTAGAGTCCCTCCCAGAGATGTGGGATAGTGTCGGCTCCAGGAAACTGGTCAGACTGAGGTGGGTATGCTTGGAAATTCTGGCGGGGCTTCCAAGAGTGGCAGACTGAGTTGATGGGAGGGAGTGCAGGGCAAAGAGAGGGAGACACTCATATTCAAGTTCTGTCACTTACTAACTGCAGGCCTTGGGGGATCTGGGCCTCAGTTTCTCCATACGTAATCAATAAAATGGGAATAATACCTACCTCATGGAGTTATGAGATCAGGATACACACAGGTGCACATACACACACACACACACACACACAGAGCACACCTATAACTCATCATCTATGATTTCCAGCTTCAGCTTCTTTAAAGGGAGAAACAACGACCTCTTCTGGAATTCTGTGGTTCTTCCTCTCCTGCCATCATCTTCTATTGTTGTCTTGACCACATCTAATCGAACAGCATTTATGTATTTATTTATCTGGTTGTGCAGCATGTAGGATCTTAGTTCTCCGACCAGGGATTGATCCCGCGCCCCCGGCAGTGGAAGTGCAGCGTCTTAACCACTGGACCGCCAGGGAATTCCCTGAACAGCATTTTTAAAAACGCAATTTAGTCCTATCAAGTCTTTACCTTAGTTTCATTAAATAAGTGTACAACTGGCATAAACAGGATTGGGAATAGCCACAACTAACCTTTGGCAAGTAAATGACTTGGTTGCTGGGAGCGGAGGTGCCCTGGCAGGCTGGTGAGGGGACTGCTGGCTAAGAGCATGCAGAGGCCCCGGGTCTCAATGGAAAACACTGTCGGTCGCTCTGCCCATAAGCCCTTGCCCTTAGCACACGGGTGTACGCTGGCTTGACTTCCAGCTGCCCCTGCCTGCCGTTCTCTGCCTGAGGGCCTCCTCCCCCTGCTGCAGCTCACTTTGCCACCTGCATAGCAGGTGCCACAGAAAAACAGAAACTCTCACATCAAGCATGGATGGGAACTGGTGTATAAATACCCCAGCCCCCTCACCTGTAGGGCTGGATAACCCTGAGGCACGTTCTACACGGGTTCCCCGAGTTTCTCCAGTGGGATTAAGCTCCAGTCTCCCACAGTGGTACCTGGCTTGGAAGCTCACCCTTGCACGGCTGCCTTCCCTGCCATGTCTCATTTTCCTGAAGCCCTTCTGGTGTTCCCACACGTCTCAGATAAATATTTTCTCTTGAATCCTTGACTCAGTTTGCTTTTGCGGAAACCCAAACTGTAACAGTCTCAGATGTAAGCTTTGCTCTGGGAACAGAGAGCACAGGGCAATGTGGCACTTTAGTTACATGAAGGTCACTGTATATACAACTCCCTCTGTGGGGGGCTGAACAATAGCCCCCAAAGATGTCCTGAGCCTAATCCCCAGAACCCGTGGATATGTTCACTTGCATTGTCAAAGGGACTCTGCAGATGTGACTAAATGAAGGATCTGGAGATGGGGAGATGATTCTGGATGAGCCAGCTGGGCCTGATCCAATCATGAGGGTCCCTATGAGAGGGAGGCAGGGGGAAGTGAGAGTGGAAAGCAGGTTATGTGACCACAGAAGCTGTGGGAAGCACAGGCAGAAAGAGAAGGTGCTGGCTTTGAGGATGGAGAGAGGGGCTATGAGCCAGGGAACAGAGGCAGCCTCTAGAAGCTAGAAAAAGTAAGGAAACAGGTTCTCGCCTGGAGCCCCTAGAAGGAATCAGCTGTTGATACCATGAGTTTAGCCTCATCAGACTCATTCCAGACTTCCAACCTCCAGAACTGTAATAGAATAAATGTGTGCTGTTGTTTTTTTAAGCCTCCGAGTTTATGGTAATTTGTTACAGCAGGAGCAGGAAACTAGTGTGCCATTCAATCCTTGCATTACTTTATAGTGGATACAATTTATCCCCATTTTGCAGATGGGAAAACTGGTGCTTGCTCATGGGCGAAACAGCTTGGCCTCAAGGTCGAGGAGCTGATAAGTGGCAGAGCTGGGATTAAGGTCAGTCTGTCCAACCTTGACATTCAAGTACCCGCCCCCACCCACGACGATTCCAACATTGATTCCAAGAGGCCAACCTGCAAAGCCAGCCCCCTGAGGTTGGGCTTCCTGGGTCTACGATGTCCATTAAAAGGCTCAACAAAAAAGAAACATGACAAGCCTTGCAAAGGTGACAGGAGAAGCTCCCAGTAGCTTGATATGGGGCCAAAGCCTACCTAGACACCCAAGTAATCAACTGCTTGGATGAGGCCCAGGACAGGTTCACTCATTCTATTCCAGACTGAAGCAGGATAGCCAGGGCTCCAGAGAGAGTACACCTCTTACCATATTTCAGAAGAAATACAAATACTCCATTAGGTAAGAAAAATGGAATTGCTGCTCAATTATGATTCAATAATTAATATGCATTTTTTGAGCTCCTACTGTGTACTAGGCATGTGCTAGATGCTGGGGAAAACCAACAAATAATAAATAATAAGAAACAATACCTGCCTTAGTGATGTGGAGGATGGAGGGGCAGGAGGTAGCACACACATACAGGCCAATAACCAGGATACAACAGGAGGTGCAATGTATTTCTAAGTCAGCCTGGGGAACCATTCCTGAGGACCTACTATGTGCCAGACGATGAGCTGGAGCTGGGAGAAGATAAGGCAATCCCTGCTATGAAGGAGCTAACAGCCTGGTGATGTTAACAAACAGCATCATTCATTCTTCATACATTTATTTGACTAATATTTGCCGGGTGCTTCCTACATGCCAACACTGTGTCACAGATGCTAAAGTGTTGAAAACATACAGGAAACAGCAGAGGCTGAAAGGAGAGAATGGTCAGTGCTCCTTGGAGGGTTCAAGGAAGCCTAATGGTAACATGAGTTGAGGTCCAACAGCTGAGAAGTGTCCCCCAGGTGGAGAATGGGTGAGAAATCTTAGCTTCACATCTCTGCTTTAATATCCCATTAATCTAATTTGTGCATTCGACCTATGCGTCTTCTTTAGGACAGGCCACAACTGTCAAATATGGGTGGCAGAGTTTAAATTGTGGCCTTCATTGTTTCTTTGCACTTGTAGAGCAACTCAGTGCCCAGGGAATTGAACTCAGCCTGTTTTTTCTCAGGTTCATTCCCACCACTGAGACACTGGCAGTTTCCAGTTCCTGGGAAGGTTCTGGGGGTCAGTGTCTACATGGCTTTCAGCTCACATTTTCCAACCCATCATGCATTCAGCAGGTTCTTCCTCTCATATCTAATAGGAAACTTGCAGTATGTCAGATGTGACAAATAGGGTTTTTAAACAGCCAAGGGGAATATAAACAAAGAGATCTGCTTTTCAGACTCTGGTGTGAACAGTTCTGGAAAAAGAAAGGGAGAGAGGATTTTAATGGACTTACTGGGAAACCAGTTCAAATGAGAGAGACCAGGTGCTGATGGTGGAGCAGCTGACACTCTGTATGCATCTCATCTTTTATAATAAAAACAAGTGTGACATCTACCTTGTGTTGAGTGTCTGTGTCTGCATTTTGAGATCTCCTGGGTCTGGAATATCATAAGCATAGACATAGCCAAACACATCCGGGGTGAGTAAGGAAAGAATTTATTGAGTTTCAGGGTTGGGTAACTTTACGTTCTTTTTAAAACTCTTCTTTTAAATGAAATTTTTCTCCATTAAAAATATATAACGACAAAATGTGGTGTGTATACACACAATGAAATACTACTCAGCCTTAAAAAGGAAGGGAATTCTGACACATGCTGCAACACGGATGCACCTTAAAGACACTATGCTGAGTGAGATAAGCCAGTCACAAAAGGACAAATATTGTTTGAGTCCCCTTATATGAAGTACCTAGAGCGGTCAAAATTCACAGAGATAGAATAGTGATTACCGGTGGCTAAGGAGAGGGAGGAATGGGAACAGTGTTTAATGCAGACAGAATTTCAGTTTGAGAAGAAAACATTCTGGAGATGGATAGTGGTGATGGTTCCACAACAGTGTGAATGTACTTAATGCCACTGAACTGTACACTTAAGAAAGGTTAAAATGGTAAATTTTATGTGATGAATATTTTACCACAATAAAGAAAAATGTAACAACTGCAAATGCCACTTTCAAGTTGAAATAGTAGGATTTTGGAGCTGAAAGGGATTGTAGCCATGAGCTGGTGTCTGGAATTTCTTCAATGTTGGTGTTGGGCTGGCTGCAGTGAATGAGCCAGGGGTAACCCAGCCGTTCCAGCCTAGATATTTACCCAGGAGAAATGAAAATATAATTCCACAAAAGATTTGTATACAAATGTCCACATCAACTTTATTCAGAATAGCCCCAAACTGGAAACGATCCAAATGTCCACCAGTAGGAGAACGGATAAACCATTGTGGTGTATCCGTACAATTTACTACTCTCCAGTTATAAAATGAATGAACTATTAAAACACACAACAACTTGGATGAATCTCAAAAATATTTTGCTGAGTGGGAGCAGCCAGATATAAAAGTGTACGTACTGTAGGATCCATTTATATGAAGTTCTAGATTAGGCAAAACTAATCTATACTGATAGAACTCAGAACAGGGGTTGCATGAGGATAGGGCAGTGTGGTGAAGGGGCTCAAAGAGATTTTCTAGGATGATGGAAATATTTGGTGTCTCAATAGGGGTATGAATTCCCTGAATGTAATTCATTTCATCATTTGACAAAGTCATCAAACTGTATACCTAAGACCTATGCATTTTGCTGTATGTGAGTTATATCACAATTTTGAAAGTATATAAATATAAAAAATATCACCACCAGAGATTCTGGTTCAATAGGCCAGGAGTGAGAGCCAGGCATCTGTAGGTTTAAAATATCCACAGAAGAGGTGCCCAGTCAGCTGGGCTCCAGCCAGCCCACTCCCTCCTGCCATGTTGGTCTAAGGTGGGAACCGCCTTCCCACAGCCCCTTCTCCCTGCATCCTTCACCCTTGAAGGAGGCAGGTGGTACCTCCTTGAACCTTGGCTCACAAATCACAAGTCACTTCTTAGATGTGCTCAACAAGACTGGACCATGTCCTTTCTCACGTGGAGTCCAAGGACGAGGTCCTCAGGAGTGCAGACTGTGGGGTCTGACTGCCTGGGTTCAAATCCTAACTCCTTTCTGACTAGCTGAGGAGCCTTGGGCAAGTCCCTTGCCTCCGTTTCTTTCACTGTACAATTAGGAGGCTGATGTTATTAGCACCAAACTCAGAGGGCAGCTGTGAGGATTTAAGAAGTCAGTACAGGGCTTCCCTGGTGGCGCAGTGATTGAGAGTCCGCCTGCCGATGCAGGGGACACGGGTTCGTGCCCTGGTCCGGGAAGATCCCACATGCCGCGGAGCGGCTGGGCCCGTGAGCCACGGCCGCTGAGCCTGCGCGTCCGGAGCCTGTGCTCCGCAACGGAAGAGGCCACAACAGTGAGAGGCCCGCGTACAGCAAAAAAAAAAAAAAAGAAGAAGAAGTCAGTACAAAAATATAATCATGTTTTTTATTTCCTAGATTTTATAACGCTTTGACATCTTGGGGGCCTTTGGACCCAGGGAGGGACTGCAGCTCCCAGGGTTGGCTAATTCCTAGAGATGGCAAACAACTTGCCTCTGACCATGACCTTGGTATGCATACATGCCAATCCAGAGGCCATACCCCCAACCAGCTCCTTTATCAAACTCTCACACACCAAGTCAATATTCCCCTGTCCTGAGTCACCCTGGGCCGGGTACTGGAAAACTGGGGGCCATCTGTATAGCCCGGAGCCTGCTGAAATTATTCAGACACTCCAATCCTGTGCTTATTCTACATACCTAACCCTGCCTCACCCACTGTTTCTGAGAAAACCCTAATAAAGGCTGTGGCCCATGCTTCCTCCTTGCTTACCAACCCTGGTACTTCCCCAATGTGGCCCTGCCCCCTTCTCTTGGGAACCATTAGTAACAAACTATCTTTTCAACAGCAATTGTCTCCTGATCTGTTGGCTTTGCCATACATGAATAAAGCCAAAATTCTGGGTACACTTTACTATAAGCATGAGAAGAGTGCCTGGCACATGGGAGGCCTGCACAAGGTGGAGTCTCTGAGTAACAGAACCCTCTGCTACTTTTTCACAGCACTTACCGTGATGGGTAATTATGTATTTTGGGGGGTTGTTTGATTAATATCTGTCTCCCTCTCTAACTTCTAAGCTCTGAGAAGAAAGGCCCATGTCCATTTTTTAGTCATACGATAAACCCAGCACCTAGTCAGGGCCAGGCAAAGAGGAGAGCTTAGCAAAGACTTGATGAACGAAAGAGGACCCACTGGTTGTGCAGTTAAGCCATCCTTTCTTTTCTTTTCTTTTTTTTTTGATGTGGACCATTTTCAAAGTCTTTATCGAATTCACTACAATATTGCTTCTGTTTTATGTTTTGGTTTTTTGGCCGGGAGCCATGTGGGATCTTAGCTCCCCCACCGGGGACTGAACCCACATCCCCTGCATTGGAAGGCGAAGTCTTAACCACTGGACCACCAGGGAAGTTCCAAGCCCTCCTTTCAGAGATAGTGAAATCCAGGCCAGGGAAGGGAGGTGATTCACCAAATCACACAGCGCATTTGGTTGGAGCTAAGGTGTCAGGCCCCTTGACTCTCAAGACCCCTCTCCCAGGCCAGGCGGTCGCCCCCAAATCTGGGGTCTGACTTTGTAAGCTGTGGGAAGTAGCCCAGGTCCCCAAACAGCTCAATTCTGCATGTGCAAAGCTGCGTGGATGTCCAGGAAGTTCTGCATTGCCTCCTTGCTGGCCTGCTGGCCTTTGCTCACCCACTGACATTGTTCTCAGTCCTCACAGAGTTTCCCGTCACCACTCAGCAGCTTTTTGATACATTGGTGCAGACCTTGAAATCATGTCGGACTTGGCAGGCCACCTCCTTGGTCTCTCTTCACAGAGAGGAGCTGGCTCGTGGGATCCCCATCAGTCATTCCCGAGACCTGGAAGGGGCCTCCTCTGTGTATGATGTAATTGCCAAGCTTATTCGCAACTCTTCCCGGAGGGAATTCTGGAGCAGTTTCCCTTGGCTTCAGGGTGGTGGGTGTCTGTCATCACCAAGACCTAGGAATGGGTCCCTGGGGTGCCTTAGAGGCTGTCATCAGCTCTTGGAATTCTTGGATTCTACTCCTAAACCCCCAAGCCAAAGAGACTGGCTGCCATTCTCATGGGTGAGCTACTCATGGACCAGTCGACTACTACAGCTTGGAAGGTTCACTTATGTTGACCACGGAGATATTTCTGTCTCCAGTGGGAGAGTCTTGGCCATCACTACTTAGGTTCTAAGAACCACTTTAAGTTAAGTAACGGCCAGGTCTCCAAAAATTAATATATCTGATTACATTCAGAAGTCCCTGAACCCAAGAGATAGCAGTATGAGGTAAAGGAAAGGGTCTAGGTTTTGGGGTCAGACACACCTGGGCTTCGGTCCCAGGCTGGCCTCTTGGCAGCCCCCATGACTTAGGTCATGAGACTTAATTTCTCTGATTCTCAGTCTTCTCTACCAAATAAAAATGATAAGATCTGTTACGCAAAGCAAGGCATGCAAAGCTCTTGTCACAGTGCCAGGCACACAGTAGGCACTAAATAAATGCTGAAATATGAAGATGATGCTTTTGATGATAACACTCCAACTGTATGCATCCTTACAGCTTACTCAGCCATTTTCCCTATACATTGTATGTATATATGTTTACTCATTTTGTTGTTGAGATATAATTCTCATGCCATAAAATTCACCCTTTCAAACTATGTAAGTCAGTGATTTTTAGAATATTCACAAAATTGTGCAAACATCACCACGATATTATTCCAGAACCCTTTCATCAGCCCCCAAAGAAACCTTATACCTATTAGCAGTCACTCCCCACTCTCCCCTTCCTCCAGCCCCTGGCAACCACTAATCTGCTTTCTGTCTCTAGGGATTTGCCTGCTCTGGGTATTTCCTATGAATGAATTCACAATACATGGCCTTCTGTGTCTGGCTTTTTTCTCTTAGCATAATGTTTTCAAGGTTCGCCTGACATAGCACGTATCACAGCTTCATTCTTTTCTTTTTTCGTGGTACGCGGACCTCTCACTGTTGTGGCCTCTCCCGTTGCGGAGCACAGGCTCCGGACGCGCAGGCTCAGCGGCCATGGCTCACGGGCCCAGCCGCTCCGCGGCATGTGGGATCTTCCCAGACTGGGGCACGAACCCGTGTCCCCTGCATCGGCAGGCGGACTCTCAACCACTGCGCCACCAGGGAAGCCCCATTCTTTTTTATTGCCATATAAGATTCCATTGTATAGCTCTACCACTTTTGTTTATCCATTCATCTGATGGACATTTGGATTGTCTCTGCTTTTTGGCTCCCATTCCTTATTTTATCTGACCCTCATAACCTTCCCTGTAGGAGAACAGAGCAGGTACAGTCTCGTCCACCACACAGATGGGAACTGAGGCTCAGGAGGTAAAATGACCTCTCTAAGGTCACTCGGCTGGTTAGACACGTGCTAGGGATGCAGGTAAATCCTGATCACATCAAGCTCATTCAGTGTCTCAGAATGAAAAAGAAAGGCAGTGATTTTTGTGTTCTGTGTAGAGGGAACCCAACAGCATATAACAGAGCATTTCCCTGCCCTTGAGGGCAGAGGAATGAGCATAATTAAGGATCATCTTGCTTCCTAACCCCAGCAGGGGAGACGACACCTGATTCCAAGTGGATCCATGCCAGCATCTAAGGAGGGAAGACAGCCCGTCCTTACCAACTAGAAACCCAGGCACAATCCACTCTCATCCTCTGGCTTCGCCTGGGGATTCTCAGTGGCAGGTGCTGGTCGCCTTCCCTCCTTCATCCAGACACATCACCTCGGATTCTCCACTGTTTCCTCTACACCCTTTGCCCCTTTTCAGTTCTCTTGTGCTTAGACCTGGAGGGCCAACCACACATGAGAGCAAAGCCAACGGGAACAGCACCGGCAATCAGAGCAAAAGAAGATGGAAATAATCCATGTGGTGAGAGGGGAGTCTCTATCCTATCCCAGACACGGCCAGAAGTTTCTCTGGACCACCTTGGCTATTCTCAGAAAATTCCCGTTCTCACATGTAATGAACAAACAATGATTGAGCATGTACTGTTATTCGACATTCTTTCACCAAAATATTTACTATGCTCCTACTGTGTGTCGGGCCTGGAAGCATCAGAAGACAACTCAGAAGAAGAAATATGGGTCCAACTCTGACATTCAAATTCTCTTGATGGAGACAGATCAGAAGGATGCAAACAAAGGAGGAAAAAAGGAAATAATAAAGGAAGGAAATGAGAGTGGGGAGGGGGTGGAGTCAGGCTGTCCCACCTGACCAGGTGCTTCACTGGTCCAGGCATCGAGGGCATAGGTGTGAAAGACCCAGGAGTATCTTCCAAAAGGAAGGGCCAATACTGCAGGAAAATACAGCCAAAGTAGGAGGGGAAGATTTCCAGGGAACGCCCCCAAAAGGCCCTATGGTCCCATCCTCTCTCCAGTCGTCTCCTACCACCACGTGTCTGGGGGTCACCCTTCAGGCCCCCACCCACTGCTGAGCCTGTGTGACTCCTCTGAGGATATGACTTCTGGGGCGCTTTCCCAGCTGCCCCACCAGTGTCAGGTCAGGGTGTGACCGAACTTGCAGAGTGAATGTAGCACAGACTGTGACAGCCTGTGGCCTTTGCTCCTGCATCAGTGACATCCCTGGAGGAGAAACAAACCAGCTGTCCCAGTGGGTTACACAAAACAGCGTAGTCAAGTCACTCTGTCCAAATAACTGACACCAAGGGACTGACCCCACGGCCAGCACAGAGCACATCGGAATGAGGGAGCGAGGATGCTTGATGATAAAATTGCACTCAGCACATCTGCAGATAATTGACTTTGTTTTTAAATCAAACCTCCATGTATCTCCAGCTAAGGGCCCACTCATGCTGCCATAGAAACATCGACAGTCAGATGAGAACCAGTGGCCGAGACATTTGGCCTTAGTCCTCTGCTAGAACTGCCCAACTCATCCTGGTGAGCGGCAAGGCCTGGGGCTACAAGAATAAAATCCATATAAGCCATTACAGAGTATTGAGTAGAGTTCCCTGTGCTATATAGTATACCCCAATAAAATTTTTTAAAAAAGAATAAAATCCACGCAGGGAAGGTAGTATCCACCCCAGGGGGACAGACAGTATCAAAGGACAGGAGAGGTGTATGTAAGCCACCAAGCACCAACCTGGCAAGTACAAAGGGCCCCTCCACCCCCGAGTCCAGGGTGAACCTTGATTTCAGCAATGAATCCATTAAACTTAACAAATCCGTACCCAGCTGGCTGACGGTCATTTTGGTGACCACAGCTGCGTTTAAGAGAGAATGCATTTTACAACTTTGCAGGCAAGATCTCCTTAGCATAAAACAGGGTTCACTTCTAGTTCTACTGTTCACCTTGAATACCTCCTCATGTAGATACAAAAAGATCTGCTGAAAGGTCAGGGTCAGTGACATAGGCCTGGAGCTATGAATCGGAAAATTCTAGGCTCAGCTCTGCTCGTGACCACCTGTCCATCTTTGAGCAAGTCTCTGCCCCTCTCTGGGCCTCCGTTTCCCCATCCACAAGGTAAGGAATACAGATTAGATCTAGAACTTCAATGTGCACGAGAATGGCCTGAGAAGACTGTTGAAACTCACATCCCCGGGCATCACCCAAGAAAGCTGGATGCAGTAGGTCTGGGGGCGGGGTCCAGAAATCTGCATTCGAATCAAGGTCCAGTGGTGAATCAGATATATGGGAGGACTAAGGACCACAGTAGGGAACCCCTGGACTCAACGACCCGTTAGGGCCTTTTGAAAAGATTCTGAATACTAAAGGCATTACTATTCCTCAGCCTGGGAAGAGGAGGCTCAAGGAGGAGCTGGGGAGGAGTGTACTGGCACCAAGAATCCAGGAAAGATTTTGTATGAAGAAGATGTGGACCTGCACCTATTGCTGGTGAGTTTTCATTTACAGACACTCTGGCATCTCCTTGCCTCCACTTCTTCAGCCCGCATCCTTGAGGCGGCACGATACGCGATGGATGAAACAGCATCTCTTCACCTGCCTTTCTTCTCCAGCTCCTTCCCCTACCGGCCCTGATGATCTGGAAAGGCCCTTGCCCTCTAACATTCGAGACTTCGGGTACTCTTTAATCAAACTGCTTCCCCATCGTGAATGCCTTTATTCAATCCACTATCAGTTTCTAATCCAAAATAATCAAATCATCACAAGCTTGTGATTGCTGCTTCTGGGAAGGAAAGAAGAGGGTCAGAGCACCTGGACACCCTGAAACCGTCACCTGGGGTGTCCAAGGAGCTCTTCTGGGGGTGGTATCATGGCTCTGTGCCCATCTGGGGTCCAGCACTGGCCAACCCCTTGCAGAATCCACCTTTCGCCATGACTGATGGGGGGGCTGGGAAGTTTCAGGGCAGCTTAGCTTACTACTGCCTTTGACAGGAAGTAAGGGACAGTGAAAATCCTTTGACAGATCTCCCTCTCTTGTACCCTGAAACCTCTAGCTCACAGTGATGCAAAAAAGAAATAAAAATAAAGGCAAGGCGTCACCCAGGCTGTTGAGCATCTGTCAATCCTTTGGGTCACCTTGAACTTTGTACACCTTTTGCATGGTTTGAGAGTTCCCTGCCTTATGAGCCCACATCTCTTCAAATTACAAACAAGAAACTTTCTTTCTCAGCCTCCTCCACATGTGACCTGGGCTCCAACAATCAGACTATGCCCAAGCTGGACTCGAGGTAGAAGCTTGTGGCCAGTAGAAATGGGTACCAGGCAGATCTCGAGCAAGGAGGTGGCCACTCCATCCGGTTCCTGGAGACGGCCATGACAGCATCTTAGAGGTGGTGCTTGGCGTCTGGCATCAGAGCTGCACTTGTGCCCAGTGGTGGCAGTGCCACTTTTTTTTTTTTTTTTTTACAGTATGATAGCATTTATAGTTTTAAGATATGCCAAACAAACAACACTGACTAAGCAACCATACAAACATGATGATACAAAGACAGGCAGACAATTGCTTTGTGTCTTCACAAAGCAATTCTGTGACAAGTTCTGGGCATAGCACCTCCTATGCTCCTGCTTTGTGGCTGCCCTGAGCCTGGTTGTCTGACCTCCTGGAGATTCTGTGAGTTCTGGACTGCCTTTGTCTGCTTAAATTTGCCAGAGAGCAACTCCGTCATCTACACCAAAGCGCCTGGATACAGGTGATACACTAGATGCAGCCAGAGGGGGTGGAGAAGTGATTCTTTGGGCAGGATCTAAGACGACTGAGCTTTTAAAGGTCCTCAGCTGAAACTCTTCAGAAAGAGATACACAGCTATGGAACCAACCTGTTGAAAGGGAGGGCTGGGCCCAGCCGTGTTCAAAAGCTCTTCCTTCTCTCCATGCGACAAAGACCAGTCCACATTACAGCCTGGCTGGGAATATCGGACAGAGGATACTGGGGAGAAAAACTGACTTTTTTTTTCTTAATCTACTTGTCAATTTGGAGGAAATGAACGGAGACAAGTAAACCACGCAGTGAAGGCTCTGGCGGGGGGCTGGGCTTTTGTGCCCTAGCTGGCGAGGGAATGCAAATGAACTCAGAGCTGTTCTTCTCACTGTGCTCTTGACCTCTCTGACAGCACACACGTCAATTAGACAAATTTTGCCAGTTCCGGCTTCATAGGTAACCCCGTGGGGATGACATGTCTCCCCAGAGGGAAAAAGGACAAAATGCTCAGGCAAGGATGTTCATTTCTAGGCTGCAGAAGCTCCAAAGGCCAACAATAATTAGAAAATGTTTTTGTAATACTCTCCTCTCTGAAGAGAGTAACATAAAGGTGCTCAAACACTCGGGCTAATGGGAAAATAGAAGGTTCTGCAAAGAGCTCCTTTGAATCCATGCCCTTTAGCTCACTCCCTGGCAAAGGCAGACACACAAATGAAGGGTCTGGTTTTCCAATTTTCAGAAAAGACAGGGCAAGTCTGGATGGAAATGAGTTTGAAAAGGAAAAAGTAAAGAAAGGAGTGAGTTAAAAAGGAGTTTTTCATTTTTTACTTTTAGATTCCTTCCCAAGCATCATGAATTAGGATATTTTGAACAGTCCTTTAAAAAAAAAAAAAGGGATGGGGCTTCCCTGGTGGCGCAGTGGTTGAGAATCTGCCTGCTAACGCAGGGGACACGGGTTCAAGCCCTGGTCTGGGAGCATCCCACATGCCATGGAGCAACTAGGCCCGTGAGCCACAACTACTGAGCCTGTGCGTCTGGAGCCTGTGCTCCGCAAGAAGAGAGGCCGGGATAGTGAGAGGCCCGCGCACCGCGATGAAGAGTGGCCCCCGCTTGCCACAACTAGAGAAAGCCCTCGCACAGAAACGAAGACGCAGCACAGCCAAAAATAAATAAATTAATTAATAAACTCCTACTCCCAACATTTAAAAAAAAAAAAAAAAAGGGATGGGTTCTTTGTCCATTAGGGAAAACCCTACTGCCCTTCTCTGAATGTCTGAAAGGTAAGAAAAGTAGAGGGTGTGTATATTTCATAGCCTGACATGAGCAAATCAGGAGTGTGTGCCCAGGGAGCTGGCGCAGAGCAAGTCTTTAATACATGTGTGAGTGAAAGAATGACGACATAAATGTCTGCCATTCCCCAGGCCTACAGCCCAGCACCCACTTCCTTTCTGTATCCACTCATTCATTGAATAACTACTTATTGAGCACCTACTATGTGCCAGGCTCTGTTCTAGGAGCTGTGGATAAGGAAATGAACCAAACAGAAGTGACTGTCCTTCTGAAGTTTATTTACATTCTAGTAGAGGAAGCAGATTATAAGTAAGATACATGTAAGTTAAATATATATATTAGATAGCAGCATGTGCTATGGAGAAAGAATAAAATAGGAAAGAGGGACAGGAAGGGGGTTGAAATCTCATGACTCCACATCAGCCCTATTGTCCCTAAAAGAAACCTAAAATTGGACAAGAGGCCTAATTTAAGTATTCCCTCCTCCAGGAAGCCTTTGCTGACCACGTGGCCCATTTACCAGTGTTTCGCTAACCTCTCAATGCCTCTGTCTACCCAGGGTTTACCAACTTCAGCGCTATTGATATTTGGGGCTGGATCATTCCTTGTTGTGGGGCCGTTCTGTGCACCGTGGGATGTTTAGCAGCCTCCTTGGCCTCTGCCCACAAGATGCCAGTAGTACCCTAACCCCAGCTGTGACAACCAAAAATGTCTCCAGACATGGCCAAATGTCTGCTGATGGGTAAAGTCTCTCCTGGTTGAGAACCACTGGTCTACCCCTTGATATTCAAAGTATGACCCCGGGCCAGCAGCATGGACATCGCCTGGGAACTGATGAGAAATGCAGAATCTCAGGTGCTATGCCCAGATCTACTTAAATCAGCATCAGTATTGTAACAAGAGCCTTGGGTGATTCACACGCACATTAAATATTTGAGAAGCAGTGGTCTACACCGCTCATTTGACCCTCAGAGGAATGATTCTCAAACCCCTGGGGTGCATCAGAATCACCTGGAGGGCTCGCTGAAAGTGAGGATGCCCTGGCCCCTCCCCGGATCTACGGAATCAGAATCTGGGGGCATAGGGTCATGGCATCTGGGGGTTTAGCCAGCTGGCCAGGTGACTCTGATGTTCACTAACACTTGAGAATCTTTCCTTCAGACCCGTGGTTCTCGAAGTGTGTCTTAGAAATGCAAGGGGGTCAGTAATCTGTTTCAACAGGCTTCCAGGTGATTCTGAGGTTTGAGAACCACTGTCTTAGACTAGGAGGTCACAAACACAATTGCCTTCAGGGGCTGGACATGCACACATACGGCTGGTAAAGCTGAACTATCCTGGGAGGACTTGTAGCATACTAGAAAGATGAAAGCATTTGAATTTTTAAAAAAAAGAAAGAAAAAAGACAACTTGCTGGCCAGATAAAACACCT
This sequence comes from Mesoplodon bidens, assembly GCF_964165515.1. Classification (NCBI taxonomy): domain Eukaryota; kingdom Metazoa; phylum Chordata; class Mammalia; order Artiodactyla; family Ziphiidae; genus Mesoplodon; species Mesoplodon bidens. The sequence goes on from NC_138177.1 coordinate 175,884,339, forward strand.
CTGTAGACCAGACCAGCTAGGGGGCCACCACTTTGCTCTCCTGCAAAAGATGGCATCTTACATGGCTATTTTCTTTCTAAGAATACCTGGATGACTCCTCAAGTCTGCAGTAATCTCCTTGAGGACCGATCTCTATTCCACAGTCACCTGTAGGTGGTACCCAAGGAAAGTTGGTCGGCCATTGATTAATTCTCATCGCACCAAACTGCTTCAAAACAAAGGCACAGAGGATGGTTTCAGCTAGGAGAGGTTAGAGTGCGGAAGGCCAGGTTCTTGGAGCCTCCATTCTATCAGATGAAAATCGAAAGGGTTAGAGTAGAGTAGGGTTTCTCAGCCTTAGCACTGTGGACACTTGGGACCAGAGACGTCTTTGTTATGGAGGGACTGTCTTGTTCAGGTAGGACGCCTGGCGGCACCCCTGACCTCTACTCACTAGATGCTAACAGCAGTTCGCCCAGTTATCACAACCAATTTAAGCCAAGGTCCTGTCTTCTCAGGGCGGCCCCGGCCAAGGAGAGAGCAAGGAGGGAGTCCAAGGGCTGCTGCCGCCACCCAAAACGCAATTCCTCCAACAGGCTGTCTGCTCTGGACCTCCCTTTGGGCTCCCGGGCATTGTCGGGGCTCCATAGAAGCCCTCACCACCACCACCACGCTCTCCCTCCCCTCTCCTTTCACACACACGCTGCTCCCCGAGAACCTTCCACACTCCTCACTCCATGCCCACGTCTGCTTCCAACATGCAAAAGTCAGTAACATCCTGGGCTTGAGTTCTGAGCCTGATCTGCTCCTCCTCCATGGCCCTTCAAATACCTGCAGAACCAAGAACCCTTGAGAGATTCCAAACAGACTGAAGATGCAAACCAAGTGCGTCCTCCCAGAGAAAGGAGTAAGGGCTTCCCAAGTTGGGGAAAGGGAGGGGGTGGATACACCCCAGACTGGGCTCCTTGCCTTCAGTGAGGGTCCCCCCCACCCTTATTATAAATATCTTAACAATGTCCCTTCATTCCCAAGCAATGGGAGAGGCTCCTTGACCACAATGGGTTAAAAGATATTGATGAATAACATAAATCTTTGAAAATCCCCCTCTGTCCAAGTCCAGGATAAATGTTCTCTGTCTGAGGGGGTCTCCGGGGTCTCTGCACACCTTCTGTTCTGCGTGCTGCTTCAGGAGGAGAGAATTCCAAACCCCAACTCCTTTTAAACACCTATAACCGATTACAGTTACAAATGGATGAGCTGCAGCTAGCTCTGTGCCATTAGCACGCACCTATTCTATTTTGTATTTTTTTTCAAAACTAAGAGCTCTTAGATGCCCGTCGCAGAGGGGAGAGCACAGTCACAGCCTGAATTCCTGAGGCAGACTTTCCCCTTACCTGGACATGGGGAAGCGGCTGCTGACAGATTTTATTTATTTATTTATAAATTAAAAAATTGTTTTTCAAGGTAACAGTAGTGTTTTTTTTAAAATTGCACACATGACTATAAACTTAATAAATAAGTTTTTTCTTTTTTTTTATACAGCAGGTTCTTATTAGTTATCCATTTTATACACATCAGTGTATACATGTCAATCCTAATCGCACAATTCATCACACCACCACCCCTGCCCCCCGCCGCTTTCCCCCCTTGGTGTCCATACGTTTGTTCTCTACATGTGTGTCTCAATTTCTGCCCTGCAAACTGGTTCGTCTGTACCATTTTTCTAGGTTCCACATATATGCGTTACTCTACGATATTTGTTCTTCTCTTTCTGACTTACTTCACTCTGTATGACAGTCTCTAGATCCATCCACGCCTCAACAAATGACCCAAGTTTGTTCCTTTTTATGGCTGAGTAATATTCCATTGTATATATGTACCACATCTTCTTTATCTATTCGTCTGTCGATGGGCATTTAGGTTGCTTCCATGACCTGGTTATTGTAAACAGGGCTGCAGTGAACACTGGGGTGCCGACAGATTTTTAAAGCAGCATCAACAACCTGCGAGGAAGGAAGGAGGCAACACCTCCTGCTTCACCAAGAGACGAGCGGGGAAGGGACGGAAACAGGAAGGCAGGCGGGGACCACGCTCCTCGCCCAGGTGTGCTCTGGGGAGGGAACACGACACAGGCCACCCTCTTGAGTCCACCGGCTCGTGCAAAGAGCTCTGCACTGAGGCCTGGGAGACCTTTGCAGGTCACGGCGAGGCTTCACCTCCGCCTCCTCATCTGAGATACGGGGCCAAAAGTCCTCCCCCTGCCTCTTCTCACGAGTCCTCGAGGAGTCACGTGAGAACATCACTTTGAGTGCACGTGACCAAAGAGCCTTGTGAGACAAAAGGAAGAGAGGGACTGAGTGGCCCCCTAGACTCTCGGGGGACCTTCTTGGTTCAGTTGACGGTGACAGACGTCTTGTATGGCCTGAGGTTGGCAGCACCACAGCAGAGCCCCTGCCACCTCCCTGCCCACAGCCGTCAGCTTGGTGCCCTCCTGTGCCCCCTCCTGCTGATTCAAGACAGGGAGGCAAAACGGGGCCTGGGGGCTGTGGGCAGGGCTGGCTGGGCGGACGAGGGGGTCTCCTCTGAAGGCATGCCTAGGATTTCCAGAGCTCTGGATTTCACAAGAGCAGTGAAAGGATGAGAAACTGCCTTTCTTTTTATTTTTTTGTCTTGTCTTTCTATTTTTATTTATTTTTAAAGTTTATTTTATTGAAGTATGGTTGATTTACCATATTGTGTTCATTTCTGCTGTACAGCAAAGAGATTCAGTTATACATACATATACGTTCTTTTACACAGGGAACTATATTGCAATATCCTGTGATAAACCATAATGGAAAAGAATATGGAAAAAAAGGATATATGTCTAACTGACTTTCTTTTAAAAATGCTGAGTTAGAAGCCAGAGGGCTGCGAACTTCAAAGAGGTTGTATCATATAAGGCTGGAAGAGAAGCCCATCACTTGGCGGATAGCTGGGACAGAGGACGGCCACCGGGCTGCTGATGGACCCACCCAGAGACATTTGCGCAGCTTCTGAAGCAGGACGTTGGGCTCCCACGGACCAGAGCTAATGAGACGTACTCAAGAGTTTTTATTCAAGATCCTTCTACTTGCAAGAAAGGAAATTACAATCCAAGTTCTGAGTTTCTTGGAGACTTTGATTCCCTCCCCCCACCCCCGCCCCCACCCCCCCATTTCCTTCTTGTTGACTAAAGAAATTTCTGTAGAGGTGCAGAAATGTCTCTCTGGAGCCATAAAATCACAGCATTTTAGAGCAACATCAGAATCAGCGGAGTTTGTTTTTTTTTTTTTTTTTTTTTTTTTGTGGTACGCGGGCCTCTCACTGTTGTGGCCTCTCCTGTTGCAGAGCACAGGCTCCAGATGCACAGGCCCAGCGGCCATGGCTCACGGGCCCAGACGCTCCGCGGCATGTGGGATCTTCCCGGACAGGGGCACGAACCCGCGTCCCCTGCATCGGCAGGCGGACTCTCAACCACTGCGCCACCAGGGACGCCCAGCGGAGTATTTTTTTCCTAGTTATCTTCCTATCTGAGCGTCAGTCATGTCAGAGTTCATTCCTGCACTGGGGCTTAAAGGATTTTGAGTTTCAAAAGGAAGATGAAGAAGATAGTTTTGGAGGTGTTCAGTGTGGAACTCCAGGGTTTTTTTTCTGGTTTGGCTCCAAGGACCAATTTGATCACCAAGAGTTGTATAGGATGGTATCTAATCTGAAAATGAAATCTATTTTCATTCCTTTTCCTTTTCTTTCTTCTTCTTCTTATTTTTTTAATTTTGAGGACTCATCTACAGGGAACAGGGAAGCAGGACTTCAGATAGCAATTATCTGGATCAACGTAAGGATGCTGTTTTGAAGATTTTCAGTGGGATTCCTTCCATAGAGGCGCCATCGTGGTTCCCACAGAGAGGCCCCTTCCTATTTTCTCTGTTTGTTCCAGAATAATTACAACCTGAAGAGAAATCTGCCTGGGGTGAAAGTCAGATGTTTGGTTCAGATAAAACACAGCCAGCCTGACTGGAAAAGCACAATTTATTCAGCGTCTGTGAATAAATTGTGCTGTGGATTAATTCAGACCCTCAAACGCATAATCAGAGGTACAAGGTTAAGAGAATAGCACAATCCACTAATGTTCTTGCTAAAACAACAATTTCCTCAGCTCCTGTGCGCTGGGAGAGTTGGGGGCCGGCTGACCATTGGCTAAATAGGTCCCCAACATAGACTCACCTTCAAGTCTCCTCATCAGGGCAATTCAAACCCTTCTCCAAGAGAAGCCGCAGAACAAGTGCTCTGAGGAGGCCAACTGTTTCAGCTCCAGAGAAAGCAAGGCTTCCTCTTACTGCAATATTCCTCATCTGTCCTGTGGATATCAGGGCTGGCAATGCAGTTAATATCTGTAGTAGGTTGAAAGGTGTCTCCCCATCAAATTCAAGTCTACCTAGAAGCTCAGAATGTGAGCCTCATTTGGAACCTTATTTGTAGATGTAATTAGTTAAGAACCTAGAGGTGAAATCTTGGATTTACTCTGCCTTAAATCCAAAGACTGGTGTCCTAGTAAGAAGAGGAGAGGCAGAGAGACACAGGGAGAAGGGCACGTGAGGATGAACAAACAGACGTTTGCTGGAAACAGACACTGGAGCGATGCTCCCATAAGCCAAGGAACGCCAGGAGCCACCAGCAGCCTGCAGAGGCCCGGAAGGATCCTCCCCTAGAGCTTTTGGGGGAGTGTGGCCCTGCTGAAACCTACATTTTGTACTTTTGGCTTCCAGAACGATGAGAGAATAAATGTCTGGTGTTTTAAGCCACTCAGTTTGTGGTAATTTGTTATGGCAGCCCTAGAAAACGAATATAATATCTTAGTTATGTGCCACTCTCCAAGTTCTGATGCTCTAGGTTTCTCCCTCTGTAAACCTTTTCTCCTTTGTGCAGCTTCCAAATTGCCGAAGGAAGATGAAATCTTTGGGTCCCACTGGTGGGAAGTGAGGAGTTGGTTTTTACCCAGATGGAGTGTCTGTGTGCTGACAAAACAACATGGACACAAAGAGCTATGATGGTGATCCTGGATGAGGATTCAGCTCTTGACAACGGGCCAGTGCCAGGTCACATGCTCTATGGGCCTCTTCTGGTTAAATCCTTGGGAGGTAAGGGCGATCTTCACCTCTGCTATATCTCATATAAGGGAAACCATGACCCAGAGCAAGTTTCTTGAGCGAGCAGAACCGGCTTTGATTCCGGGCCCGCAGTGCCTGTGTCCTAAACCACCATGGCGTCTCCCCGTCTCATTCCCAACCCTAACAAGCGCCCAAGGGTTGACTCTTGTGACATCAGGCTTCTCGACAGGATATATAAGTGTATAGCACTTCAATAATTGATTTTGATGGGAAATGAAACCATCGCATAACCTATCCATTAATCACTTAGCAGCAGCGCCAATAAATGTCATTCTACTGATGCCAAACTATTCCACGGATGAAGAGGCTGCACAGCAGACAGTGGTAATACATTTCCAATGCAATCTTTTTTTTTTAAAAGGCAACCACTGGATATATTTGGAGATTGCTAGAATATAACAGAGAGAGGTCTGCTTAGTCTGCTCAGGTGCTCGTTTGAACATCCTGTTGTCCTTTTCACAGGAGATGCTGTTGGTGTGATAAAGGATGAGGCTAGTCATAGCCTCTGGTTATAGTGTCTGTATAGAGAGAACCGCCTTTGCAGGGGCAGGGGTGGAAACAGGGACACACAGGCAGCTCCAAATGCCTCACTGAGGATACAGAGACAGCCTTGTTTCTGGGAGGAGGAATTGTTTGTGCTGTTGGTTCTCAAACACTGGGAATCAGAATTACCAAAGAGCTTAATAGAAATACAGATTCCTGGGCCTCACTGCCAAAGGAAATCTGGGTGGGGTTGGGAATCTGCCTTGTATTAGTCATAATGATCGATTCATAACAAGATTACCAGAGGATGCCGATGCATAAATAGGGGGAGGGATCACTGAGGTTTTCTTTCACTGAAGCAAATACTGGTCAAATTGATGTCAAAATAGTTGCTTCTAGCAACTACCATTCTATTTTCTGTCTGTATGAATTTGACTACTCTAAGTGCTTCATATAAGTAGAATCAGACAGGATTTGTCTTTTTGCAACTGGCTATTTCACTGAGCATAAAGCTCTCACAGTTCATCCATGTTGTAGCATGTGTGAGAATTTCTTCCTTTTGAGGGCTGCATAATATTCCATTGTAGGTTGATACCATTCATTCATCAGTGGATAACTGATTTGCTTCTACTTTTTGGTTATTGTGAATAATTCTGCTATGAACATAGGTGTACAAATATCTCTTTGGGGCCATGCTTTCAATTATTTGGGGTATATACCGAGCAGAGGAATTGCTGGATCATATGATAATTCTATTTTTAATTTAAGGAACTGCCATTCTGTTTTCCATAGAGACTGCACCATTTTACAATCCCACCTACAGTGCATAAGGGTCCCAATTTCTCCACAAATTCATCAACAGTTGTTATCTTCTGTTTTTTTTTTTTTTAATAATAACCGTCCTGATGCATGCAACTAATTTTCTTTCTTTTTCTTTTTCTTTATTTTTTGGCTGCGTTGGGTTTTTGTAGCTGTGCGCGGGCTTTCTCCAGTTGCAGAGAGTGGGGTCTCCTCTTCATTGCGGTGCGCAGGCTTCTCACTGTGGTGGCTTTTTTTTGTTGTGGAGCATGGGCTCTAGGCGCGCGGGCTTCAGTAGTTGTGGATCACAGGCTCTAGGGTGCAGGCTCAGTAGTTGTGGCGCACGGGCTTAGTTGCTCCGCGGCATGCAGGATCTTCCCGGACCAGGGCTCGAACCCAAGTCCCCTGCATTGGCAGGCAGATTCTTAACTGCTGTGCCACCAGGGAAGTCCCATAGCTAATTTCCTTTTAAGAAGAAGGATATAAAATATGTTGGTATCCTTCTCTTTTGAGAGGGGATATCAAACTCTATTTGAAAATATATGTTGGCAAAACAACCCTGAACACTGGCTTTGCAGGGAACTGGTTAAAGGGGGAGGTGACAGATGGGCGATCAAGAAAGAAAGAATGTGCTTCTGGGCTAAGTAGGCCTGAGCTTGGCCTTAACTTTCCCATGTCTTGTCGGGATGCCTTGGACAGTCAAGTTCCCTTCCTCTCTCAGACTTGGTTTAATCATTTGCAAATAGGAATGAGAAGGCCTAACATGTACTTTTTACAAACTATATACGTATTGGCAATAATGAGTGAAAAGCACCTGGCACGTAGTAGGTGATGAATAAATGGTACCATCTTTAGGAAAATAATGGAAAGTTAAAGAGAAAGGGAAAGAGAGTAAACTACTTCTTCCACTTCCCAAACACATCCACACTTATACTCACACATGTACACACATGCACAAACATGCACACTCATCCACACACACACACACACACACACACAGAACCCAGTAAAAGTATCTGACTGAAAAAGATTGGTCAGTATTGGTAAGATAATCACATTAAGAAAAACAGAAACTGACATACACAGACATCTTAAGACCTAAAATACGTTTTCGAGGGAAGAGCTGCTACAAATGGTACCTGGGACCTGGTATGCTAACTGCTAACGTCTGGGCCTGAAGACGACACCCATGCAGACCCAGACACGCTCAGACAGTCATAAGCTTCAGAAGCTTCACTCCCTAAGGCTGACCAACAAGCAAACTGCCAGGCCTGTGCTGTCAGCAGCGCATTGACCTGATGCTGCAGATGGCCCCAGAAGTCTCTTTTGGACTTGGGCCCACACAGATACCCGTAACAGGGCAATCACTCCCAAGGAAGTGGTTGCTGTCCAGTCCATCCGGTATAACCTCTGCTAAAGCCTGTCCCCTGTGGGGAGGGGATAATGAAGTAGATGCAGCTGACCTCTCCCCAGGACGCTTCTCTTCTCTCCTTCCTGACCCAGGGCACACAAAGACACCCCATAGAACTCTATGGGGTGGGTAAGATCACAGAACCACTTTATGAATGAAGAAACCAGGGCCCACGGAGGTAAAGAACATTCCTCAGGACCGCACAGCCGGTAGATGGTGAAGCTGTGATTCCACCCCAGGCCTTTCGAGTTCAGAAGCCAGGCCCTTTATGGGGTCAGCAAACCCCCCAGCTCACCACCTGCTTTTGTAAATAAAGTTTTATTGGAACACAGCCAAACCCATTCATTTACAGGTCATCTACGGCTGCTTTCCTGTTACAATGACAGAGTTGCAGACTTGCAATAGACATCACACAGCCCACAAAACTTAAAATATTTACTATCTGGACCTTTACAGAAAAAGTTTGCCAGCCTCTGTTCTTAACCATAGCAATGTTCAATTGGTCAGAGGTCCAGAGGCCTCAGCAGACAATGCATGGAGGGTTAGAGAGACCTTCCAGATGGAATCGTCAGAGACAAGACCCATCCTCGCATCCTTTACTCACTGCCTCTGACCTTTTGAGTTTAGAATCATCCCTTCCCATTGGCTCAAGAATCACTCAGCTTCTCAGTGCCTCAGTCTCCCCATCCACAACTGGGGAGAACGGCATCATTTCCCTCGTAGAATTTCCACGACACTTAAATGAGCTCTGTGAGACAAAAGGCTCGCGACAGGGCTTAGCACAGAGTCAGCACTCTACGAACACTTATTTCCCTCTTTTCTCGGGCCTCTAACCCACGACGTTATTCTGTGACTTCAGGTGGCCCTGGTACCTGGAGGATGCACCTGCCGCCAGCCTGCTGTTCAGTGGGCCGTTAGGCCAAGGTACGGAGGGGACTCTGCTTTCTGGATAGATACAGAAGCAAAAGGCAAAGCCCAGCATACACAGGGAGCATCCTACCTGCACGGCCACAGACTGTGCCTCATGGGCAAGCACTTAAGCAGAGATCACAGCTGCCTGGCTCTTAGGTTGCGGGGTTGGGGTGGGGACTGCTATTACATACAAGCCTTCCAACAGATTCGAGTCAACTGCATGGCACTGCCTAACCACCCCATCTGTAGCTGTAAAGAGCAGGGTTCTGTTGTTGGCCGACCTGGGTTTGAATCCCAGCTCTGCCGCTCGTCAGCTGTTGTGACTTCAGGGAACTAACTGCCCCTGGGTCTTCTCATCTGAAAATGGGGTGCAGTGTGTGGCTTTAATAGTGTCTGCCTACAGGGTAGAAATGAGAACTCTCATGTGAAGTGTTCAGCACACTGCCCAGCACGTAGGGGGCAGCTGATATTATTCGTCTTACCTTTAAGGCCCCTAACCTCTCCCGATGGCGGGGTCTGTTGCACGATCGTAGGGAGAAGGCCATATCTGTGTTCAGAACACGGGCAGTTGCTGGTGGCTCGGTAAAGCTTCCGCGTCTGTCTTTCTCTTTCCCTCCCAGCCCCATTCAAGCAGGGGCTAATCGCATTATCAAGATTATCTCCCAGTAGTCACAGAGCTGCTGCCCTGGGACTCGGGTTTAATTCCGTTTTAATAACAGCTTCCTAAGCACATTTGAAAACAAAATTATGATGCCCTTTCATCCCTTCAGCTGGGAAAAAAAACCTTCCTAATGTAGGGTAACGTACTGGGTTTTGTGTTGTCTATCGTTTCACTGTTTGGATTTTTTAATTTTAAAGAATGTGTATTGTTTTGGAGATTGTTGGGGGCTGGGATTCAGGGTTTTTCCCATTTTGAAATGATTTCCCTGGCAACGAAGGAAACAGCTAGTCTTTCCAGATGCCAGGACCTGCCTTATTTGAAAACTGCCTTGTTGTAGGGCCATAGCGATCACGGTTTCTAAAAGCAACAAACGCGCTTTAAGATGATATATCCAATTCAGGGACAGGCTTGAAATGCTTTGTTCATCTTGTATTTACGGAAAACATAATATTTTACTTTCCCAGGCAGGACTAAGGAGGTGGATGACTTTCTAGAAGTTTCCATTGATTATAAAGGGTATACCATATAGTGTTGCCTGTGGGAGATATGAATGGAAAAGGAACTAATTGGGCTTAATGGTAAGCAGAGAGGCTAGGTAACTGACGACCTTTATTCCCTTATCTTCTAATACTTATCCCCCCTCACCCCCTCAAAAAAAAAAAACAGTGCCCTAGATTTCATCAAGGCTAAATGGCATCTCTTCTCCTTGGTGACCTATGGAACTACCTGTAATTCCACCATTAGCAATACATTCCTTTGGCTAGATCTGCCTTTACCTGGCAGCCTCCTTTAAAACATAAATATCATCAAAGCAAAAGTAAAAGCTCTTGCAATCTCTAAACATTCCTGTGTGGATTAGGATAACTCCAGGATTACCTGGAATGCCCTGAAACAGCCTGGAGTGGACATACCTGGTAGAGATGGTACTGGGGGTTTGCTGTAGGGGAATACGGGGTGGGGAGAAGGAATACGGGGACACTGAGAACTCACCAGTGGACAGTGGCCTAAGTGTCTCGTTTTGTGAGTACCCTTCTACTGCAGAGAATCAAAACCTGGTTCACGTGATGGTTTAGGGGGCCAAAGCCTCTGACCCTGTGTGCAAAATGTCGTTACATATGTATTTTTTCCCCACGTCTACAGTTCTTATCAGATTCTCAAAGGCAAACCAGGTTGAGTTGGTCACAAGCAGCTACCTTCCAGCCTGAAGACCCCACTGTGGTTGCTCCCTGCCCCAGATTCTCACCAGCACTCAGGCACATGAAGCTAAATTATTTAGAACCGAACAGAAATATGAGGCTTTCCTTTCTGACAAATGCTTCTGCATCAGAGCCGCCAAAATGTCACAGTTTCCTCATCAGCAGAGAAGCAAATTGTTCTAATCTATATGTGTCTCAGCAGCTAAGCCTGCTTATAATGAAGAGTTACCCAAGCACTCTCTGGAGAAGGCATTTCAGACATCCAGTGATTTAAACCCCCTCTGTTAAGCTCAAACAAACAAAAACCTATAAAGAGGGATTTCACTAATTCACTCTAATGACCAGGAGACCCATCCAAATATGCTACATTATCAAGGGGATGAGAAAAATAATTTAAAAACGAAGGAGCTGGTAGGTATATGAATTCACTTTACTGAACCAGGAAAATACTGCACGGCAAGTTACAATTTAACTCAATGCCATGATACTTGGCTATAGTCTGCTGGTGGATCAGTCAGCCCAGGTAAAGAACCCAGAAAGAGCTGGACAGGCATCCCTAAATCCTCCCAGCCTCCCAGGCTTTGCTTTCTTCACTGCAGGGAGGAGCCAGGTGGAGATGGGGAGTTGGGATCTTGACTGGAGCCCAGATGAGTGGTCCTCAAAATGTGGCCCCCAGGCTGGCAGCAGCAACAGCACCTGGGAACCTGTAAGAAATGCACATTCTCGGACCCCAGCCCCAGACCTGCTGAGTCAGAAACTCTGGGCCCAGCAGCCCTCTCTCTCTTTTTTTTTTTTTTTTTAACATATGCAGAATGTGATATTGTAGTGACAATACTGAGGTTGATGGTTACAGACATATTTAAACTCTTTGAGTATTAAATGGTTACATCCTAATTATTTATATAGAACATTGGCCCACGAATGAAAATAGAGAATAGCGGCTGGAAATTTATCTCATTCAATGTCCAGAGATAAAAGGGTTAACCAAGTTCTTTCCATTATTTTCTGCCGATAAGTCCTTTGTTTTCATATTGAAATCTGATGGCAATTGAATTCTGGCATTTTTTTCCCAAGCTACTGTATGAAGAGGATGCTGAAGGCCATCGCAATGCAGCACACTGCAACATAAGGACTCTTCCATTCACCTGCTGTTTTGGAGTGTCTCCCGGAGAGGCAGGAGGCAAGTGCAGCTCACCATGGGGACACAGACACTGGTGGCAGCCATTCCTGGGAGCTCCCTCCACCACGCAGACACTGGTGCTGACGGTGACCACTGTGGAAGCCTCAGCAGTCCTTTTTATTAAAAAAATTTTTTTGGCTGCGTTGGGTCTTCGTTGCTGCGTGCGGGCTTTCTCTAGTTGTGGTGAGCGGGGACTACTGTTCGTTGCGGTGCACGGGCTTCTCATTGCTGTGGCTTCTCTTGTTGTGGAGCACGAGCTCTAGGCACACGGTCTTCAGTAGTTGTGGTGTGTGGGCTCAGTAGTTGTGGCTCGAGGGCTCTAGAGCGCAGGCTCAGTAGTTGTGGCACACGGGCTTAGTTGCTCCGCGGTATGTGGAATCTTCCTGGACCAGGGCTGGAACCCATGTCCCCTGCACTGGTAGGCGGATTCTTAACCACTGCGCCACCGGGGAAGTCCCATCCCAGCAGTCTTTTTTATGGGCCCTCCGGGTGGTTCTTAGGCTCAAGTTTGGGAAGCACCTGCCTGAGTTAGTTAAGGGCTGGTTGTTGCTCAACAAAGCTAATAGCTTCTGCTTTCATTACTGATACCACCAAAGACCTGGGTGAGAGGTACTGGAGTTGGGCTATTCTGCCAGCCCTTCTCCAACAGGTGGGCGGGCCAGGTGCACACAGGTAGGAGCAGCTGTGGAACAGAGCTGCAGGTATACTCAGTCTCTCAAAGTGCTTCTGTAAACATTAACCAAAGAGGTGACTTGGGCTTTGGAAGGCCAAACTTCTCTTCGGAAGCAGCAGAGAGCCATACAATGTCCTCCGTCCAGGAAAGAGGGACCCAGGACGATTTAGGGATGCCTTTCAGGCTCTTTCTGGGTTCACTACCTGGGGTTGACTGATCTACCAGCAGACCATAGCCAAGTACTCATGGCATTGGGTTAAATTGTAACTTGCTGGGCAAGCACACCGCTGGCAATGTCTGGAAACTCTTTGGTCGGCACACCTGGGGGTGGAGCGAGTGCTACTGGCAACTATGCGTGGAGGCCAGGGACGCTGATAAACATCCTGCAGTGCACAGGACAGCCCCACAGCAAAGAATAATCCAGCTCCAATGTCAGTCGTGCTAAGGTTGAAAACGCCTGATTTAGGTATTCACTCTTGACCGATATTTACTGAGCACCTACTGTCTTCCAGGTACCATACTGGGTAACATGTGCCTTCAATCATTTACTCCTGAGAAAAGATGTCAAAACTCTATAGGATACAGCCCACAGGTGTGAGCAGTGCTTGATGTTCTTTGGTTTTTTAAATATATATTGAATTAGTTGTTAACATTTAAAACTCAGGAGATTTCATATGAAGTCTGGGCTCCTAACTTTTCTTAAAAAATCACAAGGATCTGGCCACATTGGGCCTGCATTCTCTGATGGAGGCAGTTGACTGGAGCCACTGCCTATTTCAGCTGCTCTAAAGTTTGCCACAGTCCCCACCCTCCCCTTACCTCACGTAAGGCACCCGCAGGTGTGTGAACTTCTGACCTCTGCCTCAGAGTCTTCATCCACATTCAAGGTTCCAACCTTCACCCCAGCAATGATATGTCCCAAACCCGCATCTGCAAAGCTTTTGTTCACCCAACCTCTTTCCCCCGAATTCCAATTCCTGCTGGGCTGTCCAGAAAAGAATCTTCTCATAGATCCATGACATTGCTGAACCACCCTCCAAAGCAGAAATGATGGAGAACACCTATGATCTCATCAGTAGCGTCAGCACAATTCCTGTTCATCTGTCAATTTCTCCTGCAATACTATAAATTCCATATGGCCACGTACCCATTTATTTATCTCTGAGTCAGCAGAATGTCTCAACCTCAGCATTATTATATTTGGGTCAGATAACTCCCTGTTGTTGGGGGATGTCCTGTGCATTGTGGGTATTTGTCAGCATCTTTGGGTTCTCCTCACTGGAGGCCAGTAGCACCCCCATCACTCTCAGTTGTGACAACCAAAAATGTCCCCAGACATAGCCCTAGGAGGGCAAAGTTGTCCCCACTTGAAAAGTCACAAAGCGGGTGTATGTCCTGGCACACAGTCAGCAATGAAATGTTTTCCGGATGGATGGATGGATGGATGGATGGGTGGATAGATGGATGGATGGGTGAACAAACAAATAAATATATGATATCAAGTCTAAGGAGCAGGGGGAGAAGAAGGTAGAAAAATCCAAGGCACAGCCAACTGAAAATTAATGAAGGTGAAGTTAATACAGTGACTCTGAAATGGCAATTTTAAACGAGAGCAAAATGGGTTACAATCCCACACAAATTTTCAGGGTTGCTGCTAGTTATTTAAAGTAAAGAACACTTTACTTTGTCATAGATTTACAACAGGATTAAGATAACATGGCTGGGGTAGGACCTTACACACTTAAAGATACAGCTTCCTAAACAGAATTTGTCTTCTGCAACTTAGCTTTTTAATTTTTGTTCCTGAAGCTGGCCCTCATTTGTGGTCTGGTTACCTATTCTGTGCAGACCTCATTTTAGGACCAAAATGTTCTTTCTGTAACAATTAATTGAAAGCAAGCAAAGGCAAAGTTTGAGAAGCTACAGAGTGCTGAATGATTTTCCCCTTGGGGAGACTATTTCTGGCTTGAAAGCATCTCATGGGATCACCAGTGTCATTCAAAGTACCCCTCTTTTACTTAAAAGAGTTGAAAATGTGAGTAGGGGGCTCTGAGTTCAGGCACACTGGCCCTTGAATCAAGGCTAAGATGCACTTCCCAACCATCAAAGCTCATGAGCTACATTATGATTTGTCTTTTCTTCTAATGCTGGAGTTCAAATGGTTCCTTTAGACCCTGCAATTATTCTTTTGGGGAAAAAAAAGCCCCAATCAAAATTTTGGAAAAATAAACCAATCAAGTATTGTTGTTCTTTTCAATGATGCTTCCACAGAATAACGCTAATCAAGACTGAGTTAATGGTTTTGTACCAGGTGATTCCTGTCTGTTTTCAGAAGCATTTTTCATTTCAGAGGTGGGAGGGGGTATAAACCCCGCCCTTCAGGATTTATACATATAACCCCATCTGTTTGGTAGAAAAGATTAGGAGGAGACAGGCAGATTTCTTACTTATTATATTCTGGTCCCTGGTCATTAACAGATATGGAAGTTAAAGAAAACCTCTCCAGTCATCACCGGCAAACTGACAGGAAGCTCACATGTACAGAGACCCCCCCCCCCAGAAAAAAGGAAGGCTAGGACTTCCTGCCACCAAAGCAAGTCTAAATATTTCTTCTAAACACTGCAGCTAGTGAAAACAACATTCCATTTTCAACAACAGCTTCTTTCTCAAGGTTCATAAAGCCAAACACGGCAAGTGGAAAATGAGATGAGGAATTACCAGGAAGTGCTTTAGCTCTAATTGTGATCATGCCTAATTTGGTCATTTAAAGAACAAACGGTTTTATCTTAATGATGTTCTTGGATTTAAAATGTGTTTAATGAGCTTTAGTGACTTTCTCTGAATTTGAAATTCATACAGTTTTAGGAGAACCGCCTGACCTTCCGCGTGGCAGTTTCCCTCTCACTGTAGCACACTTTCCCGCTCCATATGCACTGGAGCACTGGGGGACAATGTTTGATCTGTCCTCTTTTTGATTCCCTAAACCACAGGCTCTCAATCTGGGGAGCCACAGACCCCAACAGAGGAGAAGGGCCCTTGGTGCCACTTAATGGTCCCAAAACCCATAGGTGCACCAAACACTACTTTTGGATGGGCTGACCAAGATACCCGTCACATAAACGTGCGTGGTTTTCAGCTGTATGAAAAGGCTGTTGATTAATAAAGTACAAATTTAACTAAAACACTACTGAATTCATAGCCTCTGTGTTAGTTATTTTTATCCGTCAGAAGATGTTAAAAGTTGAGCTACATCATACGGGATGGGAAGTGTTTTGATTTAAAAAAAGTTCCCATAGACAATACTAGAAAGCACCACTGTTAATTTTTGGAAACATTATAATTCTGTAATGAATTATAATGTTTGGCTTAATGTTTCCTTGTAATTAATTTTAATATGCATTTGGTATAATGGTATATGACACTGGATGTCCCACAAAACCCATTGGCTTACCCTGCCACAAATGTGCATGCATGCATACACACACACAAATAGTCATTTCTGTCAGTTATTCTGTTACTTGCTGTGTGACTCTGGGAAAGTTACTAAACCTCTCTGGGCTTCAGTTTCCTTATCAGTAAAATGGGGGTGCCAATAACAGCACCTACCCTCGTGGGATAGTTGAGAGGATTAAATGGCATAGGATTTAGGGGCCAAGCACTGTGCCTGGCACATACTAGGTTTTTCAACAAATGGTATCTCCCTAAACTTTATCCTCTTTCCTTTAACATCATTCCACCAATTCACACTACATTAAAATGTACAAACAAAAAGCAAGTAGGCACGAAACACTTGGATTTTATGGAATCATGATGACTAGTAGAATGAAATTATGTTGGAGTGGGATTTCTGGCTTTCTCTCCACCTCAGTTCATCATAGTTCATGCCATATATTTTTTCCTAACCCTGAGCTAAAAACCACCAATTAGCTTCATTGGCTGCCTTTAGGATTGGTCTGTTTTAAAGGATACTTTAATATTATAGTGATGTTTCTGTAATGTGCCGGCAGACAAACCCTAGGACCTTCCTTGGGGTGCACATGTGTATAAACACCCTCAGGCACTGTAAAAGGCAAAATGTGAATTTGGCTTATGGCAGTGGATCAGTCAGGCTCCGGGTGTAATGTAAGCCAACAACAACCTTCCCAATATTAAGAACTATAGAGAAAACTGCCTGGGTTAAAATCCCAGTTCTACCAGTTATGTGCTGTGTGACCTTGGGCATGTCATTTAACCTCTCTGTGCTTCAGTTCCCTATCTATAAAGTGCAAAAAACAATAATGCCTTCCTCATCTCTTAAATGTAAAGAATTTATGACTGGGTCTGGCATAAAGTGCCCTGTCAGTGGTCTGAAGATTATACCTTCTAGAAGGGTATGAATCAGAGACTGTGAGATGCCGTATCCATCAAGCCTTGGGAACAAGGCTTTACTGGGCTGAAGAACTCAGGACCTGGATACCATCAGAGAAATAATATGATGCCTGCTCCAGAGTAATGGATGTGTGCTTTGCTATGCTCAGATCCAGTGGCAAACAATTCAGGGAGTACTCCATTATTCTAAGTGGTTTGGAAAACCATTCTGGAAAATCCAAATGTGTGGACAAAACTGATGAATGAATTCAAATTCCTTTGCTGCCAACTTAAAAGAAGTAGGTGCACCAAACTGCCTGTTTTTTTTTTTTTTTTTTTTTTTTGCGGTACGCGGGCCTCTCAGTGTTGTGGCCTCTCCTGTTGTGGAGCACAGGCTCCGGACGCGCAGGCTCAGCGGCCATGGCTCACGGGCCCAGCCGCTCCACGGCATGTGGGATCTTCCCGGACCGGGGCATGAACCCGTGTTCCCTGCATCGGCAGGCGGACTCTCAACCACTGCGCCACCAGGGAAGCCCGAAACTGCCTGTTTTTAATTTAAGGCTATGAATGGAGTTGTCTCAGGGCAGAATGGCCTCATGCCCAAAAGATTCAAGTAACCTCAACCATTTGCAATTCACCCACTGGGACATGACCCAATACCTATACTTCACATTAGCAAGCTCTATTATTTTTCCACTTTTACCACTGTGACTTCCATTCTCTCACTCCTGTAAATATTCATGGAAGGAAAACCCTCTGAGTCGAGGGCTCTGTCCTTGTGTTAAATGATGGACTGGAAATGACTCCTCTCTGAAGTGTCCCAGTTCCAACCCCTCCTTCTCAGAATTCCAGGGTAGAAACGTCCAGCCCAGCCTCTCTGCAACTCTAGTCCCCTCCCAACAGTCTGGTCCAAGATGTATGCTGCGGGGGGTGAGCCTGGTTTGTCTTAGATCAGCTGAGATCAGCTGCCCTACCATTGGGCAAGTTCAATAAACCTGTGGATATCCATCAATGAATCTATGCTCCCTAAATGTCACTATGGAACTTTCTCTCTTTTTTATGTTTCTCAGTCTCCAAATAAGATTTCTTTTAAAAAATGTTTTCCATTATAAATTAGTAACAGCACATTCCCAGCATGAAAAACTTGATAAATACAAGAAAGTTGATGGGGGAAAAAATGACCTCTATTCCCATACCCAGAGCTAACCACTGTCAATATTTTGCCATATTTCCTTCTAGTTCTTTTTTCTAATGCGTAATTTTTTTTCCAGTTTTACTGAGATTATGATGGACATTTAATATATTAGTTTAAGGTGTACAATATAATGATTTGATATGTATGCATATTGCAAAATAATTACCACAATAAGTTTAGTTAAAATTCATCACCTCATATGGTTACAATTTTTTTCTTGTCATGAGAACATTTAAGATTTATTATCTTAGCAACTTTTGAACATCAATACAGTATTGTTAACTATAGTCCCCATGCTGTACATTACATCCCCAGAACTTATGTATCTTATAGCTGGAAATGTGTACCTTTTTAATCCCCTTCTACCCATTTTGTCCATATCCCCACAGCCTGTGGCAAGTACCAATCTGTTCTCTGCATCTGAGTTCAGTATTTTAAGATTTCACATATAAATGAGATCACAGAGTATTCATCTTTCTCTATCTGACTTATTTCACTTAGCATAATGCCCTCCAGGTCCATCCATGTAGTTGCAAATGGTAGGATTTCCTTCTTTTCCATAGACGACACATATTCCATTGCATATATATATCACATTTTCTTTATGCACTCGTCTATCGATGGACACTTAGGTGGTTTCCATATCCTAGTAATTGTAAATAATGCTGCAGTGAACATGGGGGTGCAGATACCTCTTTGAGACACTGCTTTCATTTCTTCTAGATACATGCCCAGAAGTGGAATTGCTAGATCATATGGTAGATCTATTTTTAATTTTTTGAGAAGACATTCCATAGTGGCTGCACCAATTTACATTCCCAATTTCTTGGTTGTGATCTTTACATACATGGGATCGTTCCATCCATACAACTTCAAACCCTGCTTTCTTCCCAATTTCTTGGTTGTGATCTTTACGTACATGGGATCGTTCCATCCATACAACTTCATACCCTGCTTTCTTCACTTGGGCCTCTTGTCTTGTGCATGTTTTCTCTGTGGCTGTGATTAGGGTTAAATTGAAAAGACCCTATGGAAAAGTTCCAACTTAGTTTAGTTGAATGATGGGGAGAAGGGACTCATTCTCATCTTGGTTGGGATGATTAGGGTGGTAGAAGAAACTGAAAGGCCAGCTGGGAAGGAAGGACCCACGAGGACTGGGAGGATGGGAGTAAATGAAGCTGACGGTGGGGGGAGCGATAACATGGAAATTCCTGCTAAGCTTTCCTCTCGGGGTTCCTGCAGAGTTGACCTTCAGGGGATTGGGGTGGGGGTGAAATCACAAACTCATGGGCCCCAGGACACAGCTAGACAGACTTCAGAACTGTTCTTTTCCATCTGAATTTATTGCAGCATTTGCTAATCAGAAGGGGCCAAAAAAAGATGCAGGTTTATAGCTTCTATCCAAAACACATACGATTTCACCACACCAGGCCGGATCCCCACATGGCAACAACGACACAGACGTGAGAAGCCACTTCAGTCTTCAGCCTGGGCATGGCCCTTCTAACTGGTTCACTGCAATTTCCACTCCACCCGCTTTCGTCATTTACTTACCAGCCTAGAGTCTGCAAGCACTGCAGTTTGCAAGCCACATCCTAAAGTAACTTCTGGTCTTTTGATCTTCCCTCAATTTTAAGACAATCCAGTAAATTCCCTTGCTGGTCCCTAAGTTAAGGATAGAAATGGACAGGTCTTTCTCTAGCTCACCCTCCTAAGCCACCTGTGGAATAAGGGAAGCCCTTTTGAAATAAAGACTTGAACAACGACTCCATGATCCTTATCCTGGGCTGGGGAGTGTGAGAAATAGGAAATGCAGTACCGCAGCGAAGGTGGTCCAGCATGACGGGAGGCATGTGGGTTCGGATTTCTTTCCATTACTTTTACATAATTTTGCGATCGGCTGTGGGCTGCTTTGACCATTATTTTTTCACGCAACAGGAAAAACTATGCCCCGGGGCATGATTATTAAAATACGTTACTCTTCTATATTTAAATATTGGAATGGCTTTTTAAAACGAGCCCAGGGAAATACCTGCGGCTTAAGATGTAACTACAGGGCTTGCCTGGTGGCGCAGTGGTCGAGAGTCCGTCCGCCTGTTGATGCAGGGGACGCGGGTTCGTGCCCCGGTCCGGGAGGATCCCACATGCCGCGGAGCGGCTGGGCCCGTGAGCCATGGCCGCTGAGCCTGCGCATCCGGAGCCTGTGCTCCGCAACGGGAGAGGCCACAACAGTGAGAGGCCCGCGTACCGCAAAAAAAAAAAAAAAAAAGATGTAACTACAACGTAGGCTTAACATTCCACCACTCGGAATCAATAACTGCCCAGGACTCAGCCTTCCTTTGTCATGTGCTGGATATGGGGACAAAACGGGGTGACAAGGGTGTGGAAAGAGGACATAGAGACAGCGGGGACTTGTGGGATGCTCAGCAAACGGCCTCACATGCCCCAGGGGTCCTGTCCTCAGGTGTATCCAACTTACACCTTGCAAGTTCTTGGGCAACTGTCACAAAAGAGGCGATGGAGACAGACTGAAAACAACGGAGTCTCTGAGAAAGGAAACAACCAACTGGAGGTTATTCAGTTGTAAGTAACTGAAACACACTCAGTTCTCAACCAGAGGTCACTGTGCTCCCCATGGACATTTAACAAGGTCTGGAGACATTTTTGGTTATCACAACTGGGGATGGGGGATGTTTCTGGCATCTAGTGGGTAGGGGGTAGGGATGCTGCAGACATCCTACAATGTACAGGTCAGCCCCCGAACAGAGAATTATCTGGCCCCAAATGTCAATAGCTCTGGGGTTTGAGAAGCCCTGCCTGAGCCCAACAAAGAGAATGTGCTGGAAAGTGAGGCATAGGTGGTCAGATTGCTACTGCGCGCCCCCCCTGCAATATCCATGCCTCCTTTTTACCATAGTAATGACACGTTTTTACAATAAAATCAACTTTTTTGAGGTGTATAATGATGAATTTTAAAACATGTATAGATCCATGGAACCAGCACCACAAGCAGGACATAGAACAGTTCTATCACCCCCCAAATTCCCTGGTACTGTCCCTTACAGTCACACCCTATCCCCAGCTCTAACCCCTGGCAACCAGGAATCTACCCTCCATGTCTTCTGGAGAATGTCATATAAATGAAATCATACAGCATGTAGTCATTTGGGGCAGTTTCTTTCACCCACCATAATGCCTTTGAGATTCATCCAAATTGTTTCATGAATCAGTAATTCATTCCTTTTTATTACTGAGCCGTTTTGCATTGTATGGATGTACCACAATCTGTTTATCCATTCATCTGTTGAAGGACATTTGGGTCGATTCCAGTTTTGGGCCATTATGAATAGAGCTGCCATAAACATTCACGTACAGGTTTTTGTGTGAACATAAGTCTTTATTTCTCTGGGATGAATATCCAGGAGTAAGACTGTTGAGTTACATGGTAGACATAGGTTTAACTTTATAAGAAACTGCCAAACCGTTTTCTAGAATGGCTGCACCATTTCACAGTCTCATAAAAGATCCAGGTGTTCTGCATCTTTGTTACATTTGGTGCTGTCCATCTTTTTATTTTTAAAAATGTTTGTTGACCTATAGTTGATTTACAATGTTGTGCTAGTTTCAGGTGTACAGCAGTGATTCAGTTATACATACATACATACATATATATTTTAGATTCTTTTCCATTATTGTCCATTGTTTAAATTGTAGCCACTCTAATAGATGTGTAGTGGTACTTCATTGTGGTACGAATTTGCATTTCCCTCATAGGCAATGATGTTGGACATCTTTTCGTGGGCTTATTTGTCATCCATATATCCTTTTTGGTGAAGTGCCTGTTTTCATCTTTTGCCCATTTTAAAACTTGGGTTGTTTGTTTTCTCACTGTTGAGAATTCATCATGTATTCTGGATGCAAGTGTCCTGTCAGATATGGGACACGCAAGTGTTTTCTCCCAGTTGGTAGCTTGTTGCTTCATTCTCTTACCAGTGTCTCTCACAGAGAAAAAGATTTTAATTCTGATCAAGTCTAATTTATCAATTTTGTCTCTTATGGATTGTGCTTTGGGTGTCACATCCAAGTGTAACAGAACTTTTAAGTGGCTCACGGCCACATCTAGCTTTTCTTGTGTCGAAGGGTGGCCATGTCACCAAGTTCTGGTCAATAGAATATGTCCCTGAAACCCTCCTTCAGTGTCAGCTGGTGTGCGTCCTCTGCTTCTGCTTCTAGCCGCTTCTGTCTTTCTTCTTGGAGTGATGTTGTGACAGCCGGAGTACCGCCCTGGCCCTTTAGGTTGTGAGCCACGTCCTGGGATGGCACAGTGGAAAGCTGAAGACAAGGCACTTTTGAGGGCTTTGTGGAGTTGAGCCCTCAAGCCAGTCTTGGATTGCCCACTTCTGGCTTTTCTGCGAATAAAATAATGAACTTCTTTTTTACTTAGACTACTGTTATTTTGGATCTACCAATCATCCTTGGCCAAATCTAGACTGATCTGATGCAGGAGGATACAGGGGTAGTTCATGTAACTCACCTTGGTGTCCTGTGGGCCTCTGGGAGCTAAACTGGCCATCTGATGTTTTTGATTGCCCAGTATACCTCCTTATTTTGGTATTAATAATCTAAGTGTTCCTCCTGATTTTGGTATTACCTCCTCAGTGTATCATTTGGATAAAATCATATGGTTTGAAAGGGACTGATTCTACTTCTTAACTTGATGACCCAGGCCTAACCAGTCAGATTCATAGTGGAATTGCTTCACTGAGGGACAAATGACCCAGGACTTTTGCTGGAACCATTGGGAATGAGGCTCTGTGGTTCATCTGGGGAATATGAGTTCACTGTTACCCATGGCCATTTTGCCACTAAAAAGAGAGCCTACCTGAGAACACAGTCAGCTCAAAAAAAAAAAAAAAAAAAAATGCAGAGCCAAGAGATGGATGGAAATGTGCTGAGACTCAGAACAGGGACCTGGGAGCTCAGTTAGCCTTTCCAAACAAAGTGGCATTCAATCTCAGACCTGAAGCAGGAAGAGGAGTTAATATGCAAAGGGGATGGAGGTGAGGATTTAGAGGGTGAGGGTAAAGAGCTATCTAGGTGGAGCAAACAGCATGTGCAAAGGCCCAGGGGCAGCCTGATTGCCAGGTCAGAGCACGGGTTGCAAACTTTCTGTTTGGGCTGAGCTTGGCAGTGAAAGGGTGGATCTGGACCAAACTGTAGCTCTCAGGGTTCTTGCCAAGGAACCTGCAATGCACTGGATGGACACTTCTGAAAAGTATTAAGACAAGAAGTTATTAATTACCTAGGGAGGTGACACTGCTAACCCAGCCGAGAAACCAAGCACAGCAAATCTCTCCAAGGTCTGCCCCTGCTGATGGCTAAAATTAGAGACCGCCCTGGTACCATGGAGTGCCCTGGACCCTTTTGCATTTCAGAGGCCTTCAGTGGAATGATAGAAATCCCAAATTGTGGCCTCCGGCACGTCAACAGAACACAGGCTTATTCCACCTGCCCTGAATCAGCAATATCAGAGCGAATCCCAGCAGGTCCCAGATGGGTGAAACCTGGCAAACACAAATTAAACCCTAATTTTATTAAGCAGCATTTAATGTAGTGAATAATTTTGAGCTTTATTATCTAAAATAGAAAGGGGTGTTTTTAAACTTAGCTGAGCAGCAGACTGACTTTTCAAAACTATTGCTGTTTCAGGCCTAACAAACCGAGAGGCATTTCTCCAACAACCTCTGTGGCTTTCCAGATTCCAAGATGTGCCAGTGGGTCCTGCCTCTCCTCCACAACCCAGGGTGCTTCTCAACCACGCGTTACAGATAGACGTCCCCGGCCACCATCCCTCCACACCACCTTTTCTCTGCCCTCCTAGGGATGGGGAAGTGGGAGCAGGGAATTACAAATTCTGGAAGCCAGTAAGATTCATGGCGGATCGATGGAGATGGGCAGCCCTGGAGGCAGCCACCGGGAATGTGAGCCTCACCTCCCTGCCCTGGACGGCAAGCAAAATCAGAGATGGGTCTGAGTGTCCAGCGGCCATACGGATTGGCCGACTCCAGGTCATCAACAGGCCTACTCTCCGCGTTGCATACCGAGTTAGAGGAGAAACGATCCAGCCAGGGTTATAAAAAGCCTCTGAAATGTACAAACAGCTGGAGAGAGTAGAGATCCGGGGCTGAGGAAGAGAGAAAACTCAGCCTCTCTCCTGAGCCATCTAAGCCCACCTCACCCCCACATGGCCTCTCCTCTGCAGGGCATTTATACCCTCCCAAACCGGCCTATAGCCACAGGCCCCAGTGCCCCCTATGGGGCCAATTTCCAGACACTGAGCACCACGGGGGACATTGGACCACTAAAAGTGTTGATGTTCAACGTTAATTTTTAATGTTTCAGAAACCATTAAGCTGGTTTCTATTATGCAGCGTATTTTTACAACTGGTCATTTCATTTCCAGCTTGGAAAGTGGCTGGAGGAATCTCACTGGGGACATTTACTAGTTTTTTTGCACTAGTCAAGGCTTAAAGGAGAGGCCCAAATAGGAGGCCAGCTCTCACTCCATTCTGCCTATGGGCCCCCTGGGGGACCAGAGCCCTGATTGAGTGCATCAGCCTTTGGTGTTCACTGGGCTTGGGGTGGTGTTTGTCCAGCCTTCGAGGCACAGGGACCACACAAAGGATGGTCTGAAGAAAGAGCATATGAAAAGTGTTTCAGGGACTGAAGCAACTTCAGGATGGGCAGTGGCACTAGGTGATGCTGGAGAGGGAGCCTGAGGAAGCTCCCAGGAGGACAAGAGGATCCACTGAAGGGGCTTAAGTCGAGAAGTAGCACGTTTAGATTTGTCATTTAGAAGACTGGCTGGAGTTGAACTGGTGGAATGGGGTGAAGCGGGGGCTTGCACAGCATGGAAGATAGGAGGCCTTTTTTAATGCAGGTGACAGATGGTGGTGGCCGGTTGCATGAGTGTCCGTGGGGATAGAGAAATAGGACACAAGACCCATTCAAGAGGTACAGTAAACCTCATCCTTGGAGAAGGGCCCTCACCTCCCTGCTGCCTTCCCCTCCACAAACATACACAGTGGTTTTCTACTGTGGCAGGGTCTTGCCCTAACAGGTCTCAACTGGACAGCCATGTCTTAAAGCAACCCTGATGATTTATAACACACGCGTAGTGGGTTGAATGATGTTCTTTCCAAAATGTATGTCTACTGGGAACCTCAGAATGCAACTTTATTTGGAAATAGTAACTTTGCAGAGGTCATTAGTTTAGATGAGGTCATACAGGATTCGGGTGGACCCTAAATCTAATGATGGAGGTCCTCATTAGACGAGGAATAGACACTGAGAGACACAGACACACGGGGGCTGCCAATGTGAAGATGGAGGCAGAGATTTGAGTGATGAATCTACAAGCCAAGGAACACCAAGGATTATGGGAAACCACCAGAAGCCAAGAGAGGGACATGGAACATATTCTCCCTCAGATCTTCCAGAAGGAACCGACTTTGCTGACACCTTGATTTTGGACTTCTAGCTTTCAGAACAGTGAGAGAATAAATTTCTGTTCTTTTAAGCCACCTGGTTTACAGCACTTGTTCTAGCAGCCCCTAGAAACTAATATAACACACACATGTATAAGTATAGACATATGTGCGCACACACACACACACACATTTATATGTGACAGTGGTTCTTTTTTTTTTTCAACATCTTTATTGGAGTGTAATTGCTTTACAATGGTGTGTTAGTTTCTGCTTTATAACAAAGTGAATCAGTTATACATATACATATATCCCCAAATCTCCTCCCTGTTGCATCTCCCTCCCACCCTCCCTATCCCACCCCTCTAGGTGGTCACAAAGCACAGAGCTGATCTCCCCGTGCTGTGTGGCTGCTTCCCACTAGCTATCTATTTCACACTTTGTAGTATATATAAGTCCATGCCACTCTCTCACTTCATCAAGCTTACCCTTCCCCCTCCCCCGTGTCCTCAAGTCCATTCTCTATGTCTGCGTCTTTATTCCTTGTCCTGCCCCTAGGTTCTTCAGAACCATTTCTTGTTTGTTAGTTTGCTTTTTAGATTCCATATATATGTGTTAGCATACAGCAGTTGTTTTTCTCTTTCCGACTTACTTCACTCTGTATGACAGACTCTAGGTCCATCCACCTCACTACAAATAACTCAATTTCATTTTTTTTTATGGCTAGTAATATTCCATTGTATGACAGTGGTTCTTAACTCTGGCTCCCCATACAATCACCTGAGGAATTAAAAAAAAAAAGAGAGAGACATATCCAGGCCCCACCCAGGACTTATTAAACCAGAATCATTGGAAGGTGGAACCAGGTATAATCATTTATAAAAGCTCCTGGGTGACTCTGCAGAGAGCCAGCCTCGAGAACCAATGTTGTATAGAGATATCTGAGCAGAGTGGTGTTCTGGGGTCAAGTTACCCACGTCTCCACCATTTTCACCCTACGACCTTGGCAGGGCCTGTGACATTTCTGAGACTCAGTTTTCCTCATCTGTGGAATAGGGATAATATTCTCACCTGCCCGTTGGGATTGCTGTGGCACTGAAATGAGCTAATGCAAGCAAAGAACTCAGCCCAGGACCTGGCATGGAGTAGGTACACAGTAAGTGTGAAAGCTCATAGGACTGCATTCCTCTGAATATAATTAGGTCAAAAGTGACTCCTCCCATGCCCATTTATATCACCTCTTACACTTTCTGATGAGCTCTACACAGGTTACCATTTTCACTGCACACTTCCCATTGCACACCCAAGGTACAAGGGAAATCCCAACACACAGATACACGGAGAGAATATACAACCAGCTCACAAAGGAATGAGGAAGTCAGAGGGTCCCTGGGCTCTCCAGGCAGCCGGGCATGACGTGTCAGCTCACATTCCTTGAAAACGACATCCAGCCACTCCAGAAGTCTCCTTTGAAATTATACCTCTCAAGGCTTTTTTTTTTTTTTTTTTTTGCGGTACGCAGGCCTCTCACCGCTGTGGCCTCTCCCGTTGCGGAGCACAGGCTCCGGACGCGCAGGCTCAGCGGCCATGGCTCACGGGCCCAGCCGCTCCGCGGCATGTGGGGTCTTCCCGGACCGGGGCATGAACCCGTGTCCCCTGCATCGGCGGGCGGACTCTCAACCACTGTGCCACCAGGGAAGCCCCCTCTCAAGGCTTTGTCTTCCTGTGAAATGTCTGAACTTCAGGTCGGATTTCCCCTCAAACTTATTAGCTTGCCTTTGGGGCAGGTGGGTGACATACCTTTTGTCATTTCCTCTGTATATTTCCTCTGGTCTTCTCTCTCCCCTCCCAAGGAGGCTGGCATCTCGCAAATTAGCTTCAGCTGAACAGTAAATGTTTAGGTTCTCCTTGTTCAAGCTGAGCAGTGAAGTGTGGGCTCAGGCTTGCTGGGACGGAGTCCGCTCCTTGAAAGTGGTAGAAGCCTCTCTCCCTTCCTTGTAGTCAAGTCAGCAACTTGCCCAGCTCTCCCACTGGTGATCAAGAGTGGTGGAAAATGCCTTCTCTTGCCTCTGTTTCCCTGGCTGTGAGGTGGGGGAAATGGTGGCCCCTGCCTCCCAGGATTGATGAGTGGATCAAATCTTTCGCACAGGAAACTGTTCAAACAGTGCTGGCGCCCAGTGTGTGCTCAGTGCCAGCGGCTGTTGTTACTTTCATGATTATAAGGGTTTTTAGGGACAGAGGAGAGACAGAATCACCTAACAAACACAAGGAGACTCCAATCCAGATGACTCAAGGCATGGCACAGACACGACATCAGCTCATTTCGCCTTCTTTGAGCTGGGTGTCAGACAACATGTCGTCCCCATCCAAGTTATTCCCCACCGGGACCTTCTTAGAAAGGCTGACCTCTGGGTTTGAGTTTTCATTACAATTAGGAATTTTAGAGCAGAATGGTAACTTACATCTCATCCCACCCCCTCACTTGACAGATGAGAAACCTGAAGGCCAGAGAGATGAGGTGGCTCGTTTAAGTCATCTTATCTCGGAAGCACTGGAGAGGGGAACAGAATCCTGGTATTCTGGTCTCCTGTCAGGGTCCCACTAACACTGTCTCTTCCAGTCTTTTCCCAATCCTTCCTCGTTCAGCTAGAATAGTTGTGGTGGGGGAGGAGAGTATATTTTTACTCCTTACCTCACTTGACAACCATGATTTTCCACATGCCAACAGACTGGAATGTAAACAGGCACCGTTGAGAGAATAAAACAAATCAACGTGTTGAGAACCAGTACATCACCAGTGACATCATCTAATTCAGAATCGCTCAACCTTGGCACTGTTGACCTTTTGGGTTTGGGGCTGTCCTGGGCATTGTAGGGTTTTTAGCAGCATCCCTGGCCCCCACCCACTGGATACCAGTAGCATCCCTCCCTAGTTGTGACATCCAAAAATATCTCCAAACACTATCAAATTGCCCTGGTTGAGAACCACTGGTCCAAGTACAGGCAGACCTCGGAGATATTGCCGGTTCAGTTCCAGACCACCGCAGCAAAGTGAATATCACACTAAAGCGAGTCACACGAAGTTTTTGGTTTCCCAGTGCATAGAAAAGTTACATTTACACTCTACTGTTGTCTATTAAGTGTGCAATAGCATTATGTCTAAAAAAAACCAATGTACATACCTTAATTAAAAAACACTTTACTGGGGCTTCCCTGGTGGCGCAGTGGTTGAGAGTCCGCCTGCCGATGCAGGGGACACGGGTTCGTGCCCCGGTCTAGGAAGATCCCACATGCCGCGGAGCGGCTGGGCCCGTGAGCCATGGCCGCTGAGCCTGCGCGTCCGGAGCCTGTGCTCCGCAACGGGAGAGGCCACGACAGTGAGAGGCCCGCGTATCGCCAAAAAAAAAAAAAAAAAAAAAACACTTTACTGCTGGGTCTTCCCTGGTGGCACGGTGGTTGGGAGTCTGCCTGCCAATGCAGGGGACACGGGTTCGAGCCCTGGTCCAGGAAGATCCCATATGCCGCGGAGCAACTAAGCCCACGTGCCACAACTACTGAGCCTGAACTCTAGAGCCTGCGAACCACAACTACTGAAGCCTGCGTGCCACAACTACTGAAGCCCGCAAGCCTAGAGCCCGTGCTCTACAGCAGAAGAAGGTACCGCAGTGAGAGACCCGTGCACCACGGCAAGGAGTGGCCCCCGCTCGCCACAACTGGAGGGGCCCCACGCGCAGCAATGAAGACCCGGCTCAGCCAGAAATAAATAAATAAATAAATAAATAAATTTTAAAAATTAACAACTTAAAAAAATACTTTATTGCTAAAAATGCTATCATCTGAGCCTTTAGCAAGTTGTAATCTGTTTGCCGGTGTAAGGTTTGAGATATTGTGAGAATGACCAAAACGTGACACAGAGACACAAAGTGAGCAAATGCTGTTAGAAAAATCGTGCTGACAGACTTGTTTGATGCAGTGTTGCCACAAACCTTCTATTTGTAAAAAACTCAATATTTGCAAACCACAATAAAGTGAAGCACAATAAAACGCGGTGTGCCTGTATTTCACATCAGCTACAACCCATACACAGCTGTACCTGAAACGTGTAGACCCCATAAGTACAGGAAGGACTGCATCTCCTACCATCTCCTTAGAGAACATGGCAAGGGGACAGGATTGTTCAGAGGGGCCTAAGAGACATCACCATTATGAATAACAGGACAAGTAGCAGCAGAGAGGGTAGTAGCAGCAGCCGAAGGAACCCCGACTTAGTGCTGGGTGGGTGCCCAGCCCTGACCCAGGCACTTGCCAGGGATCTCATATCAACCCTCATGGCTGTGCGGGGCACCCCAGACAGAGCAGTTAGGGACTGGCCCAAAGCCCCAGAGCTAGGCCACTGCACAGAAGATTTCTGCATTTCAGAACAGTGTGCTCAAGTGATCTATTACATCACCTCACCCAGTTAACACCACCAACAAACAAACTGATATTTCTGAACACTTAGCATTAGCCAATACATGTGACTTGACTGGACATTCATTATATCCCTTCTCCATCCCCTTCCCCATCATACCCCATCATGGTACCCTATGGAGTAGGTACCATTCTCATCCTCCCATTTCACAGATGGGAAAACTGACATTTGCAGGTTGGGGGTCCTGTCCAAGTTTACTCAGCTATTACAAGACGAAGTCAAGTTCTACCTGAAGCAGCTGGACTCCACAACCGGATTTCTGAGCCACTTACGTCCTAAACATGTTTTAATGTGCACACACAAGCAAGGGTAAACTTTCAGACCTGCCCGTCCCTTGAGTGGATGCGTGCTGAGGAAGAGGTGTCAGCCGGCTGCAGGGGAAGAAAAGTGGACTGGAAGCATTCTGCACATTCCAGCCCTGGGAACCGTCTTTCCTTGTCAGCACTCTGTGACCCTTAGGACCCCCCCCTCTAAAGCCTACAGTTAGCTCACCAGAAAGACCCGACTGCCCCCGCCTGCCATCCCTTATAAAAGGCAGCTTCACTAACAAAGCCAGCCTGTCCTGGGCTACATAAACAGGATGTAACTGAATGGGTGGGGGAAGGAAGCTGAGCTGTCCAGATCCACAGCCCCAAACACAGGCAGGCAGGCAAGAGCTCCCCACCCCACAGATGACAAGGGCTGGTTCCTCGCCTTCAAATCAGTATGCTACTGAGTGACCAGGGATTAGAAGAGATAAGATGCTTTGTTTAGGGTGCTGCAGGCTTAACAGAACCTAAATATCCAACCTCCTGCTAACATATAATCCATTTTTTGAAGACAGATTCTCTGTGTATGGTTATGAAATGGAAATTTTCAAGACAAAAGAGGAAAATCCTTAGTGCTCTTTCATCTTCTATCAGCCAGGCTTGATAAAAAATGGAGTTGGGAGGCATTTGATACATACCACCCAGGAGAAGCCTCGCTCGGAAGGAATAGTTCAGCTGTGAGCGTCGTGTAAGTGCAGTATTTTGTGCGCCAGTTGCATTACAATAAATGGCATCGATTGCCTTCTAGATACATACACATAACTCCTTGTGACGTTAATAGGAAGTAGGCATGCAAAGAGAGGGAAAAGAATGGGTCCCTCTCTGCAAACTCCATATTTAACAGTGACCCCAGTCCCACAGTGCTGAACACTCCAATGCGGAGCCCCCCAAAGCAAGAAAGGTAAGCGGGATGAAATGGAAATCGGAACAGAACAGTGCACAACCCAGAAGTCAGGTTCTGGGTTATGCAATTGAGGGGTTTTTCTTTCCACTCCAAATTACATTTTTTGGTTGGCTTCTTAAAAACAGAATAGTAAAAGCAGGCTGGTTTCACATCTGTCAATTCAAGCTCTCTCTTAACCAGCATTAATATCATGGGAACTTATTTTCAAAATCATGTCCCCAAGGCATAGTAGGAACCTAAAGTCACTTCTGAATCATCAGAGGAAGAACGAATTATGTTCTGTGAGTATGACAGTTGAGGACTGTGTCTTATTCTGATGCTTTATACGGTGAATATCTATATTAGTTTCCTACTGCTGTTATAACAAATTACCACAAACTTAGTGGTTTAAAAGAACACAAATTGGGCTTCCCTGGTGGCGCGGTGGTTGAGAGTCCGCCTGCCGATGCAGGGGACGCGGGTTCGTGCCCCGGTCCGGGAAGATCCCACATGCCGCGGAGCGGCTGGGCCCGTGAGCCATGGCTGCTGAGCCTGCGCGTCCGGAGCCTGTGCTCCGCAGAGGGAGAGGCCACAGCAGTGAGAGAGAGGCCCGTGTACCGCAAAAAGAAAAACAAAAAGCACAAATTTATGACCTGAGAGTTCTGGAGGTCAGAAGTCTTAAAATGGGTCTTACAGGGCTAAAATCAAGGTGTCTGCAGAGTTACGTTCCTTCTGGAGGCTCTAGGGGAGAATCTCCTTCCTTGAATTCTCTAGCTTTTAGAGGCCACCTACATTCCTAGGCTCATGGCCCCCTTCGAGCAACGACGTCTCTCTGACCTCTGTTTCCTTCATCATGTCTCCTTCTGACACTGAGCCTCTTGCCTCCCTCGTAAGGATTCCTGTGATGATGTTGGGCTCATTCAGACACGCCAAGTTCACCTCCCCACTTCACATCTGCAAACGCCCTTCTGCCACGTGAGGCCTTGGGGACTAAGACACGGACATCTTTGAGGGAGCCAGTATTCTGCCGACTGCCGTGTCTCATGACCAGAAGAGCTGATCATTTGAAGTGGACCTTTTTCTCCCTCCCAAAGAGGGGACCATCTTTATAAAGAGGGAGTATCTTGAGTTACCCTCTCAGCCAGGTATGGAGATACATTTGCTCAGCTCTGGCCTCACACCACACCTGGCTCAGCTTGAAAGAACAGCACCAACAAAGGTGGTCGAGGTCGAGAATGCAGATGATGCCTGTGGGATGAAGGCGAACAAGGGGGCCTCTGCAGGCTTAGTACATGGAGCCTTGGCTTCCTTTGCTGAGTCCTAGCTGAGAGCAATGCAAGTTCACTTGGATGGGGAGAGATGATTATCTGTGGCTTCAGAGGTGGGGCAGGAAAATGGGCAGAATTGAGAGGAGCAAACTAAAAAAAATAAAAAAAATAAAAATAAAAGACAGCCCCAAAGGAAGAATTCTCCTGCTGTTTGACTTTCTCAGAACATTTTGGAACTCCTGCCTAAATCTTCAGTCCACTTACTCCTTTTAACACAGACAATTCCTCATCATGTGTATGTCGCTAATCCAGCTTTTACCATAGAAGCATTTTTCCCATGTAGATACCAGGGTAAGTCTTTCCCTGATAAAAAGATTCTTCTATTTATGGAAAGATTTACATCTAATTCCCTTAAAAAGCAACTGCTAGAGATGTTATGCTTCATAAAAGTTTGATGTAAAATAAGAACAAGGGCCTGCCCTGGCGGCGCAGTGGTTGGGAGTCTGCCTGCCAATGCAGGGGACACGGCTTCGAGCCCTGGTCTGGGAAGATCCCACATGCCGCGGAGCGACTAGCCCCGTGAGCCACAATTACTGAGCCTGCGCGTCTGGAGCCTGTGCTCCGCAATGAGAGGCCGCGATAGTGAGAGGCCCGCGCACCGCGATGAGAAGTGGCCCCCACTTGCCGCAACTAGAGAAAGCCCTCACACAGAAACGAAGAGCCAACACAGCCATAAATAAATAAATAAATTTTAAAAAAAAGAAAAAAGGCAAAATTCCTTTACAAAAAAAATTTAAAATAACAAGTATCCCCCGCCCCCAATGCATTCAAAACAGGTTTTAACTGATCACACTATTGTGAACATTCTCCTGGGTCGGGGGAGATACCACCCCTACCCGCCCCAGACAGCATTAGTTATATTAAGTGAGGGACGCCTATAAACGACAATGGGGGGAAATGAGAATTAGAGCAAAGTCCCCAAGAAACCTGAACTCGAGATGGGGATGCTTCACAAAGCTGCTCCCTTTCCTGGCTTTTTTTAACTTACAGTTTGGCAATCATGCTTTGGTTTGACAGGGAACTGTGAAAACGTGTCACTTTGTCATCTCCAAACTTCTGAATCCAATCAAAATAACATTTATTAAAAACCTGGGCCTGCTTGCCAGAATTTGTGCTGTGATATTAAGAGAGTTGACCCCCCGACCCCCACCCCGGGTCTCTCTCACCACTTTTCTTTCTTCCTTTATAAAAACAGCAGACAGTTTCAGATACACAACCCACAAAGGTGCATTTTATCACAAGCTTCCTCAGCAACACAAGGGAGCCACTGCCTGGGGATCTTCTGGGGAAAATCCAACCAGCCCAAGGACGCAGGCTCGTGTGCCTGAGCTCCCTCTCAAGCACACAGTGCGACGTGAGAAGTTGTGACGTGCATAATCTGGGATCACACGTCCCCACCGCGCACGCCAGAGCTGCCTGCTGGAAGCTGGGGAGCGATACTGCAGCAGTGGCAGCAGAGCCCTGGGGTGGGAGGAAACTGGACCTGGAGCCAGAGGGCCTGACCCCCGTCTCCACTCCACCGCTCACCGGTAGTGCCACCTCTTCCCGTCTGCGCAACCTTTCCCAGGCTCAGTTTCTCCAGGTGTGATGTATCGAACAGGACTCTTTTGGTTGCAGTTGATGAAGATTTCCAGCCCCAGCTAGCTTAAAAATAAATAGAATATATGGGTGCATGCAAATGAAATACACAAGGATGAAAGACTTGATCCAGGCTCCAACTATGCTCGTATGCTGGTTCCTACCATCTCTTGGCTCATATACCACTCAGCTCTTACCTCATGATAGCAAGGTAGATGCAGCAGCTCCACCCTTTTAATTTTCCAGGTCCCAATGCAGAGAGGGTCACTTCCTAGTAACTTCCACAGAAGCTCTCGAATTCATTCTCCTTGGACCTCTAAACTAGTATTGGTGGTCAGGGGATGTAACTATACTATTTGGTTTAAACAGCAGGATGTGGAATGGGGGATTGGAGGGGGATAGAGGATGTTCCACGAACCTCATAGCCTAAGAGTCAGGAAAAGATGGATCTCCAGACCCAAAGTGGGGGCTTTTGCCAGAAGAGCAATGGATGTGGGGTAGGGGGTAATTAATGTGTACTACTAGTGAAATTATGTCATAAAATAATGACTTTTATATTTATTGTGCCCTTATATGCTTTACCTTACTCATTTTTGGCAGCAATCCTTCCAGATAAGGTATGTTATTATCCCACTTTTTTATTGATGAGCAAACAAAATTTCAGAGAGGTTAAGTGTCATCCGCATAGTCACACAGCACATAAACTGCAGTGCTGGAATTTGAACCCAGGCCTGTCTGACTTCAGAGTTCATGGTTTGTCTGCTGGACTACACTGGTGTTGAATTGTGGTCCACGTAGGGTGGAGAATACATTAGAGGGGAATCATGGACACACCTTATATTTATACAATTGACCCTTGAACAACACAGGTCTGAACTGCTCGGATTCACTCATATGTGGATGTTTTTTCATAAATATGGTAGCTGTATTTTGATTTTGTGGTCTTTAAATTAACTAAGTATGGGCAAAGTTTCTGTTCGATTAGTGATCACGATACTGGAATCAAAAGAACTAGGGTTTAAGTCTTGAGCCTATCCAGATGTTTCATCTTCCTGCCCTTGGGTGAGGCATTTATCAATTCCTTTGTGTTTGAAGCAGAGATAGCAGTACTTGGATTCTCAACTGTGGGAGGGTTGGCACCGCTAACCCCCGAGTTTTTCGAGGATCAACTGTATTAACGTAGCACTTTATTGTTTTCAAATCATGGCCACAGTTGGCATCTTGCTGAATCCTCACGATGGCCCTTTGGGGGAGAGGTTATTCCTATAATCTTTTATGGTTGAGGGTACTGAGAAAGGCAAAAGGACTTGCCTGAGGGCTCTGGCTTGACCCTGGACTTTTAGTCTGAGTTATTTTCTCTCCACTATGCACACTGCTGCAGAGAGACAGGAAACACCCACTAGCAGTTGGCATAAAGCTGGACTGTGAAGGACCAGTTTGAACGCAGCATCAGGAGAGAGCCTGGGGTATCCTAGGGATGGTTCGTCTTAGTGGCCCCACGTCCGTGTCTTTTCCCTTGCTCTGCTTTTTTTTTTTTTTTTTTTTTTTTTGCAATACACGGGCCTCTCACTGTTGTGGCCTCTCCCGTTGCAGAGCACAGGTTCCGGACGCGTAGGCTCAGCGGCCATGGCTCATGGGCCCAGCTGCTCCGTGGCATGTGGGATCTTCCCAGACCGGGGCACGAACCCGTGTCCCCTGCATCGGCAGGCGGACTCTCAACCACTGCGCCACCAGGGACGCTCCTCCCTTGCTCTGCTTTTTGTTTGAGGATCCATCCTACCCTCTTTGTGGTCCACAAATGTTAGGGGAGGTGTCACAGTGCTGTACTGGCCCGAGAGCCAATCGTGTGCTTCTGTTCCCACACTGCATGTTGAGTGGCGTTGCACTGGCTGCTTAGAATCATCCATGGCAGGAAAACTTCCTCTAGAGGAATCAGCAAATGCTGCACTTTTCTTTTTGTTGTTCTGTTGTTGTTACTTTTTGTTTGTTTCTTGGAGAGCCAAGTGCTACACGTTTACCAGCCTGCCACTGGGTTTATGCCAACTTTGGGTCCACGGCATGTGGCTTGGGTCTAAGTAAACAGCACATCCCGGCCTATGACTCTCCCTCACCCCCGGCCCCACGTCTGCTTCAGGGACTGCATCAGAGTTAGGCATATGATCCAACTGCTCCAATCAGACCTAAGTCTGGGACTTTGTCTTGAAGACCGGACAGAGCTAGCTCTTACCCCACTGGGTGTGAGCAAGGAGCCAGTGGCAGCCATCTGGGGACAGGAAGGGAAAAGACCACTATGGACGACAGAGTCAGCACTGCGGAGGCAAAGATGCGCGGGGCTGGGTCACCTCAGCCGGGCTGCGGCGTCGGGCCATGCTGGAAGTGCACACAGCCCCTGAGGTGTCAATCAGGGGAGACCCTCACCATTTCAGCCAGCTTCCCCTGGGATTTCTGTTCTTTGCAGCTTAACCATGTTGTAAGTGACACAGTCGCACATCAAAGGGACAAGCCTACAGAGCAGGGGGCTGCCACGGAGAGCAGCTGAGAATAAGGCAAACCAATGCACAGAAAAGGCTCTCAGGGAAAGAAGAAATGCTTCTGACAGTGTCGGACGCTGACAAGTAGACAGAAGCCAACTTCAACACCATCCACTGGTTTTCCATGAGATCTCTCCAGATGGTCCAATGATCGGTGCCTTCAAGATGAACGTCTAAGACGTGATCGGTGCCTTCAAGATGAACGTCTAAGACGTGACGGTACTTCCAGCTTTGTTGTGGGTCAGTGATGGAAGCACGACAGGTCGGTGGCAAGCACGCAGCTGACGGGAAAGGCTCTTCTCATCTCTGAAACAGGGTTGGTGGTACCCACCCCTTGCAGGGTTACTGCGGAGATGAAATGAAATCAGGCAGGTTTGTGAAAACAGACTCCGAAACAGGCCCGGCATTCTCCAAATGAATTCCATTTACATGTGCATCTGAACTATTAAACCACATAAAATGCCTTCGTTTCCCTTGGGACAATAAATGAAAACTCTTTTGACATTTGAAGCATTTCATGTCCCTGTGCTCCCAGAGAACAGTTCCATTTAACTTGAAGGGGTTTTCAGTGTAATTCACATTTAATGTTATGAAAGCATTTCTCCCTCACATTGGGCTTTATCTACATTTTTAAACGAGGCCTAATTTACAGGCCCCGAACGACTTGGCAAATTCCCTGCAATCTCATTGAAAAAGTCCTGGCTGCCTATATGCTGCGGGTGAGTTCAAAGACCGCTTTGTCTCGGGTGCCAACTAAAACTGAAATTACTCCGCCAACAAAGGGTTGTCCTTTCGAACAAACCCGCAGAACCCATACGCGCACATGGCACCCAGAGCTGCCCCCGAATCCAACCCCCCGGCAGCACGAGCAGGAGGCCAGGTGCACTTTATCATGTTCTATAGTAGTGGAGGTGGGGTGCCCCATCCCAAGCGGAGAAGACAACTTCAGTGAAGACCCCAAATTGGTTCACAAGTGGACGAGGGGGTGACAAAGTCAGCTCGAGAGAGACAGGAGGAGAGAAAGTTACCTATCTATCCTGCCCACCCTGTCATCACCTGGCGAACACAGCATCTGTATTTACACATAACCCAAACGCCAAGGAGGGGCCTGATGAGCATAGAACACACCGGTGCACCCTAAGCACAGCCTGCTCCCAAGGCACCTGGATGCACCCGCACAGCACATGCCAGGCCTGGGTGCGGAGCTTCCTTCTGGGTGGTTGTTTTTTGCAGAGGGTCACACTACACGGAACACGAACTACCCTCTGCTTTGTCAATGGCTGTGGAGTCTCAGGGGAAGCAAGCTGGGGTGGGAACCATTTCACACATATTTATTAGGTACCTTCTAGGAGGCAGGAATGTGCTAAACCCTAGGGATGCAACGGCAATCAAATCAGACACAGCCCCTGCCTTCACAGAGCTTACCAGGCAGGAGGAAAGAGAGCAGATTCCATCAACAGCAACACAAGGGGAGGGAGGGACGGTTGAGTGCCTAAATTCCTGAGTCAGTTCGCACCAGGCCTGCCTGTGCAAAAATGCCTCCTCAGGCTTCCCAGATCGCTAGCTCTACATTCTCGCCCACTCTGCATGCTCTGGCCCAGCTTCCCCTCTGACCCCATCTCTTACTGAACCCCTCCTACTTGCTGAGCTCCAGCTACATCGGCCTCCTTGCACACCTCAAGCACACCAAGAGGCTACAGCCTCACCGGCCTTTGCATCTGCTCTTCCTTCTGTTCAATGCTTAGATGCTCACCCCCAGGGCTCGCTCTTTGCCTTCCCTCCCTGCTCTCTGCCCTCCCTAACCCAGACCTAAAGGAGCCCCTTCCCACCTCACTCCCTGTCTCCCTTATCCTGCTGATTTCCCTTAGCATCACCCAACATAATATAGACACATATGTTTACTATCTCTTTCCCCTGCTTGTCTGTCTGTTCACTGCTTTCTCCCCAGGGCCTCCAACAGCACCCAGAACATAGAGCAGGTGCTCAACTTATACTTCCTGAGAGTCATGATAAGAGACTACACGTGTTATGGGATCACACAGTAGGAGCACAGTCCCTGGCAGAGGTTGGAAAGCCTCCCGGAAATGGCCCTTCAGGGTCAGTTGGGCTTTTTTTTTAAGTGAAGAACAGAAAAGAGGCCTGCAAGCAGCATGAACAGCTTTGAGAAGTCTGGGAGAGGCTTGGAGAATGTTGGCGTGGCTGGAAGGGAGGCCATCGGTGACAAGGGTGAGAAATGAGAACAGGGAAGGGGGCAGGGCGGGCCCTACAGTACCTGAGGAGCCACGAAGAGCCATATAGAGGGTTTCCGGAAGCAGAATCACACAGAAGGCCTTACATTTCAGAAGGCCCTCTTGGGCAGCAGTTTGAAGAGAGCAGACAAGACGACAGGCTGGAGGTACAGCTGCATGGGGGCCAGTGGGGAGAGATGCTGAGACCCCGGCCAGGTGGCAGCCCTGGAGAGAGCAAGCCTGGCTCTGGCTCAGGAACCCTGGTGTCCTTGGAAAACGTGCTTGACCCACTGGACCTCCACTGCCTTATCTGCCAAATGGGCATACTGAACAGCACAATCCGCAGTTGTAGGAATCTGTGTCAATAATGTCGCTTCTGCTGGAGTGCAAAGTTAATTGTTCTACAAAAGCAAGCTGTTATGATGATGACTAGCTTTACTGGCTAATGGCTGAAGCTTTCCGTTTTCATCCTAGCATAGCACTTAGCGAATGTGTCGGAATCGAAACTCTGATGAATTTGAATAATGGTGCCATTTGATTGACAGTGCAAAGTCATTAATTCAGGAGAACGCGTACAGACAGTGCGAGAAGAACAGAGCAGAGTGAAAGGCCTCTAAATGGCGCTTGCACACTCCCAGCAGGGCTGAGTCCGATTGCCCGGCACCTTCATTCTTCAGCTCCACCAGGTATGATCAGCAAGAAAAGAATCTTTGAGCGCTTGTGCCAGCTCTTCTGGCTCAAATCAATCCTCAGAGAATAGCATCTGGAGCTAAATCTATGACATATCAAATATCCCTCTGAATCTCTTAGGTCCCCTGGAAGACAAAAACCCAGTAGGTGTCTAGGTATGACTATGGGTGCAGCCAAGCAGCCAGGGAGAGAACGTCTCGATTCCTTGGCCAGCTCAAATGACCGTCCCCACCTCACACCCTCTCATTTCCAAGTTAGCTGGAAACAGTACGTGAGAGCGAGTGTGTCTGTCCCTGGCAAGAAATCACACTGTACTGCGTCAACCTCCCGCCCTCTTTCACATCGACTAATTGCCTGCTGAATTGAGAGACTTTTGAAAAGGAGGACGATAATTGAAATTTCACATAATTACATTTTAAAATAATGCTTTTAGCTTCCCCCAACTTCAGTCAAAACTCCATCTTGTCAAAATAATCTTAAAGTTTTGGGGGTTTTTTTTGTTAAACAAAGATTGATGAAATATCACTGAAAATCTTTTAGCTGCTAATTATAAGTCAAGCCTCTTTGGGGCTTTTTTGGGATATCTCTTTGACTTCTCTAAGTGATTGGTTTGGTCCTCTGCTTTTAAACTGTTCATTTTCCACTTGTTCATTTTCCACTTCTTGGAGAAGAGT
Source organism: Mesoplodon bidens (assembly GCF_964165515.1). Classification (NCBI taxonomy): domain Eukaryota; kingdom Metazoa; phylum Chordata; class Mammalia; order Artiodactyla; family Ziphiidae; genus Mesoplodon; species Mesoplodon bidens. The sequence goes on from NC_138177.1 coordinate 175,924,541, forward strand.
GAAATTTCTTCCCTGGTTTTAATTACAGTCGGAGCGTTATCCTCGGATAATATGGAAGGAGGCTGCAGGATAGGAGGGGGACCACTCTATTAATCAGGGATGAATCTAGTATATGCTGAAGGCTTGTACCCTGTCATTACATTACCTTGTTGGTCTAATTAGTGGTATTACCCTCTGAACTGTGCGCAGAAGCTTAAAGAAATTGAACACATGCAGAAAACACGCTCGAGGGGAAAGCAAAGAAAGCCTGACAAAGCATTGCTCGTCGCACCTTGGGTGCTGCTGCTAATTTCTTCCATGATTACTACCTGAGGGTGGTAATCCTCCAGGGTGGGAGGGTGGAGGCACCCTCCAGGTAACACAGGCTGGGCTCATGCAGGTTTCTTAGAAATAGTAGTGTTGCCTGTGTTTTGGTTTCTGGCACGGACCAGCCATTTACCTGTGGTATTTAATGTAAAAAACCAGACATCACCTCATCAAAAACTAAATGTTGTTCCTGTTTGTTCAGGTGAAGTTTTGGGTAATGTCTGGTGGGGGCAGGGGGTGGGGGGGGTAGGTGGGAGGCTTGAGCTGAAGGGAAGGAGAAGGTCTTTCCCCCTCGAGTCACTAACGTACCCCAAAAAGTAAGACTCCTATGAAAGGCCGAACTTGACGGTATTAATTACCACAAAGCCACAAGCTCTACCATTAGAGTGTAAACTCTCTGCAGACAGGGACCAGGTCATGTTCAGCACACGGTAAGGACTTAATAAAGGTTTGCTGAGCAAATGAATGAACTCTCTTTACCGAGTCCTTAGCTGTCAAACGCACGCTGTTTGGCCATGCACGGTCTATGCGGCTTTTGTGGAATCCTCAAAACTCTTTTTTGTTTGGCAGTTTAAAAAATATATTAAAAAACTGACATCCAAAGAAGTTAAGCAAATTTTCTAAGGTCATACGGCTATTTAAGGAACAAAGTCAGGATTAGAACCAGGTTTGTTGGATTCCAAACGCCTCCATTATAAGATGAATCAGAATGACTAGATCAGTGCATGATCTGAATTTCATTTCAGGTAAGGCCTAAAGGGGAAGTGGGGATTTTGACAGGTATTAATTAATATTTTAGAGAAGCATAAGAAATCTCAAGGTTACCTTATTTTGCTAAGTATGATACCGTTTATCACCGTTGTGGGTTTTTTTTTAATGGCCCATGGAGGCCTAATATTAAACAAACCCACACTTCCCAATCAGAATATATCAATACAGTCTCCCCCCTCCCAAGATGGAGTTTCAGCAGGCTCACTTTCGGGGACTTTTGATGAGTCAACATTTATTAAATGTCCACTGGGTTTCAAAAGAAGTCAGAAGCATATCTGACCTCAAGAAGCTCAGAAGGCAAAGGAGATTCTTCTTTTAAAATTGCCCCTTTGACTGATGCCGGGGAGGGGAGATGCTGACTCGGTAGCTGACCATCTACAATGGACGAGGTTGGAAGATTCTGGTCCCCATGCTCCCACACTTTATGCCCTGCCTAAGCAGGCTTTGTAAGGTTCCTTGGGATTTTCAGACTTGCACAGCCCAGTCTGCAAAGAGGCCTTTGGGAACCACTGTGGTCCTAAGATGTACTTAGCGGAGGAGACGCCCCAGTGGTTTCTTATACTCCGTTGTTTTGCAAACCACAGAAGGCTAAAGGCACAGCAGAAGTTAGGAGAGTCAGAGCTCTACTTAATGAACATATGGATTAAACACATGTACCTTCTGCATTTAGAAGCAACAGAAATCTATCTGTGAAATGCAGCATATATTTTTCAAAAAAAATACGTTTGCAGCACAGTCACCCTGAAGACCCCGGCGAGGGTCTGGGTGCTACAGGCAGTAGCCCCCCTCTTTCCACCCTCCAGCCCACTGATTAGCCCCATTAGCAGATGACAAATGACTTGGGTGACCTTGGTCCAGTCCCCAGTAGACCAGTGCACAAAGGATTCAGCCTCCATCTCTAGTAATTGTCTTTTCCGTTGGCAGCTCCCCTGGGAGGTCAAAGCTCCAGCAAAGCAACCTCCCTGGAACTGCCCATCTGCTCTGTGGTCCTCCTCCAGGCCAACAAGGAAGTTCCTATACAGAGAGGCTGCCAGGATGGCTCCAGCTTTCAGGACAGGCAGAGGTGATGAAGATCCACCTATGCCACTGAACTAGCACATTGATGATGATGATGAAGACCCTTTCACTGAAGTTTAGTATGTGCAAGGGGATCCCTGAGAGATTTCCATGTGTATCATCTCCTAGGATCCTCACAACAACCCAAAAACGTAGGTAGTATTATTATTTCCATTTTAAAGATGATAAAACTGAGGCTTAGTGAGATTATGTACTTTGCTCAAGGTCACACACAGTACGTGGCAAGGCTGGGACTTGAACTCACAATGGTTTGATTCCAGAGCCTCTTACCCACTGTGGTAGCCAGCTAGCTCCTGCTGCCCTACATCCCTCTTGGGCCATTTCTTTTGAATCTGTGGTGCTGTGCACTCACAGAATACAAATTTACTTTCAAGTTAAATCCTCGCAACATGGGAATCCCTCAGTGGATTATCTACACCAAAGCATCTTCCTGACGGCAGGGATTACCCACATGGAATTGAGGTTCGCTTCCAAGTGACCTGCTGGTAGGGACTAGGGGGGCAGAGTTCAACTCCTTTCCTCACCACTTATATACTGAGTGACCTTGGGCAAGGCCTTAGCTCATCTAAAAACCAAGGATAATCCACACTAGTACCTCACAGGATTGTTGAGAAGGTTTAAAAATGTAATCCACCTCAACAAAGGACACCCGTTTGTAGGTATGTAGTCAAGTATAATAAAAATTAAAGGTGCTTAGCACAGTTTCTGGAACAAAATAAGCACTAAAAAAACAGAGCTAGTATTATTTCTTCACAAAGTCCCAAATCAAATTTTCACAGTCCATTTTAGCCAGAGATATTCTCTCTCCTTTGAACTTCTAAAGGATGCTAAAACTTCTCTTAGAAGTTCCCTATCCAACTTGTACTATGTAATTTATGCACATAATGTTTTCTCCTCTTTTAAAAAAAATATTAGGTGAGAGCCTATTAGGTACCAGGCACTACCAAGTGACTGTGCATTCACCATTGCATTCCAACCTCAAAGTGAGCTAGACTCTACTGTATTGTGCTGTTTCACAGATGGGGAAACTGAGGCCCAGGGAGGTTAAATAACTTTCCCAGGGCACACAGTAAGCAGGCAGTGAGGCGAGGACTCAATTCCAGGCCATCCCCTCTGCAGCCTGGACTTGTCACTGTTTGTTGCTATAAACGCTAGACTGTAAACATCCCAGATAAGGATCTAGATCGGAACTACTGCCCACCTGCACCATCCGGCACAGTGATGTCCCATACTAGGGACTCGGTAAGTATTGTAGAAAGAAAGGGAAAGTTTCTGCAGTTACACAGTCACGAATTTCCTCTGACAACACGTGCCCGAAGTCTACACAGCAGGGCTCCCTCATGGACTGGCCAAGACCCAGGAAACCTATCCCAGCTTCCCGCTGGGAACACGGGGGCGGGCAAAGTGGATATTCTGCCAATAATAACAATGATGATAATTACAGTAATGATCACAACCCACACGCTGGTTGCTTCTGCTATGCTGCGTACTGCTATCTGTGCCTTCCATGAATGCACGCATTTAATAACCTCAGCAACTCTCAGAAGTGGGTGCTCTTATCAGCCCCATTTTACGCCTGAGGAAACTTTCAATTTAAATAGAATTTTTGGAGCTTCAAACAATTTCAAAGTTATCTAATTTTTCCGTTATGCTTATAATTTAGGGAGAAGCAGATGGCACACTTTCGGAGACAGCATGCATACACATATAGATGTATGCATATATACACAGATCTTACCATTATACAAAAGGGCAAACTGACACTTAGGGTAAGGGTTACAGTAAATTGATCCGAGGAGCTGATCAGATCAGAATAAGCAAATCCATAGAGTCAGAAAGCAGTTAAGTGTTTGCCATGAGTATGGGGGGGAGAGAAGGTGAGTGACTGCTTAATGGTACAACCTTTTCGAGGTTGATTAGAAAGTTCTGGAACTAGATAGTGGTGATGGTTGCACAACATTGTGAATGTACTTAATACCACTAAATTGTATACTTTTATTTTATTTTATTTTATTTTTTATTTTTTATTTTTTTTGCAGTATGTGGGCCTCTCACTGTTGTGGCCTCTCCCATTGCGGAGCACAGGCTCCGGACGCGCAGGCCCAGCGGCCATGGCTCACGGGCCCAGCCGCTCCACGGCATGTGGGATCCTCCCGGACCGGGGCACGAACCCATGACCCCTGCATCGGCAGGTGGACTCTCAACCACTGCGCCACCAGGGAAGCCCTAAATTGTACACTTTTAAATGGTTGAAATATTAAATTCTGTGTTATGAGTATTTTACCACAATAAAAAAAATACCTTTTTCATCGTACATGGCGTAAAATCCAGATTCTTTATCTCGGTTTACAAGAACCTTCCAAATCTGTCCTCTCCACCTGCACACTCACTCTCATTCTCTCTCAACTCCCACTATTTACTTCTCCCATCCCACCCAGACCTGGAGTGTGGCTACTCCCCCTCCAGGTCATGCATCACCCCGCTGCACCTTTACTCCTGCGGGAAGCCCCGCCCACATCCCCGCCCACAGCCCCGCCCACAGCCCCTCGTACACTTTCTGTGCCAAGAGCAGACCCACTTGTCCTTCAGGACTCAACTCAAGCACAGCCTCCCGTGACATCTGCAACTGAGACCTCACTTCCACCTGGGCAAAGTGTCCCTTATTGACACTTTTACATACCTTGCAGGTACGACTATCATGGTACTCATCACAGTGTACTGTAATATATGCTTTCATACTAGAGAGGAACACTTAATGCTGGTTAAAAATATAGGCTTTGGGGTCACTGGGCCACCATCCAAATCTTAACTCTACCTGCTGTGTGAGCATGGACAAATTACTTAACCACTGTGAGCCTCAGTCGCCTTGTTTGTAAAAAGAGGGCTAATGGTAATACTTGATGTGAGGGTCAAACACAGAAATACATAGATAGCTTTGAGAATGGCGCCTTGCCCTTCCGAAGCACCCAGTAAATGTCAGTGTCATTATTATCCCCTTCGTCACCATCATCCTCCCTCGGCCCCAGCAGCTTACGAGCTCCATGAGCCCAGCACAGGACCTGCCATAGAGCACACACAGGGCAATATTCCAGTGTGTTTCCACGGACATGGTCTATACACCTTACAAGCCAGATCATGCAGCCCAAGTAAAACTGACCAATTAGAGGGAAGCCAGGGCTGGACTCAGCAGCCACCTCTCGGCACTTAAGGACGTTCTTTGCTTCACAACGAGAGCTTGAAATATCAGTAGGCAAGCTATAAGTAATGGAGAAAAAAAATAATGCAGAATTTAACTGAGGGTTTGTGAGGGCATCAGTGGGGCTCTCTCTCCTGGGGAGGATGATGCACAAGCTGTCGGAGATAAGACTCTGGTCGGGCATGTGTAAGGGGAGCGCAGATTGCAGTGGGCACTCAGAGAGTCCCTTCTGCCACCACCAAATGGGAAACCTCATAGATCAAACCACAGAATAAATGAGGCCATTAAGGATTCGTACACTCTGGGATTTGTATTTGAAATGCCAAGATTCCTACTTAAACTAGCCCCTCCTTCATGACATTTTTTTTCTTAAATTCCATATATATGTGTTAGCATACGGTATTTGTCTTTCTCTTTCTGACTTACTTCACTCTGTATGACAGACTCTAGGTCCATCCACCTCATTACAAATAGCTCAATTTCGTTTCTTTTTATGGCTGAGTAATATTCCATTGTATATATGTGCCACCTTCTTTACCCATTCATCCGATGATGGACACTTACGTTGTTTCCATCTCCAGGCTATTGTAAATAGAGCTGCAATGAACATTTTGGTACATGACTCGTTTTGAATTATGGTTTTGTCAGGGTATATGCCCAGTAGTGGGATTGCTGGGTCACATGGTAGCTCTATTTTTAGTTTTTTAAGGAACCTCCATACTGTTTTCCATAGTAAACTAGCCCCTCCTTGAATGATGTTTTGCTGTTGCTCTCAAAAGAAGTCACTCTTTGGCACCACAGGTCTTCAGTGGGAGGCTCTGGGCCATAGTTTTCAATACTCACAGCTGATATTTATGGAATCCTTAGCACATGTGTGCCAAACAACACAGAGCTTCACGTATATCAACCCACTTAATCTTTTTTTTTTTTGCAGTACGCGGGCCTCTCACTGTTGTGGCCTCTCCCATTGCAGAGCACAGGCTCCGGATGCGCAGGCTCGGCGGCCATGGCTCACGGGCCTAGCCGCTCCGCGGCATGTGGGATCTTCCCGGACCAGGGCATGAACCCGTGTCCCCTGCATCGGCAGGCGGACTCTCAACCACTGAGCCACCAGGGAAGCCCCCCACTTAATCTTTATATAAAAACCCTGTAAGGTATGAACTATGATCAGCCCTGTTACATAGATGTTATGTGAACCAACAAGATGACATGCTAGGAGGTGGTGGCATCGGTAGTTACACTCAGGAATCTGAGTCCAGCTGAAGGAATGCAGTCATACAAACAAGGCTGTTGTCTGGCAGGGTCCTTGAGAGACTAAAGAGAAACAAAATGGGAAGTTCTAACATCCACGGTGGCTCATGACACCAACAGAATGACCGAAGGTATGAGCCATCTTATCCCCTGAACTTGTAAGAGGCAGCTCAAACAGCCCTCTGAGGAGCTGGCTGAAGAGTTAATAGCTATTTGATGGACCCCCACCACTATATGACAAATGGTTGGGAGAAAAATAAATGCAAATGAAGCCACGGGGACAGAAACCCAGCCTTCCCAAGTGTATCCTGCCTGCACTGAAATGCCTTGGTCCTACCCCTGAGCTTAATGTTTCATGCAAAAGGCAACACCGAGATCGCCACTCCAAGAAACCCAGGGGAGGACAATCAGGATGACAGATGGAACCCTCCCCCTTGTATCTCAGAAATGCCAAGAGGTGTGGGTAATGGGCTGAAATGCCTAAACAAACCAGAGAGTGAGCCTGTGGCTGAGGCTGATTAATGGGCAGAGGGGCCCAGCCCTCACCTTTATTTACATTGCTTGGAGCACATAAATTCCAAGAAAATTTAGTGTTTTAATTTGGGCATCTGGCTTGTGCTTCTCTTCTCTTCTCTTCTCTTCCCACTCCTCCCCCCTCCCTCCCTCCCTTCCATTAATGGGCAGATAATATAAGCCTGCAGAGTCACAGGCTTATATTATCTCTGCTTAAGCCAGGAAAGACAATATTCCCCAAACAAAACAATCTAAGATATTCTTTAAGGAGGACCTGATTGACCTGGCAACACTGCTAAAGGTCACCAAGTGTAGAAGTTCAGAAACGGGACGGCCTTTAGCCAGGTCTCATCCAGCGGGCTCATTCCGACCGAGCCAATGTCCCAGTCCCTGAGCGGCCGTCTGGGACACCTCTCCCAAGTTGTGGAGGTGGGAGTGCAGGACCCGGGTCTTTGGTCAGACAGTTGGCATCGCAAGTCGGGACAGAGGTTGGAGCTTCCCTTTTGTCACTCTTTAGTCCCAGGTACAGTCAGGGCCAGCATCCAGTCCTCTTGGTCCCCCGCTGGGTCCTTCCCCCTCTGCTCTTTCCTCCTTCGGCTTCCGGCTTCTGGCAGAAGGTGAGCGCCTTACATATCCTAGTATCCTAGCACCAAGGACCGGGCCTCCTCAATCAGAAAATGCGTCTAGTGGAGGCTAACCAAGCAAGTAAACAAAGAACAGCCTAGACCCGCCCCGGGGCCTGCTGGGAGGCCGTATGTGTGTGCACGTTTATGGCACCAGTTTACGACATTTCTGGAGGATGTGGCAAGTGCCAGGCGGTGTGCTCGGCTCTCCAACACACCCTCTCCTGTGATCTCACAGCTCTGGGATGTCGGGATTAGTGTTATCCCTGGGGGCAAACTGGGGCCTAGACTGTAAAGCAGCTTGCCCACCACACACAGCTAACACGTGTTCAGAGAACAGGATATGCATCCAAGCAAGGGACTCGAGATTTCTGTCCTACGCTATAAACGCTGAACTTACCTGTGTCAGCATCTTAATTTGTTCAAACAAGTCATTACAGTGAGAGCCAGTGAGACGCTGTCCTAGTCATTACTGTCTTCTCAACTTTCTCTGCGTTGTACCCAAATGTCAGCATACTGTTACTGCTAAACTTTTGCCTTCAATGGCCCGTCTGAATGCGAAACACAAGAAAGGGAAGATCGCATTTGGTGTTCTTCCTATTTTTTTCTCCTGAACTTCTAAACCCAGCGTGGGAGTAGCTTTTCCAACACGCCTGGCAGATGGTCATCTAGGCTCTGGTAATGACCGCATCCCTCTGGACAGCTCTCCTGTGCAGCCAAAACTTGCCTCTCTCTGATGTTCCTGGCTAAGTCTCTGGTGGCCCACCAGCTAAATTTTTTTTTTGCAGTATGTGGGCCTCTCACTGTTGTGGTTTCTCCCGTTGCGGAGCACAGGCTCCGGACGCGCAGGCTCAGCAGCCATGGCTCACGGGCCCAGCCGCTCCGCGGCATGTGGGATCTTCCCAGACCAGGGCACGAACCCGTGTCCCCTGCATCGGCAGGCGGACTCTCAACCACTGCGCCACCAGGGAAGCCCCCACCAGCTAAATATTAACCAAACACAAAAGAAAAGAAATGAAACCCATTTACTGGGTCTTCCAGTTGATTTTAATTGCAGGTAATAAACCATTGTTAAAAGGAAGGTTTATAATAAGAAGGTGCCTATTAACTTAGGGTGTTTGCAGTGGAACAGTGAAATGATTTTGTAAATGCCATCTTCTCTAGAAAATCTGAATGCTACTGGAGAGATTAGGCCATTATCCAGCGCTGGCATAAATAGAAAATGATATGATGGATCACATGCTTGAGGGGTTTTAGGAGTTAGCCGGAGACGGGGCAGGATGACGCTAGTTAGCGATGGCAGTTGGCCAATCAAATCATATTGCCCGAAATCTAGTTTAGGGCCAGTTTTGTTATTCTGACTGTAATAACCCGTGCTTTCCAATATCCATACCAGGAAGTCACCATAGAAATTTCTGCCTAAATAAAGAAGGGTTTTCTTAAAGCCAAGGGTCCAAATCATAGATTTATCTGATGGTGTCACAGCAAGGCAGAGTTGAGTTTGAGGAACAGAAGAATCCCTTAAAATCAGAAGACTCCAGGCCTGGGGCAGTAGCCATAATTTTCCAAGGCACTTATTGAGCACCTAACTGCACATGGCATTGCTGAGAACCGCATTGCACAGGGCTGAACACACATGTCCAGATAGATGCATTCTGGAGCCGCAGTCCCAAGCTGTGGGCCACAGAGACTCTGGGTGGCCAGAGAGAGTGACTTAGAGGAAGTCCAAAATCCACATGTCTCCAATGTGCTGCCTGCGGACAGAATGAAGCATTTTTATTGCATGTATGTGCCATTATCTTTCAAATATATGTAGATGCAGAAGAAGCAGCCGCTTAAGAATGTTATTGAATTCAATGCATTCTTTTGCATTTATGTATTTTCCCAGAGAAATAGATAAAAAATACAACTGCTAATATGTACGGGACAGAATTCACTGAAAATCTCTCTCTCTCTTTACCTCTCTCTCTATCATTAAAAAGAATATATGTAAAAACATGGATGGCAGAACATTAAATCCAGATGTCAACCAATGTTGGAAGAGCCATCTTGGCTAAAGTTTAAACCATTGAAAACTGGCTCCTGGCTAAAGTTAGAAGTGTGTGCATGTTCACGAGGGAAGTGATAATTTTGTTGGTACTAGTTTGGGTTCCTTATTTTCTGTTTCATCTGAATACCACCTACTACCTCAGCCTGCCAGCCTTTGTGAGTTAAGCTTTTCAGTCCTTAACCCTCCCTGTCCATTCTTGTTGCAGACATCTGTATGATTTCTCATATGAACCATTTATGGATTCTGACCGTAACCTCAAATACAAGTCTAGGTACGTGTGTGTTTAAAGGGCTGGAAAGCATACTCAGCAGGACATCATAAGAAGTCTGGCTCCTCCCAGGAGAAAGGCCTCTAAGCAACACAGAGATATCAGGAGAAAGACCTGGGATCTGGGGGAAAAACGTCCAATCTTGCCTATGGGGGACAGAAATCAGCTGGAGAAATAAAGAGAATTTCATTCCAAGGTGGGAGAATTCAGAGTTCAATAATATACTCGGCTATTTATAATGAAGAGTTCTATCTATTGAATCCCAAAGTCCACCAAGCTTTGTGCCAGGCATACTATGTGTTATTCCATTAACCCAGGGAGTAATTTTCCCCCCAGGAAAAAACACTGGGCAATGTCTAAAGACTTTTTTGGTTGTCACGTTATAGGGGTGCTATGAGCATCCAGTGGTGTAGACCAGGGATGCTGCTAAACATTTTACAACGCACAAGTCAGCCCCCACGCAAAGAATTTTCTGGCCCAGAATGTCAACAGTGCTGAGGTTGAGAAACCCTGCACTAAACCATCCCAATCACTCTAGAAAGGAGGAATTATCGGCCTCGTTATAGAGGAGGAAACTGAGAGCTGTAATGTTCCACAACCCAAGTCATATCGCCAGGATCTGGATTGGATCTGTTTCACTCCCTTAAACCCATGTGTCTGCTATATTATCTTGAAGATGGAAATGACCTCCTCATTTCCTAAATAAGGAAATTGAGGCTCAGATGCCAAGTGTCTTCTTGCTCTGTATCTCACTGCTACTGGTGATTCTTTGTCCCTTCACAGTTCGAGGTCTGTGATGATGACTAATCACAAATGACTTCACCTCAGACCATGAAGCTGCCAACAAATGTCTCTTTCTCTTGTCCATTAACCATTACACCCTTAGTAATTAACTTCTTGTTTCTGCTCCTTTAACACTGTAATCTGGTGGTTTTATTGCTCACATCTAATTCACTAGCTTAACCAATCATTATTAAGCTCCTTCTGTATGCTAAGCACTGTAAAGGTGCGGGATATAAATGGGTCAGAAGGCAAATGGAAGAGAACTGCAAGTTCAGGGGTTGGCAAACTATAGTCCAAGGAGTGCCTGTTTTTGTAAATAAAGTTTTATTGGAACACAACCACGCCCATTCATTTACCTATTGTCTACGGCTGCTTTCACATTACAGCAGCAGAGGTGAGGAATTATGACAGATATCCTATGGTCCCCAAAGCCTATAATATTTACTATCTGGCCCTTGACAGAAAAAGTTTGCCAACTCCTACACTAGCTCCATCATTCAAGTCACAAGAGCAAGCACTGAAGTGAACCACCAACTGAATCAAGAAGCACTTTCTTTCATCTCCATGTGCAGCTATAATATCTATTGTCAGTGGCAGGAATCCTAAGTGTTTAATGCTAATGCAAATCTAAAACTCAAAAACACTGGGCAATGTCTAAAGACTTTTTTGGTTGTCACACTGTAGAGGTACTATGAGCAAACATTTTGATCCTTAAAAGTACTTTCTACTCTTCTAGAGCCTATTATAAATAGATCTTCAAATGCATTTCAAATGTATATTATTTCTATTTTGCTATCAGAGGTTTGGGAAGCCTTTAGCGACTGTTCCTTTTCACACTGAAATGAAACAGAGATCAGAGTCCCAGCAGAAAGATTAGCTGCTTAGGCGTCAGTTAACTGCAGCGGGTTGTCTGCTGTGCTGCAGAGGCCTCCGGGTTGATACTTCCTTTCCACTCTCCTTGGGTGCACAGCAAAAGACCCCATTCTGATTTTCCCTGAGTTTTCTGCCACAGTGTTGGACTTCAGTCTGTGGATGAGATTCCACTGATCTGAGTACAAGGTCTAGATGTGAACTTGGAGCAGCAGGAGGTCCACCAACTATATAGGCAGTTACAGCCACAGTAGCATTGAGAACATGTGCCTGTACAGCCAACAATTTAGGTGGACAATTTAAACCAACATGTTTTGGATGGATGATAACTCAAAGACTCTGATAAAAGAGATCCTAAAGGTTGCAAAGTGTCTCCCTGAAGGGACAGTGAAGAGAGAGAAATTAGGCAGATTTACTGTGATGGCTACATCCTGCCCCCGACACTCAGAGAGTACACACATCCACATGCTAAGACCACAGGTCCCCTCACAGATGTGCTTCCCATATTCAAAAATCCTAAATGACGGTGGTGTCAGGTGGAAAAAATTGTCCTCCATACGGAAGTCATTCCCAGATCCAATAAGACAATCAGGAAGTTCCCCAGGTGCAAACCTGCTCTGGTTTACAGGTCCCTAACTGCTTTTAAGGGAGGCCAGAAGAAGAGACACGCTACGTTCAGGCATGAATAAGATAAGTCACTGAAAGAGAAGCCGAATGATTGAAAACCCCACGGAGAGGAGGAGAGAATTTAGTGTAAAAAATAAGATTAGGGCTTCCCTGGTGACGCAGTGGTTGAGAGTCCGCCTGCTGATGCAGGGGACATGGGTTCGTGCCCCGGTCCGGGAGGATCCCACATGCCGTGGAGTGGCTGGGCCCGTGAGCCATGGTTGCCGAGCCTGCGCGTCCGGAGCCTGTGCTCCGCCACGGGAGAGGCCACAACAGTGAGAGGCCCGCGTACCGCACAAAAATAATAATAATAATAAGATTAAATCTGTAAAACTGGATTGTCCCTTTATCATGGGTAGACATTGGACATGGGAGCTCAGAGTCTGCGAGCACAGTCTTGGGGTGATGGTGTCACCATCCAGGTCTTACAAGACAGGGTGGCCCATGCTCAAGAGGGCTTGGCCAAGGCAAGGTCAGACCTCACCCAATCATAAGTTCCAGGGCAGCCCTCTGCCACCATTGCACAGTCACAGTGGGATCTTGCAGTGGGAGAAAGAGAGGAGAATTTGGTTCAATGACAAGCTCAACAATCTTGAACAAATCAGTTTAAATCACTGTCCCTCAGTTTCCGTATTTGAGAAATAGATTGCTGTGTCTACTTCAATTCCATCCTATGGGGCAGTTGGTAGGATCCACAGAGACAATGCCTGTGCAAGTCTCTGTATACTGCAAAGACCTGCAAAGATCTACAAAGATCTGGGTAGTGATATACTCTAGTGCTTCCCTAGTGTGTCCTGGGTGCAAAGGAAAGAAGAGTGGATAAAAGCAACAGAACCCTGGAAAAAGGATTCTAAGCATTGGCTTTGTGAACTGAGGATGCTAGACCAAGCTTTTGCTTTAGAGGCAAGGTGATAACACTGAAAGTGTTGAAGGGTGGGTTTTGAGTTATCCCATGGTGGAACCAACCCATGAATTGACCAGCTGAGTTTTAACAAGGTTCTATTCTACTGGTCCATGATATTGACCCACACTGTAGAAAATCTGACCAGAAATAATGATCCTTCTCCAGAGGACTTCCATTAAGACTTGAACATGCCTCCTTGCAGGGCTGTCTGGTACCATGTCAAATTGTGAACAGAGCAATCTGAGCACGTCTGCTAGCTAACAGGCTAACAGTCTCTACAAAATGGCAGCCAGGCCTTGCCTTTCTGTTAACTCCCAAATCTAAAGCTGTGTCGAAAAATATTCCCAGTTTTTTCTTGCTTCACATGGTAACCCTTGTAGGAACAGGAAAAGCAATCTACTTGATGAATGCATTAATTAAGATAATCAGTATACATATAATCACAGGTCAGTTCTCCCCAGCCAACATTCATCAAGCTCTATGGTGCCACCACTGCACTCTCCAGGGTCAGTATCAAATTTCTAAATTTCATACCTTGCTATCGTCAGGAAATGGTGAGCACAGAATTTCAAATGGCAAGAATGAGGGGGAAAGGGTGACATAAATCCCACTGTGTTCCAAGTTGCACTTACTGAATTAAAGACACCATCCTCAACGGTTTAAAAAAAATTCAAGTTAATCAAGGAAAATGAAGTAATTCATTTGTTGCAGCTGACAAGAAGCCCCAGCCTTGGCCAGGAAGATAATATATACAAGGGGTGAGTTTATTTTGAAAGATGCAGAGCTATACCTGCATTGAAATTCGTATCTTTTCTTGTTCTCTTTGGAGAACAAAACCCAACTATTATTCAAGATCTAAACCCTGTATCATCCACATCTTCTTTCTCCTTAAAAAATGCTCTTTGAGGGAGAAGGTCCAAGCCAGCAGCTATTCTCTGCAGTATCCAATCCCAACCTACCCCCAAAGTTGCACTCTAATAATCTCTCACGGGCAGTTTAACCTTAGTGGAGAAATTAATGTATTTTCCCAGCATGCTTTTCTTAAATATTGCCACTGTCATGTACATCTGTGAAGGCTTCTGTATTTGTCACTTCATCATCTATTTTCCCATTACACCCGTCTAGACCTTTATTATAAAATGTAATTATACTTCCATGTCAGTCACACCTACTAGCCTAAGAGTTCCAAGATAACTTGCTCCATATCTTATTAAATCTGTGGTCCCTGAACCTATGTGCTCAATCTCTCAAGCTAGATGGAGACAGAGAGGAGAAAGGAGGAAAGGAAGAAAAGAAAAAAGAAGGGGAGTGGGAGGGTTGGTCCGTAAGCAAAAAGACAAAGCCATCCTCCTGGCATGTCTTTGTGCTGCCTGGCACAATATCTCAATATTCTTTTTTTTTTTAATTTATTTTTGGCTGTGTTGGGTCTTCGTTGCTGCATGCGGGCTTTCTCTAGTTGTGTCGAGCAGGGGCTATTCTTTGCTGCGGTGCGCGGGCTTCTCATTGAGGTGGCTTCTCTTGTTGCGGATCATGGGCTCTAGGCACACGGGCTTCAGTAGTTGCAGCACGTGGGCTCAGTAGTTGCAGCACGCGGGCCCTCGAGTGCACGGGCTTCAGTAGTTGTGGCACGTGGGCTCAGTAGCTGCGGTGCGCAGGCTTAGTTGTTCTGCGGCATCTGGCATCTTCCTGGACCGGGGATTGAACCCGTGTCCCCTGCATTGGCAGGTGGATTCTTAACTATTGTGCCCCTAGGGTACTCCTCAATATTCTTGCTGTAGTGAAGCAGGCAGGCTCCAGGGTCAGCTGAACCTGTGTTCCAATCCAGCAGAAGACCACTGTCTAGATCTTGGAAAAGCAACTAAACCTTTCTAAGCCTCAGTTTCTTCATTTGTAGAATGGAGGTGAGAACATTATCTAACTCGCTGTGATAGGAAAGTCAGATGAGAAAATGTCATCAATCACACCCCACAGAGTCTGGGAAAGTCCAGAAAAAAAAAAAAAAAGCCTCAACAGATGCTGGCTATTGCTATCACTATCCTCTTGGATAATCTTCAAAGTCGCTGCAGCTCCCCAGTTCTGATCCTGGAACATCCCTTTTCCTAAAAATGAGTCAACCCCCTGCTAAGAAGCTCTGGGGGCCACTGTCCCCTTTCCTTGAAACTTTCAGTCCGCTCTGTGACTCCCTCCTGCTGCAGCCCAGCAGCAAGGCAGAGAGAAGGGAGATTCTCACATCTGAACATGGCTCAGCCACTGAACTGCCCTCTTACCTCTGGCCAGACACCAATCCTTCCTGGCTACAGACTCTCTGGCCGTGACAAAGCATCTTTCGTACAGTGGAGCTCTGAGGATTTATGATGAATGCCTTAGTGTCTGACATGCAAATCCTAACTATAATTGCCACAACATCAGTTTTAGAACAAAAATGATTTCTTGGGCAGGAATGGGAAAAACTATGCAAAGCTGTACCCCATCCTGGCTGGGACAGCAGGCAGTCTCTGGAGGCACATTTACTTGGGTTTATATCCTGGCTCTGCCACTTGCTAGCTTGGTGACACTGGGCAAGTCACATAACCTTTCTGGGCCTCAATTTTCTCATCTGTAAGGTGGCTCTAAAACAAATGGGGAAGCAGTGATATCCCATCACACAGGAGCCACCTGCTCAAACAGTTGTTCTTGCCAAACTACTACCTCTGAAGGTAGTTAAAAGGATTAATTGAGATAATACAGGGAAAGGGTTTAGAACAGTGTTGACATATGGCAAATAGACACACTTAAAACCATCTATCATTAAACCAATGATCTTCATGTAAAACATGACAAGTCGACCGAATTCCGCACACTGTAATTGAAAAATCATGGATTCGTTCATTCAGTCAGTCAACGACTATTGACTGGGCTCTTGCTATGTGCCAGGCACTGTTCTAGGTGCTGTGGATGGAGCAGAAAATAAACAGATGAAACTCTCTGCTCTCACAGAGCCGCCATCCTAAGACTCACAACTGGGGTCTCCTCTAATGCCTGGCATACAAAGTGGTTCTCAGCCAGGGATGACGTGGCCCCCAGTGGACATTTGGAAACATCTGGAGACATTTTTGGTTGTTACAACTGGGGTGTGGAAGGTTCTACTGGCATCTAGTGGGCAGAGGACAGGGATGCTGCTAAACATCCTACAATGCACACAACGTCCACCCCCCAACAAAGAATTATCCTGCAAATGACAACAGTGCCAAGGCTGGGAAACCCTAGTGGAAAGGAATCTGTGAGTAGTTATACGTCTTTTGTTGGGCGTGGTCTTGGGCCACTGGGGGCCACCGAGGCCACTGGGAGAGAACTCGGAAAAGGGGAAGATATGGGTAGGAGGGAGAATAATAGGACCACAGGATACCAGCTTTGCCTGGAATCATCCTTCCCAAGAGAGAATGCGTACAAAGTCTGAGAAGTAGGAGGCCCCAACGCCAGGATCAATATGGTTCTTTTCATTGGTGACAAGTGACCCTTGGGTTGCTAACCTTGTAAGCAGGACCCAATTCCCCCTTTGTCAGTTAAGCTCACACCTAAGGGAGAGGTATTCCTGTTTCCCTATGATTTCATATAAGGACCCAGAAATTATCATCAGTTTAGGAAAACATTAATTAAGAATGGAGACAAGCCTATAGCTCCGTCAACCTTCCTAATGAACAAACCGAAAGATATTTCTGATTTAGGAGACAATACAGGTTTAAACAGCAGAGAGCCCCGGTGGGTTTGAATTCCTGGATCAGTCACTACCAGCCGAGTGACCCTGGGCATCAAAGTGAGATGAGTAAGAGCATGGGCTCCGGAGCCAGAGCTTGGTCACTTAATGGCCCTCTGGCAAGTAATAGATCATTTTTGTGCCTCGGTTTTCTCATAGGTAAAATGGGTACAATGGTACCCGCCTTATAAGTCATTACAAAAATTAAATGCATTAATTCAGAGAAGCACTTAGAACAGTACCTAGCTCCGAGCAAGACTATGTCAAAGCTTGCTGTCATCATCACCATCGTTGTCATTACTATGTCATGGTAGACAGGTGACCTAACCTCTCTGAGTCCCAATAGTTTCCTCTTTTCAAAAATGGGCACAACAGTTGTGACTTCATTGGGCTCCAGATACAATTATGCATGTTAAGCACTCGGGAAAATACTTGACATGTTGGAAGTCCTTATTGTTATTATTTATTGAAAAGTTTGACAAAGCACTGAAACTAGTTCTAATTTAGTCCTACATTACACTATTCACCTTCACTGAAAAGAAAATTACATGGTACCAGGATGGTTCCAGAACCCCCAGTGCCTTGTGATGTACCCAAGAGGGGAGCTCCGAGAACCATAATGAAGTGCCGAAGGTGAGTGTAAAATATTAGCTCTGGACCCACGTTCCTTTAGAGGGCACTTTGCTCTTAATGATTCACATGACTTCCAACAATCTGTAGAGCTGAGACAATATTGGGAATGGAAGGCCTTTACATCTCCTTCACTCCAGCGCTTGCTGTGGTGGAAGAGAAGAGAAGGGGTGGGAGCTGGGCGGGTAGCTCCTCCTCCCAGTTCTCTCCATCCTCCCAGCCTGACTGCCCATCACAGAAGGGGCACAGGCCTCGGGGGCGCTTTGCTGGCAGACCTGCCTGTTACAAGCTCCATACGAGCTTTCGTGCTAGGGTCTCAATTCATTGGAGGGTGAAGGGGACAGGGGCTTTTCAGAAGTCTGACCCAAAGGTCCAGCAAGGCCAAGTCAACAAAGACACTAAAACAAACGGAGAACCAATGATATCCCATCACACAGAAGCCACCTGCTCAAACAGTTGTCCTTGCCAAACTCATTAAAACTACATTCAGCTTCTGTCATGTTTCTAGCAGCTCAGGATTTCGAGGGGGAAGCAAGAATGCCCACAGAGCACAGCCTGGAGCCTGCCATCGAGACCTGAGGTGGCATCAAACAAGCAAGAATGTTCTGGTCTCATCCAGCCACACGGGAAAGAAGAAGAGATGCCTTTGCCTGGTCTCCCTCCAGCTTCTCCACAGTCAAGAGGGGCCTGGCAGGGGACCTTGAGGATGGTGACATGAGCCAGTGGGACGCTTACCTGCCCTGAATTGTCAGGTACAGTCTGCGCCAACGGATGGTCACCCTCTTGGCTTCAGGGAAGCTGTCTTTTCCTAAAGGATTCTGCCTGAACCCTCTTTGCCTGCATTTCCGATGACTAGGACATTGCAGTGACTGCTGTTGGTGGCATCCCTTGTCATCCCATGTGGTACCCTTGTCATCCCATGTGTTACTCACCCTCATATCCAGCCCAGACAGTATGGACTAATTTTCAGCTACAAGATCACTTAAAAACCCATTCCCTGGCCTCAGCAGGCAGAACGAGTTCCATTCTTGCCTGATGGATGGCAGGGGGGTGAGAAGCCAAGCACTAATGCTCACACAGACCAATACTGGAGAAGGTCTGAAAAGAACTGAGAAATTCATGTTGATTTCACTTTCCTTAGCTATACAACTCAGGAATAAATATAAATGAAATACGCAATGAATATGGCTGAGACCCAGGCTTGACCTTCTGGGCCCCATATGACTTGCATGGCGAGCAGGCAGTGTTTCAACGAGCACGAGCACTCCCCACCTGCCAAGGCCATCTGCTAGAAGCTCACTGGCAGCCAGGAAGTCACAAATTATAAGCTGCAGGATTCCTCAAAAGTGCCAGCAGTCTTGGGGAGTAGCGGGGGTAAAGGCATGGGGAGAACATGCCTTGTCTTACACTGGGAGGATGTGTGACTAGGCTCCTATTATAAAAATCAGATGGGCTCAAACTTAGTATCAAAGAAGTTTTGAAAAACCTCAGTCAATCCTGAAATGCTGGAAGTGTGAAATTAACCAGAACCAGGAAGTTGACTTAAGGGGTCCTCCAAAGGCATTTTCCAAAGACAATGGAAAGACAGTAAATAACAGCCAATCAATAACTAATTTCAACCACACTGTACTGATCTGTACGTATTCTCTTTGTGTCCATGCATGGTGATTTTCAGGAAGAATTTTGAAGTCCCATATCATGACAGCCTACCAGATTAGGAAAAGACAGACAAGTCTCTTTCAGCCCATTGATATGGCTGGAAAACCAAGCCATAGGTACTGGATGAGCTCTGTAACTTACAGGTGAGCTAACAGAAGGCCCCCCGAGATTCCGCCACATTCTGTTCCATCCTCTCTGCCCCGTGAAAATCCTCTTCTCAAAAAAGATAAATGTCCACTTGGGAAAACAAGAGTATGTGGAGGCACAACAAATTGGGAAGGGGATGCCAAAGGGGATCGCCAAAGGGGATGCTTTGATTTTGAAAAGCAACAGCGTCTAGCATCTCTGCAGACTACTCACACATTCAGTTCAGTCCCAAGGTAATTTTATTTCACCAAAGAGTTTCCAGTGTTATAGTAATGCTAGATAAGAGCCATCAGACCTAAAGTAACAGCCTATTTTAATGCCTGGGGAGAAAAAAAATAAAACTTGCATCTATTTATGGAAATTTACAAAGGTGTAAGAAAATGACACTTTTCCCCATCCCCATCTAACAAATGCAGTAAACGGTAAGTCCTCAACACCCAGGAAAGATGCTATGAGCATTTCCACTTACAAAGGCATATAAATACAATTATTTCCTTAAAAAAACAAACCACAAAAATATTGGCAGTAGGTATACATCCTACTGGGCGTAGGTATTTTATGTTATATACGGTTAAACACCTATTTGAATTGGGTACGATGGAACTTAATTGTCTTATTCTATGCATAGCAAAGCAACCAACTGAATCTTATATTAGCCATTCATCAGATAAAACATTTTCAGAGAAACAAACTGCTATATTTTCCCCTCAAAGAATAGCAAGCATTTTAAACACATTTCCCAGAGATGTTACGCCGAGGAAAACAGCTTAGAAATGTGACTTTAAACAAATCCGTTCTCTGGCTACCAACAACAAGACAAATTGGAACAACTGCTTGGCTCTGTTCTTTCCAAGGCTCCTTCTGTCCACCTGTCAAAGGCAGTTGTGACCCCACCAACCTAAGAGGCAGCTCTGGAGCCTTGAGATGTGCCACCCTGCGCGGATGCCCTATGCTCCGCATGCCAGCATCCTCATTAGGGATTATCCGACTCACTTGAAGCAGGGAGAGAGGAGATGGGCTGGCTGCCAAGCGTTTCTTTCAACACAGATTCTGAAAGAAGATCCTGCAAAGTGCAGAAAGCCCAGATTTTCAGCAGTTCACTTTCTAGACTCTGTTACGTAGCAACCATGCCAGCTCACAGAGGGTACCAACCAAGTTAATATTTTGTTTAAATGACACACTGCATTAACTCTCTAGGAAAACCCAAGTTTTCTTCATCAACTTACCTACTGTCAGATATCCTCACTGGAACAAAACATCCACTGGTGGATTGATGAGCTTCTTTAATTTATTGACAAAAAATTTTTTAACAAAAAAATCTGAAAATGGATCTAACAGTTCCTCAGCAGGGAGCACAAAAGGTGACTCTTCCCTGGAACCATTTGGGCTAATATTATTAAAAGGAAATTAGCATGCACTTAATATGTGCATAATGTCCTTTAGTTAAAAGATGACTTATACAGTTGCATTTTAAAAGATACTCATTTCATTCAAAACCTTGATTTGAAAAGTGATAACTCAATAACACTAAATGCTCATAGGGTTTGAGCCCATTGACTTGCACCAACACAGACAAAAAAACAGAAGACTAATTCGTTAGAATTAGGAACCCCCAGGAACTGAGCTTCTGTGAGCCTTCCTGGAGGTATGTGACAAAGAAGCATGAGAAAGCCAATCACCCACACTTTGAAATTAACTTGAGAGAGCCCAGTGCTTTCCTTTAGGAATACGAAAGCACTAGCAAAAGAAACTACCAGACCACCTCTGCAGAAGGTTTCGGTTCCAGCAGAATGCTGCCACATGTCATGAGAACACAAAACAAAACAAAACAAAATAAAAACAAAACGCAAAACACTCACAGAGGCTAAATAATGTAAAATGTACTGTATTGAGGAACGGTTGCCATATATAAGTAAATGATGCCCCACTGGATTTATATGGGGGTCTTGTTTTCTTTTCAACCATCACCTCAGTTTAAATTGACATCCATTTAGAGGGATATGTGGCCAACCATTAAGCTGAGTTAAAATCTTCAACATTTTATTTTCTGATTATAAAATCATTAAACTCCCCCTAGTAAAGGTTTTGAAAAATACCAATGGTACACAGAGGAAAAATCAAAACCATCCTTCATCCAACCACCCACAGACAGCCCCTGGCCTGGGCAGGCATGTTTCTAAGAATATGAGGAAGCTGCTGGTTTTGTGTGTTTTCTGGGATATCAAGAAATCCAAAAGCCATTTTTCCATTTCCACAGCCTTGTGCATTTTTGTAGGAAAAAAGAAAAAGGAAACAGTCCCCTATTGCTCCACTACAACAATTTAACCATCAGCCAAGTATCACAATTTCCAAGTTGAATGTGTAGATCATTGCGGCACCGACCTCCTTAGCGTGCTCAGACTGCAACTAGACCCAGGACTCAGATAAAAGCCACTTAACTTTTCCTCCACTGAGAAAGGGGTGGATGGTGGGAAATAAACTAGCATTGTTCAGTCCCCCTTACCATGGCTTTTGATTCTTAGCAAAATGCCAGTTCTGCGCTATTTCTTTAAGGTTGAAAGAGTCCCTGCCTATAAAAAGTAAAGCACGACCATGCAGTCTAACTTCCCTTTTTTGCCCAGGTGCCAGCAGAGAGCATCTTCCACACACAATGACATAACAAGGGATAAATGATTGAATAACCAGATACCCACCTTGAAAACTGTGCAGCAAGCACCAGGCTCACAACACCTTCCCACCATAACGTCATGCTACTTTGGTACCAAATTACTGCCCCAAGACTCTTGACGGACTCCTGAAGTACCAAGTTAAGATCTGACTTGGAATTGAACATACACTGCTAATGTTCAGGCTTAACATCTCACACCAAAAAAAAAAAAAAAAAAAAAAAGCACACCTACCCCAGGAAGG
This sequence comes from Mesoplodon bidens, assembly GCF_964165515.1. Classification (NCBI taxonomy): domain Eukaryota; kingdom Metazoa; phylum Chordata; class Mammalia; order Artiodactyla; family Ziphiidae; genus Mesoplodon; species Mesoplodon bidens. The sequence goes on from NC_138177.1 coordinate 175,946,898, forward strand.
TAAAGGGGAAACAGAAGCTGATGGAGAGAAGGCATTAATATGAAAACAGACTCTCTCTCTCTCAACACTTAGGAGAAGCCTTTGAAATAACAACAAAACTAGAAAATCTTTCTAAGCCACTGAGCCTTTGGAACCTCATACTTCATCAAGTGACATATTTACACAAGTGGCCCTCCTGGACTGGATATTTTTTCTGTCATGTTCTGGATTTCAGCAGTTTCGTTTACAATCAAATGATATTAATAACCGGTGACAACGTTTCTTAAAGGGCAATTAGGCAAAAAAAGAAAAGACATCCTGAAAATCCAGCCTACCCTCTTACTTTTCAATTCACAGAAACCAAACAGTATTTTTTTTTTCTTTTTTTGGACGCTTCCTCCACCTTTAATCCATGCATGAGGGTTTCAGAGCTTCATCACTGTCAATGTCAACGCAGACTGTCCTTTTTTTCCCTCCTCCTAACTGCAAAGAGTCCCTTCAAGCGGCGGCTACCTGGAAATCCACCATCCATGCCTTCATTTCGCCAGAAGCCCATCACTCAGCCTTTGAGGTCTAAGATTTCCCCCCTGGAAAGTGCTCACAGTGTTTATATTTGCTGGAAATCTAAACTCCCTGCTGAGCACAGCATCTACTGTTGCATCGATATATTCCACTGCCTGCGCGATCTCAAATGGGGAGAAAATAAAGTCCAGATGCAATCGAGACAAGGGATTTGGCATCCGTGGAGAAAAGTGCAAACCAGTCCAATCCTCTACCCCAAACGCGGCAGCAGAGTCTGGAGCTCCCTCTCCGGGAGTCATTCCAAAGGAAGGAGCCTCCGGAACTGGGGGGAGCTGTGGCATTCACCCCTGCCGCGGGTGAGGGCAAAGGCCCGGGCATGAAAAGTTTGCCCACGGAGCTGGGGGGCTGCGTGCCATCTGAAGGGCACTTTCCGCTGCCGGTAGGGACGCGCCGGCTGCGCCTCTCTCGCGCTGGCCAGGACAGGCGTGACCGTGTGAACCCGGGCGCAGCGTGCACCCGGGTTTTCGTTGATGACAGCAGCCTGCAACTCCCAGCAGGGGAGCAGCGCCGGCCACCGCCGGGCGGAAAGGGTTACAAGCCACAATGCAAGGCGGTTTCGCCGCGGCCCTGGGGGCACCGAGTCCCCGGCCCCCTCCGGGTCCGGGTCCTGCTCTCTCGCCTCTCCTCCGCCCCGGGCGCCGTACGATCCCTACCTTGCGCGCTGTGCTGGTGGTTCTCCATGTTCGCCGCCGCCGAGTCCGCCGCCGCCGAGGCGCTGGCCGCTGCTCCCGGGCCCGGGCCGGGGCCGCCGCTGCCGCCGCTCAGTTCCGCCAGTCTCCGGTTGGTGGCCGTGAGTTCGGCTCGCAGGTTGGTCATCTCCTGGCTGGCCGACTGGACCGCCCCATCGATGCGGAGCGCGAGCTGCTTATTGTCTTCCATCATGCTCAGGATTTTGGCCTGGGGGCGAGAGAGGTGACAAAGAGCTGCATGATGCGCCGGGGGCACGCGGCCGGGCACCCCCGGCTCTACCTGTTGGGCCCCCCGCGGCCCGGCTCCCCCGAGCCCCGACCCCTAGGCACCGGCAGCGCCGGCTCCTCCGGCGCAGGAATGACAGCGGCGCCTCCAGCCGGATCCGCGGCGGTAGCGAGGCGGCGGGGGGAGGAGGGGGAGGAGGGGGAGGAGGAGAAAGAGGAGGAGCAGCGACCGCCTAGACCCCGGCGCCGAGAGCGGCTCGGAGACGGACACCGCGCGCCGCCCGCACTCTTTCCGTGGAGCCTACCATTCGCCGCACGCTCGGGAGGGGGCCCGGGCCGGGGGCGGGGCCGCTGCCTCGGCCTCCCGCGCCCCCGACTTCGGGGACACACCCCCCGGGGGTCGAGGGCGGCGGCCGGCGGCCCGGCGTGGGCCGAGGTGGCGGCCCTGGTTAGGGGTGGGGGGCGCCAGCTCCAAGGCCAGTCCTCGGTCCCCTCCTTGGAGCCGTGGGGCGGCCCCCGCCCTGGCGAACTCGCTCCTAGCACGGCGCAGGGGCTTGGGGAGGCGGTGGGTGCTTGGGAGAGAGGGGTGCTCAGAAGAGGGGCCCGGGAGGGGAGCGGGGATGGAGCTCCGGGGGAGGGAGCCGCACGCCCGAGCTACGAAGTGGAGTTCCTGCTTTGCTGGTTCCTTAAAAGGTGGGTGGGAATTGTTCACCGGGAAGCTGGGCTATCTCACTGTCCACCTCCACCCGCCCTCCGCCGCCCCAACCTGCGGTGTCCCCCCTCCTCCGAAGCAGCTCCCTGTCCTTCCCCAGGGTGGATCAGTGGCGCTCTGGCCTCCCCACCACCCTGAACCAGTGTGTGCCTCTAAGGTGGTCCTAAGCTTCTTAGCTGGGCTAAATATCGGGGGGCAAACCAGGAGGGAAGCCTGGAAGGCGTCAGTGGGGCTTCCCTCTTCCTCCTCTTACTGGGAGTAGGAGTGTCGAGGCCCCGCTGCCTCAGTTTACCTGCTCCTTCTTCCTGGGAGAACAGAGGTAACCTTAAAGTTGATACACCCATCAAGGGCCTCTTTCTCCCGGAGCACAGGCTTTGCATTTTTCACTGGGGCCCTGGATTCCAGCCACCAGAACTTGTTACCATAGCAAGCTTCATTCCATGCAAATAGGACCATTTAAAACAGTCAGTGTAACCCGGAACAACTGAACAAGCGTGCACCACCATTCCAGCTGGGTCAACCTCAGGAGGGCAGCTCAGAGCCAACTGCAGAAGCTGATGATGGTCTCTGGCAGGCACAGAGGTTGCTCACCCTCCAGATTCAACAGCATTTGTCGGAAGCCTACTGTGTGCAAAGTGCTTAGGATGCATTATCATCTCTTTGGAGTAAGGGTTGTTATTCCCAATTTAGACATGAGGAAACAGCCTCCGGGCAGGGTTAAGCAGTTTACCCAAGGGGCCTGCAGAAACCAGGTGAAACCAGGACTGGAAGTAGCAGTCATCTGATTCCAAGTTAGTCCCATTGTGCCTTGGATGCTAGATTTTTGTTTTCCTTTTATAGGTAACCATAAAAACACACTCTTGCTCCGTCCCCCTGTGAGCACTAACAAGCTTTTGTACGAGAGCAGGACAGTGTTAGATAGTGGAGCCTGTGACAGCGGACTTAATATTTCACTTGTCCACTCTACTCAGCTAACTGGCCAGCTGGGTCTTAAACCCCTGACCTTAGTCTCATAAGCACAAGTTCTGAGCCACTGGGCCAACCAAGGCACTTAGACAGGTTGGTAGTTTCGTAAACCAGGATTTAGTTCTTTGAAGTCTTTCAGTTTCGTTATGGAGGAACCATCAAAAATAGAACTTTGTGGGTCTTCAAGGGAGGGGTGTCATGTTCAGCCACTGTGGAAAGCAGTTTGCTGGTTTCTCAAACAGTTAAAGATAGAATTACCCATATGATCCAGCAACTCCACTCCTGGGTATATACCCCAAAGAGGTGAAAACAGATATTCAAACAAACATTTGTACACAAATGTTCACAGAAGCACTATTCATAACAGCCAGAGGTGAAACAACCCAAATGTTTGTCAACAAATGAATGATTAAACAAATTGTGGTATATCCATACAGGCAACGTTCCTGAGCCATGAAAAGGGATAAAGTATTGACACGCGCTACAATGTGGATAAACCTCTAAAACATTACTCTAAGTGAAGGAAGCCAGACACAGAAGGTCACATATTATATGATTCCATTTATATGAAATATCCAGAATAGTAAATCTATGGAGACAAAGCAGATTTGTGGTTACCAGGAGTTGGGGGGAGGGGAGAATTGGGAAGAACTACTTAACAGGGACTGAGTTTTATTTTGGGGTGATGAAAATGTTTTGGAAATAGAGAGGTTGTGGTTGCACAACATTGTGAATGGACTAAATGCCATCTAATTATTCCCTTTAAAAAGGTTAATTTTTGTTACATAAATTTCACCTCAATAAAAAAAAGTATGTAAGCAAGTACCAGAAAAAGAGGAAAAGGGCTGTCTTGGAAACAAACCTGAGAAAACAAGAGCAACTCTATTTGAAGAGCTGTGTGCATGCTCGTGTGTGTGTGTGTGTGTGTGTGCGCGCGCGCACGCACTCACACCTCTGTAGAGCGCTCATCAGTAGGCACAGTAATTGATCTGTTTACATGTCTCTTTCCCACTTCACTGAGAGCTCTGCGTGGGAGGAGGGTGGTCATTTTTTACGTGTTATTTCTCTTTGCATCCCTGCCACCTAACCCCCATAGGACGTGCTCTGCAAATGAATGTGTGTGAGCAGTTTGTACAGTAAACAAACTGACCAAGTGTTACTCATTTTCCTCTTCAGTGAGATTATTCCCACACACCAGAGTCTTCAAATCAAGTCAAAACAAAACAAGCCAAACCCAAAAATCCAACCAGGAGAAAAGAAAGCAAAGACCCATTCCTTGGGCCCCTTCTCATCTCTCTCTGCCCTCCTCTTCCCCAACTGTGCTTCTGAGCTTTCAAGAAACTCTCCTTAGAAACTCCCGGGGTGCCTCCTAGGATTTTAAAGAATTATATTTTTTGAGATTTTTTTTTCTAAAATGAAAAAAGGGGCTTTTCCCAGCTGTGTCTCCTTACGTTCACTCACATGCAAAAGGATCAGATCTCAGACATAAAGCCTGAGATTAATTACCCTCTAGCATCCACTTGATTTAAACTGAAAACAAGTGTACCTAATCTACCTTTCCTCCTCCCCCAACTTCCACCGGCACTTCTACCTAGGTGACCTCAGGTAACAAAATAGTCACAGAATCTGTGTCCTTTCCCACTTGCCTATCTGTAGGGCTAATATGCATTTACAGTTCATTTCTTGGGGGACACGTATAAACTGCTGCCTGACGGGCTCCAGAGCTGTCATCCATAGCTCTCTCTGGGGTTCGCAACCATGAGAATTTAACAGTACTGTGCGTTCTGGTTCAAGATTCTCCCTCCTGCATGTTCCTAAAGTAGCCCCCACCTCCCACCGCCGTAAACTGATGTTAAGAACCGAGCCAGAAAATGTGTTCACTTCATAGGGACCTGCTGCTGTTTTCCCAGTGTCACCGGTTGCCGTCTCTCGCCATCAGCAAAACCCCATCCAAGGCTCAGGCAGTGCACTGGCCCTTATGCAGTCACCAGCCTCCGTCAGTATGTGCTAATGTCTGATCTTTCTGAGCAGAATGAGCAAACTATGCCATGCACATTGGGTGCCTGTCAAAGCTTGCCTGGGCGTTTTGGAAAGTCTGTAAAACCATCCCAGCTCAGAGAAAGAAAATTCCTGATAAGAACCAAGGCAAAGAGCCTAACTCATTGCTGACAGAAGTGTCACACCCACCTCCCTTCTTCCATAAATAGAGTGACTTTATGATGTAATGTCCAAACTGGGACACTTTTGAGAGTGAAAGAGGGTGCTATGAATAATGAAGCTGGGACAAGTGGCATAAACTGGAATGGTCCCAGGAAACCCAGTATATATATGGTTGCCCCACCCTGCAACCAAATGATGCTATTTGGTCCTAGAAGGCAACTTTGGGATCCTTTACTCCGGCAACCTCACTGTTTACCGAAGGAGAAACAGAGACTTTGGTTCTCCAAAGAGCTGGTGGTTGACTGCACAACTTCATCTCCCCATCCCCCATAACTTCATATCCACGAAGATTCTTGCTTCTGTCATTAAAACCCTCCTCATCCTAGGTCTCCCCAGGAATTCTCGCCACATATTACTTAACAAAGTACTTCCACATCTCTCTTCTTATCTTCTCTTTGCAACAAATCCATCAGGTAGAGGTGGTACCTGGAATCTGCATTTGGCAGATTAATACACTGAGTTTAAAGGGTTTGTCCTAATATCACAAAACTGGACTAAAAGGTCCTTGAGACAAGCCCCATATCTGCATGTCCTTCCTCCTTTTAGCCCCTAGTACTCAATACAGATTTGTCAAGTGGATGAGCTGGGACCAGGCCTAGGGTATCCCCACATGTGGCCTCCTTTTCTCTCTGAGTCAATCAGGCATCTGGTTTCTGTCCGGCTCAGGGACTGGAGGCAGCGTTCAAATGCTTCTCCGTGCAAAGTTAAGTTCCTACATGGGACCTGGCGGCACAGGGGAGGTCTGAAGGAGAAGCCCAGGAGTCAGCGTCCTGAGGAACCTTGATGCTTCTTTGGGTCGGCATGTGGCTGCCCATGGGAACCAGGAAGAAACGTGGTTCTGCCTCTTTCACTTCCTGCAATCAATGTCCCTTACCAGGCTTCATGAGGCACACCGCTGGACAGCAGGCTGGTGTCAGTGTTTCTTAAAGTGAGGCTGAAGGCCCCTTGATGTGGAGTCCCCAGAAGATGCTTGTTAAAATGTAGACCCTGAGCCCTAATCCTGACCAGCCAGAATCTCTGGGGGAGGTTCTGGGGATCTGCATTTGCCGCAAGGTTCCCAGGAGTATGTGGGGCGCAGTGAAGTTTGAGACTCACTGCTCTAGGCACCCAGGGCAGGTGCTCATAAATCTCGTGCATACGTGTCAAATACATAAATTCCAGGAACCTCTGCGGCCCAGGAATGGCTGGGAGGGCTCCCTGGCTCTTTCTCTTCTCCATGCTGTCTGTCCCGTGTCTTCCCGGCCCCCTCCACCCGAGAGTCCCCAGGGAATATCCCTCTCTCTCTCTCTCTCTCTCTCTCTCTCTCTCTCTCTATCTCTCTCTCTCTCTCTCTCTCTCTCTCTGCAGATGGATGCTCTGTTTATTCAAATTGTCACATGCGAATCCCGGCCAATCTAGGAGATGTATCTTTTGTACATTTACATGGTTTACTTTGGCTGAGTGGGTTTTAACACATGCTCTGGGGAAAAGGGCAAAGCATCTCTCAGACAGAGGCAATCAGGTCTCGGACTCCGGGTGAGAAGACCAGGAGAAGGGCAGAGTCAAGGACATAGAGGAGAGTGTGCAGGTGGTGAACCCTAACAGCTAAGCTCTATTCCCTCCCCAGCAGTGCCCACCCACCTACCTCCGTGAGTCACCCTCAAAACCACGCTTATGAAACGAAGGAATACAGAGAAAAAGAAACCAGGAGGGAAAACAGGGCAGAGGATTGTGGGGCTTAGGGAAACAGCCCACAGGTTTAAGATGGGGATGTATGTGTACAGGTGTCGACTATAGAGGTGTGTGTGTGTATACATATAGGTATATATGTACACTATACACACACTCACACACACACAGACACACACACACTTCAGTGTGGACACCGAGCACAGTTACTAGTGTGAAGCCTGCCATTCTCCTCTTGACTTCCCAAGCAATTTCTCATCTAAAAGTTGGGAAGTTGGTCGGGTGCATCCCTTCTCTGCATGTATTTAACCAACCAGGTCACTTCTACGTATTTTCCATTTGCAAACAGTTCTTGAATAATCACTTAGAATTCAGAAGCTCCTACGTATGAAATAGATAAATATTAACTATACATAGTAACCATAGACAAACACATAAGCATAGATACTTATACCATTGATTTTTTGATAGACGTGCACTCCCCACCCCCACCCTTGAAGGTTCCTTGGTTTTCTGATGTGGTTTTTACTTGGCGTGGTGCGGGGCTTACAAGAGAAGGTGCCTGATGGTCCGGTCTCCTGGCTCTTGGCTCTGTCATAGCCTCCGTGGACAAATAGTAACAGCCAAGCAAAATACAAAACCCTGAGGCAAACATGTCCACCTGTAGAGAATCATCACTACACCCCAAAGAACTGGTCCAACCCCTAGGTATCTGGCAGGACCTCCTGCCCTCTCATGTCTCGGCTGTCTCCATGCGTTGGGGATTTTATTTCCCAGCAGCCCAGAGTGGTCTCTGGAAGGTGCCCTCAAAGGGCTAAAGAGGATAGACTCAAGTCTTGCGGCCATTCAGTCTTCAGCTCTAATTCCTTGTCTCAGAAAATCACCCTTGCTACAGCCTAATGGCCAGGCTATGCTAGCTGACAGTGATCTTACCCTTCCCTGAGGGCCAGGGTAGCTTCAACTCCATAGGCTCTGGAGTTAGTCAGATAAGGGTTCAAGAACGAGCCTTGCCACTCACCAGCTCTGTGACACTGGATGAGTTACTTAACTTCTCCGAGCCTCAATTTCCTCATTAGTAGAATGGGATAATACTGGGATAAGATGGGATAAGTCTATCTACTTCGTAGACTTGTTGAGGAATTAAAGGAGGCAATGCATGGGAAGCAATAGGCAGTACCCGGTGTCTGGAAAGAACTCCATAGATGTTGTCAATGATGCAGACACAGATGGTGGAGATGATGATGGTGATAATGATGGTGATGGTGACCGGGATAGTTGTAAGGGCAGCTCCCATCCTTTGGACACCTACAACCGCCCTCCACTGTGCTCATCCACTGATTCCCACTAACTCAGGCTGAATCATCCCAACACTGACAATAGTCATTATGATCCCCTATCATCAGCAGATCAGAAAAAACCCCTCAGGCTTGGAAGGCTTGCTCACACTCACCCAGCTGAAAAGTAGCAGAACCAGATTAAAACCCAGGTGTGTCTGATTCTAAAGTCTCTGCCTTTTCTTTCTTTCCTATTTTCCCCTACGATCCATGAATGCAGTCTCATCCCTGATGCACGGAGGGACCTTCTGTGTCCCAACCCTACACCCTTCATTCTCTGCAAAGGCACCAATCTGATGGAAAAGCAGGTGAGGGCACTGCCCCTCAGTGGTCAGTGCATTAGCTCTTCCAGGCCCTGGGGACCCATTTGGTAAATTAGTTCTTTTGGTTCATGAAATGATACCCCGGTGGCTTGCAATACTTTACAGACCTACCCTACATGGGTAATTTATTCTTTTCTCACTGATGGTATTATTCTTGTGATCTCCATCCTATAAAAGTTGTTTTCTGTCGGGGGAAGGGGGCAGTGATGAGGGTATATATATATATATATTTTTTTTTTTTAACAAAAGTGCATTAGATTTGGTAAGGGGCAGAGTAGATTTTTCCACACATGGAATTTTCAGGACTTCTTTCTCCCCATATATTGTGCTCTCTCTCTCATTTATTTAACTAAATAAAGGAGAGTTTTTCCACTCATTTCTTCTCCCACCCCTACCCCTTGCCCAGACTCTTGGAGTTTCTGGGTCCTTCTTAGTTCATTGTTTTCTACTCCTGGGATAACTGACGCCCTGAGCAAGTCCCTCCGAAGGATCAGTGCTCCCTCTTCTAGACAATAAAGAAGAATGTGACCCTCAGTCAAGGCCACATAGGAGTCACTATACTAGACACTAACCAGCCAAAGGAATTAAGACCCTAAAGCCCCTCGACAACTCATTATAGAGGCGTCTCAGATACAGTGATGTGTACGGTCTCTTTTAGGCATTAGAAGTAGCTGGAGTAGGAAAGGGCCTTGGAATCTTGCCCCTTGAGTCAACCCTAAACCTTCCCAGCAGTAAGGTGCCCTGGGAAAAATAGTAATTAGCCAAATAGTAGAGACTGTTCAATCCAGTGTGTCATGAAGTCCTGCGAACGTCTGCCCTGATATTAGGATTATCTAGCCGATTGTATACATAATTAGAAGACAACTATCTTTTTTTTTTTTTTTTTTTTTTGCAGTATGCGGGCCTCTCACTGTTGTGGCCTCTCCCGTTGCGGAGCACAGGCTCCGGATGCACAGGCTCAGCGGCCATGGTTCACGGGCCCACCCGCTCCGTGGCATGTGGGATCCTCCCAGACCGGGGCACGAACCCGCGTCCCCTGTCCCCTGCATCGGCAGGCGTTCTCTCAACCACTGCGCCACCAGAGAAGCCCGAAAACAGCTATCTTATCCAACATTTGGCTCACTGGGATAATGTGTCCTAGCCAGTAAATTGTTAAGTTGCCATATTTATCTTAATTGACTGCCCCTTTGTTCACCTGCCTTATTTTATGCTGGGGAGATGTAAAACGATTTATAATCCAATATTTGGAACCACAAGGCCACGTTATTAGGCATGTGTGCAGTTCAAGAGGGAACGGTATTTGCTCAGAGCAATGTCAATTACAGTGCTTTCCGTCAGCATCCTCAGCCATCTTGGTAGTGAAACGGTACTCTGACACCTTTGCCCAGGAACAGCTAGCTACCAATATTTTTCCTTTTGGAAAACAAAAAAATAGATTTGATTTTAAAGGGGTGAAGGGGAATGTAAAAACAAGTGCTGAGGGGAGAGGCTCACTCTTAGTCTTTGCCAAGTGCTCCTTGGCAACCTGCACCCATGTCCGCAGCCGTGGACCCTCCGTCCAGCACACTGGTTTCATACCTAGCCCCTCAAACCATGGGGATCCTAAGAGCAACCATCCATCTGTCCAGGCTCTGAAACAGCTGTTCTGTATCAAAGAGATGAGACTGTCTGGAAAATAGAAACAGAGCTGCGTTCTTCCCCCAGCCAGTGAGGAGCCCCCAGGGAGTCCTGCAGAAAAGTCACTTAACACTGGGATCCTGATAGCTTTGGGGAAGAGTAGTAAGCCTGAGTCCTCCAGGCAGCTTTCGGGAAGAAAAGAAAGACAGACCTAGGTTCTCATCCTGTCTTTCATTAGGAGGCGTCAAATCATAGCGTGAACTTCAATGTCTGCTAAAAGGTGGACCAGTCCAGGGCCCTGGCTACCCCACAGAGCTCCTTAGCACAAATTAGAAAAGATGTGTCCCCTTCTTGTAGGCACACGTAGCCCTGACTGAGGCCGCAGACCCAGAGGACGGAGCCCTAGCAATCTTGTGTTAATTCCCTTTGGAAACTTAGCAGGAAATGTTCACCAGTTGGATTTTCACCTTAAATCAGAGGGGTTCTACGATGGAACTAGGGGTTTTCTCTTAAAGATTTTTTTTATTATTATTATTGTCTTAGTTCAAAGAAACACATACTTTTACAAATCTATGTACACTTTTATATGAACACTGAATGAAGTTATTTTACATTTTTCATTCAATTCCAGTGATAGTATAAACCCTTTCTTTTTGGAAGCATTCTAGACTTTTTTCAGAAGAGGCTAAATGAGCTGCCAGATTCAGAATCCAGTTTTGCCTGAAAGTGTGCATGGAAGAGGTGCTAGGATAGTGACAGTGATGATTCTAGTGGGTTCTTACATTGGCACTAAGTACTTAACTTACATCCTTTACAAGAGCCCTCTGGAGGAAGATGCTACTATTATTATTCCCATTTTACAGATAAGAAAACTGAAGCTCAGGGAGGTTAAGTTACCAAAGATCAGACAACTAACAAGTGGCAGGGCTAGGACTCATGTCAATGGGATGCCAGTGGACTCCACTTTACTACTATTTTGTATCACCTCCTTATACCCCAACTTGCCATTTGTACTGTTGAAGCGAAAAGCATAGTAAAGATGGGACTTATATACACCCCAAACTGAGGATGGCAATGGATCAATAAACCCTTTTCTGGGGAGGACGGTGTAAGGGGAACAATGACTGTGAGTGCAGTCATCCGACATCTGATCCAGGAATTCTTAGCTTTACCATTGTGAGGAAACTCAAACATCCCTGCTCAGTCCTGTGATGCTCGTGGCTTCAGCAGCTCTGATTTCCTTTCTGCATACCTCTGTCACTTTAATTATCAGCAAGTGAGAAAAGGACATTACCCAGTTGATGGACAGATTTTAGACCCGGAGGGGACCTCAAAGTTCATAGGTCAACACACTTTCTTTACAGATGGAGATACTGAGAGTCACGGAGATAATGTGACTTGCCCAGATGATCCAGCCATGGAGTAGCAATCCTATTATTCCAATTTGTTTATGTTTTTATAAGTGAGCACATGGCCATGGGAGATGTTCAGTAAACATCTTTTGAACTGAAATAAATTGTGACATTTGATTTATCCATCTGAGGGGCACATCAAATAAAAAACAAACTAGCTCTATTTCTGTTCGTGCTGTTGTGAAAAGCTTCCAAACTCAAAATGGGGTGAAATCCGCTGCTATGAAGTGTCCCTTTCATCTTTACACTACTTTTACTTGAAAATGATAGCAAACTTGGCAACCGATTCTTCCAGAAATTAATAATCAAACCTTAAAAACCTTCTTTGGTTTTTCCAACAGCTTAAAACAAAAAGAAACTAAACATTTCCTATCGTGTCTCTCCCTCTCCCTTCCCGTGCCCCGCTAGGGAACAGCTGTGTCTATTTAAGATTGATTTTGCTCTCTCAGAAAGGATCTGGTTTCTCTACACGCGGAGCTGCTGCCTGGAGATGGTGTGTGCAGTTCTGAGAAGGTGTTGGGGTTCAGCTGACTCTGCTGTAACTCTAACAGACGATCAGCAGAAGCCGGTCGTCTCCTGGGGATTGGGTGACACGACACCTTGGATGACACAGGTGTGGTGGGCTGGGATCTCTGCTGTCTCAGGAATCACCTGGTACCCCCTCCTCATTCCTCTGGCCTCTTTGTGGTAGGTTGAGTTATTGTTCCTCATTCCTCACCCCCTTTCGATAATAGAATTTCCCATCCTGCCCTCTCCCTGGCGGCTTTTAAGCACCTCTCATCAGCATAGGCGGAGAACCTTTCTCTGCCCCGCTGGTATTAGGCTTGGCCATGTGACTGGCTTTGGCCCCTGGCATGTTAGCAGACTTGCAGCAAGCAGCGACCTGAAGTGTATGCACGGTTTGGCCTGGCTTCTTGTGCTCCTGCGATCCTCTATGAGAAGAGCATGCCCCTGGCAACTGTCTCTTTAGTCTCAGACCAGATAAAGACACAGGGAACAAACCTGAACCAGACCTACAGTCTGGAGCAACACCCAGCTAAACCTGAGCCATACCCTCACCAATGTGCAGATGCATAAATGAGAAAAATGAGTATGTTTGTGAGCCCCTGAGATTCTGAGGCTGTTTGTTACATGGCAAAAACTGACTAATACATTACTGAAACTAGCACCTTGACTTAAGGCTGTCATTCCACCTGCAAGTGAAAGAAAATCAATGTGGACTAGCTTAGATACCAACGGAGAATTTATTGGCTCACAAAACTGGGAAGTTTAGAGGTAAATCAGAAATTCCAGAAGCTTAAGTAATGCCATCAGATCTCTGTCTTTCTTGCTCTTTTCTCATTCTCTCCTATGCAAGTGGACTTTCTCTACGTAGAGAAGTCTGGGGAACATGGCCAGAAGCAGCTCCAGGCTTACCTCCTTCTATATTAGCTTTGTTAGTCTCAGAGGAAGAAGGTTCTCTCTCCCGGAGAAGAGCTGGCCTATCCCTGGGCCAGGCATGGCACTAAATGATTGACCAGGCTTGGTGTGTGTGCCCATCCTGGAGTGCCCAGTGAACCAGGCTGGGGGTCCCACCAGAGGTGCAGGGAATGGGAAGGAGCACGTGCTCAAGGGAGGGGGAGTGATTTAGCAGAAGGAGATGAGACCCTGGGCAGCCCCAGGTGATGGATGTCCACACCCACCACACCACTGCACCAGCAATAAGATGATGAACGCAGGCCTGGGCAGCGAGTTAGGTTGATGACCCGGCCACTCACTCAGGCTCAGCCTTACCTTCCTAGGTGATTAGCTTTAGGCAAGCTGCTTAACTTCTCCAAGCTCCAGTGTGTTCTATTATAAAGTGGGGATAACAGATGCCTAACTCATTATAGGATGGTGATGAGGATTAAATGAGAAATTATGCAAAATCCTCAGTCTGTCTAGGGGATACAACAGTGTTTTCCCTAAGGCTCCTTGTCAGGGCCCTTGCACTTACCCACCCGGGGCCAGGAACATCAGCTGCTGAAGGCTCACAGCTGCACCCCTCACCAGCAATTGCCCTCTGCGGCAGGGGTCTGCCTCATCCAAGGGTACCCCTCCACCCAGGGCCAGCCCTTGGCCAGTGACTTGGATACAAAAGCCCAGCCCCTTTGCCTCCGTGTGGGACCTCTCTGAAGGGACCTCCCAACTCCAGAGCCTCCTCTAGGTATCAGGGGCAAACCATATTGCCTGCCAACTTCTCCCTCTGCCCAGTTCTGACTCCCTCACTCTCTTACACGAGTATCTCCCTAGAGCAGTCCCCAGTAAACAGCACATGGCGAATGTAATCTAAGGCATCCTGGTGGCTAGCACACAGGGAGTGCTCATGGGGGCTAGTTATCATCATTGCCACTCATTTATTCATTCATTGACTTGTCCACCACCCATCTGCCAAGGGCACCCTTATAAGAGACAGGATAATGTACTAGTTAAGAGCACAGACCTGCCTTTGGAACCAGACTGCTGGGGATCAAACCCCTGGTCTACCTCCACCAGGCCTGTAACCTGGGGGAAGGCACTTGGCTTCTCTGTGCTTCAGTTTCCTCACATGTACAATGGCAATACTAATAGTTTCTATCTCACAGTGTAGTTGTGAAGATTAAATACGACAGTGAGCATACACAGCTTAAAACCGCACTGGGCCCAGAGCTAGTGGTTCCTGATGTTTGTTCCTCTGTTTTGCACTGGGTGGTGCATTAGGTGCTGGAGATCTAGGCATGGAGAGAGCCCAGTCTCTGCCCTTACACCACCACAGTCTCGTGGCCAAGATGGATGAGCAAACAGTGCAAAGGCTCAGAAATATGAGAGTCCTTGGTTTGTGTGAGAAACAATTAAGGACCTGTAAGGACTTTGGCTCTTACCCTGAGTGAGATGGGGGCCGCTGAACAGTTTTGAGCAGAGGAACGACATGAGATGATTTATGCTTTAAAATGCTCCCATGGATGCTGCTGTGTGGAAAAGACTCTAGGGGGACAAGAGTGGAGGCGGGAAACCATTTAGGCGGCTATTGCTACATCTAGCGAATTGTGATGGTTGCTCAGAAGATGATAATGGGGTGGGAGGGAGTGGGGAGGAGCATGGAGAGAGGTGACTGGGCTCAAGAGAGATGCTGAAGATAGAGCCATGGGATTTGCTGACCGCTGGATGTAGCGCGTGTGAGGGAAAGACAGGAGTCAAGGAGGAGTAGAATGCTTTGGATTGAAGCAACTGGAAGAGTGAAAAATTGACCTACTGAAAGGGGAAGGCTGTGGGAGATGCAGGTTGGGGAGGAAGGGTGTATGCTAATTTTGAGATGCATATTCGACATCCAAATGGAGATATCAAGTGGACAGTGGGATACATGCGTTTGGAGTTCAGGTGATGGATTTGAGCTGGAGATGTGAATTTGGAAGTTGTCAGCATCTAGGTGTTATTTAGAGGCGTCAGACTGAATGAAGTCTCCTAACAAATGCATGTTGACGGAGAAGGAAGGGCCCAGGGACTGAGCCCTCCACATTAGAGGCCAGACGCATAAGGAGAAACAAGAAAAAGAGACTGACGGGGAGCAGTAAGAGAAGTGGGAGGGGAAAAGTCATTGTGATATCCTGAAAGCCACGTGGAACAAGTGTTTAAAGGAGGCCTTGTTAGAACCTTCTGATAGGCCAAGTAAGCAGGACCAAGGATATGACAATCCTGTCCACTGGCAGCCCTGGCGAGGGTTTCATAGGGAGGTTGGGAGGATGAGGTGGGCTGACATATATAAAGAGCTAGCTGACAACCTGGTGCCTCGTAGATGCTCATTAACTATTACTCCCTTTTCTCCTAATCCTTCACCTAGCACACAGCTCGTCCAACTCACTTACCCTTAACCTGCCCCCGCCCCACCATCTATTAACATCAGTCACACCATTTTTCCTTCTGCACAGCTAGGCTATCAATACATTTTAAAGATACACTCACAGGTGATGGTGAAAAGGGAGCCAACTGCGACACAATCTGGGTACCTGAAGTCCCAGAGATGGCCAGTGAATTTGCAAATATCCTAATCATATGCCCTGAGGAAGATGTTGGATTCCTGTAGCTCTGAATCACGATTGGTACTAGTGATCCCTTCCTTGGAAGTTAAATGAGCAGATTTTTCTCCCACGTGGCAAAAGGTCAATAGGATGTCCTAGAATAGAATAAAGTGAGTGGACCCAGTAGGAAAGGCAGCAGGCAGCCTCACACTGGGTTCTCTGGCGCTTATTAATACCAGTGAATGACATTAAATTAGAGGAGAGGCTTTTCACAGGAGCTCTAAGAAGTCCCACCTGGCTGCACTGCCATGTGAGACACCTGGATTCTTCTCCTCATCCAGCAACATACCAGCTACTCAGTTTGTTCCCATTAATTTTGAATCTGATGATTAAGGCATGTTTAAAAAAAAATCAGCAGTGGTCAAATTGTATGCTTATCCTAGCATTTCTAAGTATACTCAAGCGACAGTGAAAACCACAATTTTAGAGCATAAATATGTGTCAGTTATTGTACCAAATACTTTACGTTTCTCTCTTCCTTTTATCATCTTGACATTTAATTATTATAACAACTCCATGAGGTAGGTATTATTAACACCATTATAAGCTAAGGTTCCAAGGAACAGATTCCGAAGGTCACATCGTCAGTAAGTGGCAGAGCTGGGGTTTGAACTCAAGGACGACTAAGATTATAAAGCTGGAGCTTAAACCTCTGTTCTGTGCTGCCTTTTAGGAAAAGATTTATGTCTTAAGCAGAACAGTTAGGAGCTTCTGCTATAATATTCCACTTACATTTTTATTAGTCAGGCACCAGGGATTAAAAAAAAAAAAGAAAAATGAAAAGTCTTGGTCCCTGCCCTCAATAACTATAGATGATACTCCCCTGTAAAGTGGGAGTGATAGCACCTACCTCCGAGGGTCGTGGTAAAGTTCAAATAAATTAATGGGTATGAAAGCATCCTATTTCCTAAATAGAATAAAAGTGTAACAGGAAGCTGATTTAAAATAATAAATTCATAAAGTGCATGAATCTCAACATATTTTATTTATTTATTTATTTATTTATTTTTATTTACTTTTTTGCGGTACGCGGGCCTCTCACCGCTGTGGCCTCTCCCATTGCGGAGCACAGGCTCCGGACGCGCAGGCTCAGCGGCCATGGCTCACGGGCCCAGCCGCTCCGCGGCATGTGGGATCCTCCCAGACCGGGGCACGAACCCGCGTCCCCTGCATCGGCAGGCGGACCCTCAACCACTGCGCCACCAGGGAAGCCCATCAACATATTTTAATGTGCTGAATCAAATCCTAACAAATGACCAAATCCACCACTCTGTCCTAAATTGCAACTTATATATGAATGGACCAATTTTTTTGTTTCACTTGACACAAATCTGCCCTGCTCCTATGACTTGATTCATTTAAATTCTTTCCTTTTCAATGAAATAATCACACAGAATTTTAAAAGACGTATTTCCATGAGTAGACTCCCAAAGAGATGACCTCTGAGATCACAAGGGTTTATGCAAATTTTTCAGATAGCTTTTTATCTTCTTGTGTATTACTTTCCCTAAAAATTTTGTCAGTCAGTGTATTTAAATTCTTTTCTCATCTCCTCATTGCACCGCTATTTACAATAATGAGTCACAGCTGAAAGGGACTGAAATATCATGGGCTTCTTTTAACATATGCCAACAAGAAGGGTGCTTCACGGTTGGAAAAGGCTAATGCATGACAAGGGCGAGGTTTTCCTCCACTGGTGTGAAATGGAACTAAATTTCCATTTAGTTACTTTCCAGGCCTTGTCCAATTTTTTTTAAAATACAATCTGATATTCTCTATGAATAAAAGCAAACACGTATTAAGTGCTCACTATCCACCTGATCTATAGGATCTCATTAAATCTCCCAACCAGTAGGAGATAACTACTCTTACTATGTCCACTTTACAGTTGAGAAAACTGAGGCTTTGGAAAGGCAAATAAACTGTCCAAGGATGCATAGCCAGTGTGTCATAGAGGTGGGAATTGGACCCAGAGCTTGGGCTTTTGACAATCAGTCTCTTGGGCCTAGCTTTGCCAGCTGTGGGACCTTGGGCAGATAGATCACTGGCTTTCTAACTTTTAGTTTTCTCATCTGTAAAATGGGGATAATAATAATCTCAGCCTTGTCCTTCCCAAAATTGCTATAGGACTAAAGAAGTCACTGGATGTGAAATGCTTTGTAAATTGTCAAGAACATCAATGACATGACGATCATCACTGAAAAGTGAAAATAGTGGGGGAAATCAATCAACAGAATGGAAGATCACTCAATAAGTGGGTTCACATTTAAGACTAAAACCAGCTTTGTTCAAAGAACCAACTGCCAGCACTGCCCGTGTGCTGACCATTAGCTGCTGAGGGATTGGCCCCAGTGGCTCTCCTCTCCCCAGTGACCCGATCTCTCTGCCCAAGTACAATAATACCCTAGGACGTCAGCCCTTAGCAACCCTCTGAAGCTACTTCTCACCTCCCCTCCATGCCAATGAGATGAGTTTTGCCACCCTCTTTGATTAGTGGCACATTTCCAAGCTAAGAGTGTCTGTGGAAGCAATCTTTATGCTCAGACTTATTAAAGCCTCCATTGGTTTAATGAATTACCGCAATGCAATGAGCCCATAGATAGCTTGTATTTAACTTTTATGTGGCTGCTCCAGAAACCAGCTTGAAAAGCAGAAATCAATGATTGTGACAAAGTCTCGATACAATTTATTTTGAATGTTCAGTTTGGGATTTGATGTGTACGCTTTGTCAGATATATTTTATGCTCTCGGATGAATTTTATACTTACTGATTAAAGGGCTTAGCAATATCAGTAGGATACAATTTGACCAACCTTAAAAGAAATGTTGCAAAAGTGCTTCCATCCATTAATGCTAGTTTCCAGCCAGATTCGTTTCACATTTTAATCAGCAGCGCCAGTAGCCGCATCTTCAAACTACCAAAGGGAGGCCCTATTTACCAGTTCTTAAGTTAATTAGTGAAAATCCATTTAATTAATTATACCCACTGTGAATATTTGATTTGGCAGTAATTGGGTAGGAACCAGGTGGTATGGGAGGAGTGGACAAATTGACTAGGAATCTTCCCATTGGAGACCTTGGTCTCAATAAGTATTATTTGCTCTTGAGTTTTTTGGTAATCCAGCAGCTACAATTTAGAAATAATGTGTTCATAAGCAACACCTGCAGATTAGCATAAATTTCCTATTTAGAGAGGTGTCCAGACAGAACCCAAAATATGAATTTAAATCTTCAGCATTCAGTGATGGCAGACCATAAGACTTTCACAGAAACCAAGATCAGGTAGTTTTTAAGTTTTCAGGTTAATATTTATGACACAGATGCCCACAAAATAGGATTAAGGTTGGTGTGAAAAAGAGCATGACCTGATTGATATATCCTATTCAGAATATTCCTTTCATTTGTCCACTCATCCATCATCCATATGTTTATATATCCATCCATCCATCCATCCATCCACCCATCCATCCATCTCTCCATCCATCCATCCATTCATTCATCCATCCACCCATCCATCCATCTCTCCATCTACCCATCCATCCATACACCCATCCATCTACCCATCCGTCCATCCATCCATCCATCCACCCACCCACCCATCTATCCATCCATCCATTCATTCAACTATTCATCCATTCTTCCATCCTTCTAGTCTAACTAGCATTTATTGTTTACTTTGTGTCAGACACTCTGCTAGATTTTTGTCACAGATAACTTCATTTAGTTCTCACCCCAATCTATGAAGTCCAGTAGTACAACTATCATCTTTATTTAACAGATGAAGGAATTAAGGCTCAGTGACACAGTGACTTATTCAAGTCCTACAGATCATACGGGAGGGGTAGGGACTCGTGTTCATCTTCCAATTATACATCAAGAGCTGTTTTTCCTACCACTACTAACCTGGCTGCCTCAGGTAAGAATTCTGAATTGTCAAAGTTTAACCAGCTTAATATCTGAGAAGAGAAATGACTACCCACCCACCACACGTTCATCTAAGGGGATGAGTTTTTATCCATTTATGTGCCAGGCATTATTCTAAGTCCTGGAGACACAACAGTGGACAAGAAAGGCACAGACTTTGTCCCCCCTCACCTCACAGGCTTGCAGGCTAGCAGCGAGACACATAATGGACAATTATTTGGTAGCACTGCTCCATGTCTTGAAAAACTACCCATAGGATAGGAGAACAATCAGAACTTTCAATGATACATTACTAGGTCTTTAAGATTCGACCTCCTGGGTATCTTTTGATCTCTGTTTGAACACTGCCATGGACCTAGTTTAGATAACTGGTTACTTGTCACTTTGTCAGCTAGATTACTACAACAGCCAACTCAGTGGTTCCCTGATCACTTCCTCCAGTCCTGCCTGCACCCCCAACCAAATGACATTCCACCCTGCTGCCAGAGTGGCCTTCAGGAGATATTGTTTTAATCAGCTCTTTCTTTGGCTTATTCCCTTCAAGAGATCCTCACTGCCTTTAGGAATAAACCCAAACTCCTTAGTGTAGCATAAAGGGCACATCTGGACCCAGTTCCTGCCTAGGAGAACATTCACATGTGCCATGTGCTCGCAAGCCTGCATATTTCCACCCACCGTTCCTTCTGCTTGAGCCCCCTGCCTGGATCCCTCTCACGCCGCCCCTTCCCTCCCCTCCCCCTCCTCCTTCTTCGCCCCTCCTCTGTGCACTCAGAACCAGTTCCCTTCTGAAGTCTTGGTTGAATGAGAGAGCCCCTGCCCTGTTCTCTTGGAGCATTCCAGAAGCATTTCCACCACAGCACTTCCTCCATTATCCTGTCACTGTCAGTTTCCTCTCCTAGGCTGAAAGCTCAGGAGGGCAGAGGTAACTTGTCCCTGGATTTGTGGGAAAGAGAACTCCCTCTATTTCATGGCTGTTGATGAAGATCGGGGAGATATCGTGGAATGCAGCTTCCTTGGGTTATGAAGAAGGAGACCAAGGCTAGAGGAGGCAAGTAGACTTGCCTAAAGCCACCCAACTATTTGGGGACTTGCTTCCATCCTGTTTGGCCTTTATATTTATTTTTTCCCAAATAGGAAACTTTCCTGAATCTCTCTGGAGTTTTTGAGATGCATAACTAAATTTTCTCATTGGAAACTTTAGGTCATGAAATCACTGCTGCTTAGAATAATAGACATTTTTAGAGGAAAATCAACTAGATCAATAGGAATGGTTGGACCGAGATAAATAAATCAGAGCTCTGAGCCACCTCTGGCATTGATAATACATTTATCTTAATAAAGATATTTTCTCTTAATTAGGATGTTTTCTGTTTCAAATAACAGTTGCAGGTGCCTGTATCTCTCTTTCTTTCCTTACCTCCCCAAAAGTGGAAATCTTAGGAGTAAAATACACTGGCCAACAAGTAAAAAATCATCTTCATATACAGAATGTGAGAATGCTATTCGCCAGGTTTATAATATACTGGAACTTTGCTTGGTTGAGTTCTGACCTGTACTCACTTAGTTTGGGTTTAAGAGTATTTCTAAATGCATCCATTTTGCAGAAAATAGGTTTATGGGAAAACCTCAAGTAGAGTCCTAAAAATGTACTTGGCTCTTTACAAAGCTACTTAATTTCTTTTTGATGAGTGCACTATGCATTCTTCAGCATTGTTCAGCTAAATTTCCCTAAATACACATAGGGGCTTAAAGGCAGAGTGTGGGAGGCTCTAAAAATTTAGAAGTGGGTTTATTGGCCCCAAGGAGAGAGGAGCTTAATGAATTAGAAGCCTATTGCTTCTCATGCATGAAATAGGACTTCCACACTCTCCCCATCTATCACCGCTGACGAGGACTAGAGTGGCCTGTTACATTTTCTGGTCTGTTACACCATTGCTTCTGTAGGGTTTCTACAGGTAGAATGTTAGTTCTCTGGGAGGCAGGGAACACTTTCTCTATGTCTTCAGTGTCTTGACTCCACAATGCCCAGAAGAGTGCTCGGTATACCGTAAGCACTTAATGCTTATGTAAATGTAAGTGCATTCAGTAAGTGTATATGCTTACCTAAATAAATGATGAGTCCAAGCAGGGGTACTTTATTCTTGAGTCTTGCCACCCTTGGCACCTCCAGTATTTCCCAATTCTCTTTCCAGAGCAGGAACCAAGCAGTCACAAATAAAGTTCACCCATGTACTTCTTAAAGACCTCTATATGCTCTGCCCAGCCTGGGGCTGTGGCTTTGTATTTCCACAAAGCCCCAGGAATGGCCTCACTGTGACAGAGCTGCTGGTCCAGGACACACGAGGTCAGAAGGCAAACTGAGCTGTAAACCTTTAAGTTCCTGCTTCCTGGGCCTGAGCTTAGAGCCCAAAGTCATACAGACCAGAAGTCTGGGGACAGAGAGGCAATTATAGAGGGTCTCCCCCTGGGAGACTAGATGAAAAAGAAAACCTTTTGAAGCCTGGAGCCATTTTCACCCGGGAAGGCTCAAGGAGCAGGGCACTGTGTAGTCCTTTCTCCTCTTCCCCTGGATTCTGAACTGGCGCCAGCACCTCCTGAGGCCCCTTAGTCTGATGACTGGCCACGTGAATGCACAGTCTTTGTACGATGCATCACTAATCTGCATCCAGAAATATGAAGCCCCAATGTTCCACTGGCTGTCATTGAAATAACCTGTAATGCTATGTTTGAATGTAAAATGTCACCTACTGAGTCATTCAACAGTTTCCCACCCACCTATTAAATGATAAAAATGACTCAGCCTGCCCCATAAGGGCTGGTCACAGAGAGGCAGTGGGGATGATGTAAGAGGTACCTTCCCGAAAGCTGCAGAGGCGGCCTGCCCATAGCACTGGCTGGGTCCTATTACCCCGTGGGGCTTCCCCAGAGCTCTACAGGAAATCAGAATCGCCCCTCTCGGCTTTTGCACTGGAGCAGGGGGTGGCTCTTGGTTCAATCCTAGATGGAGTAGTTAACATTGAACTTACTGTCAGCGTGCTCTCTGGTGCCAAGTGAATGCAAAACTTGAGTCTTCTTCTCTGCCATCCCCACTGCTTTGGTCTAGTTGCCAGCCCAGTCAGAGGGATGGATCATTTGATTAAGACTCAATCTCTGTGGGATCTTGGTGGAGGGGACGTGCTGCTCTTCACCCTGGCCTGCATTCTCACATCCTAGAGTGTTCCAATTTGAGCAGCAAGAATGAATGCAAAATGATGGCTGTCTTTATTGGGAAGGAGAGTCCCTGCTCTCAGGCTAGTTTCCTCAGCCTCCAGCCAATTTGCTGAAAGACTCACAAGGGTCACATTGCATAGGTGCACACGGTCATTGATTTCACATTCAGACAGGCTTTGCCAAGAGAGAGTAACCCCCCCAAGAGCCCATTTTATTGAATTAGGCCACAGCAAAGTCAGAAGTTTAAGAGTACCTGGCAGTTTTTGCAGTGAATTTGGTGGGCAGAGGACAGTGATGCAATACATGAAAAAGATGAACAATTATGGGCAATAATAACTAGTTTCTTTCTCTTTGCTGTAATTATTACATGAAGGCAGCATTATACCAAACCTTTTTAACACTAGACCTAATTTCGTTCCTCAGTAGAAGTTAGAAAAAAAAAAGCATCCTGAAAAATTGACTGTGCTCACAGTTCTTAGTTTTGAACTCTACGGACGTTTCTGAAAGGTTAGATTTGGTCTTGGTTTTTAAAACAAAACAAAACAAAACATCCAAGGAGAGTGAAGGAATTTTGTCATCTATAGACCCTGGTGGCTGTGAAGCTGGGGTTCGGGGGGATCATTCTATTGAGTTCATGGCTAAGAAAACTGGTTCGTACATCAGAAGTTGGCTAGAAGTTAAAGAACCAAGTTTACAGAGGACAGGGAGAAGCGGGCATGAGGAATTCAGGTAGGTGGGCAAAGACTCCGAGGTCAGGAGTAAAGTAAGGGTTGTGAAATCCAGGTTAGTTGGTCATTTAGAACAGAGGTACTGTGGAAAAAATGGAACCTTTCTACACTGCTGGTTGGAATGAAAGATGCTACAGCCCCTGTGAAAAAACAGTTTGGCAACTTCTCAAGACGTTAAGCACAGAACTGCCATAATACCAAGCAATTCCACTAGTAGGAATCTAACCAGGAGAAATGTAAACATATGTCCATACAATACCTTGTATATGAGTGTTCATGGCAGCATTACTTGTAATAGCCAGAAAGTGGAAACAAACCAAATGTCCATCAACTGATGAACGCATAAGTAAAATGTAGTTATACGGCAGAAACTAACACACCATTGTAAAGCAATTATACGCCAATAAAGATGTTTAAAAAAAACCCTAATATTAAAATAAATAAATAAATAAAATGTGGTATATCCACACAATGGACTACTATTTGACAATAAAAAGAAACAAAGCACTGATATGTGCTACAACATAAACTGACCTCAAAAACATTATGCTCAGGGTAAGAAGCCAGACATAAAACAACAGTTATTGTACAGCTCTGCATCTGTGGAATGTCCAAAACAGGTAAAAGCAGAGAGACAGAGAGTATATCAGTGGTTGCCTGGGGCTCAGGGTGGGAATGGGGAGTTAACTGGGGTGCTGACAATGTTTTGAAATCAAATAGTGATGGTTGCACAACTCTGTAGATACAGCAAACATAATTGAATTTTACACTTAAAATGGGTGAATTTTAAAACGGTAGGTAAATTATACCCTAATAAATCTGTTAAAAAACAAAACAAAACAAAACAAAAGCAGCGGCATGAAGGAACTCAATGAACAAAACCTAGGGATGTGAGCCTGACTCCTAGGACCAGGGAACCTGAGATAGGCATCCTGGCTTTAATCAGAAAACTGATTTGATGATTCAGCTCCAAATTGGTCCCCACTGTCTGGCTGCAGTTACTGGGCCTGACAGTACCCTCCTAACGGATGGGATGTCCCTAGGCATTGCGGACTTAATTTCAGACAGAAAATTTCCCAGACTGGGTAATGATGGATACTCCTGAGTATTTCAGTTATAAAATGGGTGGTAGTGGTTTCGTGGTTACTCTTGAAAACTTGTATTAAATAAGCCTTTGTACTGTAGAACTTCTGAATCTATTGTATTAATTTTCTAAATAATTTTTCCCCATATGGAACAACTATTATTGTTACACAAGACTAGTGCATTAGACTTGGATGTAGTCAGAAGAATTAGAAAAAAATACACAGCTATAACAGGGATAACTTGAGAAAAAACAACTGGGCAGCTGTCATAAGTTTATCTGGGACCCAAGCAAATACTTGTGGATTTGCTGTGGCGTGTTTTGCTGCTCCTTCATTTGGCAAACATGCATCGAGTGACGTCTGTGTGTTAGTCACATGTAGAGTGCTTGGATATCACGTCTGGTAACTGCCGTAGTTGCCCCGGTATAAATAGAAATGCAAGACACATAGTAGGTCCACAAAAAGTTATGGCTGAACTGATCAGAGTCTAGTCAGGGAGAAACCTAGGGTCTGCTTTTGTTTTCTGTTGGTAGAAACAAACTCCACAAATGTAGAGGAGTTATTATCTCAGTTTGTATAGGTCAGAAGTCTGGGTGTGGCTCAGCTGAGTTCTCTGCTCAGGGTATCACAAGGCTAAATAAAAATGCCAGTGGGCTGTGCTCATCTGGAGTTGGGATCCTCTTTCAAGCTCATGTGGTTGTTGGCAGAATTCAACTCCTCATGGTAGTAGGATGGAGGCTCTCAGCCCCTTGAGGCCACCTGCAGACCCCTGTCTCGTGGCCCTCTCCAAAGGCAGTTCATGTGATAGCTGTTCGCTTCCTCAAAGCCAACAGGGGACTCTCTCTTGCTTTGAATCTTTCTTCAGGTGAGGGCTGGACCCTCTTTTAAAGGGCTGATTAGGTGAGGCCCACCCACAGTAAGCTCCCTTTTAATGAACTCAAAGTCAACTGAGTAGGGGACCTTAATTACATCTGGAAAATCCCTTTACCTTTACCACATAATGTAATCTGTTCACATGAGTGAGATCCCACCATATTCATACATCCTGTCCATACTCAAAGGAAGGGGATATTACAGGTGTGTACACCAGGGGTGGGGATCTTGTGGGCCACCTTAGAGTCCTGCCTGCCACAGGAGCTTATGTATAATGGTGGAGGGAAGGCCCTGTGAGGGGTCAGAGGAGAAGGCTTTTAACTGCTGAATTCAGTGAGGGGACAGCCAGGAAGTCTTCACAGAGCGGGTGATTTTTAACAGATTTAAAAAGGTGGCTGACTCAAAACAAAAACAAAAACAAAAAAAATCACTTTTCCAAGTTGTATAGCTTTTTAATATGAGCATATGATACCTGTATACTAACTACCAGTTTTAGGTTTTAAACGAGAGACTTGTACACATTAAAAATATTTAAGCACTTACAAGGACATTACATGAAAAATAAGTACACTTGGTTCCTGGGGAGGGAAAGGGAGGGGAATGGAAGGATGATGCAATTAGGGAGGGTGCCCAGAGGTCTCCACCTGTATGGGTAAAGTTCTGTTTATTAGCTGGGAGGTGGGTTGGCCAGGGTTCTTTATTTTTTTATACTCTTGATGTATGCAAAGTCTCATAATAATTTTTTCATGTCTCCTTCTCACCCTGGCCCTCCACTATGCAAATTCTCTTCCTATAGGAAATATTGTTGACGGTGTCTTAGTTATCTTTTCATGGATATTGTATATAATAATAACAGCAATAAAATAGTAATTACTTATAACACTTACTGTTCTAGCACTAAATATACATTAATTCATTTAATTCAGACACCAACCCCATGCGGTCACTTTTACTATCATCCCATGTTAAAGGTGAGGTCACTGAGGCACAGGGAGGTTAAACAACTTAACCAGTGTCACCCAGTTGCTAAGTGGTGGGGCTGATATTTGAACCTAAACAGTCTGGCTGCAAGCACTACACCAGGCTGTGTCCTATGTGGATCCACAATCACAGATTAGAGTTTCTATTTTTCATTCTGAAAAGGAACTAAGTAGGAGTTCACCAGGTGGAGAAAGTGAGGGAGGGCATTCCATGCAAAGGGAAGGCTACAGAGTGAAACATTAATTTCAGGACATCCCAGTCAGGAAGGGGAGCACTGGGAGATGAGAGTAGCCGAGAAGGTAGAAGGCTGGTACTAAAGGCCCTCAGACGCCATGTGCCTGAGCCCTTTCAGGCTGCCATAACAAAATACCATCGTATTTTGGGTAGCTTAAACAATAGAAATTTATTTCTCACAGTTCTGGAGGCTAGGAAGTCCAAGATCAAGGCTCTAGCATGGGCGAGTTCTGGTGAGGTCCCTATTTCTGGTTCATAGCTGGTGCCTTCTTCCTGTGTCCTCACATGGGGGAACGGGCAAGGGCTCTCCCTGGGGTCTTTTTTATAAGGACATTGACCCCATTCATGAGGGTTCCACCCTCGTGACCTTAGCACTTCCGCAAACTCCTCTTAATATCATCACAATGGGCATTGGGATTTCAACACATGAATTTCAGGGGGACACAAACATTGAGACCATACACCATGTTAAGGAATTTGAACCACATTCTGAGAGCAATGGGGCACCACTAAGGGATTTTGGGCAAGAGTGACAATCAAATTTGCACTTCAAAGCATAATATTGGTAGCTCTATGGAAATAGGCAAACAAAACCCAAGATAAGGAGGCCAGTTGGGAAGCGCATGCAATAATCAGAGTGAAAAATGATGCACTTGAACTCTATGGCAAGGTCAAGAAGATGAAGAGGAATGGATAAATCTCACGGCTCTTCAGAGCACGGAGCTGATGAGAGTTGAGGAGGAGGGAGAGTGAGGGGCTCAGGATGATGAGTTACTGCGGGTGACTGCCAAGCTTCTGGCTTACGGGTGGCAGGGGGAGTGGCACCATCCAAGGAGATCAACCCAGGAAGAGGATGAGTTCACCATGACAGGTTTGGGATAGCTTGGTACAAATGTTGACTGTTCGAGGCAGGTGTTTAGAAAACAGACCACCGTAGGAGCATCTTATGAACCATTATTCTCAAAGTGTGGAATGCAGGAACACCTGATGGGAATCCCTTGGAATATGGCTTAATGTATCATACTAGGCTCCACCAAGGAGCTAGAATTTCTGGGAATGAGGCCTGGGAATCTTCATCTTTAACAAACTCCCAGATGGCTCTTGAGGGTGCCCATAAGACCCTAATGGGAGTATAACTGGCCCCAGGAGCCACCTGTGATTGGCTGTACTCCAAAAAAGGGCTGATCATATTCTAACTGTATAGTCAGTTTTCACTGGATTGGGCGAAACTTAAGGCTGGAGGCCCCAGTGCTTGGAGCAGAAACCCCCTCACTTTGGCAGGCTTCACATTTGCACAGGGAGCAGCCATCATGACTCTTTTGGCAGCCATGGGTATGCTTTTGTCCTTCTGATTTGACAGTTCACCCTGGTTCTCCTGTGCCCACCCCTTAGCAAACATGTCAAAGCACCACTTGCAAGGCCTCTTAAATGATCCACAACACTGTCTTACACAAATCCCCTCAGAGATGAGCTGACTTAACTAAGCACACTCCAGAGTCCTATGCGATCGAGTATTTGGCTTGCTGATCATTAAAACAGCCCTCTCCTGCTTTCAACGGGAATGTCTAGAAGGCACTGCCATACGGACATGTGGGAAGAATGCAAGCTCTTTCGTTAATAAACACGTACTGCAAGGGACCAGAAAATAAACACAGGGTGTTCTCTGAACCTTAGTAGGTGCTCAATAAACATCAGCAGAAATCGGTTGAAACTACCCATGCATTGTTCCAGCATTCACGAGACTGGGGAGAAATATATTTTCCTGAACATCTGCTGTTATTTCAGACACTGAAAACCTGATGGAAGAAAAATCCACCAGGGAGTCAGAGGATTTTAGGATCAGCTTAGGACATCAATGAGATTCCTCTGCATAAGGTCTCAGGAACCATGACTACTTTGAAGAGATAACAGGTCTTACAGAGCCAATCCTGCAGTCTGCTGAGGTCTATATAGTTAAATTATCCAGGTGAATCAACCTACAAAATGTCTACGACTTTAGAACTAATATCAATTACCCAGAAAATCAAAGCCAACATACTTTTCTCCACACTCCAAATATTTTAGATGGGTTTCCCTCCACTTCCCTTATTGTTGGGATCTGGTCTCAGACGTTTTGACTCTCAGGCAATTGTTCATAACTAATTCACTCCTTTCTAAATTAGAAGGTAGCATGGGTAGCTCCAAATTAGCTGGAAGATTTCAATCTATTTGCCGAGCAAACAGAATGGCAGTCCCGCACCGCTGAAAGAGTGGATGCTCACTTAATAAAAGGTTAAGATGTTACTACTTATGTGGTGAGTAATTCTGTGGCTTTGATGGTGAATCAGTCTCCAGGGTTCCTGGGTTTTTCAAGGGCTTTCTCTTTGGGGAACCACTTTTTTTCAATAAGGACGAATTTTAGGGGCTTTCTGAAACACTTTCCACCATGGGGAAAGCATGGCTGTCCCATTCCTGATTGATGGTAGCTTCAGCTTTGTGGAAGGAGACGCATCCCGCCTGCAGCCAAGGCTCTACTCTCCAGGGACACACCCTGCCACACCCCACCCCCGCACAGCTGATTGGCCCATGCTTGAGCACCTGACCCCACGGCAGCCAATCAAGCAAGCCCTGAGAAACAAGCCTCCCAATCATGAGTTCCTTCATTTTCTCCCCCTCTTCATCCTGGACCTCTTGGGTCCTTTTGGGTCCCCCTTCAAATGCCTTTCTGGCCCTTCATCTCTTATCAGCTGTGCCATTACCTGGAAGTTACTGGTAAACTCCAGAGCAGTGCCCTGCCTGGAGCATTCCCATTTCATTGGGAGTTTTGACACAACTCTAGGATTTGGCCGCACCCCGCGTCCCGTCCTCCCCGCCCCCGCTGCAGCTGATTGGACATGAGGGTCACCTGACCCAAGGGCAGCCAATCCATGGGCTGGCCACCATTGGACAGGTAACATGGTTGGAGTGTTTTTCCCAGAAAGGCTGATGGTGCTGTTAGAACCGAGCAGATACGCCACCCCATCGTGGCTGCCAGAAGGACTCAGAGAGGAGAGGGGTTTTCTGTCCTCCTCCTCCCTCTTCCTCCTCGCTTCTCCTCCCCCTTCTTCCCATTATCATTGTTGCCGTTACTCAGCACGTTATCTGTGCTGGGCACTGCCCAAAGCGCTTTATCTCCTTGAACATCTTTAGTCCTCACAACAATCCTGTCAGGTAGGTACTACTATTATTCCCATTTTTCAGATGAGAAACAAAGAGGCTAAGTAACTTGCTCAAGGTCACCGGGTTCTAAGTGGTGGGGTCAGACTTTGAACCCAGGCGGTCTGGCTCCCAGGTCTGTGCCTTCTTATGCCTCCCTTAGAATCGGATCCTGTCAGAGAGGATCTGTAAAGGCCTGTAGAGGTCGTCTCATCTACTACTTGTCATACTATGGGATTTCACAGACCAATAAAAATAAATAAGCAGAGAGGATGGACCTGGGGTTGCCAGCTTCTAATTTCATCAAGAGAGGACAGTAGGCGTGTAAAAACCAAGTACTTTCTTTACCATCGCTAAAGAAAGGCCATTTAACACAAAAAGAGAAAGGAGGCCATAACCTCAGTATAACGTACAGTCCTTTGAACTGAAGAAACCAGGCCCTATGAAAAACTCACTATATTGACTTATTTTTCTAATTATGCTGCTCAGCAATTAAAACTGAACCAGGGGCTTCCCTGGTGGCGTAGTGGTTGGGAGTCCGCCTGCCGATGCAGGGGATGCGGGTTTGTGCCCCGGTCCGGGAAGATCCCACATGCCGCGGAGCGGCTGGGCCCATGGACCATGGCCACTGGGCCTGCGCGTCCGGAGCCTGTGCTTTGTGGCGGGAGAGGCTACAGCAGTGAGAGGCCCGCGTACCGCAAAAAAAAACAAAAAACAAACAAACAAACAAAACTGAACCAGGGTGGCTCTTGGATCGTCCCTGGCTCTCTTCCAATTCTCCATATTACCTGTGAGGAAACGGAGGCTTAGATAGAGTGAGTGACTTTGTCGAGGCCGCACAGGAGTGGCAAGCAGATCTGGAGCTTGATTTCAGGCTTCTTCCCTCCTGTGGCTGAACAGTATTATTTCCTGGGGTGGGGGTGGGGTCACCTCCAAACAGTGAGGCCCGAACTCTATGAAAGTCGTGCTTTCTGAGCCCTCAGTGGCAATGGTTTGGAAGCCCTGGCCTTGGGCGTGGGATCCTGGCTTTGCGAATGTAGAGTGTCTTCCGCTACTGGCCTGTTTCAATTTTCACACCTACCCTGTGAGGCAGACAATTCTGCTCTCATTCTAATGATGGAGCAACTATAGCTCAGAAGGGTTCTGTGCCACTTGTAGGCCGCCTTCCTGGAGGTTCCAGTATCACCTACTCGGAGGGTGCAACTTGGCTGTCCTGAAGGATGGACTGTGAGACCTGCCTTTCCAGGGGTGGGGCTGTCATTAACGTGTCTCCACCTGGTTATTTCTGTTCCTCTATTGGTTAGGAGGAAAGGTTCTGTAGTTGGTGAGCTGATTCGCTCAATATGCATTTACTATCAAACACGTATAATAGATAGGTTTCCTTCTTCTACTTCCGGCCCTAGAAGGGCCAACCCTATCCATCCAGCATCCCTGCTACCCTCCCCTCAGGTCCAGCTTAGCTGACTGGAATATGAAACTGGCTCGGACCAATGAGATTCCTTTTGAACCAAGAGATACAAAAAGGAGTTCCAGTAAATAGCAGATGCCTGAACTAAAAGATCATGTATCCTTGGATCACATCTCATTGGAACTGGAACAACCATTTTGGGCCTGGGCAAGATGAGAAGGCAGAGGAGGCAACAGAGGGGTGGGAGGAGAAGAGGAAAGATGAGAAGTGGGAAGTAAGAAGAAAGAAGAAAGAGAGTGCTGAGTCCCTCCTCCCCATGAGACTTTGGATGCTTTTAAAAGCCCCACTTTTATCTTGAGCTACTTTGAGTGGATTTCTGTTCTGTGAAACAAAAAGATCCTTAACCAGGACAGCCTGCTTTGGACCATTCGGGCTAGTTGTTGGAGCACAGAGAACTGTGGATCAGAGCTGTCAAGAAGCCCATGTTCCAGCAGGGGCAGGGGACAGCTTCTCCTGTATGCACACACTCACAGGTCCACATGCTACTGTGTGAATCTGACATCTTTTTATGCTGAAGATGGAGGCTCTAAGACTTTCTCCCAAATATGTGACCCAGAAACAGGGCATGGCTCCATGTTTGAAAAGAACAAGAAACTACATGAAGCCCAACTGAGAAAGCATTTAAAAATTCTATCAGTATTACCAATGTGTATTTATCACAAAGGATGGCTCATCCTAGGATCTCTTAATAAACATTAATCCTTGCTAAGCTCCTTGGTGGCAGATGAGTGACAAGCAGTAAAAATAAGAAGGATGCTATGTATCTGCCTCTTGGGAGGTTAGGTTGCTCCTAAAGCACACACATTACTGGCACCTGAGGCTGTGCTCTCCTGGTCTGTTTGCCTTCTGAATTTTACTGGTGGTGTTCATTTTGGTGCCTAGTATAACATAATGATAAGATACCACTTCTACTGTGGAATCACTACTGAAAACAATTGATCACCAGTCCTCCAATTCAAGGTGAAGAGCTGGACCTTCCATGCAGAATGTCTGTCCCCCACCTCCGGGCTACCTAAAGGGAGGTTGGCATTGTTTTACATTGACACATAGCTGTGGAACTCGAAAATGAGACAGGATTCTTCATTTCCTGTGTTATCACTACTTTCCTGAAAAGTTGGAAAACAAAATATAGACCAAGAGAACCACATTTGTCAAGAAAATTGGCAAAGGCCAATTTTTTCATGAAGCGAAAGACTATCCTTTATGTTTATTTATGTACATTTATGAATATTTATTAATTATTATAAATATATTTAATATGGAAAAATGTGTCTATGCCAACTTCTCTGACATCTGGACTATTTCACCCATTTATATCATGTATCTAGCACCTGTGGACACCTACATTTTTGATCGTTGGTCCAATGACTTCAAAGATTTTCCCTCCAACTGGTCCCCAATTAGATAGCTGGGGTACACAAAAAACTTTAAAAGTAGCTTCATTTAATGAATGCAAAAGGTTGGGGTCAATGCAGGTGTCTCCCATATTGTTCTAGTTTAAAAATGATTGCTGTTAGCAGGCGTTGGGGCTATTTTAAGATTTACATTATTTTTCATATAGTCTCCTTGCAGTCTGCTAAAATTTCAGCTTCACTGTTTGCCCATGGTATTTCTGTTTCTGTTGGTTTTAGGACAGATTCCTTTTTTCCTGGTGCTATTTCATTTGTAGCTTTATTTTGTTATGTGTATTATTTGTAGATGGATGCAGTCCTAAGCAACTCCCATCCCCATCTGCTGCTCTTGGGCACAAAGTGGATTCTTTCAGCTTCCAAATGGCCTGCCATTTATTGCTTTCTGAATTTGGTGACAAAGTGTCCTTTAAGATAAGCCAGATCAGCCATGCACGTGTCCTTAGGACTATTTAAAACTGGGAACTGAGAGCTACCTGTTAGTAGAATCAGGAATCAGAATATCAGGGACAAGTGGGCCATGGAAGCTCATATAATCTCATTGTCTTTTCTTAGAGGTTGGGGACACTCAGGTCAAGACAGGAGCCAAGGGACTCAAGGCCACCTGTTTGCCAAGGTAATTATAAGAGGAAGATACAGACAGGAATTCTTCCATGCACACTTAGTTGACAAAGAGCTACTATCACTTTGGGTAAAAGAGACTATAAATTAAGAAAAACGTCCTGGAGAAAAGATTTTTTGGTCTTCCGTGGGTAAGTGTTAAAAAGAAAGAGGCTTCCCTGGTGGCGCAGTCGTTGAGAGTCCACCTGCCGATGCAGGGGACGCGGGTTCGTGCCCCGGTCCGGGAAGATCCCACATGCCGCGGAGCGGCTGGGCCCGCGAGCCATGGCCGCTGAGCCTGCGCGTCCAGAGCCTGTGCTCCGCAACGGGAGAGGCCACAGCAGTGAGAGGCCCGCGAACCGCAAAAAAAAAAAAAAAAAAAAAAAGAGGAGAAAATTTTACTCTCAGCTGATTTGCTTGAGGTTTAAAAGACACATCGCAGCATAAAAGTTTTCATTTTCATGTGCATCCAAGTTAATGGTCTGTTGTAAACGCTTAACAGCTGCCCCTCTGCACAGTAAAAGCTGTGACCTGTGATTTGCCCATTTCTGCGGTGCCAATACTCCTTCCTTGCGGCTGGAGTATTGGCATCACAGGTAACATTGCTGCATGTGGAGCTGGGAAGCCAGGCACACAGTTGGCTCTCCGATGTCACTGTTTCTCCAGGTGTATAGTTCAGGGGCCACCTGGATCTTGATTTCTAGGCAACTTTCCAATCTCTCTAGTGTGATGCCTCAGAAAAAGTATGAGACGAGCGCATTGCCCACATCACGGAATGTCAGGGTCACTTGTCTAGATGGTCAGTAAATACGGATGGAGCCCCTACTATGTGTCTAACCGTGTGTAAAACCCGGCAGATTCAGGAGTGAACCAGACAGACACAGTCCTTAACATGCTTGGAGCTGCTGTCAGGCAGAATTCAACAGGACTCTTACCTCGTGGCTGGGCTATCTGCCCTTGTATACCTAGCCAGCTTTATAAAATAAAGCAAATGACTCTAAAATGCCTGGGAATCCCTTTTTTCTCTACTGAAGACTTGCAATCTCAACTCCCCAACACAGCATTTAGATGTCCAGGGATGCTGGAAAATATTCCCATTTCCAAAACATTAATGTAGATTCAATGTAATTCCCAAGGTAAAGCTACTTCCTATAGCATTATTAAGAGTGGAGGCATTTCCCACCACAACTGCAGGAAGGTTGGAGATCTCTTATTTATTATTTATTTTTTGGCAAATCATTTACCAGGGATTGCTAAATGATCTTTTTGCCTGTTGTTCTACATTGGTGTTGCTGGAAGGCCATGTCCCCGGTGTTTTGCCCAAAATATGTAGGTGCCAAGGCTGCAGGTGCAGATAAAGTAAGCACAGGTTTCCCTTGTGTGCAGCTTTGTGCAAAGCAGATTTGCTGTTGAAGCTCTGTGCCCAATTCAATTGCTAATCGGAAAGGGGACTTCCATCCTTGGGGGTAAAAACACAATGAAATTGCACTTGTCAGTTTGGACAGCAGGTCAGAGACCCAATCCCAGAACTCTTGAAGACGTGTTTAATGACAGTCCCTCCATGGCTATAACTATAACTATTAATAGCTTGTTGTTTGAAATAAATATAACCCCTAAAAAGAGCTAAGGAACTCTCACTGTAGCAGGACTGGGGGCCAAAAGGGTTGATCTTTTCCATTAAATGTATTCAAAGAAGCAACACTTCGGTTTGTGCAGGTCTGGGCTGGTTTGTGACTCAATGCTTATGTACAAATAATTGACTGCTAATAATGATTTGTTGTCGTAGCTGAGGCTTAGTTAGAGGGCTTAGGAAAGCAGGAGGGGCTTTCTACCAGAGGAGTCAACTTAGATAAGAGAGAGCAGTTTTAACCTAAGTTTAGGGGATTACCTGCTCATAGAAACATGCACTCCAAAGAGGGAAGAGATATGGGAACAGATGTATATGTATAACTGATTCACTTTGCTATAAAGCAGAAACTAACACACCATTGTAAAGCAATTGTACTCCAATAGAGATGTTAAAAAAACAAACAAACAAGAAAACATGCACTCCACTACACAGATCTTTCTAGAGACCTGAGTACCTAATTAATATTTCTAAGGTGCTTTCTTCTAAATTGCCTTTGTCTCCTTCAGATCAGATCTATTATAAGAGTTCGGAGGATGATGGTGGTAGAGGGAACTTGGCTGTTGAAAGTTTAATGGGGACACGTACGTGGGTCAGCTTATCCTGCAGTTCCTTCTTGATTTGGCTTGAGGGAGAGAAAAATTAAGAGTGAGAGTTTGAGACATTCCCCAGGGAAGGTGGGTTCTCCCATCAGGAGGCAGTATCTGCGGATGAACCTCAGGGCCATCTGGAGCTCAACTGTGAAGTGACATTAGGTGCGTATGCCTGGGTGTTACAGGGTACAACTCAAGCCCCCCAAACTCTGCCCAGGTTCACTGCTCTTTGCCCCTATATTTGTGTGGCTCTGGCTGGGGGCCGTGCTAGCTGAAGGCTGCCTTTTTTTTTTTTTTTTTTCCGGTACACAGGCCTCTCACCACTGTGGCCTCTCCCGTTGCTGAGCACAGGCTGCGGACGCGCAGGCTCAGCGGCCATGGCTCACGGGCCCAGCCGCTCCGCGGCATGTGGGATCTTCCCGGACCGGGGCACAAACCCGCGTCCCCTGCATTGGCAGGTGGACTCTCAACCACTGCACCACCAGGGAAGCCCTGAAGGCTGCCTTTTAATGAATGCAGCTGTATGCCAGGTACTGCTTCATTCCCACACACCTCCATGTTTATTCTTCACGAGAATCCAGGAGTGGTTATTGTGATCCCCATTGTAGAGATGAGGACACTGAGGCCCAGAGAGGTGAACTGATTCCCCCAAGCTTCCTCAGCTGGGAAGGGGCGGCCCCAGGACTCGAACGCAAGCCTGTCTGGCTCCAATACCCTTGTTGCTAACTACTCTTCTGCCTCGTCTTATTCCCAGAAGCTTGGGTTTGGCACTTAAGCAAGGGTCTGGCCCAGTGGTCATCACCCATGGTTGCACATCAGAATCACAGGGAGAAGCTTTTTTGAAAACTACCAATGCCTAGGACCATCCTAGATGATCAAATCAGAATTCTGGAGGTGGGACCCAGGCACTGGTAATTTCAAAGGGCTCTGCTGGGTGAGTCCACTGTTGGGCCCATCCTGAGGGCTGCTGGTCCAGCCCGGTGGTTTCGAGATGGCGTTTGGACTTCAGTTGTCCACCATTGCAGATGGGCAGTAGAGCTAAGCTGTGGACTTGGGAGCTCCAAGACCAGGAGTGGGGTTTCAGAGAATCTGTGCAGCCTAGATAAAATTGCCTGCTGAGCATCAAGGGGGAGCCTTCATGAGCCGTGTGGCCCTGGGTCACTTAGAAACTGAGTTTCCCAACCCGGAACACAGAGGTCATGCCCTCTCCCTCATGGAGTTCTAAGGACAAGGTTACAAACTGGTGACCAAGGAATGGCCCAGAGACTGGCCCTGACCCACGGACGTGTTGACCTTCACTTGCGTGGGGTTGAACTTGGTTTTGAATTAGTTACCATGTTCTAAGAATCATGAGATTACACAATTATACTTCAATTTAAAAAATCACACAATTACATAATAAAAATCCGTATTTCCAACTTCTCTTGGAAAACCGGAAGATGTACCTCTGCGCTTCAGTTTCCCCATCTCTGTAATGGGGTCTGTGGTCCGGTGGGCACAGTTAGATAGGGCTAAACCTTAGATTCCTCTCTGATGGGGCCAGCACCCCCTGGCCCCAGCAGCCTTATTGTCTCACACCAGCCCCGGTGCTCATTTGCTTTCCCGGACTGGCCCCAGGGCCATGTGCATTGGTGACCCCGACTGAGCGTTAAATTAGATAATATATTTTTAAAGGGGTAACCGTTGAAGTTCTTCTTGCCTGTATTTTGTTACTATTATTCTCTCTCTTGCCCAGCTATTCTAGTCCTGTCACCTCCCTTGGAATGCTCAGGCCCAGTCTTGCACGGAGGCATTCCTGGGGCTTTCCTCCAGCTTCTGCGATGGGAGGAGGGAACCCCTCTTTGAACATGTCCCTGGTTTCCCCTGAACAAGCTGCCACACACCAACTACCACAGTTTCCACCAGAAAACGCAGGGAGTGGTTTTCCCGGCAACCCCCAAGCTGCCGCTTCAGGTTGGCACGCTTTGGAGTTGGAGGCCAGAGGGGCAGGGGCCAGAAGATGAGGCAGCGGGCGTGGAGGGCAGAGACGGGCTGCAGGTCCCAGGAGGCGGGTCCTAGGGCCCCTGCCTGGCCCCCTCCCTGCAGGGAGGCCTCCGCTCACCCAGCCCCATCCTTCTGTGACAGGAGGGAACCACCCAGGGGCTCTTCCCAAGCGAAATGTTAATAGGGTGCCAGAGGATGAGGGCAAAGAAAGAAATGCTGCTCACCTGGAGAAACCTTTGCTTCTTGGGCTGAAAGCATTCTGAACCATTTATATTTATAAAGAGCACATTATATTTTAGGGGCACCAAATGAATAAGTCAGATTCTCAGCTTTGAACCAAGTCCCAAGAATCTTGGTTAAAAGCGCTCCGACAAATGGCGGCATTTAGAAAGACAGAGAGAGAGAGAGAGAGAGAGAGAGAGGCGCTTCGTAATGTTCTCTGACGGTGATGAGCAGAGAAGAGAATACAGTGTCACTGCCCCTTGGGGTGGAGAAGGGATGCGAAGGATTCCAGGTAGTCATTAATCCTTTTCCTAATCTCTGGGTGGGTTATACCTGCACTGCCCTCCTTCGGTAATTACCCTCCCTGTGGTTAAACATGGCTTGCCAAGGCCTTTGCTGTTCCTGCTGGGGTTTGAGCGTGAGGACCAGGCTGGGAGGCTAGGATGCTTCAAACTTGTGAATCCCTCCCTCCCCCTAACTGCCCCCACCGCTGACTCACTCAACCCAGGCCTCTATTAACATATTAAAGGCCTTGACCTGGAAAGGAATGAACACCCAGAGTAGATAACACTTCACAGTTGCTATAGTGGTGCTTTGTTATTTGTAACCAACCAGCCGATAGATATTTATTGAGTGCCTTTGTACAAGACGCGGTGTGCACACAAATTGCGCAGAGCTTAGCATCTTTACAGAATACTAGATTTGTGCCGAGCCTAGCTGCATACATAGAGACGCCCCAAATCCTCTACATGGGTTTAATTTGATTCCTCCCATTCTAGAGAGCTGTGCAGAGTTTTACAAGGAAGATGGCACGCCAGTAATTCTTCCTCGTGGTAAGGAAGTGGCGAAGGAGAATCGTTTTCAGTGTGATCAGTGGCCTCCCTCCGTAATTAGAAGTGCAGGCAGAATCTGTGTATGTCAGTGCCAGCGCCGAGGTGGGTTTGGTGGATACTGACTTGGTGATGGGTCCAAAGGTGATTGCCAAAGGGCAGAAGAGTAATAGGGCTAATGGAGTTGAGACCCATGCGGCTTTATCTTTTTATAGTCATAATATATTTAATGTAAACGGACATTCAGATTTATGTTGATCTATTTGCATTTCAATTTACATCCAGTGCACCTGCTGGATAAAGTAATACTTCTGGGGAGCAGAGAAGTGTGAACAAAGCAGAAATGATGGCGGAGGGAACGCTTTATGAGGATTGAGTTTGGGAGGGGGAAGGATGGCGTTTGTAAAAGAGGTGCTGCTGGACAGAGCAGAGGAAGCATCCTGGCTGGAGGAGAGCTGGAGAGAGCTTGGTTCCAGAGAACAGGGCATGGGAAGGAGACACCATCCCCTTGGGTTGGAGGACTGCCTAGCTGAGGAATTTCAGTCTGATTCCAGGGTTATGTCTGGATAAGCAGGAGTAGGGGCTGAGACAGAGAGAGAGAGAGAGAGAGAGAGAGAGAGCTAACTAGCAGTAGGGCAGGGCGCCAACCCCTCACGTGGCCCCCATGCCCCATCAGAGTGAGGCACCACCCCATCTCCTCAGCCTGAACGCTGGCCTCTCCCCACCAGACATTTTATGCACCCATGACATATAGTCAAGGATTTTGTCAAGGATTTATTTATTTATTTATCTATTTATTTATTTAGCAGTATGCGGGCCTCTCACTGCTGTGGCCTCTCCCGTTGCGGAGCAACAGGCTCCGGACGCGCAGGCTCAGCGGCCATGGCTCACGGGCCCAGCTGCTCCGTGGCCTGTGGGATCTTCCCGGACCAGGGCACGAACCCGTGTCCCCTGCATCGGCAGGCGGACTCTCAACCACTGCGCCACCAGGGAAGCCCCCGGCAAGGGTTTATTTAGAAATCAATGTGTGACAAGGACCTCATGGTAATGATTTTATTTCATGCTAACAGCAAAGCCCCTGTGAGGGAGACCTTCTCACAATTCCCTTACTAGAGGAAATTGACCATTCTGGTGATGCATCAGAATCTGATTTGCAAGTTCAGTGAAGCATCTGAGAAGGGATTTGTGATACTTTGTCCCATATTTCTAGATGTTTTGTCATGAAAGTCTTCAGATAGGAAATGGAAGTCCCTCCTGCTATTAATTTAGCTCATGTTTCAATTTACAAAATTCCTACCTATGCACACCTGTTTTGGAGCACATCTATGGCACGGCGGGAACTACTCCTTTTACACGCGTTTGCGTAGCACCTACTTGTTCCAGGCACTGTTGAGGACCTGGGACACAGAGTTGAAAAAGGCAAACCAGTTCTCTACCCTCAAGGAACTCATATTTGATAGGGAGACACACAACAAATAAGGAAAGACATAAACAAGAAAACTTTAGAGACAGATAAATGCTAAGAAGAAGATGAAAACAAAGTAATTCAAAAGAGGCTGGAATGGGAAAGAACATTAGCCAAGGTAATCCAGACATCTGACTTGAGACCTGAGGTCCAGAAACCAGGAAGGTAGAGATCTGGGTGTAAAGATTCCAGGTGGAGAGACCATCCAATGCAGAAACACTGAGGCTGGAAAAAATATTGGCATGGTATTCACTGGATGAATATACCAAGTTTACTTACACTCTCTTGAAAGAAACTAGGTTGTTTCTCACTTTTCACTATTAAAACAACCCTGCTATGAAAAAGTCTTTCATTGTCTACAGTACACACACAAGAGTCTCTAAGGCATTCCATGGGAGTGGAATTGTTGGGTGTTAAGGTATTCACTGCTTTTATATTTATGCTGTTGATTTTTCCCATCCATGAACATGATCGATCTCTCCATTTAAGTCTAACATTATGTCTTTGAATAATTTCATTATTTTATTCGTCACTTGCTGTCATACTCTAATTTATTCCTAGCTACTTCAGTGTTTTCTGCAGCTATAGTAAATGGTTCCTGGTCTATAGGAATGTAATTAATTTTTGTATACCAATCTTATAAGAGCATACATGCTGATCTCACCTATTAATTCTAATAATTTTTCAGTAGAGTCTTTGAAGTTTTCTATGTAGATAATCATATTATCATGACACTTTAATTTCTGTCTTTCTATCCTTTCACCTAGTGCTGCAACACCAGCTTCCTGCCCATGTCCATTTCTCCTTCTTACTTGTAAGCAGAATCCAAAATTATTCCCTCAGCACTGTGCCCAACTAAAAATACTCAACCACAAGTCTCCTTGCAGCTGGGAGAGGGGAGGTGCATGAGAAATAATTCTGGCCAATGGAATGTAAGTTTAAGTCCCTGGAGGTGAAGGTCTTTCTCAAGTAAAAGACCATGCTTTGAGAGAGAAGTCCTCTGGGGCTGCACTTCATGCCTGCGGTGCAGACATCAGGTAGCTCTGGCCGGAACTGCTTTGCATTTCTCATCTTAAGGTTTCCTGGACCACAAGGGCAATGTAAATTTGAACCCTGAGCTTATGAGCAGACAAACTGCTGTGGAGAATTCTCTGGGCAGCGCTTTTTTTTTTTTTTTTTTTTTTTTTTTTTTTTGCGGTACGAGGGCCTCTCACCGTTGTGGCCTCGCCCGTTGCGGAGCACAGGCTCCGGACGCGCAGGCTCAGCGGCCATGGCTCACGGGCCCAGACACTCCACGGCATGTGGGATCTTCCCGGACCGGGGCACGAACCCGTGTCCCCTGCATCGGCAGGTGGGCTCTCAACCACTGCGCCACCAGGGAAGCCCTGGGCAACGCTTTTTTATCTAGGACAGAGCAGACCATGTGCTTCCCATCTCCTTTTGACAATAGGTAAATTTCCCCCCGTGACCCATAACCCTTCAAGAATCCCAGGTGGGCACTGGCCTCAATTCCATCTTCCCACCTTGGGCAGGTCCAAGGCCTGTCTCCTCTCTCCACTGAAAACCAAGCCTCTTGGGTCCCAAGGTTGCCAACAGCCTAACGGCCAAGACCTCAGCCCCCACACACCATTCTGGTTTTCAGCTTCTTAATTCTTGGTTTTTGGAAATTTCCTTTTTTTGCAAGTTCAGTGAAGCATCTGAGAAGGGATTTGTGATACTTTGTCCCATATTTCTAGATGTTTTGTTATGAAAGTCTTCAGATAGGAAATGGAAGTCCCTCCTGCTATTAATTTAGCTCATGTTTCAATTTACAAAATTCCTACCTATGCACACCTGTTTTGGAGCACATCTATGGCACGGCGGGAACTACTCCTTTTACACACGCTTGCGTAGCACCTACTTGTTCCAGGCACTGTTGAGGCCTGTTTCTGCAAGGCTGGAGCAAAGTGGACATATTTCTTCATCTTCTATTTTGTTTCTTCCCAGTGTGCCAGAGCCAACAATGAGTGAAATAGTGAGAACGAATGAACTGTAGCCAATGTACCAACAAGGATGGATCTGAGAATAAGAGTGTTTTAAGCTAAAAAGCAAGTCACAGAAAGAAAAATACAGAATGATTCCACTTATGTATTGAAGACATGCAAACTAGAAGTATACATTGTTTAAGGACGTAAACATGTGAAATGATGAAGAAATGCATGGTGATGCCAAGCACCAAGTTCAAGGTGCTTATCAAGTTCAAGGTTACTTTTGGGTGTTGGAAAGAAGGGGAGGTCTAGCCCAGACTGGTGAGGGTTCTGGCAGGAGCTCCAAACGTGTTCCTAATTATTTAGATCTTAATTTGAGTAGTGGCTTCATGGATGCTCATTGCAGTATCCTTTATACCTTTTTATGTAATTGTGAAATATTTCAAAATAAATTGAAAAACCTAAAATTAAAAAACACATCAGGGAAACGCATTTGATTCCTGTAATCAATTCACAAATGATTTCCAGTTCAAAGGATTTTTAAGGATTATCTATTCCAACCCCTCCGTCGAATAGATGCTGCCACTCAGACCAGGAATGATTGAGTTTTTCACGGACACATAGCCAGTTAATGGCAAAGTCAAGACTAGAACTCAGGCCTTTCCTTACATATAGAACTGTTTTATAGAATGAGAGATCTCTGAGATTTACTAGTTTTGTAGGCTAGAATTTCTATTTATTGAATTTCTTAAAATCGTGATAGAGGGATTCCAAACATAGAAAGGAAATAGGCCAAAGGTAGGTGGCATTGAGAAAGTTAAGGAGAAAAAAACACATCATCATTTGGTAACATGATAAACCTATTGAAAGTTTGGCTCACAGGGGAAAATCCTGGTGCAGGAAAAGACACCTGGGGTTTAAAATTTAAGCCAATTCTGAGATTCTGAGGGTCTCTGACTGGGGTCAGAGGGCTGGATCTGAGCCTGGATTCTGCCTCTGGCTCACTCAGTGCACTTAAACGAGTTCCTAACATTTCAGAGCCTTGTTGGCCCCAGGAGCACAGGAAGGGGGCTGAACAATGTGCTTTTTCAGGTGAATTCCAGATCCAAGAGAGTTTAATCTTGGGAAGTAAGATTCAGTGGCTACCCTTTGCAACTGGGACTGGATGTAACAGCAGGAAAGATGCTTCTTGGAACAACAACAACAACAAAAAACAACTCTCTGAAGTTGATTTGCCAAAACTGATAAACATCCTCCACATCTGTTCATTTAGGAGTGCGGGGCCTGATTTTTCTAGGAAAGTCTATTTAGACCCTAACACAGATAGCGTTTCTTTTTCAAGCAACAAGAGTGATAAAGCATCTTAGTATAAAATCAATAGAAAGCAGTTTAGTTGCCTCTGGAATCTTCCAGGCAGCCTGTGCTTTTAGTCCCCTCTATAGGAAAGATCAAATGAGAAGTTACCAGCTTCCTTGTGTGTTTTAGTTATTTGCTATGTAAATTACTGAAAAACATTTAGGAAACCATTGAGAACTGGAAAGGGCTCTTCTCTGCTTCTGGCACCTCTCACTCCCTTAAAGGATGAAAGAAAAGGGGGGGGGGTATCAATTAAGCTAATTGACAGGGCTGAGGACCTGGGGGTTATTTTTCTTAAGCACTATGTCATTATTTCTTAAGTTTTGGAAGAAAAAAAGGGGAGTATGTTTCCATTTTCTCCCTGGAAGCTTTCTTCCCCATCTGTCATGCAACCAGAATGAGATGTTGCATTAAGAATGCTCAAAAATGATTGGCTATTGAACATGTATGTTATAGAAGAATATTGCAGGGGGAAAGAACTGTGGTTGGAAGAGAAAATGTTCTTTGCTGCAGTCTATGCTGGGCTTGGACAGAGAGTCAATTTCAAGCACAAGCTTCCTGTTTTATATCACTGAGATTTTGCATTTTTGCTTGTGAAACCCTGAAGGTACATTGCATGAGAACCACCATCATAATAATATCAGCTCTCCCCTTGTGGTGTGGTCAGTAGTATCAAAACCCCAATATTCCTAGTTCTCCCAACTTTTAGGTGTGTGGTACATCCACACCTC
Source organism: Mesoplodon bidens (assembly GCF_964165515.1). Lineage (NCBI taxonomy): Eukaryota > Metazoa > Chordata > Mammalia > Artiodactyla > Ziphiidae > Mesoplodon > Mesoplodon bidens. The sequence continues at coordinate 175,991,158 of NC_138177.1, forward strand.
CCTGCCTCAGTGGAGCTAAGTGGGGCCATGCAGTGATGTGCTTTAGACAATGAAATATGCACAAAAGTGCCACGTATAACTTCCAGTGGAAGATTTAAGGACCAGCATGACTGGTCACTTTCTCTTTCTTTCCTTTGTATGTGACATACAGGTGGCTGCTCTTTTAGCCTCGTCTCCTGAGTGGCTTCAATGAGCAGAGAACCCCTGTCTACCTGTATGAGCACGTGGCATGAGTGAACAATAAAACTTTGTTCTTTTAAGCCACTGAGATCTTGTCCCTTTTGTTACTGCAGCATATCCTTGCCTGTACTGACAGATACACACATATTAAACTCTTGCGAGGGGTCGGATAATACACTAAACACTGTGTGTGGATGACCTCATTTAGTTCATACAACTAACTTGTAAAATGGATATGGTAATTATGCTCCTTTTACTGATGCAACATCGTGGACACAAAGATATTAAGTAATTTGCCCAAGGTCAGGGAGTGGGCATGTGGTGCAGCTTGGATTCCAACCTGAGCAATCTACCTCCTGCAATGAAAATCACAAGGCTCTGCAGGCCATTTAGGGAAGTTGGAATGTTGCATATGGGAAGAAGAAAGAACATCCTTTAACACCAGCCTTTGACCACCTCCCCTCCAACCTTGCTCCCCCTGTGAATAAAGGTGGTGTGTTAATAAAGGCACTGGCTCCTTAGGACCAGGTACAGAATGGCAGGGTGGAGCTGCTCTGCCCTTGGGGAACAACCGGGGCTTCTTTCTAAAGGCAACTTGGAAAAGAAATCAAGAGATCATAAGAAATATCTTGGGACATTTTCTGGGGGGAAATGTCTGGTATCAACGTTCTGATCTGGTATTTATCGTATCAGAGCCTTTGCTAGGCTTTGTGGACTCAATGTTCAGTAAGACACTGTCCCTGCATGTATTGAGCATGGGAGACAGATAGAGATGAATGTGCACTCTGGGAGAACAGAGGAGGGCACTTTGAACAGCCTGGGTGCCCAGGGAGGCTGGATTGGGCGTCAAAGGGCAAGGAATGTCCTCTGAGCATCTTTAGTTCCTCCTCAATCACTGGACATAGATATGAATCCCAGGGATTCATCCAAACTCTTCCTGAAGCTGGTTGCATTTTTAGCCCATACTACTTCTTGCCTAAAGGAAAGCCGTTTAAAATTGGGCCTCCTTTAATTGATCCTAAAACCGTCTCTTTTATGTTTCCAGGCAAGAAGGGAAACACTAGTATTTTTGAATTTCATGAAGAAGCCTAAATTGTTCCTTTGCAGAGCTTTATGATTTTTATACATTTGGATTCTACCCACTCATATTCTTAATCACTTGGGATGAAAGGGAACCAGTTTTATCCCCTTTTTACATTTGTGAGAAGTTTCTTTAAGAGGAGGCCTACAAAGCAAAAAACAAAAACAAACTCAGAAAACCTCCAAACCTCAAAGTGGTTGATCTACACTGTAGTTGTTGAGATTTGAGATACTCTGAGAAAATCTAGAAGAAAAGAAAATAATCCCCCAACTCTATTCAGAAATCTCCACGCAAAGCATTTTCCAAATCAAAGGAAGATTTCGGTGTTAGTTTTCCAAAATTATTCTCCTTATAATGAGATTTTTCTTTAAACTTCTGATTTCCATTGGTGCTATCTGAAAGGATAAGAGCTCCCTTCTAACCTTTGAAAAAGCTGTTTCGAAATTGGTTGGTGAAAATATGCATTTCATGAAGTCATAAAAATAATGATCCTTTGCCTAGTGGAGTCTGATTAAACATGCTTTTAGACCCAATTTTAGAGAACCAATTCATTATCTTAATAGGCAATAAAGTGTACAAATATGGGTAGAAACCTACAATTAATTGTCTTACTAACAATGCCCGGGTAGTCCTTTCATTTAACTGGTCATCTAATAATTATGATTCCTCGTTTGATTTATTTGCTTACACAAGCAGCTCTAATATATGTAACTTTCCATGTTCGTATTTCTAATGTATGAAACACTCATAGTATGGCAGCCTCCAATGACCTGATGCTGCAAAAACGGGTGGTGCTTACGTTGAGATGGAAATGACTATTGCACAAGACCTATAATCTTGTGATTCGTTTGCCCCTGAATCGGTGTAGCCATTATGAAGCCATTTCTGTAGCAAAATGAAAAGGGTGTGTTATTAAACACCAAGTGTGACCCCACCCCTGTGAAGGAGGCCACCCTTTAATGAGCTGATACAATTTTCTAAGGGTAACAGTGAGCCACAGAACACACAGGAGGAAGACACGGCCGCTCTCTGTCCTCCAGCTCTCTGGCAGGATTCACTCACTCCAGGACCAGCCAATTTCACAGCTCACAGGTCAAGGGCGAGCTTCCCTGAGAGCAGGGCCAGAGGACCAATGATGCCTGGGGTACTGGGGCTGCTCTGCAGGAACTGACCAGTCACCGGTCAGGCCAAATTCTTACATCTTATTAATTCAAGAATGGCAGGCCTCTTCCTTCTCTCTGGCCGGCCACATGTCTTCATTTTACTGACCAAACAATTTTATTTTCACCATCATTTATGTTGATGAATAAACCCTCTGGTGTAGACTTTGAAGGACTTATACAACACCCCCAGAGTGTGTATTCATAATTCATCCCAAGTACTACCTAGCGGCCCCTAGGATGTAGGTGACTGTTAAATTCCATACACGTCAAATCACAGTTTGTGATAAAGGAATTTTTTTTTTTTAACCTTTTGACCGCACTGCGTGGCATGCATGCGGGATCTTAGTTCCCTGACCATGGATCAAACCCGTGCCCCCTGCAGTGGAAGCGTGGAATCTAAACCACTGGGCCACCAGGGAAGTCCCTGTGATAAAGCATGTTTAAAGTACATATGACACAGACCCAATAGCCTGATTAAAAATGAGAAACTGGGGCTTCCCTGGTGGTACAGTGGTTGAGAGTCCGCCTGCCAATGCAGGGAACACGGGTTCGTGCCCCAGTCCGGGAAGATCCCACATGCCGCGGAGCAGCTGGGCCCGTGAGCCATGGCCGCTGAGGCTGCGTGTCCGGAGCCTGTGCTCCGCAACGGGAGAGGCCACAACAGTGAAAGGCCCGCATACTGCAAAAAAAAAAAAAAAAAAAAAAGTGAGTAACTGAGGCTTAGAAAGGAGAAGGAGTCCCCCAGCTAGTTCTGAGCCTGTGCTCACTATCAAGCTCCTGACCAGCAAGTCACACTGGAGTCACCTTGAAAGTAGGTATCCTCTCCCCGCCCCCAGTACTAGTCTTCTTTCCTGTTTCTTCCATTTTTTTCTATACCCACTAGCAGGGCTGCCACTTATGTTTGGGCAGAAAAGCCATGTGCGACTCCAGATGGTGTGGACAGCGCCCACTGGAGTTGTGCAGTGGTGGTGACTCTGTGACCTCAAGCATCATTTCAGTTTGCCGCTCCCCTACCTGCCCAGGGTGAGTCAACACCTACTTTGAGCAGGAGGTACAGAAAAGTAGCTGCATTTATGTTAGTTTTTTCTGGGTGCTTAAAATACAAACTATATACATGGATATTTAGAGTTGTTGTTACTTTGTTCTTTTTTGGTGCACCTGGTATTTGTATTGCTGTATTCACAGGTCTTATGTGAGTAAAACAAGCCTCTAAACTCAGACCAGGGAGCCGCTGCTTTCCCAACTAAATTCACGCAGGCCTGGCTGATTTGTCAAGCCCTGCATTTTGGAGGAAACACCTTATGATGAATTGGAGAGGCTGGCGACCGCCTCAGCAGGCCTCTGCCTTGAAGTCTGATTCCTGGGCTGTCAAGGCAAATAACCGGAAGTTTTGACTGGATGCTCTCGATTTTCAGATGAAACATCTCAATGTGACAGAGAAGGCCACCATTAAAGATGGGTCTGAACAGTTATCTAACCTTTCAGCCTCAGGAAACGAAAACAAATGTCTTTTTCTCATGGAGTTGAAAATCGAGGGTCAAGAGAGTTTAGAACCCATAACTCAGGGGCCAGAAACAGACAGCAACACTTGCAAGAGTAGCAAGGTTTTAGCCAGATAGGAACTAGCTTTGCCCCAGGTGGACACCACGTCTTCTGAGATGCACAGAGCCCTCCCCAGAGCAAATCTCCCTTATTCTCCAAACACCTGGGCAGTTTAAGAGGCAGCACAAAGTGGTGGGTGATTTACTCAAGGTTCCCTGGTTCATCAGTAAATTCTGGACTGGTGCCCTGGCCCCAGATGCCTTTCCATATAGCCTCTCTGGAAAATGCAATTTGGGGATTCACCTTCACCGTATGAAACTGAACTTGCCTCAACCTCAATGTTTTTCTGAATGAAAATGGGGAAAACATACATTTATGTGTCCCAGGAAAGAATTTACTGTCTATCCACAAATCACTGATGCAGAAATCAGTTCTTTTTCATCTCTCTAGCCTCTAAATTATGTCAAGTGTCTATTTTGGCTGTGCCATTGCCATCTGGAAAAGCTGGCTAATTTGTAGCTATTTCATTTGTCCTTGGGGGAAGCAGAAGCATAAGATAAATGGTTAACCTTAACTTGGTATCTGTTGATAGACAAGTCCAGAACTATTGAAAACAGCTGGATCTTGGGAGTGCTACATTTGAATACCTCCTGTGAAAAGATAATTGGCTTATACACTTGAGTAGGTAGGTAGACACTGTGCCTGGGTCTGTTGCCCACTCCTTAGAAGTAATGCAACTTCTTGCAAAGAATTTGCATCTGATGTGGCCCTTAAGCTCCTCTCCTTATTATCTGATTGTGAACAGGGCTTTAAAGAGTGGAAAGAGGAGAAGACTGAAAAAGCATAAGCAGGGGCTAGAACCTCTCTTTATTTTTTTGCGGTACGCGGGCCTCTCACTGGTGTGGCCTCTCCCGCCGCGGAGCACAGGCTCTGGACGCGCAGGCTCAGCGGCCATGGCTCACGGGCCCAGCCGCTCCGCGGCATGTGGGATCTTCCCGGACTGGGGCATGAACCCGTGTCCCCTGCATCGGCAGGCGGACTCTCAACCACTGCGCCACCAGGGAAGCCCACCTCTCTTTTTAGATATAGATATGCATGCTTTTATGTATTATAAGTACACTGTGATCCAGAATTTGCTAATACATAGAGGAAAAGGTATTAAGACTTACATCAGGACAAAGTAAATTTATTTTCCAAAGCAGCAGGAACCTACTACTTAACCCAACTTTTAATATTTTCCCAATCTAGAGGTTACAAAGAGGCTGCCCACAGAAGTATACTGACTACAGGCCTGACTTACTTGATAACCCTGTTCTGTGTTTAAAAGAGTCAAAGAAGAGCCACGGGGCAGTTTCACCTGACAATCCAGAGTCTTGGCTGTACTGGCCGCATTTTGTGTGTGGCTACCCCCTTTGGATGCGGCATATCTTTTCTAGTTCACTATGGTCCATCGCCCAGACTGCAAACTCTTCCTGGCAGCCTGAATAACCCCGTGAGCCTCAGTTTGTCCTGCACAAAACGGGGTGATCCTGTCTGCCTCATTTAGATGATGTAGGCTCGTCTCAGAGATAAAAGTAGGAGGTGAGCACTTCTCAATGCAGGGGTGATTCATGGGGTATCCAGCATGTAACTGGACCATCTGGCATTCATCTTTAAGGCCAGTGTCAACATATGTCTCATTAAAAACCCAAAGCAAAACAAACTCCTACTCCAAAGCACTGATGCAAAACGTAGATTTTACTGAAGGTCTCTTGGGGACGATGAGGTGAAGTGACATCATATTTCACTCAGCAACACTTCCAGGGTCTGTCAATCCCTTTATTATGCAAAGCAATTTCATTTTCTCTAGGCTTCTCACATTTCCCCTCTCCCCGAAGCACTGCAGAGAATCCTACATAGAAGCTGAGGGTAGAGAGGGAGTTTACACACCCTGGAGGTAGGGGGAGTCCACTTATCCACATATAATTGGGACCATGGAAAGGTGACTTAAAATGCTTTCACTTAATGTAGGGGGTGGTTCAAAATAAGCAGTGGAGTGACTGTATAATTGGGATTGGGACTTCATCTTGAAAAATGAAACTAAAAATGATGAAAATTAATTTATCTTGCATTTAACACAATTTAGGTTATAATTGCAACTAGGCACTAATTCTTAGAATCAACAGAAAATGAATCAAGTAAGGATTAAAAGAAAATTCTGGTATTTTTTTCCCACCAACTAGAATACTCTCGTCCTTCACATTTGACATTCATAGTAGTATCATAAAGTCAATTTTGCAAAACTATCCAGGGGCCTTATTAACCATGGCCAAGGACCTCTCTTAATCCTCTGCTATCAGTCATTCTCTTTGTTTTGGAATGACTTTATATTTACAGAAAATTTGCAAAGATAATACAGAGAGTTCTCGTATACCCTTCACCCAGTCTCCCCCAAAGCGAATATCTTATAGAATCATAGTGCATTTGTCAGAACTAACAAATTAATACCAGTACATTACTATTAACGAAACAATAAACTTTATTCAGATTTCACCAGTTTTTCCACAGATGTCCTTATATTGTTCCAGGATCTAATGCAGGATATCTCATTTAGCAATCATCCTCTTTTTTGTTTTTTTACGATATGTGGGCCTCTCACTGTTGTGGCCTCTCCCATTGCGAAGCACAGGCTCTGGATGTGCAGGCTCAGCAGCCATGGCTCAGGGGCCCAGCCGCTCCGCGGCATGTGGGATCTTCCCGGACAGGGGCACGAACCCGTGTCCCCTGCATCGGCAGGCGGACTCTCAACCACTGCACCACCAGGGAAGCCCAATCATCCTCTTTTGAAGCATTTTTCTTAGCATCATCTTCTTCAATTTTGACTGGCCTAATTCTGCTATATCTTTGTCAGTGACTTGCCTGCAGTGTGATTCATGCAATCCTTCTACATCACTTTTATTGACATCATAAAATCATAGATCAGTTGAATATTTGCAATGTTACTTAGCGAGAGACTGATAGTAATAAATTGTTGTTTCATTTTTTGGGGTGTGGTAGGGGAACTTAATGCTAACGTTAAGCCAGATTGGTTTTCAATCCATATGCACTGGTATAGTCCTTTGCTTGTTAAAATAGCAAAATATTTCTCTTAGTTTTAGTAAGTAACTATGCCTGGAGTCTCCCCATCTCTCTAATGCAGAAATTAAAGGGTAAATTCCTGGCCAGCAGAGGGTACCCACGGCCCTGTTCCAGAGAGCAGGAGTCTGTTCTGAATGGTGGGTGGGTGCCTATACCATATTGGATGGTAGATATTTGGACTATCATCCTGGTGCTAAGTAAGAAGGGGGGATAATTCTCTAGGTGATCAGTTTATGGAGAAATATTTTTGTAAAATGAGAACTTTTCTTCCTTGCACCCTTATAACCCCTGGGGCTTGGAGCACAAGGGCCCCTAAACCTAACATTTTCTTCCTCTATTGCACACTCTCTCTAGTGATATCCTTTCCATAAAGTATCACACCTGTTTCCAGATAAATAAACTGAAAAAAAGCATACAAAAAAGGTAATTTGCCTAATATACTAAATAATTAGACAATTGAGCTGCGATAGAAAATTATAATTTTTTATTCTGTTTTCCTTGAACGCATATCCTTCTTGTGGTGAATGTGAAGCAAAATCTAAAAAAAACAGATGCCTCAGGTCCTCAGCCAGTCATTAATAAGTGAGCCTCTTAGCAGAGGGTTCTACATGATCCAGCTGGACCTTGAGGCCACCTCTGTCCCACTCAGAATTTCTTGCCCTTGGATTGCCTGGATATCTGTTTCTGTATAAGAACATTCGCTTCTTACTTGTGCTGATTCACATGAGTTTTCATTCCTTTCCATCAAAAAGGCTTGAACATGAGGGCGTGGCTTCTACCAGATTACTAGGGGGCTAGACATCCCCCTTCCCTGCATTGCACCCTTGAGTGAAGCCTTGTGTTGTCAGGACACTAAGGTGAAAATGTGAACTGGACAATTGGAGAAATGGGGAAAATGACAGCTAACATCTGAACAGCTCTTCGGCGTTTCGAAAGCGTTTTCAGCATTGTCTTACTGGGTCTTCCCACCAGCCTGGTGAGGTAGAGGGGACAGGAATTATAATCATCCTCACTCCAGGAGCTGTAGGAACTGAGGCTTAAAAAGGTCCAATGTCTATGTTAGGGCTACTGAAAATGAGCGGCAGGACTCAGTGGAATCCAAACTCCTTGATAGGTTGGACAAGTGCTGGTTAGTACCCATCAGACAAGATCTGCACTAGCAACAGGTAGCTACATATTTAGATTTAAATTTGTATTAAATAAATGAAATTAAATTAAACATTCATTTCCTCAATCACACTAAGTGCTCAGGAGCCACAGGTTAATGGCTACTATGTTGGACAGAGCAGATATAGAATGCTTCCATGAGGGTAGAAAGTTCTATTGGATAGTAATGATCTACATTAGTTCAGTGGGGTCCCTAAGGAACTTTGGTTTCCTGATGGTGGGAAAGGATTAGAAAGATCTTAATTTGGGAGCTTCCTCAAAATTTAGGCTCTGTGGCATAAAAAAGAATGAAATAATGCCATTTGCAGCAACATGGATGGACCTTGAGATTGTCATACTCAGTAAAGTAAGTCAGATGCAGAAAAACAAATATATGATATCACTTCTATGTGAAATCTAAAAAAAGGGTACAAAAGAACTTACATACAGTACAGAAATAGAGTCACAGATGTAGAAAACAAACTTATGGTTACCAGGGGGTAAGGGGGGGAGGGATAAATTGGGCGATTGGGACTGACTTATATACACTACTATATATAAAAGAGATTACTAATAAGGACCTACTGTATAGCACAGGGAACTCTACTCAATACTCTGTAATGGTCTATATGGGAAAAGAATCTAAAAAACAGTGGAGATTATATATATATATATATATATATATAACTGATGCACTTTGCTGTACGCCTGAAACTAAAACAGCACTGTAAATCAACTATACTCCAATAAAAATTTAAAAAAAAAAACTCAGCTCTGTGGAACGTTACTGTCTACATTCTGTAGACATCCAGCCATCGGCATAAGAAAAATGTTCATTCACTCATTCATTCATTCATTCAACTAATATATATTGAACACCTTCTATTGACACCATGCTAGTGTTGGGGAGATGACAGAGAGCAAGGCAGGTGTGGTCTTTGTTCTACACCTTTTGTTCTCTCTTTGTTAGAGTTCATGATCTAGAGGCTATCTATTGTACCTGGGAGATGCTAGAGGCTGGAAGGGACAGCTTCCAGGTAGAGGGAAACCAGATGTCCAACTTCATTTTCCCATGGAGAGACTATTGGTGCTCTTCTCTGTTTCACATTCCTGACACACTCAGACCTGGGCTTTCACACTCCCCAACCTGCCTGTCACAATGTCAAGTTACCATCTGTGCCTCCAATGGAGCCTGGCTCTAAGGCATACACATCTGGTAGCTATTTGTCTCTACTCAGCCTCTAATAAACCAAAATAGTACTGGGGCCTCCAGGAGCTCATCTCCTCTCCCTAGATACATGTGATGAAAGACATTTACACAAGCAACCCTCTTGCACAGGTGTACCCCTTATTTTCTCAATCACAAAAATATAGGTGCTTGAGAAAGAGTACAAGGACATTATATATGGATAACCTCAAATCAACTTCAAATGTTTTAAAACAGAAAGAGAAAAAGAAACTATTACTCAGCATTGGACCTTAGGTCATTAGTAATAACAAACTATTTGTGACCCATGTTGAGATGGGGTTGAAAATCCTGCTCTAGTCTGCACATCACTCAAGCCAACTGGAGAGGCCCTGTACAGCTGACTCCTTCTCTGGCCTGCTCCAGTTCTAGTTCAAGTTAATTAAGAGATTGTTTTGATGGGTCCAGAGAGCTTTGGTCATTCAATTTAATAAATATTTATAGGTCGTTTTATTTCCATCAAGTTGTCTTGGAGATCTGGGCTCCTGGTTTGGTCCCACAATGGGAAAGCAGGTTACCCTTGGTTTCGGTTGATGGCTGAGATCTGGAAGCCACAGACGATCACTCTCAATGTTGTGAGAGACAAATTGGGGAGCATGAACATTCAGGGTGAGGGGGTCTCAGAGATGTGGAACAGAGAAGAGTGCCAAGTTTCTCCATAGTGTTCAAGCAGCGGTCTGGGATACTTCTTTCACTATGAGGACACGATGGAATTGATATCATGGTTTCCCAGTGCATGAAACCAACACAGGATACCAGCCCATTGGTAATGTTTTGCAGGTCTGTTCAGTATCATTATTTCTACAGAGACAAGATGGGGCTGTAGGGGTGACTCAGGGTTGGAGATTGTCACAGTAAATGACCAAGGGGTTGACAGAGCCTGGGATGCTGGTGAGAGCGCTATTGAAGAGGGTGTCTCTGGAGTTCAGGCAAGCTGGCTGATTCATGAACTCTGCATAGACCAGATGACCAGTTAAGCAATGAGAAGTCCCAGGGAGGACAAAGAGTCCGTTCACTGAATGAAGGAGAAGGGGGCTGGAGTCAGAAGAGAGGAGCCCCAGACTCAAGATCTAGTTTGAAGAGTAGGGTAGTGTGCAGATGAGGGATTCAGGATGTGACTGGTGTGAAACGGAGGTGGGGGTCAGTGGGGTTGAAGAAGATGAAGTCAGTAATGGCTCAAAGGGGCATGTGGGACATGGCCTCTTCCATAAGTGAATTTCAAATGTAGTGGTGAAAATAATCAGAGAATCAGAGACTTTGAATTGTTTAGGTACTTGCTGAAGATTCCATGGGTTAGAGGACTTATTACTGGCTGCTCATCCTGGGAAACAGGGTATGAGATCCAGAGGGTGTCATAAGTGGCTGGAACTGGAAACCTGAGTATTTGGACACCGATACAGTTTTAATCGACTTTTCAAGGGTTATACACACTTGGAGTTGGATTGCTTTCCAGGGACTGCACTGGAAATGGACTGTCTATCTTTACTCATATATCAACAGCCATTGGAAATATTTTGTTGAGAAGCTGAGTCTAGGCTCAGAGGGAAAGGGTACTGTATGAATTAGTGATATCTGCAATAAATACAGGATGGAAGAGTGGGGTTTTCCTTGCCTAGGACACTTGACCCTTCTTGATCTTGTCCTTTTGAAAAGGGTTTCCTGGAGCAGTAAGGGAAAGGCTTTCAGGAAGGACACCTCTACCCCAGCACAATTCAGGCTAAGGGAAACCCATAATGAAACAGACTTTTGGGACCATCTATAAACTCCATGACAGTTTATCTTTGTTGGCTGGGTTTACAGCCAGAGGCAAGGATGCTTCATTGCAAATCTGAAAGACAATCTCTCCACTGGGTTTCTTTCATAACCATAATGCTTGTGTGTGAGCAGAATTAGAGAATAATCAAGATACAGTATGTGGAAGTCCCCCTTAGAAGATTCCTGGTAAAATATACCAGCACTGTTTATCAAGAGGAGAGAAAATATGAGTCCTAGCCTTCTAGAAATCTCTGTGAAAGCTGGTGAAACCTGAGTATAATCGTGAAGGACACAGGTGGAAACAGGGGCTGTGGGGTGGAAGGTAGAGACCATGTATGATGGATCCCCCTGCTAATTTTAAAGCAAAAAGTACAGCTAGATAAAATCTGTTATGGGTCTGAATAGACGGTGGTGTGAGGGAACAGCCACCGTATTGCCGACACAATCATAAATACCTGGAACCTTGAGACAGGATGCAGAGACATGAGTTTGGAAAGATTGCTGGCCTTGGAACATCGAGATGCTGATTCTTTAAAATTTTACCAATATCTAATATTCTGAGTCAGTTGGCTGGGAAAAGGCCACCCAGTCTGCCCATAGGACGTGGGGAGCATTCTGATTCCTTGAACAAGGAACAGGTGCATTTTTCTGCCTGTAGTCGCTAGACACAAGGCCTCTTCAATGTATCTAATCCCCCCCCCCCCGCAACTATTCTATGTCTAATAACTTGTCTTGAGGTATTGTGTTTATCCCAGAAATGTTAATGACTTTATAACTCAGTGTGAAATGCTCTGGGCATTTTTTGTATTATTAAGGACTCTATGAAGCATAAAAAAGGAAATGTTCTCAAGGTGCCAGCCCCCAGTGAATACTTAAGTCTCATTTTGGAGAAAGGAGAAAAATTAAGCTTTTAAAAAATACATGTTTTCAACTGGGAAAGCAGTTCATTTAAGCATAATGACAATCGTTGTCCTTTGGAAATAAGGTACAGGTCTTCAGAATGTCCCTGGACTGTGAATTTTATCTTCTTTCCAAAGCCTGTCTGAGTCATGCCAGAACTTAGACACCAGGAGTGAAGGTAGGTCTGTGGTTTTGGTGAACTGGGTTGAGGACCCTGGGCCTTCGGATTTGGAGGGGTGGAGGGGGACGGGACACTGGTTCTGGTAGCTGAGGAGTAACTCAGGGGCTCAGCCAGCAGGGTGGAAATTAGGAGCAAAGAAGGTGGCGAGCTATTTTAAGAGAGATGGGGGCTCCCATGCTCATAATCAGCTCAGCACCATTCTCCTTGTACCACTTGCTTGAAATCACTGAGTTTCCAACTTTTTTTTTTTTAAGCCAGGGAATCTGTTCTTTTAAGCCAGGGAATCTTGTCCTTTCAGGAATCGGGAAGGGCATGTGAAACCAACCGAAGTTGTTCCTCTGCTCTGGTTGAAATGGTGATGGGAGGTGGGAATCCTGTGCCCCCAGGACCTTCCCTACCTCATTCCCCTCTCCCAAGGGGAGGCTCCAGGGACCCTCAGGGCTCCAGGGAACACAGTTTGGAAATCACTGCCTAAAATACTTTGAGAAGAAAATGTATGTGAAAACATCTTGCAAATAGTAAAACCCCTTAGAAATCTTTTTGTCATTAGTAGTCTCAAAGCGTCCCTTGTTCTACTGAACAAGTCAGGTAGTTTGAATGATAATGATGATGATACAATCTTTCACAGATAAGGAAAGCTGAGAGGCTTGGGAAGAATAAATTAATCAAAGTTTTACAGTGTTGGGCACAAACCCTATCTGTGAAGCACAACCTTCCTCTGCAAAACCCCACCTCACCCCCTCGAATTTCCTCCCACCACCTTTCTCCCACCCCCCACTCCACCCAGAAGAGCCTTCCCAGCACCTGGACCTCCGGAAGCATTTCCCAGATTAAAACGCTGGCCTCACAAGAGTGATCCTGATTACAGAGAGTGCCTGAACTTCGGGGGCCTATCAGCGCTTGTGTCATTATCTGTGGGGTCTGAGAATCGGGTGGTCCCCAAGCATTAAGGTGCATTTAAGTTCAATCGGGTGATCTCATGGGATCTCCAGTATATAGGAGGGAAATTCTACAACTGTTTCTGTATTTGACAGCTTGGGAGAAGCTCAGCTCAAGATAGATTTGTTTGGATCTGTTCTTAAGAAGTTTCTGTAAACGACATGTTGAACAGTTGGCTGCAAAAGAATGGAGCTTGGGCTCTGTAGGGGGCGGGAAGTTTATACTCTGAAACTCATTTGTGCCAAAAAAGGGGAAAAAAGTAGCTTCTTTTAAATGCCCTTATCTTGCTCAGGAGGCCTGCATTCCACCGATGGCAGCCATGGATAAAACCTGCATCATCCCTGTTGGAGGTGGCTCAGTCTCTCTTGGATTAGAGCAGGCCTCTGGGGTTAACACAGTCGGCTTTGGGTAAGCGTTGGATTTTCCATCATGCCTCCTGTTCCTGCTTCCTCTCTCTGGGAAGTTCTGGGCAGAGGGAAGCCTGTCCGCCCTCTTGCTCTGGGGAAAATTGGTTTGCTTGCTATCTTCTGTGCCTTTGCTGGTTTCCTCGCAGGACCTTGGCTTCACCTGGTCCCTAGGGTTCCAGTGTTGGGAACTGCAGAGATGAAGTTGGTGCCATCTGGGTTTTCTGGGTGCTGTGCTGTCACCGACTGCTTAAGTCTGTGGTCGCTGTCCTAGGATTGGGCCAAGGGGCCCCACCTCCTCTTTGCTCTATTTTAATCCCACTGGTTCTCTTGGACGGTCTGGGTGGTTTTTTTTTTTTTTTTTTTTCTTTTTTCATGAGAGCATGTGGCTCCAGAAGGCAGCCCCTGGTCCACTCACCTAGATACCTTCTTAGGTCATTTTTAACCTGCTGCCCAAGTACTACCACGTAGGACACAGAGCGTCTCTAACACTCTGAAGTGCCCTGTCTGTGCCTGAGCACAGGACAGCAATGAGCCCTGGGTTCCCCCACCAGGACGTGTGTCTACTTCTTCTCCTTTCCCTTTCCCCCTCTTCCATCAAGGGCAGGCTTTCTCGTCCTATCTGCAGGGAACAGCCCCTCCCTCACTTCCACCGTCCTGTCCTTTCTACACCAGCTTTGGTACATCTCATGCTCTGAATCCAACACACTTGGATTTCTGGAATTTAGGAGCCACTCTTCTCTATCATAAAGCCTATATTTTGGAACCATTATCTCGAAATAATGTTAGCCTGTTGGGATATTGTGATTTATAATAAGAAATATGTATTTGGTCTTTGTCCCTGGTCACTGACACAGGGCTCCTCAAACCCTTGTAAACTCCTAAGTGATAAGACTACTACTAGAAGCATCTTTTGTTCTAATGAGGAGACTCTGGGTGGCTCCAGAATGGAGGCTGGTCACTAGAAAGGCCAAGCCATGATTAGAAGCTTGGGATTTTCAGCCCCACCTCCATTTCTCTAGAGAGAGGAAAAGGGGCTGGAAATAGAGTTAATTGATCATGCCTACATGAGGAAGCCTCCATGTAATCCCCAAGTACAGGGTCTGGAGAGCTTCCAGACAGTTGAACTCATCTGTGTACCAGGAGGGTGATGTACCCCTATTCCATGGGGACAGAAGCTCCTATGCTCAGGACCCTACCAGACCTCACTCTACGTATTTCTTCATTTTGCTCTTCATCTGTATCCTTTAATAAACTGGCAAACGTAAGTAAGAGTTTTCCCTGAATTCTGTAAGCTGTTGTAGCAAATAATTGAATCAAAGTAGGGAGAGGTCATGGGAAGCTCTGATTTTCAGCCAAGACGGATGGATGTTGGGATTAACCTGGGGACCTGCTTGAAATTGTCCCCTGAGTTGGGGGTCAGTCTGGTGGGACTGAGCCCTTAACCTGTGGGATTTCCAGGTAGATAGTGTCAGAATCAGGTAAATTTTAGGAGAGCCAGCTGGTGTTGCGGAATTGCTTGTTGTTGGGACCCCACAGACATTTGCTGACTAGAGGTGTCACAAGTGAAGTGTTTGGTGTGAGTGGTAAAGGAGACACACAGTAGGGAAGACCTGTGTTTTTCCTAAGACACCTGTGGACTAAAAAACCCCAAGCTGGAAATCAGAAGTTGAACAGTGGCTCTTTTGTTTTCTTTTTTCTTTCCTGTTATAGCAATTCTAATCTCCCCTGGAGGTGTTGGATGCTTCTCTTGAATAGAGGAATGATAATGTTCAAGGAAGTATGAGAAAGGAAAGCAGGTTAATATATTTCAAAAAATATGGGGAATTCTCTGTGGGTCCAGTGGTAAAGAATCCAGCTTCCAATGCGGGGGATGCGGGTTCGATCCCTGGTCCGGGAACTAAGATCTCACATGCCACGGGGCAACTAAGCCTGCGCGCCACAACTACTGAGCTCACGTGCCTCATTGAGAGATCCTGCGTGCTGCAAACGACAGAGCCCATGCCCCTGGAGCCCACGCACCACAATTAGAGAAGAGAAAACTGGCACGCCACAACTAGAGAAGCCCGAGTGCCGCAACGAAGAACCCTCGCGCCACAACGAAAAGATCCTGCGTGCCTCAAGGAAGATCCTGTGTACTGCAACTAAGACCCGACGCAACCAAAATAAATAAAAAATAAATAAAATATACATATAAAAAATTATCCTTGTTACAAGTGCATTAATAGATGAGTGGCAACCCAGATGGGGAGGGAAGGGGTCTGACTTCCTCTGACTGATGTTTCCTGTTTTGTACTTGGCACCAGCCTGTGAAAGGGACGGGAGGAAAATGGAGCCGATTCAGAGCAGAGAAGTGAAAGTAGGGGAGGAATGATAAAATACGTCACTGAGATGGATGAAGAAACTGGGGATGTGTAGCTTGGAGAAAAGGCTCAGCAGAGCGAGGAGAGCAGTGTTCAGATATGAGAGAGACTGTCATGTGGAAAGGTAAGAGGAGTGTTCTTCGTAGTTTCAAGGACTAGAACTCGAACGCAGGGACAGAATTAGAGTGAGGCAGATCGCCACTAAATGTGAAAGGAATTTTCCAAGAGACAAAGATGTGCCAGGTTGGAATGGGCTGCTCCAGAAAACCAATGAGTTCTCTTTTATTGGAGGTGTTTCAGGAACAGGTTGGACTCCGCCAGCTACTACAACAGGTTAGCTAGCACTTGTAAAGGGGTTGGATAACTCTTGAGTTCTTACCTAATCTATAGTGGATTAAAGAGGGTAGTTTCTTTGATACTGCTTCCATCAGAAGTGGGGGTCTATGTCCCTTCCTCTCAAATCTGGGCGGGCTTCATGACTGCTTGAACAATAGAATATGGTGAAAATAATGCTGTACCAGTTTCTAGGCTCGTGTGCTAAGAGACTGGAGGCTTCCACCTCATGTCTCTTGGGACATCTGCTCTTGGAGCCCTAAGCTGCCGTGTAAGTAGTCTAACCTAAAGTTACCATACTGTGAGGAAACCCAGGCTAAGCACATGGAGAGGATGCACAGAGAGAGACAGAGATGCTGGTCCAGCCCAGGTTCCAGGCAAGTGAGTGAAGAAGTCTTTAGGTGACTCTAAACCCAGCCACCATCTGACTGCAACTTCATGAAAGACCCCAGTGGAAGACCACCCAGTTGAGCTTGGTCAACCCACAGAATCGAGAGACATAATAAATTGTTTTAATCCATTAAATTTTGGTTTCTCATGCAATAATAGGTCTTGGCCCATGAGCGTAAGACTTCATAACTCTATTAAATACGTAGAAGAGGAGGATTAGACTTAGTCATAGGTGAATTTGATGAAATTGTCAGAAAGGTGTTAGCAAGAACTTTGCCCTACAGTATCTCCCCTGGCAGCCTGCCATGTTGCCCCAAATTACACAGAGAGCAAATCACTTCTGGTTGACAGGTGATCTCTTTCAAGATTTATACAGTTTGGTGGAGAGAGGAGAACACCTTAAATCTAATCAGCTTTCCCACACCTTTCTATAAAGTGGTTTTCCAGTGACTGACAATAGCTCCAGGGGAGTGAGGTTTTGGTACCCAGAATGAAAGAGGGAATGAGGGATACATGTAAAAATAAGGCTCACTATGAAACTGGTAGAAGACTGGAGCCAAGATCAGGGACATAAAAATGGAAAAGGGACAAAAATTATTCATTTACATCTTTGTCTACTTCAATTTGCCAGTTTTATCTGTGGCTAACCATGAGGGTTCTTTGTTCTCAGCAAACTTTGTAGCTTGCATGAGTACTAAAATATTACTGACGATGGGGATGATGAAACGTTTTATTTCCAGCATCCAATGGACCTGGTGCATGGCTGTAACACATGTCTATACATAAGGCCTTGATTCCTTGATCGATGACTCTCCAACATATGTTGGAATGGACTGCAAGGAGTTCCATATATGCTTCCCCATCTCTGCTGCAAAGGGAGTCTTCTTTTACCCTTTGTTCTCTCAACTGGAGCAGCTGGGAAAGGACTGGCTTGTCTGCTCTTAGGCAGAGGAAAGGTGTGGATAATTAAAGAATCAATCTTACCTACTCAGGAGAATTTCCATCCTTTCTTGCAAAATAGCACTGCTGGGGTATTGAAAGCCAGAGAAGGGAAAATGTTGGGGGCATTCCAGGTTGGAACTCTGACTGAGGAAATGGTATCCTAAGTGGCAGTTTAGTAGTGTTGAAGGAGTACAATTAATGATAATGATGACAATGGTGACAGCTGACATGCACCAACGGCTCACTAGCCACCAGGCATCATCCTACTACAGGCACCATCTCCCTGCTTTATAATCAGGCTATGTAGCTTTGCTGTGAATATCACAGCTCTGAGATCCCAAGACCCTGGTTCAAATCCCAGCTCTGCATCCTCTTAGCTGAGATGGGCAAGACACTTAAACTCTCTAAACCTGTTTCCCCACAGGATTGTACTGAGAATTAAGGGAAGCAATGAATATAAAGAGCTTTGCACAGAGCCAAGCATAAACATCTAAAAATGTTAGTTATTATATATGACATATTTTGGGTTCTTCATGGATTGAATTGACCTTTGCAGGTTGATCTGGTAACCCAAACAATATCCACAATCATTTTTTTCCCTCTGGGAAATGGCATGCTAAATTATATGTAGGCAAACTATGGCCCTTGGTCAAATCTAGCTGTTTGTGTATGACTCCCCAGCTGGGAATAGGGTTTGCATTTTTAAATGGATGAAAAAGAAATCAAAAGAAGCCCAATATTTTGTAACATGTGTAAATGATATGAAATTCAGATTTCAGTGTCCATAAAGTTTTATTAGAACAGAAACATGCTTGTTGTTTGTATACTGTCTATGGCTGTTTTCACCCTGCAATTGCCAGTTGAGTAGTTGCAACAGACATGTCATGGCTCACAAGCCTAAAATATTACTACCTGGTCCTTTACAGAAAATGTTTGTCCAACCTCTGTTTCAAAATGATAAAAAATAAACTAACTTCCAAGCAGTACATGAGAACGCAGCTTTCAAAACTGGCTATTACATCCTCCTCTGTGTTTTGATATATTTCTATGCACACATGCACACACCTATTCAAACACACATGCACACACCTATTCAAACACATGTCAGTACACATATGTGTGGGACAATCCAGACACATGTCCACATGTCTTCTGCTCTGACCCTGAGGTGGTTCTGGGTGCCCCTGCTGGGTGACTATCAATCCAAAGCCCATGTTATTTTACTCAGCCTCTGTCCAGCCTGGGTCTGTAGGAGAGCATTGGAGATAAGTGTATTTGGCCAAGTTGAAAATGGCTGGCGCTTTCCATACCCTGTTAGATCTCCAAAGAAATCTATGAATATTTGAGCACTTTCTTTATGGTAAAAATTTCCATTTTCTGTATGAGCTCCCTCTGCTAGAGTTTTAAAGAACCTGTTCTCATCACAAAATCAGGCACAAGAACTACTTATCATACCTATGAGAATCAACATGAAAAAAAAAACCCTTAGATGCCGCTCACATTTCTTTCGCCTTCTCACTCTTGGGCTGCTATTTAACTTTAATACATATAAAGTTTGCTGGGTTTTATAGAGTTGAACAGTGAAGGTACAGTCCTGGCAGACTGACATGCCTGGAGGTTAAAATCCATCCAGGTTTGCAGTTATATAACGAGCAGTTGCCCTAATCACCATAAGAAGGCTTTAAAAAAATATTGTCTACTTGAAAAAACTAGCACCAAAGACTTTCAAAGCTGAAAAGAGCCTGGTGATCAACTGCTCCAATCCTTTGTTTTTAGAGACAAGCAAATTTAGGGTCAGATCAGGGAATGTGCTTCCTCAAGGGCCCATAGGCTCCTTTGTGGAAAAGCCAGGTCTAGGATGCTGATCACTGACTCTAAGCCGAGGCCTCTCACCCTGCCCCCATGCTTTCTGGATAACACACTGATGCACAGAAGTAACATCTAATAAGCCATTCGGATAAACACTTTCAAAATCAAGCACTGCTTTCCCTTAGCTGTTCAATTTGTCTGACATATGTGGCATTTTTATTCCATCTCATATGGCACTGTCATGACCCCTCGGGTTCCTGCTTCAACATCATGGTCTCTGACACTTCCTGGGGCTGCCAGCACATTCTGCGCAGCCTCAGGACCACACATGATGCTCATGGCCATTAGATTTCTGTGCCCTAAGATCTACCAGCCCATCCTTCTCCTTGCGCTGAAGAGAAAGAAAGGGGTCGGGAAGGCAGATGGCATGTGCTGTGAAATATTTAGCTAAGCAATGGAGCTATGAGACTCAGCTAAGAAAGTGCCCAAATGCATGTGAACGCTGCTGGCTATGGCGCTGGAAAAGGACGCAGTGAGTTTCTCCCTCTCTGCAGTGATGTATAACTCTGTAACATTTAAAAATGAGGGTCTGATCTGTGTCTGTATCTATCTCTCTATCTACCCCTATGTGTATGTATGTATTTATATACGTATATGTGTATTTGTGTATATGTGTATTTTTGTATATGTAAATATGTATTTGGACATTGCCTCTCTATTTTCCTCTTTTCCTTTCTCCAACAGGGCACAAGCTCCTAACTGGGAGCTCAGGGCAGGCTGGAGGGTTGCCAGATGCCTGCCAGACATTTCTCTTCTTAGCTCTGCTTTGCCAAAGCTTAAAATCACAGAGGTGGAGAGTTTTGGGGAGAGGAGTACCTCTGAGAGAGAAGTGAGAGAGCCTTTGAAAAGACTATTCAAAACAGTCTTTGAGTAAAACTATTTCCTTGGACCAGAAGCAGAAGAGCATTCTGAGCATCAGGGGAACCGGCGCCCTGCTCCCTGGCAGGGCCCAGACCCAGAGGGGTGAGGAGCACACCAAGGGGCAGAGCGAGGTGCTTCCCAGCCTCACCACGATCCCCCAACCTCCATGTGTGGAGTGGGAGCAGCAGCCCCAGGCCTGAAGGGATGGGGAGACTGGGAGGATGCGTGTCTCCATGGCAACCAGTGTGGTCTGGTGACTCACAGCTCGTAGATGCTGGGGAGTCAGGGCAAGGACTGGGGGATGGGGGACTCTCCCGACACCTTGGTGCTAGGAAAAGACCTGTTTGGGTAGGGATAGGGGAGCTCTGGGAACTGTAGCATGGAACGGTCACAGTTGAAATTCAGCCGCTTGGAAGAAAATGAAGGGATTTGTTACTTCTTCCACGTCTGAGTCTGTGGCCTGTGATTCATTTATTCCTTTGACAGTTGAAAACCAAAAATCTATGTTTTCCCCGTGTGCTGTCCAGTGCATACTAAGTGTCCAGGTAATTGTGGATGCACTCTCTATTGTTTTGTGGTAGCTACCATCCGTATTCCATGGCTCCTGTGAAAGGATGGGCCATCTACATCAATACGTATTTGCATTTCTTCTCTTCTTGGACATTTATTAAAACTAGGCTTTAAAACAACACTGAGGGGCTTCCCTGGTGGCGCAGTGGTTGAGAGTCCACCTACCGATGCAGGGGACGCGGGTTCGTGCCCCGGTCCGGGAAGATCCCACATGCCGCGGAGCGGCTGGGCCCGTGAGCCATGGCCGCTGAGCCTGCGCGTCCGGAGCCTGTGCTCCGCAACGGGAAAGGCCATAACAGTGAGAGGCCCGCGTTCCGCAAAAAAAATCAGAAACAAAAAAGACAAAAAACCACAACACTGAGGATTACTGCATAATCCAAGATGCCAGCCTCTGACACATGTCAGAGGTTTAGATTTGCAGGCAAGTCTTCTGAAGGGCCTGCTCCTTGATACCTTTAATTGTTACCATTGTTGTCAAGTTACAGGAGTGCTAAGGTAGCGGCAGCAAGAAGCTGTATCTGCTTAAATCTCCGAGCTGAGCCCAGCTTTTATGCTAAAGAGCAAACTTGGGACTTCCCTGGTGGTCCAGTGGTAAAGAATCCACCTTCCAATGCAGGAGACGTGGGTTCGATCCCTGGTCAGGGAACTAAGATCCCACACGCCGCAGGGCAACTAACCCCGTGAGCCACAACTACTGAGCCCACGTGCCTCAACTAGAGAGCCTGTGTGCCACCAACTACAGGGCCCACGCACCCTGGAGCCTGCGTGCCACAACTAGAGAAGAGAAAACCCGCACGCCACAACTGGAGAGAAGTCTACGCGCCACAACTAAGACCCAAATGCAGCCAAAAATGCATAAATAAATAAATAAATCTTTAAAAAAAAAAAGAGCAAACTTTGTAACCAATAAGGCATTTCCGACATAAGTAGGTCTTGGATGGTTTGTTCCTCTAAAGATGGGATGCAGACCTTAGTTTTCTTTAAGTTAGGCCTGTTACAGCCATCTCACTGGGGAGACCAAAGCAGAGGTGGTGATGGCTGTGAAAATCGTTTCTTGCCTAATGAATGCAGCTGGCGTGAGGGCAGAAAAACTCATTGGCAAAGGGAAGGGGACTTCTGTGCAAGTCGGGGTATGAATTAGTTTTTATTTTTTTTCACATGTCTATGCGACTTTTGGTGGAGAAGGCCTGTATGAGAGATTTGAAATAACGGAGCTCAGTGTACATTCCTCAACACAAATTTACATCTATGTTAGAAATCTCAAAAGTGCACATTCTTTTCAAATTTAGCTGCAACACTCACTGAAATGTGCTGATGTCTACAAATATGAATTTCTTTTTATGGTGCACGTTCATCCACTTTAAAAAATGTGGTTTTTAGTGTACATTTGCCAAAAAAAAAAAAAATCAATTCTGATAACCCGAACCACAATGTAGTAACTTAACCTCTAAGTGGAGGGTGATGTAAGCCAAATACTCAGTAAACGTGCTTCCTTCCTTGCCCTGACTTTTTTTTTTTTTTTTTTTTTTTTTTTTTCAGTATGCGGGCCTCTCACTGTTGTGGCCTCTCCCGTTGCAGAGCACAGGCTCTGGATTCGCAGGCTCAGCGGCCACGGTTCATGGGCCCAGCCGCTCCGCGGCATGTGGGATCTTCCCGGACTGGGGCACGAACCCGTGTCCCCTGCATCGGCAGGCGGACTCTCAACCACCGTGCCACCAGGGAAGCCCCTCGCCCTGACTTTTAAAGAAAAGCAATGATTCAAAAACAGGATGAAGCCAACTCAAAGTCTGGGCTAGTCTCCTTCTGAGAGTAGGTAGTTCTGGGTTCTCAGTTCTCAGTTCAAAGCCAGGTGTTTGGCTGGTGTCTCCTCTGAGTTGTTCCATGGCACGGACCACAGTTCATCATCGCAGGCAGGAGTCTCAACTAAAGACAGCGCAGTGTTTTTAGGAGGAAGTTTTAAAGCACGATTTTAATTTCTCAGCATGACAAAGCTCACATTTCACTAAATGGCCTGGTCTGACTTAATCCCGAGTTCATCAAACCCAACTTTACTTTTTTGTGTGTTTTTATCAACAGTTTTCACTTTGAATAGAGACCATGAAGGAGCCAACCCGAGGACAGCAGGATTCTGAAGGGTTTGTCACGAGGGTGACATTTCTGTTTAAATATCACATTGGCCACGCCAAGTAAAAAGGGATTTGGCTAAAGCAGACGCGGGCGCCTCTGTAAATGTCAGAGTCCACGCTGACCAGCATTTGGGGGGCATCCTCAGAACCCTGTCCCTGGAGCCTGGTCTTTATTTCCACTTCTCCTAATGCTGTTTGAGATATAGGCCACTCCGCCTCCCCTGGCATTGATTAGCTCACACGACCTTGTGGCAGGGCACACATTAGCTCATGTGGGCTTTGCCTGTGGGCTGTGAGCAGGAGTGGGGAGCCCATGGGAGGCAATTTTCTTTTTCCCTCCCCCTCCCCCTGGAGCAGCCACCGCACATGTGTCTCAGCTCCAGCCTCTCACGCGGCCCTTCTCCCCGAGAGAGCACGGTGCTGTCCGAGGGAATGGCGTTGAGTGAACGAACAGTGTGCCTCACGCTGACATCATTCTGCTCCTCCGGTTTGGTCCCACGCTTCCTTTCAGAACACTGTTCATGTTGAGTTGAGACCGGTTAGGCAGGTGTTGAAACAAAACCACCTTCGGTTTTGTGCAAAAGAATCGAGGTCTGGAGGGAGTTTGGGAGGGTGATCACGTGCTGTTAATGGTTCAGTTCAATTTCATACAGAAACCAGGGAAATTCTGGGAGGTGGCTTCATCTGGAGGGAGGCGAACCTCAGCCAGACTGAGCTGAGCTCTCGCCCGGACTCCTCCAAGCCTCCTCCCCTGCACCACAGTTACGCTCTTGCTCGGGAAGAGGAATCTGCTTGGCTTCTTGCGCATAGGTGGTTGTCCTAGAAGCTGCTGCTTTTTAGAGTGAAGTACTTCGAATCGGTGTGAGCCTGCATCTGCTCCCCTAGTTCCGGGGTGCCTGGCATCCTGCACAGAACCGTCCCCAGGCTCCTGCAGATTTGGTGCCTGTTTCTCTCTCATTCTCAGTGTCCTTCCCTCCCTCTCCTGCTGCTTCCGGCTGTCATGGTTTTCCATTCCTCTCAGTCTTGATGTGTCTGTCTCTTCTATCAGGCTGTGGCCACTGGTGGGAAGAAACCACGCGGATCATGCCGTGGTCATCTATATCCCCGTGTTTCCAGCCTGGCCGTACCAAGTCCACCATACTGCTGTCTGTGGAACGAACAAACGCCAGGCCTGGACACCACTAGAACTTGTGGCATCTACGGGCCACACTGGAGCACCATCTGAAGTTCTCTGCCTCCGTCTTGTCTTCTTGTCATCAGGCTGTTCACGTCACTATGTCCTCTCTCACCCCATTTGCACAGCATCTTTCTGTTACCACCTGTGGTACAACAGAAGAGAAACCTGTGTTGGATACCTGGGCCCACGGAAAGCATCCATGCCATCCTGTGGCTCTTCGTGTACCTGGGAACGCTCTATGGCTCCAGCTTCATGCTCGGCACAGGGAATCCTTTGAGACTGTCCCAGTCCCATCCACTCCTCGCTCAGACATTTCTCCTGCTGCTGAGTCATGCCAGATGCAGGGGACTCCAGGGTCTTCCTGGTTTTCTGAGCTCCATCTGTGGGCTGGTTTGCCCCCAACTCTCTGAGGCTCCCAGAGTGTTCCCCCTGATTAGGGGCCCCCTGGCACCCACATGTTCTCTGCTTCCCCTCTTACTCTTTCCTCCTCTGGATGGTAGGATGTTCACCACTGAGGTTTCCATATCTTTTGTCTTGTGCCCCGGCCTACGCTCTTGAAATTCAAAGGTCAAAAATAGAATCGGCTTTGTCCCAGGTCCGCTTTCCCCAGGGGCACTGAACGCTATGGGGGTGGGAATACCTGGGGGAGGGGCAGAGCCTCAACTGATGACAGACACCTGCGGGGTATCTGTCGCTCGGCACACTCAAGTCCCCGCTGTTTCTGCTGCTCTCGGATGCTTTTCCTCGACACCTGCCTTTTGCCTCCTTTTTTCTGCGACTGTGTCATGCTTCCCACATTTCCGCCCCAAAGAACTGGCCTTTGAGGCCAGGTAATGCAAAGGAGAAGCCTCCTTTTTTTCCAAAC
The DNA here is from genome assembly GCF_964165515.1 of Mesoplodon bidens. Classification (NCBI taxonomy): domain Eukaryota; kingdom Metazoa; phylum Chordata; class Mammalia; order Artiodactyla; family Ziphiidae; genus Mesoplodon; species Mesoplodon bidens. Next base: position 176,016,308 of record NC_138177.1, read on the forward strand.
TACTAAACCATGCCTCCATCCTATGCACGGCCCCTCCTCTCCTCCATGGAGTTCATCTTGAGCTGTGCAGCCAGGGGCTCTTTCTTTGACTCTAGAAACTTTTTGTTGTTTATTATTTAACCATACAATGAATTTCCAGTTATTTAGAACTACAGCCAGTCAGAGCTGAATGGGACTCAGAGGCTCAGATTATTTCGAATCTCCACCTCCCTTATCCCCTCTTCTCCATTTTGTGGCTAAGAAAATACTGCTCAGAGGGACAAGATACCTGCCAAGTTTGTATAGGGTCCCAAGACCAAGAGGATCACAGAAGGTGATCAGCATAGGTGATGTTTTACTTCCATACCTCCTTCCGGCAATTTTAGCTACAGCATGTTCCAGCATAGTTACAGCATAAAAGCACCTGTGTTGGCTTTCAAAATATGAATTACTAGCATTTATTGAACACCTAGTATTTGCCTAGAAGTGTGAATAACTCTCAAACTAGAGTCTATCTGTGGAGCCGCCTGATAACCCCATTTTACTGATAAGGACACAGAGGTTGGCCCAAGGACAGGCAGTAGGCACACACGGGAAGCAGGACTCGAGGCCTGGTCTGTGCGACTTCAGGGCTGGAGTTCTCACCAGCGACATCCTACAACAGCAATAGAAGGACTGCATTGATCTGCCCAAATATGGTAGATCAAGAGATGAGAGCAGGTCATCTCTTCCCTAGAAAATCCATCGCTTGGAACACTAACAGGCTTACATTGCTAATGCTTTCTCACTTTCCCTTTAAAAATGCCTTCCAGTAGACTCCAGCTTTCTGATAATGACAGATATTTACTACACCATTGGTAGCTGAATAAGCTAAGGCCAGAGCGGCTAAGTGGCTTGTTCAAGGTCTTACAGCCAATCAGTGGCAGATCTTGGACCCGAATCAAGGACTCTGATCCCAAATAGAGTGAGTTAAAGAACCTAAAACACCCGTCACTAGTTCTGGAGCACACAGTAGGTGTTTGGCAAAATTAGCTTCGTTTCCTTCTCTCTTCTTCCCTCACATGGTTCCCAAGGGCTGAGCACACGCTTACAGTTAAAGCAATCTACATTCTCTGCATTGTTTTAGGCAATGAAAAAATGTGAAGCCATCCAGCCACTTTGCTGCTGTTGAAAAATAATCACTGGATGATGGTCCCCTTGGCAGCTCTCTGGGCCTGGTATTTAAGCAGCATCCAGTTCCAAAGAACTGCCCTTTAAAAGGAGATTAGAATTGCACATCCACCATGTATGAGCTGGAAGATAAACAAATGTTCTTTTCCACCCAAATATTTCCAGCTTTTGCTTTAAGGTATTTCTCATGATTGGAGCCCAACATGTTCTATATGCAGAAGTGGGAAAGCTTAAGCTCATACTGTGAACCACAAACTTCACAAAGGCAGTTCACTATTGGTTCCTGAATTAGCCTTTTGGTTGCAAGTGACAAGAACTGAGCACATCATCACAAGGGGTTTTTATTGGCTCATTCGTTGAAAAGTTGGGATAGCCTTAGCTTCAGGTATAGCTGGATCTAGGGGCTTCAACAATGTCTTTCTCTCCTCTCTCTCTTTCTGCCTGCTTTCTGGCTTTCTGCCTGCTTTCTTCTGTGTTGGTTCACTCTCACAGATGCTCTCCCTCATGGTGGCACGATGGTCACTACCTACAGTAGCAACATGAGTACCGTCCACCGGCCAGGCAACTCCCAAAGGAAAAGAGAGCTCTGTTTCCTAACAGCTTGTATAAAATCACAGACTTGATTCTCATTGGCCTGACTCAGATCACATGATCATCTCTGAGCCAATCACTGTGGCTAGGGGAGGGAAAACACTGATTGGTCAGGCCTGGGTCATGTGCCTCTCTCTGGATCCAAGTGGTGGGGTGGGTCCGCTGAAACCGCTATGACCTTGCTAGGAAGCAAGGCTGGTTCCCTCAAGTGAAACCAAAATTCTGTTTCCAGAGAAATAGTGAATGAATGCTTGGCAGGCAGAACAACAGATGACCGCTGCAATTAGATTCCTTACTTCTCAGAGAACACAGATGATTCCAAAAACAATTTCGCTGACTGCTTTTTCTCACCGAGAAAGTCATGTGCAGAAATTCAAGGGGATGGAAAGAAGAGGAAGCCTGGTCCCCGTTAAGAAAATAGAGCTGTGGCTGGGAGAAGTTAAGGAACTAAGAGATAAGGACAGATTCGTTTCTCTTCCTTGAAAATATGAAGGTGAGATGGCACAGCACCTGTCCTCAGGGACCTGCTGACTGGGAACAGTCAGAGCCGCAAACGTACAAGACAATATACCTCAACACAACTAAATTGCTTTAACATCAGTCACTCTCTCCTAAGCCCTTTATTCAGTGAATGTTGAGGGTGTACTGTGTGCTCAGGTGCTGTTTGGGCCTTAGGGATCCAGGGCTAAAGACAGGCAGAAGAAGGCAGACACGATTCCTGCTCTCGGAGCTTACGTTCCAGTTGGAAGAGAAAGAAAACAAACAAGGGAGCCAGTTCGTGAGCAGAAGCACTTCATATACGTGTGACAACTGCCTGGAAGAAAGTAAAGCAGGGTGACATGTAAGAGAGTGACTGGAGATGGAAGTGAGGGGCCCTTTGGACAGTCAGCAAAGACATCAAGGGGAGGTAACAGCTGAGACTTAAGAATAAACAGCCAAGAAGACCCCATGGAGATGAGGGCTCCAGGCAAAAGCCCTGAGGCAGGAATAGGTGCCCTGTGGTTGAGGACCAGAAATAGGGTCAACTGACTGGAGCAAGGTGAGTGGTGAAAGCAGAAGAACAAAAGGACAGAGAGGAGGTAGAAGCCAGATCCTACATGGAGGATTCTGCTTCTGAATTTCCCTAGTGCTTTATTTACGGGCATGTTTTGTTGCCACATGCAGTAGCATGCAGGGAATGAGAGCCAGTTCCGCGTCTGATTCAGACAAGGTTAGGTCCGCCCCCACCTCTCCTATGGCACTCACACTGCCTGGCATCTACCAGACACTCCGTGAGTACTTCCTATAGTGAGAGAGTGTGGTCCAGTGGAAAGGACTGGGTTAGAATCCTGGTTCTGCCACCTTGCAGCTGAGGAACACTGGACAAATCGCTTAAACTCACTGGACCTCTCATCTGAAAGTCAGATAATATGGATCTCATAGAGTGTTTTCAAAATGAAGCAAGATCATGTGGGAGAGAATTCATAGTGAAAGCTCTTTCATGAAATAGTAGTTTTTCTTCCTGATTTCACTGACAAGAATGGGAGTTATGGCCTAGCGTCAGGTGGGTTTGGTGAAAAATCTGCCTTCCTAATTTTTGCTCGTTCTAGAAGACTGCACACATGGGGATATCAGCTTGGAAATGGAGCCTAGTGGGGAATAAAAAGTATAAAAAGAAGGTAAGAAGATCAGAATGGCGCAGTGTACACCTGAATGATGACAACAGCAAAAGCAATAATTACCTTTGGCTCACACTGGGAGCCAAGGATGGGCTAAGTCTTTCTGTATGCCATCTGATATAAGCCATCAACATGAAACAATGGCCCTAATCAAACATCAACCCTATCAGACAGGTTGGTTTGTTAGTCCCATTTTATGAAGGAGATTCAGGAAGGAGCCACAGGAAGATGAAACCACCTGTTAAGACCATATAACTAACTAGTAAATGGTTGCCCCTGTCCTACCCTGACTCCTTAGGTGAAATTATTAATATGGGCACAGGTCCTTGCTATGTTTTTGCTTTTTTTTTGCCTTTGCTCAGATGGTTCTTATTCCTCAAAAATCCCAATGTCCTCTGACTTCAACTGGTTAAAGAGGCAGCATCTTCCAATGAGGAAATTAATGATACTGAACCTCAAAAAAATTTTTTTAAGGAATGAAAGACACCCCTAAGAATGGTTTCCTAATTGTAGCAACCTGCTACATTAACGCTGAAAAACTCATTTACAATTTGGCTATTAAATGACAAACCATTTACCACCATTTTTATTGCTTTATATTCCCTGACAAATTTATTATGTAATTACCTTGCATAACAGTATCATTTTAGGATGTAAAGTTGAAATAAGGTCCCTCTTTTAAAATGCTTACTATTATGTGTTTTCAATATCTAGTTTATATAAAATATCCGGCATTGAGAATGAAATTTTCTCTTTTGTTAACCAGGGATCAATAAATAGGTTTGTCATCCCTTATTTTATGAATTTGATTCTCTTTTGCCCTCTGCAGCCCATTAGAAAGAGGGAAAAACTGGACCTAGAGGTTGCCCATTATTCAGCTTGGCAACTCACTCGTTGAAAACAACTGGGGATTATGAAAATGGCTACTATTCCCAGCCGCTCAGTGAGTCTGGGCCCAGGTTTAAACAGAAGCATATCCACAAAAGAATGGGGATATTATGGGTGACTTGAACAATTTCTCCCTGCTGCTGCTTTTGACTGTGGGAGTCAGAGAAATCTCCCAGACAAGGATTGGAGGTGGGGCGGGCAGCTGCTAGCACAGAGGCATAAGACAATAAGATACATACAATGCCCTAAGGAGAAGCCAGTTCACACCAGTACTCCTTTTCCTAAAGGCAGAAGAAATTGGACTTGTTTCCAAGGGAAAGGGGCAAAGGAGTGAGCCTGGAGAGGTGCCCAAGGAGGCTGGCTTTCGCATTGCTGTGGATAACGAGACAGGGGAATCAAACCGTAAAGAGATTTTTTCTAAGTAAACTCAATCACATGTGATATTTTCTTCACTTTTTTGTTCCTAGGGCTGATTAGGAAGACAACCTGGGGAGGACTGCACTCCAAACCCACCTGCTTTTCAGTCCCAAGAAAGAGAGGTATGCTGCTTCTCTCAGCAGGAAAAGAAGAGTCTGCCTGATTACCTATGTAAGGTGTCTTTGGAGAGTACGGTCTCGATTGTCAGATCTGAATAAACTTGTACCTCTTTGCAAATACTGTCATGAATAGGAATAAGACAATCTGCCATGTGACTTTATCTCTGTCTTAATTTCTCTCATAAGCTCAGACAGGTGGAATCTGGGCAGAGAATGTACCACTAAGAGTTGGAAGAATGGCCAGCAGGCCCTGGCTTGCTGTGTGACCTTGGTTGGGTAGGAGCTTGCCCTTCTCTCAGGCTGTTTTCTTGCCTGTGAAATTAGGGGACTGGGGCTGATGGGTGCTCAGTAAGCCTTTCCTGAGTCAATGATTCATAGCACGCTGATAGTCCAATGTCCTGAATCTTCCTATGCAGCTAATTCAGTGGTTTTCAAGGGGGCGTTCTCAGTGCCACCCAGGGGACATTTGGCATTGTCTGAAGACAGTTTTGGTTGTTACGCTGAGTACAGAGTGCTACTGGCATCCTGTGGGTAGAGGCCAGGGACGCTGCTTAACATCCTGCAATGCACAGGACAGTCCCCACAGCAAAGCATTATCTGGCCCCAAATGTCAACAGTGCTGAGTTTGAGAAACACTGCCTTAAACCATCCATTAGACATAAACTCACATCATCCCTCCAAGTCAAATGCATCCATAGGAGACTCCTGGGTAAACTTCCTCCCCATGCCCCCTGAACACACAACAAGTCATCCTAAGCGCTATGTCTGTGCGAATTCCTAGGGGGAAAGACACTCCATGAATCTGGTAGCACCTGGGCCGAAAACTTGATGTTAACATGCATTTGCACCAGTAGGGAGACAAGCAGAGTGCCCTCCATGTTTTCTCTGGGAGGAAAAGTCTGTCTTGACCTCCCTTGCTGCCCCCTGAAGAATTCTTCTGTGGCCGCCCCCAGCTTCCTGAGTTATGCAGAGAGGGTAAACAGCTTTGTTTCAGTCTTCAGAATTCTAGTGTTTAAACGAATGTATTTATTTGGGCTGAACGCAGTCTTCCACCCAGAACATTGTGAATCTTTCTTCAGGAGCCCAGAGTGAAATCAGCCTCCCCAGTCTGGCGTTTAATATGGGATCGTAGAAGCCGCTGGTTTCTACCCTCTGCATTAACAAGACCTGACTTTGTGGATCATTGAATATTTATCCAAAATATTTGACACACATACAATGACATAATCGCTCAGTCCCTTAGCCCGACATGGTTGCATAAGCACCTACCAGCTTTAAAAATCTACATTTTTCAGAATATGTTGTCAGTTAGTATAATGTATTCTGGAGCATAGATTTCTTGCCAAAATAATTCCGCCGGGCGAATGATAAATGTGTTGTGATTATTTCTTCTGCTTTTGTGAAAGCATACAGTAGGGATAGTGTCTCGAAAGCAACACACAGACCAGAGGAACACAGTGCTTCTTTGTTCGGTTCTGCCATATTTAGAATTCGTTCCCTAAATTCTTTCCTCAAACTCTCTTTTACTAGTTGCTACTCCCTGAAGGGACTGGTGCTGGCAATGGGAGGCTGTGTTCAGCTAATCAGTTCTTCTTGGCTCCAGTATGTGTCTCTTTTAGTTAAGTCCACAAGAACTTAGTGAACTGCTGTGTCTCTCCTGGTAAAGGTCATTGTAGCTCAGGTTTTAAAGTAATCTCATCTTTCAAAACTGGCTTGACACATGGAAAAATCCAGAGCCCCAGATGTCTGCTATTTCTGGCTTCTTCCAGGGTAAATGGGAATGAATATCACATGGAGCTTGGAAACTGGGATTTCCCCAAAGAACTTTAAAGCACATGATGTTTGATTAAAAATGTAAATGGTCAACTTGTAGAGTGTTGGCCAAGGCTATAGAATTAAGGAGGATCACCAAAGACCACCAAAATCACCATGTGTCTCGACCACCAAAGAGACCTCTTGGGCGACTTAAGTCAACGTCTGCATTTGAGAAGCTTCCCTAGGCATAAAAAGCAGATGATGGTCTGCTCCAGTAGCAAACAGTCATCCTTGATTCTCCAGGTTCCCTCCCTGCACCCTTCCCCATCCATTACAAGCTCTGTTGGCTCTACCTGCAAAGCATCTCCTGAATTAGTCTACTTTGCTTCAACCCTACAGTTACTCTCATTCAAGCCACCATCCATCTTTTTCCTGAATGTCTACAATAACTCCCACTCTACCACAATCCATTTTCCACACAGCAGCCAGTATAACCTTTTAAAAATGTGAATCAGTTCATGTCACTCCTTGCTTAAAGCCCATCAATGACTTCCTATTGTTCTTAGAATTGATTCCTGAGGGCTCACTATGTGGGGTTGCCTGATGTAGCAAATAAAAATACAGAGGCCCAGATGCATCTGAACTTCAGATAACCAACGAACACTTTTTATAAAAAGTGTAAGTATGTCCCTTGCAACATTTGGGACATACTTATACTAAAAAATTATTTGCTGTTTATCCAACATTCAGTGTAACTGGACGTCCTGCATTTTATTTGGCAGCCTTACTTACTAGACTGCCTATGGCCTGGCACCTGCCTATTTTTCCAACTTCATCTCACACTCCTCTTCCTCTCACTCGCCCGAGCATCATTAGCCTCCAAGATTTTGAGCCTTTCCAGCTTCTGGGCCTTTGTACGAATGTCTCCCTCTGCCTGGAAAGGTCTACCTTTGGCTCTTTGTGTGGCTTTCTCCTTTTCATTTTCAGGTCTCAGCTCAAATAGCCCTCCTTAGAAAAGCCTTTCTTGATCACTCTATCCAAAAAGGACCCCTTTCCCCATACCCTAGAGCCCTTTATCATCTCATGTTGGTTTTTTTGTTTTTTTTTAATATAAATTTATTTATTTATTTACTTATTGGCTGCGTTGGGTCTTCGTTGCTGGGCGTGGGCTTTCTTTAGTTGTGGCAAGTGGTGGCTACTTTTCATTGTGGTGCACGGGCTTCTCATTGTGGTCGCTTCTCTCTGTGGGGAGCATGGGCTCTAGGTGTCCGGGCTTCAGTAGTTGCAGCACATGGGCTCAGTAGTTGCAGCACGTGGGCCCTAGAGTGGACAGACTTCAGCAGTTGTGGCACGTGGGCTCAGTAGCTGTGGAGCACGGGCTTAGTTGCTCCACAGCATGTGGGATCTTCCCGGACCAAGGATCGAACCTGTGTCCCCTGCATTGGCAGGCAGATTCTTAACCACTGTGTCACCAGGGAAGTCCCTCATGCTGTTTTATTTTCTTCATAAGGTGAGTTTATATTTATTTTTCATCTGCTTGCTTGCTTTCGGCCTGCCTCTTCTAGGGGAAGAGGAACAGGGCTTTGTCAGTCTTGTTCCAGAGTCTGACACAGGCCTGGTGCATGGCAGAAGCTCAGGGAATAATTTGTGAATGAATGTTTATCCTTTTGCTCTTAGAATAAAATCCAGTCTTTTCCATGGCCTACAAGGCTTTTTGCCTTCTGTTTAATATCATCTCAGATGGAGTCCTTTCTAAGGATGTCTAGAACATGCAAAGGCCATAGCAGTTTCATCCATTTGGTGAAACAGATCATATCCACCTCCACAATGGACAAGCCACATGGGTTGGTGGAAGGACTGTCAGCTTGGGCGGTAGAAAGATCTGGGGTTGAATCTCAGCTTTGACTTTGGCTAGTTCACTTCCTCTTTGAGCCTCAATTTCCTTATTTATATTACAGGGATATCCAGACATCATTTGTAGGAAGAGTGAAAAATTAAATGCAAAGATATGTGTAAGCCACCAGTATGGGGCCTGGCACACAGTTGGCCCTTAATAAATAGATGTTGAATTTGCCCATCACAAAGGGCTCTCTCAGATACCTTGGTGGTACATTGTGCTTCAGAGACTGTTAAAACCCTCCACGTACAGTGGAATCTTCTGCTAACATTATATACCTCTCCTTTCTCACTGCCCTGTCAACCTATTGTCTGTGATCCTTGCACCATTTCCACTGGTTCCAGTAAGCTCTTAGCTCTGTTTGTACAGCTCTGTGTTGTCTGCTTTCTTAGAGGATAGGACAGGCAGGGGTTGATCCCAGAAAGACCCTTTCTAGTCTCTGGCTTGCACCCAGGTTGGTACCCACTCCTGTCTGATCAGGTGCTGCTCCTTAAATATCCTCCAGGCTGGATCTGCTACAGATGTTGCCGTTGCCATGGTAACTATTATGGCCGAGATTTTCTCAAACTGTGAAGGGAGAATAGCAGAGGTCCAAAGAGCAAACATAATTACTCTTATACTGGGCTTCAAGTGCTCCACATAAGTGTTGGATGATGCATACCTGGACACTTGGGTCCTTTAAACCCTCTTCTCATGATAACCAGTGACATCATATGGATTTGTTGGCTAGTGGAGAGAACTTCCATTGAAACCAGGCCATTCACTAGGCTTTTGTTATGCTGTAATCAGAAGTTGTTATCCATCTTTTAGGAAATTTTCTTCTGAAGTTTGAAATCGTTTTATTAAGATCTTAAAGTACATCCATAGTTTATTATTATAGTTTTAACTTTGGTGTGGTGATTTTAAAACATGCCCAGAAATTCTCACCCTCTCACTGAGAGGTGAGAAATATGTCTCCGCTCCTTGAATCAGGGAACAAGTAAGTTTGGTAACTTACTTGTCACCAACGGTATGCAGTGGAAGTGACACTGATGCTATGTGACTTCCAAGGCTGCTTCACAAAAGGCCTTGCTTGCACCTGTTTTTGGAGTCCTGATTGTCACGTAAACTTGCCTACCCTGAGGCCACCATGCTGTGAGGAAGCTCAAGCCACTTGGAGAGATCACAGGTAGGTGCTTCAGCTGACAGCCCCTGTGGAGGTCCCAGTCACAGACAGCTGGCATTAGTCACCAGACGCGTGGCACTTCCATATGTTGCATCTTCCCACCTGGGACATCATGAAGCAGAGACAAGCTGTTCCTACTACGCCTTGCCTGGATTCCTGATCCCTAGAACCTGAGAGCCTAATTGAAAAGATCCTTTTAAGCCACTAAGGTTTAGGATAACTTGTTACTCAGAAACAGTAGCTGGAACAGATGGGCTGGCTGTCATTGGTTGTCTCAGGGGCACCAGAAGTTCAGCCTGTCCAACATGGAACCACGACTTTGTCTCTCCTGGTACAACCTGATGGCTTTGCACAAACACCCTTGGGCTATCCTGGAGTAATATTTCCAAAGCCATTTAAAACAAAGTCCTTCGGGGCTTCCCTGGTGGCGCAGTGGTTGAGAGTCCGCCCATGGGTTCGTGCCCCGGTCCAGGAAGATCCCACATGCCGTGGAGCGGCTTTGCCTGTGACCCATGGCCGCTGAGCCTGTGCATCCGTAGCCTGTGCTCCGCAACGGGAGAGGCCACAGCAGTGAGAGGCCCGTGTACCGAAAAGAAAAAAAAAAAAAAAATTAGAAAAACAAAGTCCTTCACTTTCAGGAATAATGATGCTTTAGGGATTCCTGCAACAATGGGGGAGGATGGGGAGGCAGGCAGCACTGTGGGATGCATGGTACTGGGGCCACAGGAATTGGGTCCATTTGAGGGGCGTGTTGGGAAGATTTTGTTCTGAGTGTGGGACTTCAAACCTTCATTAGGCCTTCAGAGCTTTTATGGGACACCAGAGTAAAGTGCCCATGGGTATAATTGTTGACTGAATTCCATCAACGCAGGATTCATTGCCCTGAGGCTTTCAATTAGGAAAAGAAATACGGTTTCAATTTGGGATTGAAAAGACCGCCCTCCCTCATATCGATTTTGCTAGGTGGTGTCCATTTTAGCCAAAATCTTATATGGGTTCTGTTGTACTCTCGAAAAGAATTTGGTGTGTTCCCTGGTGGATGCACTCACTACATATTTAGCATTTGATTCCTGGAATACAGGCTTTTGGGTCTTGCAGCCACTGCTCTGCAACTTTTGTCTCCATAGAAACTAATGTTTATGTTTATATCTATGCAGACTCTGTTTCTATCAGATTTTACTTCTTGGAGCAGCTGTTGTAAGTCTTTTCACCAAGATGGACGTTAGTGATAGGGAACAAAGCCCCCATTCTACTGAAATGAGCATTATCTTCATCATCATTATGGGCTCAAAAGTCAGTGGCTCACGATGAAAATAAAAGGGGTTCAAGGAGGGGTCTCAAGCAGCAGCGTGGTGTAGAAAGCAAGGGATCCAGGGCTGAAGATGAGGATCCTGTGTGCAATTAAACCCTCGCTCTGCAAATAAATAGGGACTCTATCGATCTCTCTCCCTCGGGAAATCTAATACAATGTACATATTTAAGTGCCAATCTGTTCTCTGCAGCCAAAGGATATAGAAGCTAAGTGGAATGAAAATCTACGTTCGGAAAGCACCATTCTGGGCATCTCATTTATGCTGATGCACCACAATGGGATGGCTAGTTAACATTCTCCAGTGTCCTTACCGGGGCTTGGTCTAATAGTTCCTGAACTGCCTCAGAAAACAATATATTCAAAGTCTCCTTTGCAAAGCTGAGGCCCCTGTCAAGTCTAACAGGCAGCCAATATATCTTTTCCTATGCAGTCTTTGCTTTGTCATGACTGACAATTTGTATGTACACATACACAATTTTTTCCCTTATTTTGTTCATCCATTCAACAAACACTGAGTTGCCACACGCCCCAGATGCTGCGTTGGACAGTGAGTGATCACAATGAGAGCTGACACTTACTGAGAACTTACGGTGCATCAGCGATCTGTGCAATGCTTCCTTATTTAACCCTCACGACAACCATCTAGGTAAACATGATAATGGCCGCCATTTTTATATGTGAAGAGGTGAAAGCCCAGAAGGTAATTTGTGGAGGTCACACAATGGGGGAGCGGCAGGCTAGGACTGGGGGCTCTAGGGTCTCCTGTCTGAACAACAATACCATTCGGTTCTCTTCCCTGCTCTGGAGTTCGTAGGCCAGTGGGAGAGACAAGTGTATAAAAACGATTACGGCCCATGATACACAGTAATAGCATTACATGCCATATATGCCACCATAGAAACCTAGAAAAGACATGATTAAGTCTGCCCAGGGAAGTGTAGCAAGGCTTAAGAGAGGTGGGTTATATCAGCTGGGTCTTAAAGAATGACTAAGAATTCCTCAAGTAAGGAAAAAAAGTGCAGCCCAAGTGAAGGAAATAACCCAGTAGGTGCCATGGATGCACTAAAGGACAAGCTGGATCATCTTTGTGGTCTTCCCTCCGCTGGGTACCTAGTTAACTTTTTCTTTTATTCTGTTCTATTTTATTTATTGTAGTAAAAAATATATACATATATATAAAATTTACCATCTTAACCATTCTTTTTTTTTTTACATCTTTATTGGAGTATAATTGCTTTACAATAGTGTGTTAGTTTCTGCTTTATAACAAAGTGAATCAGCTATACATATACTTATGTTCCCATATCTCTTCCCTCTCGCGTCTCCCTCCCTCCCACCCTCCCTATCCCACCCCTCTAGGTGGTCACGAAGCACCGAGCTGATCTCCCTGTGCTATGCGGCTGCTTCCCACTAGCTAGTAGCTATTTTACGTTTGGTAGTGTATACATGTCCATGCCACTCTCTCACTTTGTCACATCTTACCCTTCCCCCTCCCCACATCCTCAAGTCCATTCTCTAGTAGGTCTGTGTCTTTATTCCTGTCTTACCCTTAGGTTCTTCATGACATTTTTTTTTAAATTCCATATATATGTGTCAGCATACAGTATTTGTCTTTCTCTTTCTGACTTACTTCACTCTGTATGACAGACTCCAGGTCCATCCACCTCATTACAAATAGCTCAATTTCGTTTCTTTTTATGGCTGAGTAATATTCCATTGTATACATGTGCCACATCTTTTAACCATTCTTAAGCGTACAGTTCAGGGGCATTAAGTACATTCACACTGTTGTGCAACCATCACCCCCATCCATCTCCAGAACTCTTTCATCATTGCAAACTGAAACTCTGTAACTATTAAACAGTAACTCCCCACTCTCCCCTCCCCCCAGTTCTTGGTCACCACTTTCCTGCTTTCTGACTCTATTCGACAACTTTAGCTGGAATCATACAGTGTTTATTTTCTGAGTCTGGCTCACTTGACTTAGCCTAATGTCTTCAACCCTAGTTAACTTCTGAGGGTGTGGATTCATGTTTTCATTGCTGTAGTCAATACTGCCATACAGTTGTGGACGAGGTCACATGTCACAGCAGGAGGAAGTAGAGTGGACATCTCTTGGCTTGTCTCCCCAGAACCTGTCTTCTAGGACCTGCCTCTTTCCCTCCTTCCATCCACTTGCTTACAAGGGGAGGAGCCATATTCAGACCTACCCTCCTGGTCATGGTTGATCAGATCAGGATGGCCTCTGATCTAAGCTGGCCCAAGAGCCTCTTCTCTGGGAATCTGGAAACGGGACTAAAAGAATTCCACCACTATGGCTATTCTTGGAAATGGGGGAGACTTCAAGTGGTAACCTACTAAAGGTGGCTATTTCCCACCGGGGCGGCAGGGAAGCAAAGAAGCCCTTTTATACAGTGAGAAGCAGAAAAAAGATGAAGGAGAAGCCTTCCGGAATTCCTTACTGAGCTGCAGTTTTTGCTGATGTTTCCTTCCTGAGGTTGAGCTGCTTACTGTCTTTGGGACCTAAGGGACACCCTGTTACCTTGAAATCCGATCTCCTTTCCGTGTACACTATCTTAAGTCATATTCTGTCACCTACAACCAAGAGTTCCAGTTGATTCAGGAAGAATATAAAACCCCTGCTCTCCTGGTCTCCACCTGAGCCACGAGCTTGGTCGTTAGGAAGAAAGAAGAAACCTAATCCGCAGCTCTTTACCTGGGGGCAAAATTCTTGATCAATTGCAAAGAACTCTGAGACTTTTGAAGAGACACCCTCAAACAGTTACAAGGTGATACATTAATGCAAAGCTTTGACGGAAGATGAGTCGTTACAGACACATCTTCCTACAAATAACTCTTCCTCTCAGATTGCCCTCCTCTCTCCCTGGGCAGCACCTACCACCACATCAGCTGCTTCCACTCCATGCTGCACCTTCTCCCGACTTCCCTACTAGAATTCAGTTTTCCAGCTAGAACTCACTTGTTGGAAATGCTTACTCAGCGCCTTCTTTCTCCACAAGCAGAATGCTTGTCATTAATCCTCATTATGCTGGTTTCATTTCTTTCCATGAATTCCCTTGCCTTTTCTAACATCCTGTAGTATTTTAACTCAAGGCCACTGGCTTTCTTAAAATTCCTCTCTCTTCCAGCTTTAACTCAATGGTGAGTTTGGCCACTGCCAGCTGCTGAATTAAACTGGACTCAACATTGACTCTTGCTTCTCTATTACCCCTGCGTCTCCTCCCATTTTGCAGTTCAGAGACACTGTAATTTTGACAGCTGCAAACACAAACCATGATACTTTGCCCTCAGTGTGGAAAGGGCTGGGGGGCATCTTGAGTGGGGATATGGTCAGGGCTGGGATTAGGGTGAAATGAGTGAGGCAACTAGGGCACAGAATTTAAGGAGGCGGTCAATCTCAGGTGCCAGCCTGGCCCTCACAGGACCCGGGTATTAAACAACTCCTTAAGTTTTGTGTCCTAGGTACCTGGCATATCTCATCCTTGTTCTGGCCCAGGTTTCAGCTCACCACTATCCCCTGGTATTGTGAAGATGCCACCATGTGATCACACTTGAGGGGTGAGAAGTTATCATGAGAACGAAGCTATTCCAAGTCCTGAGAAATGTGATGGGCTCTGGCCCAACAGGGAGGTTAATGACACCCATTTGCCAGATCTGGTTTGCATCTTAAGCTTTGTGAGCCTATTCTTGGATTTCTCACCTGTACCATGGGAAGAATGACTCTTCTCTGCTTTCCTGGAGGTTAGGCAGGTTGGCTATGGGGGCCAGAACATGTCCTTCATGGTGTCAGGCATCTGGTAAGTTGCTCTAAGCAGTTTACATGTATCAGTTCATGTATCCTAATAACACCCCTCTGAGACTGGGGTTGCTATTGACCCATTTCTTAGGGGAGGGAATGGAGGCAAAGACACATAGCTGGTAGGTGCAGAAGCCAGAAATCTGAAACATCTGCCCCAGGGCCCACATGCCTGCATTAGAGACTCATTCCTTTGGCTCTGTAAGGCTTTGAGGTATTCTGAAGGCAGAACTCAGAAGGCAGTGCAGGAGAGGGGAATGCTCATGGGTTTTGGACCAGGTGAAGCTGAAGTGAAAATTCTAGCTCCGCAACGCATTAACTGTGTCACTGGGCAACTCCGTCTGAAAGGTGTCTCTAAAATAGGGACCGTAAATTGACTGGGAGGATGGACTGAGATGATGCTTGTAAAAGCCCTGTGCAATATCTGGTATGTATTAAATGTTCTGCCAACATTGGTCATTTAGTTTTGCTGTTGCTGTGACCCACCTTGCAGGGGGGTTGTGGTCATCATACAGTGCCTGGAACGTACGAGGGGCCCAACGGATATTGGGGTTTTTTCTCTCCTTTAAGAGTCCCTGAATAAAATGTAGGAAGCACCAGAAAGGTAAACATTTTAAACTGACCTTTTGCCAACCAGGTGACATTTCAATAAGCACCTAGGGACTGGATCTACCAAGTATCTGAACCAAAGGCTCTAAAAAAAAAAAAAAGCAAATTGTTTCTCTGCTCCCCCTACCCCTACACTACAAGAGGATGGCCTAAAAAACTGGAATTCAGGATTAAGTCTCAAGTGAGTGTGAGCAATTGTAAGTTCTCTGAGGGCAGAGGCATGGTTGTCCTCTTTAGTTCTCTATCCCAAGGGTGTAGCCCAGAGCATGACACAGAGTAGACACTCAGTTAATATGTGGAGTGAATGAACATGTCAAGACTCTTCAGCTCAGAGAGATGCATTATTAGCAGAGGAATGTCTTGAAGGGGATGGAAAGGATGAGCACAGATTTCATCTAATTAGAAACAGACCCATAAGGGGCATTCCCAGCAGGGACATTTTAAAATATAACAACTTTGTTGAGATATAATTCACATACAAGAAAACTCACTTTAAAAAGTACACAGTTCGGTGGTTTTTGATATATTCCGTGTTGTGCCACCATCGCTACTATCTGATTTCAGAACTTCTTCATCATCCCTAAAAGAAACTTGTACCCATTAACAGTCTCTTTCCATTTACTCCTTTCCCAGCCCTTGGCAACCAGGAATCTACTTTCTGTCTCTATGGACTTGCCTGTGCTGGACCTTTCATGTAAATGGAATCATATTATATGAGGCCTTTGGTAATAGGCTTCTTTCACTTAGCGTGATGTTTTCCAGATTCATCCACATTGTAGCATGTATCAGTACTTCCAGATCTTCTTTAAGGCTGAATAACATTCCATTGTTTAGATGGACTAAAGCTGGGATTTTGGTAGAGATTTTTGTGTTGAAGCTGTATGTCAGTTTGGAGAGTACTGTCATCTTAATATTAAGTCTTCTAACCCATGACATGGGACAATATTTCCATTTATTTCAATCTTCTTTAATTTCTTCCAACTCGTTTTGTAGTTTTTAGTGTAAAATTCTTGCACATCTTTTGCTAAATTTATTCCTATTTTATTCTTTTTGTTTCTACTGTAAAAGGAATTGCTTTCTTAATTTCATTTCTGATCATTCATTGCTACATTTATTAATCCTAACAGTTAGTTGTATGTGGTTTGTGTGTGTGTGTGTGTGTGTGTGTGTGTGTGTGTATTCCTTAAGATTTTCTATATACAAGATCATGACATCTGCAAATAGATTTCTTTTTCTAATCCAGAAGGTCTTATGTTCTCTTCTTGCCTAATGGTTAGAACCTCCAATACAATGTTGACTAGAGGTGGTGAGAGCAGACATCCTTGTCTTGTTGCTGTTCTTAGAGGGAAAACATTCAGCCTCTTACCATCAGGTAGGATACTAGTTGCAAGTTTTTTGTATCTGCCTTTGAGCAGGTTGTGGAAGTTCCCTTCAATTTCTAATTTGCTGAGTGTTTTGATCATGAAAGCATGTTGGAATTTTCTCAAATGCTTTTTTGGCATCTACTGAGATGATTATATGGTTTTGGTCCTTTATTCTGTTAACATAGTGGATTACATTGATTAATTTTTGTGCGTCGAACCAACCTTACATTCTTGGGTTCAAACCCACTTGGTCTTAATGTGTAGTCCTTTGATAAACTATTAGATTCCATTTGCTAGTATTCTGTTGAGGATATTTGTGTCCATATTCATAAGGGATATTGGTCTTTAGTTTGCTTGTACTTTTTTTGTCTGGTTTTGGTATTGGGGTAGGTAATACTGGCCTCATAAAATGATTTGGGAAGTGTTCTTTCTTCTAATTTTTGTAAGAGGTTGTGAAGAATTTTGCGTTAATTCTTTTTAAAATATTTATTAGAATTCACCATCGAAGACATTTGGGTCTGGGATTTTCTTTGTGGGCAGTTTTTTGATTAGTAATCCGATCTCTTTACTTGTTATACTGGTCTCTTCAGATTTTGTATTTCTTCATGAGTCAGTTTTTATAGTTTGCATCTCCTAGGAATTTTTCCACTTCATCTAAGCTTTATCATTTGTTGGCATACAGTTGTTCATGTTATCCCCTTTATTATCGTCCACTTTATTTTTGTAAGGTGGTTAGGAATATCTCCTCTTTCATCCCTGGTTTTAGTTGTTTGGATCTTCTGTCTTTCTTTCTTGGTCGGTCTAGCTACAGGCTTGTCAACTTGGTTGATCCTTTCAAAGATCTTTTCAAAACTTTCAGTTTTGTTGATGTTCTCCGTTGTTTTTCTATTTTATCTTTCATTTGTTTCTGCTCTTATCTTGATTATTTCCTTTGGATTTAGTTTACTCCTTTTTTGCTAATTTCTTAAGGTAAAAGTTTATGTTATTGATCTGAGATATTGCTTCTTTAAAAAAAAATAGGAATTTATAGATTTAAATTTCCCAGGAGGCTTTAAAAAATAAATTCAAGGTTGTACTACTTAAGTTCTGAGACGTTATTGAGGCTAAAATGATAAATAAAACAAGTAAAGTTTAGATTGGTGTTTCTCCAAGTATTCTGTAGTCAAGTAAGTTTGGAACTAGCTGGCTTAAGCAAAGTGAAAGTCAATTCCTTCACTGCAAGATGGCTCTGGTCCTTCGTTCTGCCAGTGTATGGTGTGAATCTCCCAAGGGAGCTGAGGCCCTTGGGCTTCCTAGATTTTATATGCCTGAGGAGTGTCTTCAGGGCTGGAGTTCTGCAGAGCAGGGCAGCATTATCACTTTTGTGGACGTTAGGCATTTTTGTCTTTGTGTGTCCTTTCCTTCATAGAAAATATTAAAAACTATATTAAACAAGTACTTTGACGTAAAGCAAATATAATCCAGGCCAGATTTATTGTTCTATATTCATCATTATTGTATTCACCTTTTCTTGTGAGTTTAAAAGAATTTGAACGTAGAACATTTTCCTATGCCTTGAATGGTACTGTGGGTCCCAGACCCTGCACCTACTGGGTAAGTCAGGTGAGTGCAGAGAACCCCCAGGAGAAGCGAGAGACCTACTCAGGTCAGCGGGTGTCTCTGCACAAGACCTGGAGTACAGCTTTCTGAGGCCCAAGCCACATGGACCAAGCCAGGGTCATTGTCAGGACTACTGCCCTGAACCATTTTCAGCATTTAGAAAAAAAATGTACTTGGTCAGGCGTAGAGAGCATTTTCATATGAACTAAAATAACCTCTCTCTGTGTCTATACATGCCCCTCTCTCTTTAAAGGCTTTGGTTTGCTTTGGAAAGGAGGGAGAAGGAAGGGGGTATGAAACATGCACCAGTTCTAACCCACTTAGACTGCAGAACAATCGATAATGAGACAATGGGCCACTGTTGTTCGGAAATACAGCCCTTGTGCACAATCACTAAGCCTACAGTCAGCTCCTCACACAAAGAAAGGCAGGACAGCCATTGTCATGGGATCAATATCTCCTAGCTTAGGAGGCATTGATCCCATGGCACAGCCTCAAGGCAGACTTCTCCCTACCTAGGACTTGCAGGGGGTGGGGAGTGTGATGAGCATCCACCCCAAAAGCAAGGTGTGCAAAAGAGGTGCACTTGGTCATGATAGGGATTATAGAATGGGTCTCAGAGGTCTCTGCATCTAAGTTCCCTTTTATATTAGGGAAAAGTTGGGAGAAGCAGAAGCTGTTACCATTCCCGGGCTGAAGGGGGAGGGGGAGGGAGAGATTTCTAGAATCTAAAGAGCTGTAGCTATGGGGGAGGGGCGGTGGTCTAAGTAAAGGTTTATAGCCACTGCCTACCCATGGCTTACAGGGAGGGAGCCACGGGAATAAATACCCTGAACCCTCTTTCTTCCCACCTTCCATTTTTCATCTCTACCCTCTGATCCGGAAGCCAGAGGACAATGTCCAATTTAGCATGTTTTAGTTTTATAAAATACATTCAACAAATAATGAGCCTAAGCCAGCTAGAAAGCCAGAGCAATGAGCCTGCGTGATATTCTACCCCAGGCACAGAGCAGGGAGGAGAGGGTGGAGAATGGTCTGAAGGGGCAAGTGGACAATAAACAGAACAGCACAATAAATACGGGGAGGGAGTAGCCTGTCCTTTGGGCCAAGAAGAGCTCATGACTGAGTGGAGGGAAATAAAAGTATGCTGACAACTAGCCATGTTTTATGTGCCATGTAAGCTCAAGGTGCTATGGGAACCTGAAAGAAAAAAGCTGAAGACGGGGCCCGTGAGAGAAGTCAGAGGTTTCCAAAGACAGAACATTGAACTGAGTTCTGTATTTTGAATGTGAATTAAGTGAAGGAGCAGCAGCTTGTAAAAGTGCAGGCACGGGAGCCATAATGGACCGTTAGTAGAAATAGGTGCCAGGCTTCCAAGTTGGAGCTCTAACCAGAAGGCAATGGAAAGCCATGAAAATGCATTACGGGTCCACAGACAAGGGACTGTGATGATTTCTTTCTAAGGGTGGGTTTTAGTCACTCTGCCTTTTCCTCCACACAGTGGACACTATATTTCACCACACACTGGTTTAGTTGCCCAACAGTTCCCAAGGGGTCACTCCACAGTCAATGCATTGATCCAGCGGCTCTATTGGAACCTAAGTCCTATCCCTGTTAATGTTCCAGATCCTCAATTCCCCTTGGCAATCTAGTCTTCCAAATAATATATCTTCACAGGCTGAATGGGATAAGCAGTCCTCGGCAAGCAGTATTAAATTCCCTACCATTTCACTCTGTTTTAAATTCTGTTCTCATTCATATGGCCAACTTTAAACTCAAATAAATTATTTTCCTGGTTATTCATTCTGAAGTTGAAGACCCCCGGAAAGTAACAGGAACTCAAGTTCCAAGGTAGTCAAATGACTGATTCAATTTTGTGAAGTATTTTCCCTTTCAAAATGACTTATAACACTTTGCCACTATTCAAATCTCTTTAAGTTTTTATAGCTGAATTTGAAAAAAAAAAAGATTTTTTTCCTTTAGTAACAGAACTAGGTAAAGCATTTAAAAGACCAAACTCCATAGATGCAAGAAAAGCACCCATTCCCTTATATCTCTCATAATTGAGATTCAATTTCACTTTCTTCTCTGTCTCTGCTTATTAGTCAGAATCCCAGAGTGAAAAGGATGGAGCTGGTGTTTTATTGCTATCAGACTTGGAAAAAGAATGAGCTTTATGGGGTTTTCTGTACCTCCTCTGTGCATGCTCTCTGACTGTCTAGCGTTCTTTTGGTGGATATTTAATACCAGTAGATTGAATCTTGGCAAATAAAACACAATGTTGCGTTCAAGTATATATAATACTTTTCGTCTAAGCAAAAAGAATGATAAAGATGTATTTTTCAGTTGTCAAGTTCTAAGATCAATGCAAGGAAAGGGAGCCAACAGCTCCACAGATTCCACGTGAAGTTGTTTCTGCAGCTTCCTCTTAGCTTCTAGGTTCTGAATTCCAGCCCTTTTGCTAAGCCTTTAAAATGCTGATTCTACATGTTCTGCTGGTAACTGAGGGCATGTGAATGTCATGCTTTGCACTCAGGCACACACACATTTTCACGTATGCCTCCACTCCGAAGAGCTGCTTCAGTGTGATTTAGAGCGCCAAGAGGCATTCTTAGAGCTCTGTTTTTGAGCTGAAATTTTCAGGGGAAGAGCAAATTAGGCTTCTATTTTCTTTGTCACCATTCCACATCTATCATTTTAACAAATGTATCCAAGAGTGATCACAAACCTTTTCAAGAGATAAAAATTAGTCTTTCAAGAAGTTACTCTGGTTTCCAAAGGAAAAATAACCTTATACTTCTCTGGCCTTTGTAAAAATAAAAATATCAAGGATTATATAGGTGTGCGTCCTCACACCTTATTTACCATCCTATGAATATCAATCTGAAGAATATATTCACTTGCATAAGCACCACCCAACAACACTTGATTTCCTTCCCCCACAGAATTTTTGCATTCCTTAATGCACTTTCTGCATTGTTTCAAACATTCCTTGTTTCCAGTTTGATTCTTGATAAGCAAGGAGGAGAAATTCAGAAACTTCTGCTTGTTAGATTCACAGCAGGGTTCTTTTTTTTTTTTAATATGGAAACTACGGCAGAGTTTGATTGTGTGTGAACTGGCAACCAGCAGCCCCTTTAAAGCATAATTTATGAAAAAAAAACCCAAAAAACACATGGCAACAGGGGTCCTTCTTCTTCATTCTCTTGACTCAGTGAAAAGTGAGTCTGTGAAAATAAATAGCAAGCCTTGGAAAATCCTGTCTAATAAATGCAAAATGTTGGATTGGGTAAAACATACTTTTAGAAAACTCCTTGACTATTAAGAAAAGAAAAGACACAGTATTTTACTCCTAAGGACCTGCAATTCAGAGTTCCATTTACCCAGTGAAGACAAATGATGGAGAAAGAATATCCCCTTTACCTTCAAATGATATAATTCCTGGATGCATTTTGCAAGCACTTGACTTGCTCTGCAAGACCTAAAGGTAATTTCATTTTCTAGAAACCCTTTTCTACCCTAATTTCCTAAGCGAGTCACTGGTGGATCACTGAGCTGCATGTTCTTGGGCATCTCATCTCCTCCTGGTTTCCTGAGGCTCCTTCTTATAAAGCAGGAGAGATAGAGACCCAGACACACACAAGGAGACTAATATAATCACTTCTGTCAAACTAAAATTCTGACTCATACTAATTCACTGTGACCTATCATTGGGAATTCAAGAAATAAGCTGGATCTACACTGTTAATTTAAATTATTCCAATGTGCCCCATCTACCAGAAAAGAAATGAACATGAATTTCTTCTCTTTGCCTGGGGGTGTGGACTGAACCATCTGAGTAAAGAGGGGAGTTAACACTCACTAGGGGTGAGGGCCTTGCTGGAAATAGGGCCTGGAGCCCCTGCTCTGATCTATGGCTGTAGCCTTCCTCCAGTGCTTTCCAGGTCTAAAGGAAGTTCTGACTGAGCCAAAATGATTACTGTCAGGACTTCTTTATGGTTTTCTTTTAATCACCAAGCCTGGATAAAATTGCCTATTGATTGACCTTAAATGAAATCTACTTTAACCTGGGAACCCCATTAAAAGGATAGCTCAAGAGGCCACCTCCCTACCCGCTAGCTCATTGTTAAACTGACTGCCTGGGAATTAATGATGCATACCATTTTGGGAGGCTTATAATTCCTTCCCAGTTTAAATATTTATCTGACCTCCTAGAAGCCTTGCTCTATCCTCCTTCGCTACTAGCCTACATTTCGTTTCTTCTTCCCTTCTCAGAGAAATGAATTTTTGGCTTCCCCTCCTTAGAATCAGACTTACTGTGCTCTCTGGGCCCTCAATTCTACTGAGTCTGTTGTAGGGGCAGTTCCTCGACTTTCTTGCCTCTCCACATCCACCCAGGCTGCCTCTCAATGACCAGAGGGCATTGGAAATGCTACATGCCTTTTGCAGTTTCCTTGAACACTGCACGAAATACATTTCAATACGTATTGGAAGGGGTCATATTTTGGAAGACACTGTCCACTCTGGACTGACTTATTCCAGGAGAGTCCTAGAAATAATGCCTGCTGGAGATTTTGACTTTGCATGGACAACACAGATTGGCTCAGGATGTCAGAGAGCAAGGTGTTGGGGGCAGAGAATCTTACCTAATGTCAGCAGAGAGGCACAATAAGAATATCTGACTTTCTGTGCTGGAGATTGGATCAGATGCTGTGGACATCCACCTGTCACCTGCCTGGACATCTGAAAGGGGATTTGGATGACACCCAGATGGACAATGGAAAAAAGTAAGGGGAACTCAACATTCCATCTGTTACTACATAAGAAGCCTGTATCAACCATGACTCATTGAACGTGACTGAAGTAAGGGGGGAAAACACAAATGCAACAACATGGGCTGTGAGAAAAAAGCAATATCTCAGAGTAAGAGAAGGTAGCATCATTTCCCTAAGTCCATTTCTGTACTTGACAAAATTATACACACCTACCATGTGCCCAGATACCACCCACATGTGTTCTGTCCGTGGTATTTGTCATATTATTAAAATTGCTTGTTTAATCATTTAGTTTCCTCATTCGACTCTACCACCTGTGGGGACAGAGACTTGATGGCTCTCCATCAGTTCCTGGTACCGAGTTCAGTGCTATCTCAGAGGAGATAGTCAATACATTTTGTTGCTGAATGAATGACTGAAACATCCGTAACGTTCAGAGGAAATGTATGCTGCTGAAGATGATTTACTCCAGCAACCAGAAGAGAAGTTTAGAAAAGGTTAGAAGACAGTGTAAAGAGACATGTGTGTGGAGAAAAGGAACAGAAAGTCCTAGGAGAGAAGGAGCCGAGGCTGAAGAATGTCTGAGGCAAAAATCTGACCTAGAGACAGGACTGGGTTGGCAAGGACATACTGAAAGGAAACCCATGTTGCAGCAGCAGAATTAAGATTCTTTTGAGATGAAAAAGGACAGAATCAGTGACTTGCATGGGAACTTGAGAAAGTCTCCCAGAATGCAGAACATGATGAAATTCTACAAAGAAATGAGATATAAAAATATAAAATATAAGACATCTTCCTGGAGCCAGAGAAAACCTTTGGCAATGGGTAGAAACGATATAGCATGTTTCAGGCAAAATTAATAAAAAGGGTACCATTTCTAGACACATTCTGGCAAAACTTAAATTACAAGGATAAAGACAAAAGTCATACAAATATGAGTTTGACACAAGAGGAAATGAAATGCATGATGAGGAGAGAGGACTTCCCCCCATTCTTCTTGTCCCACCCCTCCCCCCTCCCCAAGAGTGCAGAGTACCCTGAGGGGTGAGTTTGGGAGATGAATGAGGCTGGAGTAGCTCAGCCCTTTCTCTCTTCCCCCTCTCTTTGGTATCCGCTACCTGCAGAGCACACCCTCCCCGTCATCATTCTCTAGCACCATCACTACCTGCACCATGTACTGCTTTCCTCATTCATTCTTTCAACAAATACTCATTGAATCTCTACTTCATGTTCCCTGTGTGGAGGATTCTATAGAGAAAGATCTTGCCCTCAAGGAGCTCATCACTAGAGAGAGACAGGCAATAAACAAAGACACAGATAAATATACACACCACAGGGTCAGGCAGTGCTAAGAGTGATGAGGCAAAACAAAGCAAGGCAAAGGATCAGGGTGATTAGGAGGGAGAAAGGGTACTTACTTCCTATGGAGAGGGTGGTCAGAGAAGGCCATATTGATGAAGTGACATTCAACCTGACCTGAAAGTGATGGGGGGCAGCTAAGGGAAAATCTTGGGGAAGAGCATCCAGGCAGAGGGAATACCCAGTACCAAGGCCCAGAGGAAGAAGCATGCCTGGCCTGTTTGAGGAGTGTTGAGACCAGGAGGGTGCAGCTCAGAGACCAAAGCAGAGAGAGGAGTTGCAAAGGCAGGGGGGAGGGGGAGGGTGTCAGTTTACGTAGTACGGAAGGGTCATGGGGGAACTTTGGATTTTCTTCTAAGTGAAATGAGAAGCCATTAGAGGGATCTTCATTCATGATGCCACCATTTGAAATTATCTTGTGCTTTCACTTGTCATTGTCCGCTCCCTCCTCTAGAATATAAGCTTTGTGATGGCAACTATTTTTTACACCTTCTTCACTGTTGATTTCCCAGTCCCTGAATGACCCCTGATACAGAGAAGGTGCTGAAAAATTATTTGTTGATAGAATGAATGAATGAATGCATGAGTGAATGAATGAAATAGAAACCATGAATAGGCAGAAACTGTAAGGTAGAGAAAAAGACAGAGAGTGGAGGAGAAGCAGCTAATTGCCTGAATTAATGGTGGTGCCCTAGTGTGCGATCCTTCAGTTCCATGGGGTCCTGAAGCTGTCTGGGTCCAGAGGAACCCAAATCCCCATTCCCCCCAAGGCCCAGCTGATTGATTCTTCTTGGGTTACCTTGTGTACATAATCACATGATACTCCTCTTATCAACTCTGAGCAACCTCGCTGGGGCCCCAACTGGGCCAGGCCCTCCTTGGAGCTACTGCTGTCCCTAAACTCCCACAGCAGTGCCCATTTCAGTCTGGGTTGTGGTGCATCCCTTCTGGCAGATTCTCTCTTTTTGGTATCCCAGGGACCTAATTCAGTGTTTGGCACAAAGCAAGCATGTGGCCCATATTTATTAAGTCTAAGTGAACAAGATGCTGAATATCAATGATACAAAGAAATTAAAAATGGAGAGATAGGTGAAAAATTAACAAATAAAACAAGCAAAAAGATTAAAAGGAAAAAGCAGTGGTGGCAGTGTTCATTTCAAACAAAGTATACTTCAAGGGGAAGAAAGCAATTTTAAACAGAACAAAAGGGGACATTTATATAGATAAAAGGTATAATCACAGCATTTATAAATAGCCAGGCACTGACAATGTATTAGATAACATTCAACACCCACTCCTAATTAAAAGGGGGAGAAAACCTCTTTGAGAGCTAGGAATGTAAGTTCACTTAATCAGCATGATAAATAATATCTAGCTTAAACCATCAGGTACCATCATATTTAATGGTGAATACAGAAGTTATTCTCATTAAAATCAGAGGAAAGTCAAGTGTTTGTGGTGATATCAAGAGTATCATCTGTAAATCTCTTAGAGTTAATCAGTGTTTGATAAAGTGGATGGATTAAATATAAAACAGAGAAAAAGCAATAGCTTTACTTATATCAGCAATAACCAGTTAGAATATCTGAAGGGGAAAAAACTCACTTTCCTAATTACATTAGCAAACCAAAAATACATAGAAAGAAATATTACAGGATCCCATTTTATTCAATATGGTGAAAACCAGAAAAATCTTTTTGAGATATACAAAATAAGACACAAACAAATGTGTGAACATATCTTTCTAGAAGAAAAGCCTGAAGTTTGTGACTATGCCAATTCTCTTTAAATAAATGTGTAAACTTATTATCTTCTCAAATCAATCATTTAAAAGGCAAGCTGCGAAAGAAAAGAAATTGTAATGAATGCAGGAAAAGGATAAATTTCTTCCTTATTTAAAGAACTCCTAACGATAAAAAAAAAAAAGGGCTTTCACCCATTAATAGAACAAAAGGCCAGAAGATCTGAACAGATGATTCACACAGGAGCTCAAATTGCTTAGTAATCAAAGAATTAACAAATCAAGTCACTGCCTTTTTATGTCAGTCAAACTGTGCAGGATGAAAAGACTGAAGGATGGAGAGGTTAAGAATATCTGTCTTCCTCCTCCATGGCCGCTGGTGACTTAAAGTGCCACACTCTTTCTCAAAAGCAATTTGACAATAGATAGCAAGGATTTAAAATGAGTTCAATAGAACTACCATACGACCCAGCAATCCCACTACTGGGCATAAACCCTGAGAAAACCATAATTCAAAAAGAGTCATGTACCACAGTGTTCATTGCAGTTCTATTTACAATAGCCAGGACATGGAAGCAACCTAAGTGTCCATCGACAGATGAATGGATAAAGAAGATGTGGCACATATATACAATGGAATATTACTCAGCCATAAAAAGAAACGAAATTGAGTTATTTGTAGTGAAGTGGATGGACCTAGAGTCTGTCATACACAGTGAAGTAAATCAGAAAGAGAAAAACAAATACCATATGCTGACACATATATATGGAATCTTAAAAGAAAAAAAAGGTTCTGGAGAACATAGGGGCAGGACAGGAATAAAGACACAGACATACAGAATGGACTTGAGGACATGGGGAGGGGGAAGGGTAAGCTGGGACGACGTGAGAGAGTGGCATGGACATATACACACTACCAAATGTAAAATAGATAGCTAGTGGGAAGCAGCCACATAGGACAGGGAGATCAGCTCAGTGCTTTGTGACCACCTAGAGGGCTAGGTTAGGGAGGGTGGGAGGGAGATGCAAGAGGGAGGAGATATGGGGATATATGTATATGTATAGCTGATGCACTTTGATATAAAGCAGAAACTAACACACCACTGTAAAGCAATTTTACTCCAATAAAGATGTTAAAAAATAATAATAATAAAATAAAATGAGTTTACATCCTCTGACAAAGAAATTCCATTCCCAGGAAGTCTGTCCTAGAGAAACAGTCAGATATGTGGGCAAAGATTCATAAACATAGACATTTATTCACGGGAGAGATTAATATTAAAGTCGTATTTTGAATAATATTTGAATTATGAGAAAATCCTCCTGATATAATATTAATTGAAAAAGTGATTTCAAAACAGTTTATTTAATTTGATCTCAGTCTATCTATCTATATATATAGAACATACATAGGTGTGTAGAATACACACAGATATATAGACATATAGAATATACACAGATCTATCGAATCCCAAAATATTATCAGTGGTTATCTCTAGTGGAATTATGAGTAATTATTATTTTTTATATCCTTTTATATTTTTTCACTTTTCTAAATTTTATACAATTATAGAAATTCCCTCAATAATAAGCAAATGACAATGTTATTTTCAAAAAACAAAGAAAATAAAACATGTCAGTACCAACAGTTGCCAAGGTATTTCGTTCTTTGAGGTGTGGGATAAAAGTTAACTCTAGCGATATCTGTCCCCCCTATACTCTCTTGGTCGAATTCAGGGAAATTCAATTAAGATAATTGCAATAAACTTTTATTGCATCCTTAGTGTGTGTAAGGCACAAGGCTGAGGGCAGTGAAGCAGTGCAAAAATGAACAAGACAGGGGTCTGGTCCGCAGGTATAGAATAATCAAGTAACAGGAGATGGGCTCTACCTTGGAAGCCCATAACCATGCAGACTGGGACAAGGGGTGATGGGAAGCCAGAGGCAGATGGAAAGGACCAGTGGCAAAAAATGTCTGGGGCAGAAACATCACACACCTCTCAGACATCACAGGAAATGCAATGAGGTGGAGGATATTTTATTTGCTGTGTCTCCTTTCAGGGACAGCATTCTGTGGGATTGGAAGGAAGAGGTGGCTGATGAAACAAACAGCCAACGTTTGGACAAGTCTTACCATGGGCTGGGTGCTCCGCTAAATGTTTTAATTGTGCTATTTCATTTAAACCTTAGACCAAGCCTATGAGGTCAGTCTATGATAAACACCACGTCTTAAATGAAGAAACAGAGGCCCATCAGTTACATAATTTACTTATGCTCACACAGCCAGCACATGGTGGAGCCAGGATTTGAATGCAAGAGGGTTCACCTCTGAGATCTTGCTCTTATTTTTTCCTGCAGAATGGAGCATGCACGTGTGGGCTGGAGCTGAATTTTTCAGGGCCTCAGATGGCATGAAAGGTCACCGTACTTTCTCAGCATCTAGCTATCCTCCTTCTCTTCCTCTCACCACCTGAAGCAGCTTTAAGCCTTGCCTCCAAACAGGTGACTAGTGAACAGATATTTAAAGAGTAGTGGGGCTTCCCTGGTGGTGCAGTGGTTTAAGAATCCGCCTGCCAATGAAGGGGACACGGGTTCGAGCCCTGGTCCGGGAAGATCCCA